>NC_134542.1:8408496-9008496 GCF_050624435.1 Tenrec ecaudatus | reverse complement strand
ACTATTCACAGGACAGAATGCCATCCAGACATCAGAATGCAGGTGTCAACTCTCCATTTCAGGGCAGGGTTGCTGTGAGTTGGAATCGTCCCTACGGCAGTAAGTTTGGGGTTTGGTTTGGGGTCCAAGACATGGTAAAAACTAGACTCCCGGCCATGGAATCATTTCATACCAACCCTATAGGACAGGGTGGAACTGCCCCTGTGGGTTTCTGAGACTGTAACTCTTCACAGGAGCAGGAAGCTCTTCAGTCTCCCACGAACCAGCAGATGGTTCCGAACTGCTGACTTTGAGGTTGGCAAGCCCCCAATGCATAGCTACTACATCACCAGGGCTCTTAAGACATGGCAAGATGCCCAAAATATTGTGCGTAAAAGCAAACCCAGTCAAGCGGCTGCTGACTCATACCAGCCCTACTGCCCCGAGGATTTCCAGGGCCATAATCTCAGAAGCAGGCTGGCGGCATGTCTTTCCCCAAGATCGGTTGGTGGGTTTCAACCACAGAACTTTTCCTTCATGGCTGAGCGCTGTAACCATTGTACCACAGGCCTCCTACGTCCTGCAGTGCATGATTTAATTTCCAGACACAGCAAAACCAAACGCACCTGCCTTCAAGTCGACCGTGACGCGTAGTGACCTTATGTAACAGCGTAGATGACAGCCCCGTGGGCTTCTGAGACTGTAACGCCTCATCGTACTCAAAATCCAAACTCACGGCCATCAAGTAAAGGCCGACTCAGCAAGCCCGTCGGACAGGGTAGACCTGCCCCGTTCAGTCTCCGAGACGGTAACTCTTTGCGGGAATAGAAAGCCCGGTCTTTCTCCTTCGGAGCCGCTGGTGGTTTCAAACTGCTGAGCCTGGGGTGAGCAGCCCAGCTCGTAAACAGCACGTTTCCAGGGCCAGCTGGAGGGACGGTGAGAATAACCAAACAGGACACGGGGGGCGGGGGGGAGGGGTGAATGCCTGCTGTCCATGGCGCCGATGGGCTCTCTGGACAGCTTCAATGTGTAAAAAAGGCAGCAAACCGTGTTTGTGGAAAACTGCCCCAAACCCACACAGCACAAGCAAGCGCAGTGCGGGACAGCGTGCGCCTTAGCAACTCAACGATGCAATTGTGTCAGCCAGGCCGTGCAAGCTGCCAGTCCTCCGTCATCATTTAAGGAAGTCTGGTGGCACTGTGGGCTAGGTACTGGGCTACTAAGCAAAAGGTCCGCAGTTCGAACCCACCAGCGGGTCCACGGTAAACAAATGAAGCGACCCACTATTGTAAAGACTGACAGTCTCAGAGTCTCTACGTAGGACCCGTGTGGCTGAGCATCCTCTGGAAGGCGGTGGGTTTGGTTATCAACAGGAACTCAATGCTTCCTGCACCAGGACTTCCCTTCCCTCTTCCCTCTGCCCCCTGGGAACCACAGGAAAAGTCTGGTCTCTGGATTTACCTCTTCCAGGTGGTTCTTCTTAGTGGAATCGGACTGTCCTTTGGTGACTGGCTTGACTCCCCTCAGCGCTAAGTTCTCTCACAGGTTGACAGCCTGAAAGGGGCCCATGAATTCGTGAATTCACACCTTAAATGCCAGCAACTGAGAGTCGCCTCCTGTGACCCCTTGGCAAGCATTGAAAGTACTGGGGGGGAGAAGGGGGGAAGGGGGAAAAAAGGGGGCCAGAGCAGACGGAAGCTGGACATCAGAACAGCAGGAAGGAATTGGGCTGGTGCATTCAGACTTAAAGATTTAGCAGAGAAGTCAAGATTCCCAGGTCAATCTGAGTCTCAGCTAAGCAATGAAACATTTCTAGTGTAAGTAATATGACAGCTTTGTGTGTGTGTGTGTTGGGGGGTGGGACTTCATCACAGACTGAAATTCACATGACCTGAGCATCCCGTGTATTCTCCCTGGCAACCCCACACTCAGGCCCCTCAGCATGTTGTTAGGCTGGCTCCCGGCTTCATGCACGATGGAATGTACCGGAACAGGAAAAGTGCTAAGATATCGGCTCAGTGGTCCAGGAAATCAAAGGACATACTGCATTGGGCAAATCTGCTGTGAAAGACCTTTGGAAGTGTTAAGAAGCAGAGGTGTCACTTTGAGGATGAAGGCTTGCCTGACCCAGGGAAGCCGTGGTATTTTCTTTTCAATCACTTCCAAGGCAGGTGAACACCAGACAAGGCATAAGAAAGACCAAAGAAGGATTAACGCATTTGAATTCGAATGACGGTTCAATTAGGGCGAAGACCATTACATATACCATGGCGCGCCAAAAGAACAGACAAATCTGTCTTCCAAGAGGGGCCATCAGAATGCTCCTTAGAAGGGAAGAGGGAGGACACCCTGCTTGTTAAAGTAAAGGGTCACTGTAAAACGGGGAAGACGCTCAAGAAGATGGATTGACAGTGTTGGCAATTACGGGCTCAAGTTCAGCAGTGGTTGTGAGGCCGGGGTGGGGCCCCGCAGTGCTTTGTTCTGTTATGCACGGGTCAGTGGGAATCGTTCCTGGCTCGGCAGCACCCAAAGATGACACATTACCTCGGAAAGAGAAACCAAGGCTGAGAAAACCAAAATCTCTAACCTCAAACTGACTGACTGCTTCGAAGCATCTCAGACAGACGATTCCCATACTTTCTTTTTAACGTTTTTTAATTACCCTATGTATCCTATGTATGTATTCGAGTATACGCTGACCTGAATATCAGCTGAGGCACCTAATTTCACCACAAAAACTGCATTAAAAGTGTGCTGAACTGTGTGATCATGACAAGTATCAAAGACCCAGAACCAAAAATCATAATGTAAATGAGGCGGGGCATGTGGAGTGGAGGCCCAGAGCCAATCTGTAAGCAATTGGACATCCCCTTACTGAAGGGTTGGGGTGAGAAGACGGGCCAGTCAGGGTGCAGTGTAGCACAGATGAAACATACAACTTTCCTCAGGTTCTTTAATGCTTCCTCCCCTCTCCCACTATCATGATCCCAATTCTACCTTACAAGTCTGGCTAGACCAGAGCATGTACATGGGTACAGATAAGAGCTGGAAACACAGGGGATAAAGGACAGATAAACTCCATGGGACCAATATGAGAGTAGCCATACCAGTAGGGTAAGCGGAAGGTTGGGGGGAGAAAGGGAGAACCGATCGCAATGACCTAGGGTAAAGGGCAACATTGGACAGGGTAAGACATGAAAAAGTAATAATAATTTATAAATTATCAAGGGTTCATGAGGGAGGGAGGGAAGGAGGGAGGGGGGAAATAAGGAGCAAGGGCTCAAGTAGAAAGAAAATGTTTTGAGAACGATGATGGCAACAAAGGTACAAACGTGCCTGACACAATGGATGGATGCATGGATTGTGCTAAGATTGCACGAGCCCCCAATAAAATGATTTTTTTAATGTGCTGAAGAACTCGGCTTATACACGAGTATATACGGTGAGACATAATTTCTGTACAATCAGATTCTCGTCTTGAGCACACAGTTCTATGAGCACATGCTGTGTGTGCACAAAGGACTGGTACACGCCTTACTCCCACCCAGAAGGCCCCATGCTTTCCGGTGCTGTGCTTCCTCCCTGCCTCCCTCCCTCCGCCTCTTCCTCCCTCCCTCCTTTCCTTCCCTCCTTCTAGTGGCTCCTTTATGGGTGGAAAACTACTGACACAACCTCAGGAAACGTAGGAACCCACACGTCCCATCCATGGCCTCGCCCAGACGACACCTTCCATTCAAGGCGGAGCACCAAGAACACACTATCCCATTTCAAGGCAGTGTTCACGGGACAGACTTGGAGGAGCGGTTTCCAGGGAGCCCACAGCCCCGGCAGCTCCTCTGGGCTTGTCTCGCTGACCCTGCCGGCCATCAAGCAGCGCTGCACGTCTTGGAATCTCCCCATAAATCACAAAGCCCGTGTCTCCCAGAGAGACTCCTGGTCTGCTCTCCAATCCCTCAGCCCCTGGTAATTGAGACGAATGGTCTCTGTTTAGGGAGCCTTGTGGAAACTAGAGCGTGCAAAACCTGGTCTTTCAGGGCATTCTGGAGGCTATCCTGGGACCCCAGGTTAGTTGGACCTGGGTATCCAAAGGCAGCCTAACCCAAACCAAATCAAACCAACAAAAAAAAAAAACAACGCACTGCTACCAAATTGATTCTGACTCCTACTGACCCTATTCAGTCAGAGGAGAACTGGTGCACAGGTTTCCTGAGGCTGCACATCTTCCAGGAGGCGGCCAGCCTCATCTTTATCCCACAGAGTGGATAGGGAGTCTGTGGCCAACACTTAGCAGATGGTGCCACCAGGGCTCCTTAAAAGTCTGCCTGTTCCTTGGAATCCTTGTTTCTCTCACTAGGCCTGAGAGGGCCCAGGCTTCCCACGCTTCTTTGCCCTTCTAAAGAGCAAGAGCCAGGCGATCTGGAATAGCCGAACAATTCCAGCATGGAAAGGATCATTATAGAGCTTGGGAACCTAATTTCAAGAATTGCTCTCATGAGACAATCATCAAGGCTGGGTCGGGATGGCGCCTAGTTTCAGCAGAGTGAGAGAGTGCAGACCTAGACCCGCACATGTTCCCAGCACAGCAACACCCTCCCTCCTGCCAAGCCAATTCTGACTCAGGTGACCCGGCAGGGCAGGGCACAACTGCCCCTGGGCGTCTCCAAGACTAACTCTTTATGGAACTAGAAAGCCTCCCTTTCTCCAACTAACAACCGTCCTCTGCCTAGAAAGCCTACCTGGTGCCATTAGCTTTACAAACCCACTCTTGTCTATCCCTGCATCATCTGATAGATGAAGGCGGAAACGCGGGTGAAGAAAGTTCATAACTTTTCAAGGCTACACAGCTTGAGATCCTAAGCCGACCTCTAGCCCACACCCCAAATTCCTAGAACAAATACAACTTTTCACTATATGTTCCAGCATGCCTGGAAACAGACTACCGGTAACCTCGTGCTCAAATGTGCTGACCAAGGCCTGATTTCATATGAAAAATCGAAATCATCTACCCTTGCTCTCCAATTTTAAGCAATTTGAAGACAAAGACTTAGGCCCCATAAGCCACACAAAAATCACTCAAAAAATCTATACTTTGTCCCACATATAAATATTAGCACAAAATGGGTCCCAGACCTAAATGTAAAACCTAAAATTATACAATGCTAGAAGAAAACATAGAAGCAAACTGTGATCTTAGTTTTAGACCAATGTTCCTTAGATCGGGCACATACCCCAACAGAAGGATTGATAAGTGAGACTTTGTCCATCTTATAAACCTGCTCTACCGGAGTTGCTATTAAGAAAAGGGAAAGACAAGCCTCAGCTGGCATTTGACATTTACAAATCACAGGTCAAATAAAAGATGTGTACCGTATATACTCGAGTATAAGCCGGCCAGAATACCAGCCCAGGCTCCTGATTTTACCACAAAAACCGCATTAAAAATGTGCTGGAAAACTCGGCTTATACATGAGTATATATGGTATTTGGAACTACTGGTGGCTTTGTTGTTGGCTGTTAGTCTGCTAACCGCAAGGTGTGCAGTTCAAACCCACCAGCCACTCCTCTGGAGAAAGATGAGGCACTCTACACCCATAAATAGTTACAGTCTCTGAGACCCATACAGTCTCTGCTCCCATAAAGATTCACAGCCTGAGTCAGAATCAACTCAATGGTAATAGGACATTTTATTATTATTATTATTTGGAACTACTAGAAGTTTAAATAAGAGCCCTAGTGGGGTGTAGCAGGTTATGTGCTAGGCTGCCAATCGCAAGGTTAGCAGTTCAAAACCACCAGCTGCTCCTCAGAATAATGAGGTTCTCTACTCCCCGCAAATAGTTGCAGCCTCTGAGAGCCACAAGGGCAGTTCTACCCTGTCCTATAGGGTCACAATGAGTCAAAATAGACTCAAAGGCAGTGAGTTTTGGGGAGAGCAAGAAGCCGCACCCTGACTCTAGCTTCCTACACTATGAGAAATATATTTCTGTTCTTAAAATCATCCACTCATGATGTTTCCATCACAGTGACAGCAGTTGATTAAGACATGGATGCTGGTGGTTGTCCTTGTTAGGAGCCGCTGAGTCAGTCCTGACCCATAGCCACCCAGGCACAACAGCAGGAAACACTGCCCAGCCCCATGCTGTCCTCACAATGGTCCTTGTGCCTGAGCCCATGGGTGCAGCCCCTGTGTCTCTGCACCGCTCCTCCATGTTACCAAGCATGATGCCCTTCTCCAGGGACTGGTCTCCCCTGACCGCATGGCCAGAGTATGCAGGACGAAGTCTTGCCAGCCTTGCCTCTAAGGAGTATGGATGCTGACGGCAGCCTTAGTCACAGCCACGCAAACCTGGAGACAGCCCCGATGCCGTCAACTGGTAAAAGGATAAACGAATACAGCACATCTTTACAGGGGGACTTTGCAGCGGTAAAAAGAGACAAGCTGCAGATACAGGCAACCACTGGGCCTGTCTCAAAGGCATGATGCTAAGCATCTGTTTGACATGGGGCCACAATCGACGCTCATGGAAGCAGCAGTCAAGAAATCAAGCAGCCTACTGCTTTGGGCAAATCTGCTGCACACAACCTCTTTAAGGTGTCAAAGAGCAGTACTAAAATCCTCACTTTCGGGACTGAGGTGGGTCCGGCCCACGTCGTGCGATTTTCCATCCCTCACATGCGTGGAAACAGTAGAGACCCACAAGGCCACAGAAGAACTGCTACATCGGAATTATGATGTTGGCGAAGAATGCTGAAAGTACCTGCCTGGGCGGACAAACCGCTCAGCCGCTCCTCACCAAAGACACGCCGCGCCATGCCTAATGACGGTCTTCACAGCTGGGAATCACAGAACCCGGAGGTGCGGAAGAAAGGGTTGAGAAGCGGGTTGATATACAGACCAGAACAGCGGTTTCTACCTGTGGGTCGTGAGCCCTTTGGGGGTCTAACGACCCTTTCACAGGGGTCACCCGATTCATCACAGTAGCAGAATGACAGTGATGAAGTAGCCACGAAAATAATTTCATGGTTGGGGTTGGGGGGTGGGGTGTCACCACATGAGGAACTGTATGAAAGGGTCGCGGCATCGGGAAGGTTGAGAGCCCGTGGACTAGAAGCAGCTGCATTAGGGTAGCAGTAAGCGAGGAGACAGGAAGGCAACTTCCTGGGGAGCCTGAGGCAGGCCGGTCAGATGGTGCGTCTCTCCTGACCCGCTGTGGCCTGTTGTTTCCCCTGATGATCCTCCAGAATTGTGAGGATAGGTGAAGACTTTTGAAAGGATCGTGGACTGCAAGGACCCACAAACTGCCTCGGAGGACAGCCAGGAAGCGCCGTGGAAGAGGGGAGGGCGAGTTGGGGTTTCACGTACTTTGGATGCATTATCACAAGAGACCAGTCCCCGGAAAAGGACAGCGTGCTTGGTAAAGGGGAGGGGCAGGGGATCAGAGAAAGAAGGGGGGTTGGCACAGTGGCTGCAACAAGGGGCTCAATAGCACTTGGGAGGAGGACGCAGGACCGAGCAGTGTCTTGTTCCGCTGCACATGGGCTCACTGTGAGTCAGTGTCAACTTGACCGCTGAAGGCGAGAGGACTTGTCACAAGAACAACCAGTTCCCGGGTTGTGCTGTTACCTTTATGTGACATCTGGATGTGGCAAAACCAGAGGGACAGAAATCAGAGGAGACTGGCTGCAGCAGAGTCTAGTAGGGGCCCTACTAGGAAAGAGTAGATGTTAAAAATGGTGGGGGGGGGAGGCGCTATGGCAACTCTGAGGGAAGATAGCCTGTGTCATGTTTTGACTGCAGAACCATACGCGAGGACCAAATGAAGCCCTGCGTGTGCATTATATTTCATTAAAGAGAAACAAAACGAGGCTGGGAATCCTTGTCTAGGGAGCAATCCTCACTCCCTGCCACCCACCCAGGCAATTGTGACTCTTGTAGCGAACGCTACGGGTCAGGGCAGAATTGACCCGTGGGTGCCTGGGACTGTAACTCTTTCTGGGAGCAGAAAGCCTCATCCGTCTCCTTCAGAGCAGCTAAGCTGGCGGTTCCAAACTGCTGACCGCGCAATGAGTGACCCAACGGTGCGCAACCATTACCCCACCGACGCTCTACCACTGAGCACCGGGAAAGGTCCATTTGCAGTGAGAGGTTAGGCTTCTCCTTGTACTGTTCTGATAGGACCCAAGAAGCAGGCCCACGGGGCTGCGCTGATTGCACCTCATCGCAGCGCTAGAGGACGGTATAGAGATGCTGCAAGGGTCTCTGGGGCGTCCCTCCTAGCGGAAGCAGCTCGCCTCCTCTTCCTCCCACAGAACATTGGCTGGTGAGTCCGAACCATCATCCTTGAGGCTAGCCGCCCAGCACACACCTTCCCATACTGTCTCGAGAAAAAAGAAACATTGCTGTGGAGTCCGCTCAAATGCACGGTGTCTCCAGGTGCATCAGAGTTGAAGGTGTGCTCCGTAAGGTTTTCAGCGGCTAATTTTTCTGAAGGTGATCACCAGGCCTTTCTTCTGAGGCACTTAATCCTTTTCACTCCCAGGGACGCGTCGGAACCCTGGTGGCGTAGTGAGTACGCATTGGGCTGCCATCCACCAGGTCTGCAGTTCAAACCCACCAGCCACCCCAGTAGAAAGACGGGGCTTTGTACACCCACGAAGAATTCTAAAAAGAAAACCTCACTGCCATCAAGTCAGTGCTGACTCACAGTGACCACTGCCCCCAACACCCCACCCCACCCCGGGGATTTCCAGACTGTAACTGCTCACAGGAGTAGAAAGTTGAGTCTTTCTCCCTCAGAGCTGCTGATGGTTTTGAACTGCTGACCACGTGCACTGCTACCCAGCATGTAACCACTGCACCACCTTGGAGACTCACAGAGGCAGTTCTGCTCTGTCCTGTTGGGTCTATGAGTCGGCACCGACTTGGTGGCAATGTATTTGGCCTTTGGGGGGTCCATAGGTAATGTTGCGCCTGCTCTAACACTTTCTGTGTCACTTAAAGCACTACACATGGGATTTTTGTGCCAAACGACTTCTTTGAGGAATGGGACCTGAACGTCCTGTGAGACTGGCAGATGCCCTCATGTGGGGTGCGTCCCCTCGACCAGCGTCAGTCCATTGGCTCCCGACCGCCTGGGTCTGATTTCCTATGGAAATAAAGGTCGTCATCACGTCCTTGCTGGGATGACTTCCACAAAGAATGTGCCAAAGAACACCTGCCACAGAGGAGCGTCCGCCTGCCTCGGGAACCCCAGTTTTACCTTTGTAAACACGCCTTTAAATTAGTACAAAAGTGGGGTAGCTGCGGCATTAAAACTCCGAAGCTCTGGGAGCTCTGAGGAACTGTGAACGAAAGACAGCGCGCAGGCTTCCCTGGAGACCGTGCCTTTCCAATAAGCTCACTTAGGTCATTGTCCAAATCCTTGTCCTTTTCCCCACGCCCTTTCTCTTTAACAAAACCTCAACACCGCGTGAACCAGAAGCACCTACATCAAAAGGAGCCCCCACACACGGTCCCCTCCCTGGTCAAAGGGTTCACCTGCTCACCCAAGGGTCGAGAGTTCAAATCTCCCGGCTGCCCGTCAGGAGAAGGATGTGGTGGTGTACGTCCGTATAGATGACACCTGGGAGACCTCGTGGGGCAGGACTCAAAGCACCAAACTTGGGCCATCTAGTTGATTTCCAACACGTAGAACTGCCCCTCTGGCCTTCTGAGACTGTAACGCTCTTTTTAAAACATCATTTTATTAGGGGCTCTTACAGCTCTTATCACAATCCATACATCGATCCATTGTGTCAGGTACATTTGTACATTTGTTGCCATCATTTTCAAAACATTCTCTTTCTACTTGAGCCCTTGGTATCAGCTCCTCATTTTCCCCTCCTTACCCCACCCCCCTTCCTCATGAACCCTTGATAATTTATATTTTTTTCATGTCTCCATTCACTGACTTTTCTGTTGTCCATCCCCCTGGCAAGGGATTATATGTAGATCATTGTGATCCATTTCCCCTTTCTCCCCCACCTTACCCTTACCCTCCTGTTATCACTACTCTCATTATCAGTCCTAGGGGTTTATCTGACCTGGATTCCCTGTGTTTCCAGCTCTTATCTATACCCATGTACATGCTCTAGTCTTGCCGGATTTGTAAGGTAGAATTGGGGGCATGATAGTGGGTGGGAGGAAGCATTAATGAACTAGAGGAATGTTGTATATTTCATCGGTGATCAGATGTACAACAGAGAAATGACCCGGTCCTGCGCTATCTTCGGCCACTGTGTCTGTCCCTCTGTCTTCTCCACAGCTGTCCTCTTTTTCGCTGTCCCTCCACTTTACCAAGCATGATGTCTGTCCTTCTTCCGGGATTGGTCTCTCCTGATGATGTGTCTGTCCAAAGAACATGAGACAAATTCTCACTATCCGTGCCCCAAGGAGCACTCTGGCTGTACTTTTTTTTAAAAAAACAATTTATTAGGGGCTCATACAACTCTTATCACAGTCCATACATATACATACATCAATTGTATAAAGCACATCTGTACATTCTTTGCCCTAATCATTTTCTTTTTTTTCTCCTCTTCTTTTTTTACATTTTATTAGGGACTCATACAACTCTTATCACAATCCATACATATACATACATCAATTGTATAAAGCACATCCATACATTCCCTGCCCCAATCATTCTCAAAGCATTTGCTCTCCACTTAAGCCCTTTGCATCAGGTCCTCTTTTTTTTCCCTCCCTCCCCGCTCCCCCCTCCCTCATGTCTGGCTGTACTTATTTTCAAATCTGCTTGTTCTTTTGGCAATCCACGGTACTTTCAATATTCTTCGCCAACACCAGAGTTCAAATGCGTCAATATTTCTTCAGTCTTCCTCATGCAATGTCCAACTTTCACATGCATGTGAGGTGAATGAAAATACTGTGTTTTGGGTCAGGTGTGCCTTAGTCCTCAAAGTAACGTCCTTGCTTTCCAATACACTAAAGAGGTGTTGGGCAGCAGACTTACCCAATGCAATGCATCGTTTGCTCGCTAACTTGCTGCTTCCATGAGCATTGATTATGGAGCCAAGCAAGATGAAATTCTTAACAGCTTCAATCTTTTTCCCACTTGCCGTGATGTTACCTATTGGTCCAGTTGTGAGGAGTTTGGTCTTTTTTACATTGAGTTGTGACCAAACTGAAGGCTACGATCCTTGATCTTCATAAGCAAGTACTCACTTTCAGCAAGCAAAGTCGTGTCATCGGCATGTCGCAGATCGTTAATAAGCCTTCCTCCAACCCTGACGTTGAGTTTTTCTTTATATAATGCAGGGTCTCTGATGATTTGCTGAGCATACAGATTGAACACAATGGAAGGAAGATACAACCCTGATGCACACACTTCCTGAATCTAAACTATGAGGTCACTTCCTGAATCTAAACTAGAAGGTCACTTCCTGAATCTAAACTAGGAGGTATTCCCTTGTTCTGTCTGCGCACTGCCTCTTGACAAGTTCCACATGAGCACAAGGAAGAGTGCTGGAATTCCCATTCTTCTCAAGACTGTCCATAGCTTGTTATGACCCACACAGTGGAATGCCTTTGCATCTTTCCAACATTCTCTGCTTTCACCAAGATCCATCTGACATCATCAATTATAGCCCTTGTTCCACATCCTCTTCTGAATCCGACCTGAACCTCCCTGTCAGATCCCTGTCAATGGTCTGCTGCAACTGTTGCTGGATGATCTTCAGCAAAATTGTACTTTCGTGTGATACCAATGATATTGTTCTATAATTTGTGTATTCTGTGGGGTCACCTTCCTTTGGAATGGGTACAAATAGGGATCTCTGCCAGTCAGTTGGACAAGTAACTGTCTTCCAAATTGCTTGGTTTGGGTGAGTGATTGCTTCCAGTGCTTCACTGGCTTGTTGAAACGTTTCAGGGGCATTCCACCAATTCCTAAGCCTTGTTTTTAGCCAATGCCTTCAGCACAGCTTGGACTTCTTTCTTCAGCACCATTGGTTCTTGATCGAGCGCCACCTCTTGAAATGGTTGATTAATTCTTGTTGGTACAGTGACTTTGCATATTCTTCCCATCTTCTAGACGGCCATAAATGATACCCAAACCATGGGAAGAGGCTGCGCTCCAATACATGCTTATTTAGGGGCCCCAGAATTTGAATTCCATGTGTCACAAATGCCATTCTTATTTTGAGGGCTGTTTTCCTTTGCGGAGAGAGAAAGTCTGAATCCTGGCTCCAAGTTGCACTGGCGGTGGGGGGTAGAGGGGGAGACTTCCCCACGGCTTAGCTCACCACAAGAGATAAATCATCGTAAAAAGAAAATTCGATGAGGAAAAAGCAAAAGGCAGAGCTACTGGGAAGGATTTTTTTCCCCAAAAAACACATCATGTATTCCCCAGAGCAAATCTGAAAGGCGGAACTGATGACTGCAAACTCTGCCAGCAGGGAGCTTTCTATTCCCGAACATAGTGCCCCGCCACCTTGGCCCCTGGCTCCCATGCTGCACTCCCTCAAAGACCCACCAAGCCACTGTGCACCCGGTTATGGAGAACCAACACGGACCTGGGAGCCTTGGGAATGACTGCAGGTCCCTGCCCTCATAAAACATGAGCAGACTGTCCCCAGGTAGGGCTGCTTCTGCTGGTGGAGGCAGGAAAGGAAGACTCTGAGAGGCCCTCCGAGGGGCTTCTGGAAGACAGGCACCCCAAGAGTCACGTTGGTTTTTTGACTAAAGACAAGGGGGTGTGTGCAAACAGAAGCTGCACCTGAGGATTCCACAAAAGTCTAGACCCCTGGAGAGACCTGGTTCTCATGGTCCTCACCCCACCCCCAGGTGGGAGGGAAGGGGGCACTAAGGGGAGTGGGTGCTCTGGAAATGAGCGCTGTGGTCCATGCCTGGCATCTAGTCCATCACAACCTAAGAAGTGAATGTCTATTGAAAGAACTGTGGTCTCTTGGGAATCCACAGGGAAGGAGGTCACTGGGGGCAAAGGGACAGACTATCTGTGTTAGTCCGGGTCGACTAGAGAAACAAATCCAGGGAGACTCATATGTGTGTGAGAAAGAGCTTTATATACAAGAGCAATTGAATATTGAGGAAACATCCCAGCCCAGTCCAGATCAAGTCCATAAGTCCAATATTAGCCCAAATGTCTGATACTAATTTATAAAGTCCTCTTCAGACTCATGAAAGACATTCAATGATGCCAAATGCAGGAAGATCACAGACCAGTGGGTGGAAAGTCTTGTGGATCCCGTGGTAGAAGAGGCCACTTAGCACTGACAGGGGTCTCCACGTGGCTTCTCCAGCTCCGGGGCTCTAGCGTAGCTCCATGTGTCTTGTCAGCAAGCATGTCTCACAGGGGGTGAGTGTGTGTCCCGCCTCCAGTGAGCTATTTATCGCTTAGCGCCTCCAAATGAGGCCATCAAGCTGCGACCTGATTGACAGGCCACCCTTTCACTCTTAAGTCTCAAATTTATACCAGATGATGTAACTACCACACTATCCCAGGTTTCCCTCTTCTGAGAAAGAAAGTGCGAACTAAGCAAGGCCACTGTTGCATTGTGTTTGGGGTCTTCAAGTGAGTTCGTACTCTTAGCAATGCTGTGTTCATCAGAAGGAACCACTGTCCAGTCCTCCTTCGTCCTTCCAACGGTTACGCTTGAGCCCATGTTGTAGCCACTGGGTCAATCCATCTCATGGAGGAGCTTCCTCTTTTTTGCTTGACTTTACAAAACCCAGTGTCCTTTTTCAAGGATTAGCCTGTCCTCATAAGATGTCTAAAAGACACAAGACAAAGTCCCTTCATGTTCACTTCTAAGGAGCATTCCGCTGTACCGCTTGCCAAGATGGGCTGGTTTCTTCTTTTGGCAGTCCAGGGTACTTCCGAGCCAGGGACAGTGAGCTGCGAATCACAGAGCAGCTGCTCTGTGGGAGAAAGAGGAGGCTTTCTACTCCCATGAAGAATTAGTCTTGCGGATCTGGCCCCAATCCTAGCCACATGGACCCCCTTCCCAGAAGAATGCACTACAGAGGATAGCACTGAAGAGACAGCCTGGGGAGAGGAGCGGGTCTGCTCAGACCACACAGGAGCAAACTAAGAGGAAAGGAGAGAGAGAGAGAGAGGATGGACTGAATCCTGGCCTTCCAAGACCCAGGACGGCATTCCTGCTCTGAGCAGTCAATGCACAGAGAGGACCACAAGGCTGACCCCACCATGAGACATGACGTCCCTCACTTACCCATACCACTACGGGGGACAGCACTGGAGACACAGTGTGGGAATTGTACACAGTCTAACCCTTCCACACGGGGGAAAATCACGGAGGGAGTGCAACAGAGCAGCAAGGGGAGCAAAGCAATGAAGTCCCCAAGGAATCCCCAAAACAGACTTTGGTGGCAGGGCTGGGCACCTCATCAAATTGATCAGAAAATATTCATAAGGGTCAACAAACAGACCTGGAACTATTAATAAGCTTTTTCTTTTTCATGTCTATTTATAGGCACAATAAACAAAATTCCGGAGAGAAAATAATGGAACCAATGGTTCCTGGGAGGGCGGGGGATATGGGAGTGGACGAAGGAAAGAGGGAGTCAACAAGCCCAGGGGCAAAGGAACAACAAGTATTCTAAAATCAATGGAGAGGAGGGCATAGAATGCCTGCTGGGGCTTGACCAAGGGCAATGTAGCCAAGAGGAATTACTGAAAGCCAAATAAAGGTTGAATATGATAATGGGACAAGAGGAAAGTAAAAGGAAACAGAGGAAAGAACTAAGAGACAAAATATATTAAAATATATTTACATATAATGATACAGATATCGGTCTATGTACATATATTTATATGTTATATATTAAAGTAGCAAGTGGACATTGGGCCTCTTCTCAAGTCCTCCCTCTACACAGACCACTTTGCCCTAATAACCTGGCATTCTGTGATGCTCACCTTCCTGACACATTCACTGAAGACAAAATGGGTGCATAAGCAAATGTGGTGAAGAAAGCGGGTGGTGCCTGGCTATTAAAAGATAGCATCCGTGCAGTAGTATAGCACCAACAAATCATACAACATTCCTCTAGTTCTTTAATGCTTCCTCCCCCCACCATCGTGACTCCAGTTTTACCTTAAAAATCTGGCTAAACCAGAGCATGTACACGGGTACATGAGCTCTTATCAAAGAGCTCTCAGCACACAGAATCCAGAACAGATAAACCTCTGAGGAACTGTAATGGGAGTAGCGATACCATGAAGGTAGGGGGAAAGTGAGGGGAGAAAAGAGGAACAGATCACAATGATCGATGTATAAAGCCGCACCCCCATGACAAACAACAGAAACATGGGGGAAGGGAGACAGCAGATGGTGCAAGATATGAAAATAATAGTAATTTATAATTTATCAAGGGGTCACAAGGATGGGAGGGGAGGGGAGGGAGGGGGGAAAAGAGGAGCTGATACCAAGGTCTCAAGTAGAAAGAAAGCATTTTGAAAAGGATGATGGCAACATATGTACACATGTGCTTGATACAGTGGATGGATGGACTGCTGTAAGAGCTGCATGAGATGTGCCTTACACAATGATGCATGTGTGGATTGTGATAAGAGTTGTATGAGCCCCTAAGAAAATGTCTTTTTTTTAAAAAGCTGTATGAGTCCCCGATAAAATGATTTATTAAAATAAAAAAGTTTTAAAAAGAAAATGTTCATCGCCGAAATCTACAATCATAGATCATTGAATTCCTTATCATTCCTATTAAGGTAACATATAGCTCAGATAACCTATTCAAAGGCTCTGAAGTTCGAAAGAAAGAAAGAGTTAGACTTGGAAACTGACAAGATCAGTCCTACCCTGTCCTGCAGTCGTTATGAGTACCCGTCAATTCAATGGCAGTGGGTTGGGTATTTGGTCGGGGTGGCACTTTCAAGCTTCTTTGCCAGCACCATCATTCAAATGCATGAATCTTCCTTATTCACTGTCCACCTTTCCCATGCACATGCGGTGATTGGAAAGGCCGTGACTTGGGTGAGGAGCTTGACTGATGCGCCCTGACGCACACCTCTCTTGATCCTGACCCAGGCCCAGTTACAGAGAAGCACAGTGTCTACCTCCCATGCAGCAGGCAGTGGGCTACACACTTTTCTAAGTCTCAGCCACCTTCAAAGTTGACATCAAGATCCCATTCTCACAAATGAGAAAACCGAGCCTTCAAGAAATCAGGAACCCGTCCAAGGACATCCCCAGCTGGATTCCAGCCCAGGTCTGACACCCTCGTGTGGACACTTCCCACCCCGCCATGAGCCACCCATCGTCCCCTTCACCTGGAAATCCAAAACCTACACCATTCAAGGAGTGTGGCCGGGGAAATCTTCCACCACGTCTTCCCTGGAAACTGGAGGCCCTTTGGGTGAGAACAATTCGGAACAAACGTGAATGTGCCACTTTTCTTTGCCCAAAACAACCACTGCCACTGAGTCTGACTCAAAGTGACCCTCTATAGCAGGCATCCTCAAATTACGGCCCGTGGGCCACATTTAACTGGCCCACTAGGTGTTTTTGCCCCATTTGGTTTTTTACTTCAAAATAAGATATGTGCAGTATGCACAGGAATTTGTTCATAGGTGTTTTTAAACTATAGTCCGGCCCTCCAGCGAGTCTGAGGGAAAGTGAACTGGCCCCCTGTTTAAAAAGTTTGAGGAGCCCTGCTCTACAGGGTTTCTAAGATTCTAAGTCTTCATGGAAGCAGGCAGCCTCATCTTCCTCCCCTCCCGGGGACGGGTGCATCCGACCCGGCGAGCTTGCACTACTTCGCAGTCCAACGCCTGCCTCACAGCCACCAGGGTTCCCTACAGAACTGCCAAGGGAGGCGCGAAAGACAACTCAGCTCCTCTGCTCGCTGCAGCTTCCGATGAGCTCTCTTCCCTGTGGATGCTTCCAGAGTGAGGTCAAAACCAGCCCACTCTGGATACCACGGCATCACACGACGCTGGGGTGAAGAAGCTGAGGACAGAAGTGTGCCTGTGTCAGGTGGCCGAGCCGAGGCCAGCAAGTTTCTGAAGGATGCACCAGACCAAGAGCCTAAGAGAATCCCTCGCCTGAACACCACCAAGTGGACCCCTGCTTCCCCCCTTTACTGAAATGGCTTACGAGCTTCATTTGCTTCCGCTTCCAAACACGACATCTCATGACAACAGCATGAAACCGTGCCAGCCCGCGCCCGCCTCGCAGTTGTTCTGACATGTGAGCCGTTGCTGAGGTCACTGTGTCCATGCGTCTCCTTGAGAGGCTTGGTCTTTTCAGCCCCTCCACTCTCCCCAGCACGATGTCCTTCTCCGGGGACTGGTCTCTCCTGACAACGTGCCCAAGCAGCATGTAAGGGGAAGCGCTGCCATCCTCACCCCAAGGAGCGTTCTGGCCGCACTTCTTCCAAGATCGATGTGTTGGTTCTTCACATAGGCGGTTGTGTAACTCACCCTGGTGGAGAGGAAAGGCCGAGTCCGTTCGCTGAACCAAAATGCTCACAGATGCGGGCACGTTCCGTAGGGAAAGAGACAGAATCCTTTTCTTCGCATACCTTGTCTGGATGAAACATTTTCTTTCTTTGTTTTGCTTTGGTCCACGAAGAATTTTTAAAATCCATTCTCACACACGTCATATTACCTATTGGAAAACCTCTGCCGTGTTCTCCGTTGTGTCTTAAGAGCTATAACGAAAATAAGGCCGTCTTGGGCCATTTTAGAAATGTGAGGACAGAGGCTGAAGAATCTGCCATGAAGCACCCAAGATCCAATAATATGCGCTACACATGCGTGTGTGTGTGTGTGTGTGTGTGTGTGTGTGTGTGTGTGTGTGTGAAAACCACCACAGGGGTTCGTGTTAGCTGGCATGGAGCTGATTCGAACTCACGGCCTTCCCACTCACCGTGTTGCAGAGCAGAACTGCTCCATCTTGGCTGACATCTTCACAGAAGGACCCTGGGCCCACTCCTTCTGAGTGTCTGTGAACCACCCGCCTTTAAGTTAACGGTCAGACATGCCCTGCTGACATGGCCACCCAGAGGCCTTCAAAAAGTCCAGTACGAAAAACCAGCATCTTTGGTGAGTAAAACCCAATTGAAAATGGATCCATCTGTCGTGGGGAGAGACGAGCCAGTCAGGGTGCAGTGTAGCACCGATGAAACATACAACTTTCCTTTAGTTCTTTAATGCTTCCTCCCCACACTCTCATGATGCCAATTCTACCTTACAAATCTGGCTAGACCAGAGGATGTACACTGGTACAGATAAGAATTAGAAACACGGGGAATCCAGGACAGATAAACCCCTCAGGACCAATAATGAGAGCAGCGATACCAGGAGGGTAAGGGGAGGGTGGGGTGGAAAGCGGGAACCGATTATAAGGAGCTACATATAACCCCTCCGTGGGGAATGAACAACAGAAAAGTGGGTGAAGGGAGACACTGGAAAGTGTAAGATATGAAAAAATAATAATAATTTATAAATTATCAAGGGTTTAAGAGGGAGGGTGAGTGGGGGAGGGAGGGGAAAATGAGGAGCTGATATCAAGGGCTCAAGTAGAAGGGAAATGTTTTGAGAAAGATGATGGCAACAAATGTACAAATGTGCTTGACACAATGGGTGCATGTATGGATTGTGATAAGAGTTGTACGAGCCCCCAATAAAATGATTTTTTTAAAAAAAGAACTTAGTATCAGACCAAAAAAAAGAAAAGAAAAGAAAATGGATCCCTCTAAAGCAGAGCCATTGCTTTCAGTTAAATGCACTCCCCCTCGGCCCGGGTGTTGCTGCCAAGTGCGGTTGAGTCAGTTCGGCAGAAGGAACCTCTGTCCAGTGCGATGCCATCTTCATAACTGCTCTCATGTTGATGGAGGCCCCAAACCGATCCACCTTGTCAAGGGCCTCCCTCTTCTCCATGGCCCCTCTTCTTTACCAAGCTCAATGCCCTTCTCCAGGGACTGGTGTCTCCCGTGAACGTGTCCAAAGTACCTGAGACGAAGCCTCACCGTCGTTGCTTCTAAGGAGCATCTGGCTGGCCTTCTTCCACGACAGGTCTGTCTGTTCTTTCGGCAGTCCATGGCACTTTCAATATTCTTCACCAGCACCGTCATTCAAATGCACACCCACCCCACCCCCCACAACAAATAACTCATGGCCCTCTAGTTGAGTGCAATTCAGAGCCACCCTGCAGGACAGAGAGGAGCCACCCTCATAAGGTTTGAAAGCAGACTGCCCTCACCTGTCACCTGTAGAGTGGCTCAGGGTTCGAACCTCAGACCTTCTGATGAGCAGCCCAATGCTTTATCCACTGCATCACCAGGGCGCCTTGGTGGTTTTGCATTAGCAGGCTAAGGACAGAAGAGGATTACAGAGCCAGCTTCAGGAGTCCCTGCTCCCTCCGAGTGCAGAAATGCGTACCTTTTCACTATCAGCCCACAGGGCGGGAGCCCCAGGGACCAGCTAATGGAAAAATGAGCAGGTGTCTGGTGGCTTGGTTATCTGGCAGCGAAGTGTGGCATTAAAGTTCAATGGACTTCACAAACAGCATGGTGACCATGGAAACGCTCCCTCCCGGGGAGGGCTGGCCCACTCTGTGGGAAAGAGTTCTGGGTCCAAATGCAAACCCACTGCCATTGAATGGATCCAACATGGGGCAGCCTACAGGGCCAGAGAGAACTACTCCATGGGGATGGGAACTCTGGGGTGTGGATGACCTCACCTGCCTCCCTCTCCAGAAGGTTGGAACCAAGGACTTGCCACAGTCGGCAGCCCGACTCTTAACTCATTGAGGCACCAGAGCTCCTGTGTCTGTGGGACTCTCATGGGACCCAGTCGCTGCCCAGCAGAACCTAAAGGCAGAGCTCTGGGTTTTTAAAAGGTGAACCTCTCTCAAACCCAGTAGAGACATCTATCTTGTACGTTGTGTCCATTTGCTGGTCCATTTGTGTCCATTTGATGGCTAAGTCACTTCAGGGAGGGCTGAGAGTTCCATCTGAGGTCAGCGTTCTCCCAGGAGACGCTGGGAGTCTTCAGCCCTGCTGCACCATTTTACTCCAGCTGAGCAAACGCCTTAGAGCACGGCCCGACCAAGCCTGGTGTCTTAGCATGAGGCTGGCTCTCGGCAATTGGATCATGGTCCTCTTTCCACAGGCAAGCCTCAAGAAAGTCATAGCTCTTGCTCAAGGTCACCCAGCTAAGGTGACAGTCCAGCACAGGCTTCCATCTAAGCATGACTGGCTACCTGGTTACCAGGAGGAACTAGCAGCATGCCCTTGAGCCAGGCACCTAACTTCTCAGTGTGTTATCTATAAAATGGGAATGGGATGGTAACAGCTTCCAGCTCATGCAACATGCAGAGGATTGGTGAGTTTGGGGTGTGAACAGGTCCCCCAGGACAGTGCTGGTACGTGGTAAAGGCTGCAGGAAAGCATTCACCCCATCAGCTGCGCCGTCAGCCCTGTAGCCCGATCAAATAGATTTCCAGGGACATGTTTCTGACCGATAGAATCACTCGAGAGTTTGAATTTTCAAAGTGAACTGAAGACACTCAGAAACCCATATTTGGGTGGGATACAATTTCTCCGTAACTTATTGACATGGGAGCCCTTTAATGAGTCGTACTATCAAAATGAGCATCCATTCTTCCAGCCGACTAAAGGAGATGATACTGTTTGTTCCATTTGCCACAGGGAGGGAGCACAGCAGGAGAAGGTGGAGGTGTGTATGAGAAAGAAGGGGGGCCAGGAGGGACAGAGAAACAGAGGAAGGAAGGAAGGAAGGAAGGAAGGAAGGAAGGAAGGAAGGAAGGAAGCAAGGGAGGAAATGAGAAGACAGGAAGGAAGAGAGGCAAGACAGAGGAGAAGTGACCGTCAGGGTACCAGGTGCTCCTCAATTTAGATACTTGATGAACACAATCCTCCCTAAAACCCTGTTGGGGAAATCTTGGCAAAAATTTTGGTCAGATTCCCACCAAAAATGTTGGCTCAGATGTCAAGACGAATGATCTCTCTCTCTATCTCTCTCTCTCTCTCTAGTTTATGTAGTGTTGTGTTTTGCTTAATCATTTGATTGGGGGCTCATACCACTCTTATCACCATCCATCCATCCATCCATGTGTCAAGCACATTTGTACATGTGCTGCCATCATCATTACACACACACACACACCACACACACCCCTGAGGCTATAAAAGGTCTACTGCTATAGCCGGAGGCTCAGACTCAGGCAAAACTCATTTTCAGTGGGCCCAGAGTGTCCCCACCCTAGATCAGAAAGAGGTCCAAGGCTGCCAGGGCAGAGAAAGGCCGGCGTGGGGTCCTGCTGCCGGTAGCAGTAGGACTGTGCAAGAGCTCGAATGGTTTGGTGCCTACAGAGGGCACTCCTGGCTCTGTCATCAGTCAGACAACTACCCAAAGGTTGGGGACCCTGCCTAGGTGGACCACAAGGGGAGGGCAACAGGGGCAAGGCTTACAAATGGTGAGCAGCCCAATGTCCATCAGGTAGCCCTAATCCTGGCTGATGAGGAGAACAAGCCCTGGGCCATTTAAATCACTGGTAACTGCAGATTTAACCAGAACCTCTCCACCTCAGAACCTCCATCCTCCCTCAGCACCCAGGTGCCGTGAGCAGCAAGACTCCCTTCAAAGGCACTGGAGAAAGCAGTGCCTCCACTCCAGTGTCAACTTGTCCAGCATCAACTGGCCAACCGCCCACGAGTCAAAAACGTCATCCCCGAAAAATAATCTTCATCCACTTTGATCCCAATTAGTGGTTCAAGATTTTCTTAATATTCTCTCAGAGAGAGAGAGAGAGAGAGAGAGAGGAACTTCAGGGCTAGGTTCTACGGGTCCACTAACACTATTGTCCCTGTATCTGGAGAAGGAAGGTGACACTCCTTTCTGGTGAACAAATTCTCTTCAGATCCCGCTAAAATCCCAAGTTCCATTCAACCTGTGAGCAGGACCGCTCTTTTAGCGCGCACACTGCCCACAACGGCCAGCAATCGCTGTCTTGATCTGCAACTGGGTGGGTTATTGCTCTGCTCGGTCTCATCTATGGAATTTCTCTGTTGAGGGGTATGTGTGTGTGTGTGTTGTGTGTGTGTGTTGTTTCTTGTTTTTATGGAGGGGATATAGTTCTTTCCATTGAAAATTAGAGCCTCGGGTCTTAACTGCAAGATAATGAAAGATTCAAATAAAATCATCAGGAATCAATTTTTTATGGGTGAAAAAGACCTGAATCATCCCAGTTCAATCCCCACCCCACCCCCGCTCCCAGGGGAATCAGGCCTGATTGGGTTCCACATTTTCTGAGTGTGGCCGTTCGAATAACAGGGGCTTCGGCTCACTCCTCAGTTCCGATCGCCGAGCTTGGGTACAAGTTGCTTCTCTCCTCGGGTGGGGGGTTTCCACGGGGCAAAGCCAGCCTCCGACGAGAGCTCAGCTGGGACACAAGACTTTTGAGCCACTGGGGTCAGTAATGTTTATGTTCCAGTTCAGCCTGCTTTCTAGAACAATTATAGATCAGATGACAACTCAGGACAGACGGACAGACACATGTTTCTCGGTTAGTCACCTTTAAACAGAATGAAAGATCTCTTTCCCTGTTTGAAGACATACCCATTTTTAAAGTCACCCCCCCCAAAAAAAAAACAAAGGTCCTCTGAGTTACATCAGATTCCCTATGACCACCCTGACTTTCTTCCCATTTACTTGACCTGAAGTGCCTTTCCGGCCTCCCTTCTGCCATCATCCCCACTACACTCTGGAAGCGAAGCAACGAGGTCTTTCCGAAATGGAATTCAGACACACACACACACACACACACGTAGCAGCAGCTGAGAGAAGCTTGGAGACAAACTCGGTTCTGCCGGGGAAGGTGGTAATTCACCCATCACTGAAGCAAATTCACATGGCTTTTTGCTTGCTGTCCTTTTCTTTGTTCCCAAAGCAGGTTTGTTTGTTTTTCCCCCAAAAGCAGGTTAGAATGCTTCCAACCAGTATTTCCTCAAACAGCTGTTCTGCCCCAAACCTACTTTTGATGACCTCCCTCCCTGCTCACACCCATCACCATCATCATCATCTCCTTTGAGGAAACGAAAGCTCATGGAAACCAGGGACAAAGGGGGGAAAGGAGGTCAAGGAAAGGATGGATTCTGTCTCTACTTTGCAAGTAAAGGAAAGATAAAATCAAAGTCATAAAATTCCTAGCTGGCAAGGTCAAACTCCTCAATCCCATCACCTCTAGGAAAAACAAAATAATAATAAAACTGGTCACACTGAAAGAGTGGGCTTGGGAGGTGGGTGAGGGCACTTGGCATGTCCTCAGACTCTCTCTCTCTAAGCATCCTATCCAATTTCTAGGAAACAAACTCACCAACCGCTAAGCACAAGAAAACTAGCCTTGATTTCCACATGCATCCCCCCATTCTCTCGGTCACATTTCATTCTTTAGAACAAGTCCACTCTGGAATGGAGACTTGGGATTTTTCTAGGAGCACACAAAGCCACAACCTAATCACCTATTGAGGCTTGCACGCGCTCCCCCCGCCCCCCCCCCCCCCGCACTGGTCATCTGCCTCCACGTACTGCCTTCTGTCAAAATCTCTTGGAAATTCCAAACCAGGAGGCCGCCGTGGGCCATCTTCATTCGTCCTCTGGGCCCCACGCGTCCTCTAGCCGCCCCACGCCCCATTCACGCCCAGGCTGCCCGTGACAGACGTGCGCCCCAAGGACCGGCCAGTGCCGGGGCGACCCTGCGACCCCCACGTTCATCAGCCCCCTCCAGTCGTCCGACTGTCCCCACACCCCATCCAGAGCCCAGAGAGGCTGGCCTCGGGCCGCAGGAAGGCAGCCGCCCGCTGGGTCCCTGGGTCCCCAAGGATCAGAAAACGAGCGGACACCACCTGCACCACCACCACCCCTTCACACCCCGTAACTCGGGCAAGCAGGGCAGGGCGCACAGGACCCGCACAGAGGCCAAGCTCCGGCAGCGCGTGGCTGGTCGGAGCCGGCAGGGGCGCGCCACTCGGCGGCCAGCGATGGTGCCAGGAGCACCGCCCGGGACGCGGGCGTCTGCCAGGCCCTGGAGCGCGCGCCCCCAGAGCCCAGGGCTGGCACCTGCAAAGTCGGCCTGGGGATCCGCGTCCACGCGGGCGGAGAGCCCGCATCCACCCCGCTCCCGAAGGGCTGAAAGCCGTGGCCAGGCGGCCGGCGGGCCGGCATCCCCTAACAGACAGGCGGCCAGGTGGCCGGTCCCCTGCCCGCGCCGGGCGCCGCCTCACTCACCTGACAGTTGGAGCCGGAGACCCCGGCGGGGCAGGCGCAGCTGTAGCCGGGCTGGCCGGCGGTCGGGGAGCACACGCCCCCGTTCTGGCAGGGCTGCGCGGCGCACGGCCCGGGTGCGGCCAGGGGCACGGCGGGCACGGGGCCGGCCCGGCAGCCGGGGCCGAGCAGCAGCAGCAGCAGCAGGAGCAGCCGGGCTGGTGCGGGCAGCAGCGGCGCGGCAGACGGGAGCGGGCGCCGGGGCGCCGGGGCGCGGCGGGGCGGCATGGCCGGGCGGCGCGGGCGCGGGCGCGGGCGCGGAGCCGGAGCGGGTGCAGAGCGGAGCTGCGCGCAGCGGCGGCGGCGGCCGGCGGAGAAGACTGGGCGAGCAGCGCGCCGCCAGCAGCTGCCGATCCGCGGTTCCCCGGGCAACGACGGGCGGAGCCTGGGGGCGGGGCCGGTGGGGCGGGGCCGCAGCGGGTTTGAGGGTCTCTGACTGCGGCGGGCGGGCCAGGAGTGCATCTGCTCTGTGGCGCCCTGACCCAGGCGGACGCCCTTTCAGTCCCTGGGGACACTAGGACGGCTTTGGGTGGGGGTGGGGCGTGGAGACCCTTCCCCCGGCCCGCCAGGAAACTGGGGCAGGTGCAACAGGAAGGCGGCGGGGAAAGTGGCGAGTCAGGCAGTAGGATGTGTCCATAAGGACCCCTGGGGGCCAGGGTGGGGAGCTGCGAGGGCTGGAACCTGGGCGCTGCTGGGAGGCGCACGGGATGGAGAGGTGGTGCATGCGGGTGGGAGTCGTTCACAGTTCCAGGAGGGCGCAGGGGACGCCCCACAAGCCGGGCAGGACCTCGGGGGCGCGCGGGACCCGGGGAGGGCCAGCTTTTGACACAAGAGTCTTCGAGGCCTCCGCGGGCCCGGCGGTGCCTGTCTCGGGACCCCTGTCCCCTCCCGAGGCCCTTCCTGCGCCCCGCGGTCCTCGGAGCCTCACGGAGCTCAGGAGTGACCTTGCCTTTGCCCGGCGCGCCCGGAGGCCTTGTCCTTGGTGCTGACCGAGGCGTCTCCATTCTCGCGGCCCCTTCCTCGGTGCGGAGCCGGCCGCGCAACCAAGAAACGCCTACCGATGGCGGCAGAAGACTGCAAGAAGCCTCAGCCTCTCCGTGCCCAGCCCTGTCGCTGGCCAAAGAAAGAAACCGAGGTCCAGACGGGCTGGCCTGGCACCCAGTGGGTCAATTTATGGCCAGCCCAGAACGCGGTCAGAACGGAACGAACAGTTTAGAAGGGCAGGGTGGCCACAGTGCTCTAAGTAAAAGGAGCAGACACCTTGACCTACCTCAGGGGCGCCCCACAGGCCTGGCTAGGTTGGCTCAGGAGGAGGTGGCCAAGAACAAAATGCAGCCCAGCCCCATCGCCCCTTCTAACTTGTACTATGTGTGTGTAGGCCCCCAGGTACTGGCGACCACGTGTTATGGTTCCCAGATGAAAAATCAAAATGTGACCCGCTTGGATTGACGTGTGGGTACATTTTGTGTTAAAACAAAACAAAACAAAAAATCTCTGTGTAAAAAGTAGGCACTTAAAAAAGTAAAGACACGTAGGCACCAAAGAAAAACAACCAAGAGCTGCTGCTCCTGGCCCAGGGAAAGGTGAGCAATTTTTGACCCCTCCCAGGCGTGGGAACAAGTGTCAGGCATCCCTGTCTAGGAGGACTGGCACCTCTTACCCATCCTAACTGCCAATACAGGCATCAGTGGATCCCAGGGTGCATCTACCGCCAAGGGGACCCGTGACTTCTGGTCCCCAAGCGGATGCACAGTTAATGCATTAGCCCGCGCACCTGCTGGTCCTCTTTGAGACCTCCCTTTTAAATCTTAATTTTGTGCCACGCCAGCACCCTCTGCTGGTACATGTTCATCAACCACCTGTTTCTCCCAGTTGCCGTGTCCCTAGATGTGAGTTCTTTGCCCCAAACTCACTTTTTTTACCTTAAAAATCCCAGACTGACAAGCGATGTAAGCGGTTTACATGCTTCCATCGATCCAGCAAAAGATACTATAAAATGTGCCGTGAACTAGTCAAAAAGACACCTATGTACATCAACAGCGATATCAGCATGCATATATATCCACAAATCTATATGTATATACGTCTATATTTTTGCCCGTAAGCCATGGCTGGGATGTGAATTCCATACCACTTTGAACAGTGAAACCCTGGCTATGTGAGCTGAACTGCTAACCAGAAGATCCGCACGGCCAGCCCCTCTGAGTGAGAGAGGGGAGATTTTTCTACTTCTGTCAAGAGTTACGTTCTCAGAAACGCACAGGGGCAGTTCTACTCTGCCCTTTACTGTACGGTTGGTGTGAGTCAGCATCGACTGTATGGCAGTGGGTTGAGTTGAGTTGAGTTGAAATATGGAACAACTAACACTAGTTTTAATATCTGGGTGCTCATTTCTAAAAATTCCGGATCAAATTTAACCTTTTGTAAGGTTAAGCATGGTTTTATGCTGAAAATATTTTCAATATTCTCACTCACTTTAGGCTTTGAAAGGCATATTGTGCTTTTCACTCTGCTCCGAGACAAAAGGGGGTTGAGTCTTCCCATCTTTTAACCCAGCTTACACTGGGCACATCTGCTGCCAAAGACCTCCTGAGAGTGTTGGAAAGCAAGGTTGTTACCCTGAGGACTAAGGTGCGCCTGACCCCAGCCATGATGTTTTCCATTGCTTCATATGCATGTGAAATTTTGGACATTAAATAAGGAAGATTAATGAGAGTCTGTGCATATGAACTATGGCGCTGGCAAAGAATGATGAACATGCCAGGGACTGCCAAAAGAACAAACAGCTCTGTCTGGGAAGAAGTACAGCCAGAAAGTTCTTTAGAGGCAAAGACGGACACACCACGTGCATTCTTGAGGTTCCCTAGAGATAATGACCTCGTTCCTAGCCCCCCCCTTCCACGTCCAGTTCCCCTTTCAAATATAAAGGAAAGCCCCTGTGACCTACAGAAGTTGACACTAGGTACTAGTGTGAAGCTAGGGTTAACTTGAAAGAAAAAAATCAGCCATAGAATCCAGACCAAAGGGACACATTCCCCAGTGACAATTTCCTGTCATAGAGGACACCACCAGAACAGTTGTAACAAGTCTCATGAACGCACTGGGAAAGTTAGTTGTCTCCTTGACCTTCAGTTTCTGCATAAGCGATATGGAGATAGCAACCTCACTTTATGGAGACCTTGGAAGAAGTAAATGAGACGATAATGACAATTATATGTGGAGATAATTTATAATACACCCGGCCCCAAAATGTATTTTTAAACATATCTCATTTAATATCAACACCAACACTATGAGGTAGCCACTCTACCTGTACTGATGACAAGAGGACAGAACAAATGGAGCCAAAACTACGGACCTCAGTCACCCTTCGGGTCTGGGAATGAGCTCACCCCCATGGCTCAATTTTCAGCCTAACAGATGAGTCTGCAAGGAGATCAATCACACTAGGGAGGAACACCCACCTAAGAACAATCAACCACATGGGATCCAAAGGAAAGAAGGAGCAATGGAGACAGGAAACACGGGGAGGAAGTGAGATGAGTGATGTTACATTATAGGGATTGCAATCAATGACATGAAACAAAATGTGTACAAATCGCTGACCGGAAAAGTGACCTTCTCTGAAACCTTAACTCACATCTCAATAAAAAGATTTTTTAAATGTCTTTTTAAGAAATAAAAAAAGCCTCCACTCAAGTGCTCCTTCAACGTCCACTCTAGCACTCCTTCAACCTCCACTCAAGTACTCCCTCAACACAAGAACACGTTGTTCTAATAACCTGGCATTCTGTCATGCTCACCTTCCCTGACACGATCACTGAAGACAAGTAGGTGCATAAGTAAATGTGGTGAAGAAAGCTCATGGTGCCTGGGTAGCAAAAGATTTAGTATCTGGGGTCTTAAAGCTTAAAGATAAACAGGCAGCCATGTAGCTGAGAAGCAAGAAAGCCCTCGTGGAAAAGGCACACTAGCCTGTGTGATCACAAAGTGTCAATAAAAAAATCATATCGATGTGGATGAGGGGGGAGTGCGGAGTGGAGAACCAAAGCTCATCTGTAGACAATTGGACATCCCCTTGTAGAAGGGTCACAAGGAAGAGACCAGTCAGGGTGCAGTACAGCACTCATGAAACACACAGCTTTCCTCTAGTTCTTTGATGCTTCCTCCCCACCCCCCATTATCATGACCCCAAATTTATCTTACAAACCTGGCTACATCAGAGCAAGTACACAGATACAGATAAGACCTCGAAACACAGGGAATCCAGGACAGATAAACCCCTCAGGACCAATAATGAGAGTAGCAATATCAGGAGGACAAGGGGAAGGTGAGAGGAGGAAGAAGGAACCCATCACAATGATTGACATATAACCCCTTTCCATGGGGACAGACAACAGAAAAATGGGTGAAGGGAGGCAGCTGTCAGTGTAAGACATGAAAAAAATTATAAATTATCAAGGGATCATGAAGGAGGGAGGGGGGTATAAGCTGATACCAAGGACTCAAGTAAAAGAAAATGTTTTGAAAATGATGATGGCAACATATATACAAATGTGCTTAATCAAATGGAAGAGTGGATGGATTGTTATAAGAGCTGTAAGAGTCTCCAATAAAACAATTTTAAAAAAACAGAAATGAAAAAGAAAATAAGACAAGATTGAAGTATAATACGGTTAAGTAAGAGTCTAAAACTACAGCGTGGAAGTGGTTTGGCCAGTACTCAAACAGGGAGAGGAACCTGGAAATGAAGTTCAACTCTGAACCTCTACTCTCTGTCCACTCCAGGAGTGCCCTGGCACACAGTAGCGATATGTATGGTGTGTGTATGTGTGCTGCATGAATCATATCTATATAGCCAAGTAAGTCAAAGAGTATAACTCTGGTTCCAGTGCTTATGTATCTAGGTTTATCCAAAGAAAACATGTTTAAACATACTCTATGGTCAGTAGATGGCTGCAAACAAATTCAGGAACATACTTACCTAAGTCTTGTTAAGGTGTCTTCCAAAAAATTAAAAGATAAATCCAATCAGAACAATGGCTTCCAGAAGATTTGTTGGGCCATTTAAATTCAAGACAGATCAGTCCGTTCAGAAAGTGACGATGATAGTGTTTTTTTGTTTTCAATTACAAAGCGGTCATCTGTGACAATGAGAAGGATGGCACAAGACTGGGCAGTGTTTCAGTGTGTTGTGCACAAGGCAGCTACCAGTCAGAACCCGCTTGAGGTGGTTAGTTTATTGTGCCAACCTGGCCGATAAACACATGAGGAGTTAATTGAGATAAATGGCTCAGTGATCCTCGCCTTTGTAGTTCTCAGGTCTCTTACTTTCTGATGGTCAGACCAGGGTGCAGCTGCCTTAGCTGGTTCCCTGCTTCAGCTGGCAAGGCTCACCTTCCTGCAAGACATCCCTGAGGAGAAGCTGCATGAACCTACCCCGATGCAGCCCTGGGTGCTGGAACAGCCTGTGAGGAGACCCCTGCCTGCACTAAGATACTTACACATTCACTGATTCGGCTCTCCTCCTGTAGTCAGCATCATTGTGTCTGTTTTGTGAGATGGAGGAGGACTTTGTGGATTGGCATTGGACATATGGGTTAATGTTGAACTTGTGGGCTTGGGCAGCACTGGGTTGGGATGTTTTCTTGATGTGCACTTACCCTTTATATAAAATGCTCTCTTATACATGAGTTTCGGTGGATTTGTTTCTCTAATGTACACAGACTAGCACACCACTGAATGGTCCCTAGCAGCAACAACAGAACCCCCATCCAAAGGTCCATTCATTCCCAGCTTGCTTTATTCTGCATTCATGTTTCACAGGAGGACATGAGCATTGTCATTTGCTCACTTGCTTTCTAGGGTGCACTACTACGGCTGTCCTACAGAAATGTAAGATGGGAGCGAGGGAGGGGGCTTGAAGGTCTCTTCTGAAGAGAAAGATCCAGTTCCTGAGGAAGAACCCACTCCAACTCGGAACCAGAAAGGACCCTCACATCTCCTAATCCCCAGGTCTACTCTGCTCAATTTCTCACCAGAGGCAACCAAGCCCAAAGGAAGTGCGAACATACAAACACCACGTACCTGGGAGTTTTAAGTGTCTTGGAAGAGTCTTCAAGAAGTATAAATGTGTGTGGCAGACATGAACACCACAGGCACCAGAACGATTCTCTTCTCGTATTCCTTTAATTAGAAATATTAATTTTTAAAGTCATTCAAGTGTTGTAGCATATATGGTCAGGTTCTCTTGTCCTGATGTGTCACAGAGCGATTTCTAAACGTACCACTGACCGTGGTTGGCATTGGGCTTCTTGACTTTAGCCAGGCTCTGATTTGAGCAGTCACTGTTGAAGCAGCTGTGGGAGCATTTTCACTTCTTCTACATGATCACACTGATCTAGGGCAAGTTCAAGTGAGCAGTCTTGGATGTAAGGACACCCAGGAAGAATCCAAAATGTAACTCACTGCCGCCAAGTGGACTCCGGCTCGTAGCAAACCGCCAGGACTGTGGAAAGATGGCTTTCCTCAAAGCGTACTTCACAAAGCCCTTCACGGCCACCAGATGGAAGCCAGATCTGTTTCACACAACCACCTGAGAATGGGAGAATTAGTTTAAACACAGTTGTGATTTTTAGTCCCAAGATTTTGTCCTTGTGAGGAATGCACCCTACGAGAACCTAGCTGTCTTTTCCAGAAGCTGTCCACCTTGACTGGCAGCAAAGAGGAGATTAAAAGTGAGATCTCTCCTTTGCGAGCTGAATTCACTGTGACCTTGAACTGGAATACCATAAGGCAGCTCTTTTGCTGCTGCTGCTGCTGCTGCTGCTGCTGCTAGTGGTGGTTGGATAGTTCCTGACTCATGTGTACAGAGCAAGCCACCAGGCCTGTCTTCCAGGCATCTCGGGCTGTGATTGAACCGCCAACCTTTCAGATTGTAATCGAGCATTTAACTGTTTGACCTGCCCAGGAACTCCTGCGACAGCTCCAGGCCTTCGATTTCCCAGTGGCAATGGAAGCATGTACATTGGCTTTGCCAACTCAAAAAAGCACATCATACTTATACTTTCCACGTGAATGATGTTTTGGTTTAAAATTTGAGTTAAGAGTTGATTTTCCCACATTTTAAAAGTCTGGAAGTTTTCATCCCCATAAGATCTGGTACCTCCAGAAAGCTATCAGGGGTCCAGGCTCCTTCTACCTCCCCATTCTGCCACTTTCTCTTAGTTCAGGCTCCCAACTCCGTGGGCACAAAGGTACCTGAGCTCCAGCCATCAGCCCACATTCCAGGCAGTAAAACAAGGCAAGGTGAAGCGGAAACACTACCCGAATCAGCCCAGAAGCTTCCTGTGACCATTTGTTTCTATCTCATTGATCATCACTCGCTGTGAAGGCGGCTGAAAAATGTAGCCCCTACGGTTTAAAATCAGGAAAGAACTTGGTTTCCAATTCTGCCCATGAATCGGCTTGTTTCCTGTTCCCAATTATGCCGTGAGGACGTCCACATTGATATTTTAGATCAACAAAATCATGTTCTCTCCTCCAGCACCCTCAGTACAGTCCTATCACACATTTCCAAAGTTAGACGCACTGCTTGAGCTCCTGTCCTGCTTGAGCTCCTTGCACGCTAAACCTGGTCCGCCTCCTGAAAGCACCCTGTGCACACTGCCCGACACCGCCCCACCCCCGGACCCGATACTTGTGAGACACCTAAGACACATATGACATCAGAGGTTGATGGTGGCAAAGACGAAGAAACGGGGGGCTCTGGAAAGCATCACGCTGAACGGAGCTGGAAGAAAACAGGGACTCTTCACTTGGCGCCTGGGCTATTTATTTCCGCTTACAAGGCGCTAGATGAAACGGCTTTGTGGAAGCGGACTGAACGAGACGGAAAGGAGGGGCTGGAGCGCCGGCTGACGCTGTTCTCCCGCAGTCAGTCAGGAAGAGCCGCTGGCTCCCCTGGACCCAGGTGTCACCCTGCCCGCGGTTAACTGAAGCCTCGGGTCACCGTCAAACAGGAGCGCAGCGTCACCTGATCTTCTGTGCGTCACGGGTGTCACGTGCGACCGGAGCAGCCCTCAAAGAGAGCTGTGCTGGGAAAGGTCATTGGCATCGCCGAGAGCCGCATCGATGGCAATTGTTTCTCTCTCAGGACCGTGCCAGCAGATACAGAGGCAGGTGTGACAGGCTGATTAAAAACCACTCCGTAGCCAATCATCCACTAAAACGAGAACTCCCAGACACAGGGCATGATGACAAACAGGGATGACAGCTCATCAGGGACCAGGCGTGTCCTCTAGGGAGTACAGGATTAGCCCAAGGTGAGCCCTTCACTCTCTCACTGCCAGGAGCCCTGTGAACACTTGACACCCACCTCTGGGCTCCACAGTGCCATCCCTCTAGCCGGATCGAACAGCATTGTCCTTGTTGTCAACCTGGGGGGATTTTAGAAGGCAAACCGTGAAGAATGCCCGCCGGCATCAGGTGATTTCTCATGACAAATGAATTCCACATACTGAATCTTGCTTCTATTTGCGACCTAAATCCCAGTGGAGCAAATAGCACCACTGACTGTGGGACTGTGGGACTCTGGGGGTCCGGAGAGAGCACCAAGGTTGGGGAGCAGAACCAAGGGCAACTGGGCCCTGAGACAGCAGCCAGAAATTAAGGGTCCCACCAAAGGGGCTGGACAAGAAGCAGAAGTCAGATACCGGATATTGGTGGTGGCAGGGTCACCTGAGACCCGAGTGCCTCCGGGGGTGAGCTGTTCATGTCACCACTCTGTTGATTGCTCTCCAGTCTGTCTGGTATAGCGGTGTGACAGCAAGAAAAAAGGGAAGACAAACTATTGACCTCAAATCAGTTCTGCTGTAGGGTGAGCCCGTGTGTGCCAGGCTCCAGGGAGAGCTCTTCACAGTGATCTTTATGGAAGCAGATCTCCAGACCTTTCTTGTGCGGCACTGCTGGGTGGATTTGCACTGCCACCCACTGAGCAGTTTGGACTACCACGTAGCACAAGTCCAGGCTGGGCCTCTGCTGAGCAGGAGGGTATTTGAGTCCTTATTTTAAAACTGTGTATTTAAAATACACAATGTTGCTGTTTTTAGGTGTCCTCGAGTCTGTTCTGACCCACAACCACCCTCTGCTCAACAGGACAAAACACCGCCCAGTCCTGCACTATCCTCACAACTATTGCCACACCGGATCCCATGGTAGCAGCTCCTGGGTCAATCCACTTCCTTAAGGGCCTTCCTCTTCTTAACTGCCCCTCCACTTTACCGGGCACGATGTCCTTCTCCAGGGGCATGTCCCGACACGATGTCCAAAGTATGTTGGATGAGGCTTTGCCTTCCTTGCTTGCGTCTAAGGAGCGCTCCGGCCCCACTTCTTCCAGGACAGATTTCTTTGTCTTTTTTGCAGCCCACTGTACTTTCAACATTCCTCTCCAGCACAGCAGCCTGGGTGATCATGAGGTCTTCACGGAAACAGGTATCAGACACCAGAACACCCAACACAAGCAATGATATCGATGCAAACGAGGGAGAGGGTCAGAGTGGAGACCCGAAGCCCATCTGTAGACAACTGGACATCCCCTCACAGAAAGGTCACAAGGAAGCGATGAGCCAGCCAGGGTGCAGTGTAGCACTGGCAAAACACACAACATTCCTCTAGTTCTTTAATGCTGCCTCCCCCCACTATCATAACCCCAGTTCTACCTTATAAATCCAGCTAGACCAGAGCATGTTCACTGGTATTGATAAGAGCTCTCAACACAAGGAATCAAGGACAGATAAAACCCCTTAGGAACAATAGTGGGAATGGTGATATCATGAGGTTAGGGGGAAGGTGGGCGAAGAAAGAGGAGAAAGGGGGAACCAATGGTAATGATCAGCATATACCCACTACCACCACCACCCGTGAGAGGCGTGCGCAACAGAAACGTAGGTGAAGGGAGACAGCAGATGGTGTACGAAATGAAAATAACAATAATTTATAATTTATCAAGGATTCAAGAGGGTAGGAGGGTTGGGGAGGGAGGTAAAAAGGAGGAACTGATACCAGGGCTCAAGTAGAAAGAAAATGTTTTGGAAATGATGATGGCAACATATGTACAAATATTCTTGATACACATGATGTGTGGATTGTTATAAGAGCTGTAAGAGCCCCCAACAAAATGATTATTTAATAGATATTTTAAAAATCATATTACATATGTTATCTCTATATATTATTCTTCAGTACCACAATTCAAATGCATCAACTCTTCTTTGGTCTTTCTTATTTCAATGTCCAACTTTCACATGCCTATGAAGCAAGGGACAAGGCTTGGGTCAGGTGCACCTTCATCCTCAAAGTAATATCCTTGCTTTTCAATACCCTTAAGAGATCTGGTGTAGCAGATGTACCTAATGCAACATGTCTTTTGGATCTCTTGCCACAATATACACTACTTAATGGACACTCCAAAACCATGAGGCTGCCTTAAAAATGGGTAGGGCTCCCTGGTGGCATAGTGGTTATGCACTGGGCTGCCATCTGCAAGGACTGCAGTTGGAAACCACCAGCCGCTCCTTGAGAGAAAAACAGGGCTTTCTACTCCCATAAAGAGCTACAGTCTCACCCTGTCCTGGAGGGTCTTTATTCCTATGAGTCACCATCAACTCAGTGATAGTGAGTTTCAAGAACGGGAAGCGTATAGAACTCATTCATTGTCATGGAGGACAAAATATAATTGCCCCAGTAGGTTTCCAGGGCTATAAATCTCTATGAGAGCAGAAAGCCTCACCTTTCTCCCAAAGAGAGGCTGGTGGTTTCGAACTGCTAACCTTGCTGTTAGCAGGTCAAGGAGTAGCCCACTATGCCCCCAGAGCTCCTAATGTATAGCATTTGCACTTGTAAGTTCTGATCTTCTTTGTTAAAGAAAATAAATCCACAGGAGTCTGAATTTCTAGAGGCTGGAATTTAATTGCTTTTTAGCAAGCACAATCAATAGCAACTGCACGTTAAAAATTAAAATCCTAAGAATAAGGCGCATGCTTTACATGTCAGCGGATTTAATGATGAGGGTATCCAAATGGCCACCCCCATCAGGCATCAGGAAAATTAAAATTAAGATACATAAATACGAAGGAGCTTCAAAAAATCTTCCTGGAAGAATGGCGTGAAAAGATCACTGAATTTTTCCATGAACCTCTTGAAACCCCAGCAGACCAGTACGCATCTCCCGTTGTTGCTAGGTGCCACTGACTCCATGACGTCTCCTAGCAGCCGCAAGGAAACAAAACAAAACACTGCCTGGGCCTGCGCCATCCTCACCGTCACTGTGCTTGAGTCTACCATCGAAGCTACTGTGTCACTCCCGTCTCATTGAGTCTTCCCCCTGGCAAGCAGGATGTCAGTCTCCAGGGACTGGTCCGTCCTGGTAACATGTCCAAAGGACACCAGCCAAAGTGTCTCCATCCACATGTCCGAGGATCAACCCGGCTGTGCTTCGTTCAAAACAGCTGTGTTCGTTCTTCTGGCCACCTGGGGAATAGTCAGGTCCTTCGATACCACAAGTCAAATGCATTCACGCTCCTTCGGTCTTCCTTGTCCACTGTGCAGAGTTTGCCTGCACACAAGGCGATTGAAAACAGCATGGCCTCGGTAAAGCTCACCTTAGTCCCTAGAGCGGCAGCTTTGCCCTCTACGATGCTCAGCAGTGCATTTGCAGACTTGCCCAGTGTAATACACCCTTTGACCGTAGCTTCATAGGCATCGATTGCGGATCCAAGTGAAATGAAATCCTTGACAACTTCAGTGTTTCTCCATGGAGAGTAATGTGGCTTACTGGTCCAGTTCTGAGGATTTTAAAGTTTATGTGGAGGTGTAATCTTCAGAAAGTGCTTCAAGTCCTCGTTGTCAGCAAGCAAGGTGGTGCCAACTGCACAGCGCAGGTTGTTCACAAGCCCCCCTCCGATCCTGATGCCACATTCTTCTTCAGATAAGCCAGCTTCTTGGATGATTTGCTCAGCACACGGATTGAACAGGATCAAAGAACCAAAATTCATATCATTGGGTGCACACCTCCATGATACGATCACTGAGGACAAATGGGTGCATAAGCAAATGTGGTGAAGAAAGCTGATGGTGCCCGGCTATCAAAAGAGATAGCATCTGGGGTCTTAAAGGCTTGAAGGTAAACAAGTGGCCATCTAGCTCAGAAGCAACAAAGCCCACATGGAAGAAGCAGACCAGCCTGTGTGATCACGAGGTGTCGAAGGGATCAGGTATAAGGCATCATCAAAACAAAAAAAAATCTTACCATAGTGAATGAAGGGGGAAGTGCAGAGTGGAGGCCCAAAGCCAATTTGTCAGCCACTGGAGATCCCTTTGCAGAGGGGTCTAGGGGAGGAGATGAGTCAGTCAGGGTGCGATGCAGCACTGATGAAGAATACAGCTTTCTTCTAGTTCCTGAATGCTTCCTCTTCCCACCCCCACCACCACTATCATGATCTGAATTCTACTTTGCAAGTCTGGATAGAGCAGAGGATGTACACTGGTGCAGATAGGAGCTGGAGGCACATAGAATCCAGGGCAGATGATACCTTCAGGACCAGTGGTGTGAGTGGCGATACTGGGAGGGTAGAGGGAGAGTGGGTTGGAAAGAGGGAACCGATTACAAGGATCTACATGTAACCACCTCTCTGGGGGATAGACAACAGAAAAGGGGGTGAAGGGAGATGTCAGACAGGGAAAGATATGACAAAATAATAATTTATAAATTATCAAGGGCTCATGAGGGAAAGGGGAGCGGGGAGGGAGGGGATAAAAAGAGGACATGATGCAAAGGGCTTAAGTGGAGAGCAAATGCTTTGAAAATGATGAGGGCAATGAATGCACAGATGTGCTTTACACAATTGATGTATGTATGGATTGTGATAACAGTTGTATGAGCCCCTAATAAAACTTTTTTTTAATTAAAAAAAGAAAGGATATAGTCCCGATCCACACCTCTCTTAATTTTAAACCTTTCACCCACTGCCCGCACGTCGATGCCCGCTCATAGAAGCGTAGAACTGCCCCCTGTGAGTTCCTGAGACGGTAATTATTAATGGGAGTAGAAAGCCGTTTCTTTCTCCCATGGAACGGCCAGTGGTTTCTAACTACCAGCCTTGGGGATCACAGTCCAACTCATAACCACTGAGCCACCAGGGCTCCTGAAACCATCCAGGTTCCTGAAACCATCCTTTTACTGTTCAAATGATTGCCTCTTGGTTTATGCGCAGGTTGCCCATGAGCACATGTCGGTGTTCTTGAATTTTTTATTTTGTCACTTGTTGGTTCTTATGATGCACACAGTTGAACATTTTTGCACCATCAACAAAACACAAGGAAACATTTTTTTCTGGTATTCTCTGCTTTCAGTCAACATCCATCTGACAGCCACAAGGAGAGCTCTCAGTCCAAATCCTCTTGGGATCCAGCTTAAACAACTAGCAGCTCTCTTGCTGTACGAGGACAAGCATTTCTGAATTATCCTCAGCAAAATCTTATTTGCATGTGAAATTAATAATAATGGTTGGATGATTTCCACATTCTGTTGGGTCACCTTTCTTTGGAATGGACATCAATATAGATCTTCTCCTATCAGGTAACCAGGTATCTGTCTTCTAAAGTCTTAGCACAGATGGCCGAGCGCTGCAGCACGCTGTGTTCATTTGTTGAAACATTTCTCTTGGCATTCTATCAATTCCTAGGGCTATAGCGTTTCCAGTGTCTGCTCTTTGAGATGTGCTCAGCCTCTTCCTTCATTCTGTTGTGGTTGTTAGTGTCGTTGAATTGATACTAACTCATAGCAACCCTATGTACAAGAGAATAAGCCAAGACCCAGTCCTGCACCACCACACAATGGTTTCTTATATTTGAGCCCATTGTTGCAGCCACTGGGTCAATCCATCTTGTTGAGAGCCTTTCTCTTTTGTGCTGCCCCTCGTTTTGACCAAACATGATGTCCTTCTCCAGGGACTGGTCTCTCCTGATGATGTCCAAAGTACATAAGATGAAGTCTCACCATCCTTGCTTCTAAGGATCATTCTGTTTGCACTTCCTCCAAGACAGACGTGTTTGTTCTTTTAGGAGTCCATGGTACTTTCAATATTTTTTTTGCCAGCACCATAATTCAGACACATCAATTCTTTTTCTGTCTTTCTTAGTCAATGTCCAGCTTTCACATGTCTATGAGACAACTAAAATGAGCTTGCCTTAGGTCTGGTGCGACTTAGTCCTCAAAGCAACACCCTTGCTTTTCAACTCTTAGAAAAGATCTGTGCAATCCTGGCCACCAAGCCCTAAGGACGATATCCCTGCTCAGAGCAGCCAACGCACAGAGGGGACCATAGGACCGGCCCCACCACGAGACACGACTTCCCTCACTGACCCGTAGCCCTACTGGAGACACACTGTGGGAATTGTGCCTGATCTGACCCCACCACACAGAGGCAAAACACTAAGGGCATGCAACAGAACAGCAAGGGTAACAGAGCAACAAAGTCCCCAGGGAATACCAAAAATGGGCTTTGGGGCCAGGGAATAGCACCCCATCACACTCGACCAGAAAACACTCCCAAAGTCAAGAAACAGACCTTAAACTATTTACAGACTTTTCTTTCTTTTTCTTTTTTTGGTCATTGTTGTTTTGTTTTCTTTTGTTGATTTGTTTTCCTCTGTCTTGTTTTTGTGCATATTATTATCTCTGCAGGTCTATCTAGATACGATAGGTAGTAAGGTAGTTAGTTTATTGTGCCAACCTGGCTGATAAACACAAGTGGGATTAATTGAAGGGCAGAGAGATAAATGGCTTGGCGAGCCTCACCTTTCTTGTCTTTTGCTCTTTGATCTTCAGACCAATGTGCCTCTGCCTTGTTTGTTCTGTGCCTCAATTTACAAGCTACACTACCTGTGGGACACCTAACCCATGGACTGTGTCACTGTAATTTGAGGTTCCTTCCAGACCTGCTTCACCACACCATTGGAATTTAAATCTCTTGAGCTGGGGACTGTCAGACCCTGTCATCTGGCTGACTGTGGGTGACCTGACTTGCTGTTTGCTGCCTGTGGTGGGATTGCCTGAATTGCTCTTCAGAGGACTACCTGGCGGCCCTCAAGACTAGAAGAACTGCCAGTGTCTCACAACTGTCTCACGGGAGTGAGTTGCACTGAGCCATTTGTGCTGCTTTATAATTTAATTAACTGTTTACTTCTTATGTTATATATCTATCTAGCTGTCATATATATATATATAATTATTAGCATTCTAGTTTTGTTTCTCTAGAGAACCCTAACACAGGTGGGATAAACAATCTGGATGAGAAAACAACAGGACCAACTGTTCAGGGGGGTTTGGGCATGGGAGAGGGGAAGGTGGGGGAAAGGAAGTGGTGCTAACAAACCCAGAGACAAGGGTACAATAAGTGATCCAAAATCAGTGGCGAGGAGGGTGTAGGAGGCCTGGTAAGGTTTGATCAAGGGCAATGTAACGAAGAGGAATTATTGAAATCCAAATGAAGGCTGACCATGATAGTGGAACAAGAGCAAATTAAAAGGAAATAAAGGAGAATAGGGGGTGGGATGGAGTGGAGACCCAGTGCCCATCTGTAGACAATTGGACATCCCCTTACAATAGAGGGGTCACAGGGAAGACATGAACCATTCAGGGTGCAGTAAGCACCAATGAAACACCAATGAAACACACCAATGAAGGAAGCTCTTTGGCGAGTCCTTTGCCCCACTATCATGACCTCAATTCTACCTTACAATTCAGATTAGACCAGGAGCATGCGCACTGCTACAGATAACAGTCCACAGTACATGGAACCCAGGATAGATAAACCCCTCAGGGTCAACAGGGAGAGTAGAGATACCAGGAGTATTAGGGGAGGGTTGGGGGAGAAAAGGTGAATGGATCAGAAGGATCAACCTAGAAACCCCTCCCAGGGGGACAAATAATGGAAAAGTGGGTGAGGGATGGCAGAGGATGATGTGAGATATGGAAAATATAATCTATAGCTTATCAAGTGTTCACGAGGGAGGGCAGGCGGGGGAGGGAGGAGGAAGAAATTGGGAGCTGACATCAGGGGCTCAAGTAGGAAGAGAATGCTTTGAAAATGATGGTGGTGGCATATCAGCAAATGTGCTTGACACATTGGAGGAATGTATGGATTGTGTTGAGATATAAGAGCCCCCAATAAAAGTATTTTTTAAAAAGGAAAATAGAGGAAAGAACCGGGAGGCAAAGGGCATTTATAAAGGTCCAAATACAGGCATGTACACATATAAATATTTATATATATGATGACAGGGAAATAAATCTATGTGCATATATTTATAGGTTTAGTATTAAGGTAGCTGATGGACATTGGGCCTCCACTCAAGTACTCTCTCAATGCAAGAATACTTTGTTCTATTAAACTGGCATTTCAAGATGCTCACCTTCCCAAAAATGATCTCTGAAGACAAATGGGAACACAAGCAAAAGTGATGAAGAAAGCTGATGGTGCCTGGATATCAAAAGATATAGTGGCTGGGGTCTTAAAGACTTGAAGATAAACAAGCAGCCATCTAGCTCAAAAGCAACAAATCCCACATCGAAGCAACAAAGTACACCATCCTGTGCAATCATGAGGTGTCGATGGGATCAGGCATCAGGCTTCAAAGAACAAAAAATCATATCATTGTGAATGAGGGGGAGTGCGGGGAGGGGACCCAAAGTCCATCTGTAGGCAATTAAACATCCCCTTACAGAAGGGTTGAAGGGAGGAGATGAGCCAGTCAGGGTGCAGTGTAGCAACGATGAAACATACAACTTTCCTCTAGTTCCTAAAGGCTTCCTCCCCTGCCCACTATTATGATCCCAGTTCTGCCTTAAAAATCTGGCTAAAGAGAGCAGGGAGCGGGGAGGGAAGGGAAAAAATGAGGAGCTGATGCCAGGGGCTTAAGTGGAGAGCATATGTTTTGAGAATGAGCAGGGAAATGAATGTACAAATGTGCTACACACAATTGATGTATGTATGGATTGTGATAAGAGTTGTATGAGCTCCTAATAAAATGATAAAAAAAAGATAGCTGGAAATAAAGACAAAAAAAGAAAGAAAAGAAACATATTTTTAAAAATCTGGCTAGACCAGAGGATGTACACTGGTACAGATAGGAACCGGAAACACAGGGAATCCAGGACAGATGATCCCTTCAGGATGAGTGGTGAAAGTGGCGACACCAGGAGGGTGGAGGGAGAGTGGGTTGGAAAAGGGGAACCGATTACAAGGATCTACATATAACCTCCTCCCTGGGGGACAGACAACAGAAAAGTGGGTGAAGGGAGATGTCAGACAGTGTAAGACATGACAAAATAATAATTTATAAATTATCAAGGGTTCATGAGGGGGTTGGGGAGGGAGGGGAAAAATGAGGAGCTAATACCAAGAGTTCAAGCAGAAAGCAAATGTTTTGAGAATGGTAATAGCAACAAATGTACAAATGTGCTTGACACAATGGATGGATTGTGATAAGAGTTGTACGAGCCCCCAATAAAATGATTTTTTTTAAAGGGATTTGTGTAGCAGATTTACCCAATGCAAGGCATCCTTGGATCCCTTGACTGTTGCTTCCGTGAGCATTGAATGGTGATACAAGCAAGACAAAATCCTTGAGAACTTCAATCTTTTCTTCATGTTTCATGATGTTACCTGTTGGTCCAGTTGTGAGGATTTGGGCCTTCTTTACACTGAGTTATTATCCGAGCTGAAGGCTCCATCCTCGATCCCCATCAGTAAGAGCTTCGTGTCCTCCTCACTTCCAGCAAGCTGTCTGTTAGAAACCGGGGATGACCCTGTGGTCCTTGAAGTACCAGCAGCACCGTCATAGGCAAGCCACCTCAGCAGGACAAACTGACAGACGCACTAGATGGCTAAAATGTCAAAGACTGACAATGGCAAGCATTAGCCAAGTTGTGGAGCACAGGAAACTTCCTTATACCTGGAGAGAATGTCAATGGGTACAACCACTTTAGGTAATTATTTTTGATATCTACTAAAGTCCAAACTTGGTTATTTCAGGCCATCATTCTACTCAGATCCACTGAAATGTGGGTGAAAACACCGAAAGACATGTAAGCCGTGTCCGAAGCAGCCTTCCTTGTAATAGCTAACATCTGAAATAACTCAAATGCCCATACAAAGGTAAATAATTAAGTAAACTAAGATGTATTCATAAGTTGGATTAGAAGCCACTGGTGAAAATGAATTCATTTGTTCTATGCAACAGTATGGTTTGAGTTCACACACTGTTGAAGGCACTTAATACCTGATGATTGAAATCAGGCTGTTAACCTTTACTAATCTTCAGTAAAGGTTCATACCAGGGAGCAGCTGAGCTAATTCCCTAACATAGAGCTAGAGAAAAAGAGAAGTTTTATTAGGAAGTGGCACCAGCAGGGAGAATGACAGCAACACAGGCTGACTTGATGGAGTCCCACTTGTGCTCCGAATACATAGAAATTACATACTTCTCACTTTGGAATTCACCCCCTGGAGGAGTCACTTATAGATGTTCTCCATTAACTCGGGCTTCAGGATAATCGTGGGATGCAGACAGAACAGTAAGGCTAGAAAGTCTTGGTTGGCCAACCACAGAGCAGGAATTAACTTTCCTTGGGAAGATTCTCAGGAAACATCATGTTTGCCTCTGAGCAATGCAGCAAGTTATAAAAATCCCAAAGAGCCTGAGGTGAAGGTCAAGGAACACGTGGTACATGGTAGGCTCACTAGAGTAAGAGGAAGCATGGTGTGTGCACGGCTAACCACCGTGACAAGGTGAGGTTACAAGGAGAAGGTACCTTTGGAGGTGGACAGATTGAGGCTGGCAACAGGCAACGGCAGTCTTCCAGGGTGCCGGTGGTTGTACCATTGAGTGAGAACTAGAACTGAGTTCATTATGCACATCTCTGTGTGTATGTTTTATTAAGGCTCCCAGAGAAGCTTTAGTGGTGCAAACAGCATTAAGCACTGGACTGGTAACAGAAGGGTCGGTGGTTCGAGCCCACCAGCCATTCCAATGGGAAAATATGCGGCAGTCTGTCCCCCTAAAGACTTCAGCCTCCACGTTGGAATTGACTGGACAGCAGTAGGTTTGGTTTTTTGTATGTGGGGTCAAGTTGAAAAGAGCAGCTGCCATAGAAATGTAGGGGCAGTGAGTTTGTGTTGATGGGATGGAAGGAGGGAAAGTGAGAATGCTTGCACAACTTAGAGACTCTAGTCAGTGTCACTGAATTGCACCTGCAGGAATTGTTGGTTGGGTGTGTGCCCCGCAGTGTATATTCTCCAGAACAACTATAAATACATTATAAACCAATAATAAGAGGAGGCCCCGGAGGGAGTGTAACTTCTAGTCTGGAAAAAAATGCCTGCTGACCCTCAAATGCTTCTCTCCTCGATGAGCGGAGTCTCAAGTCCAGCCACTAGATGCATTCCTTCAGCCTGGTTCTGGGGGCTTATTGTGAGGTGCTGTCCAGTCAACTCTGATTCACAGTGGCCTTATGTATCACAGAACTGAGCACTGCCTGGCCCTGGGCCATCCTCACAGTGGTTAAGTTTGAGCTCATTGTTGCAGCCACCGTGCCGAACCATGATGAGGGTCTTTCTGTGGGCCAGCCACCAGTCAGGGAATGGAAGGTGATTAGGATGACTTAGTTCTCTGGAATTCTGTCAAGAGGAACAGAATCGTGTTCTATCCTGCACGCACGTAGCTGCACATTTCACACTCATCTTCTCATTTAATTCTCAGGAGCATTCAGCCTGCAAGTTGATGGCATGGTTCATAATCAAACCTCATTCTGCTGAACTGCAGAGTAAACATCTTTTCTGCCTGCACACCAGGCTTGGTAATGTGTCCTGTGAGCTTCAACGCTTCCCTTGCTGGCCCAGGCAGGCATCACTAATCAATCAGGATACTCTTAGCTCACTGGCTTGTTGATGTGGCTTCATAATCTTTCTGCTGTTTGGGTCCAGAGATGACCGTGTTAGTCCAGGGAGACTAGAGAAACAAATCCAGAGAGACGCACATATGTGTACGAAAGAACTTTATATAAAAAAGTTACTGTATATTGAGAAAATATCCCAGCCCAGTCCAGATCAAGTCCATAAGTCGAATATTAGCCCATATGTCTGATACTGGCCCATAAATTCCTCTTTAGACTCACACAACACAGGCAACGATGCCAAATGCAGGAAGATCAGAGGCCAGTGGGCGGGAAGTCTTGTGGATTCAGTGGCGAATAGGTCTCCACGTGGTTCCTCCAGCTCCAGGGCTCTGGCTCCATCAGCATAGTTCCATCTGGTTTGTCAACAGGAATGTCCCGCAAGGAGAGTATGAGTCCCACCTCCAGGGAGGAAGACGGAGTTCCCAGAAGCCTCCTGAGAAGCCCATGCCCACATAGAGGTCACATTGGCTATGTGACCTGATTGACAGGCTAGACTCCACCCCTTCACTCAAGTTGGCAAGAGATTATGTAACTGTCACCAACAACCACCATCAAGCCATGAGAACCAGTGCCAAGAGTGCCAAAGATCTGCCAGTTTTGAACTGCAGCACCAGCATCACTCCAGAGTCTTTGTCTTTCTTCATTTCAGAGCCGAGAGAGAGAGAGAGAGAGAGAGAGAGAGAGAGAGAGAGAGAGAGAGAGAGAGAGCGAGCTGGGAATTTCCATCAGCCATTCCCCGCTGGTGGTGAATGGAGAAGTTGGGAGCAAATTTGGGGGCTAAGCCTCCCATCACCAGCAGCTTACAGCCTTAAGGAGGGCCAGGCAACTTGCTGCTTCTATCATTTTCCCTGCAGGCGAACTAGCATTGGTAATAAAAGGAAGTCAATAAATGGCTCCCCCTGGACACAGAGGCCTCTGAAAGAGACCCTGAGCTCTCCACGTGCCGTCCAGCTCAGATGACGTGAAAATGCTCTTTGGAGTTGAGACCCCTGGAGTCTGGTCTCCCAGAATTCCTGGTCAGTTTCTCAAGGAAGAGGGTTATCAGCACATGCCTGTGTGTCCCATGTAACCATCTCCCATTATTAATGTTGGTGACAGAGCCCCCCCTCCCCCCACCCCCCCCACCCCCGACATCTGACTGTAACCCGACCTTGGCTCAGCCGGAGGCAGCTTGCTTTCTCTCAGAAGGGCTCTTTGGGGTAGGGGCAGGGGAATTCCAGTCACTCTCAAGGGTTGAAGTCACTCTCTTAAGTCAGTGTGATCAAGGGGTTCTTCTGTTGTATCATGTGCTTCCCCCCAAATAGACAAATCACTAAGCTCAGACATTTCCCAAGTCCTTACTGAAAACTCAAACTAAAAGCCCACTGCTGTCAAGCTGAGGACACCCCTTAGTGACGCTGTAGGGCAGAGAAGAACTGCCCATAGGGTCGGTTTCCAAGGCTGTGGATCTTTGCCGGCGCAGTCACATCTCTCTCATCAGGAGCAGCCCGGGGATTCCAACTCCGGACATCTCCATTGGCTGCAAGCACATTAGCTACTGTGCCACCAGGGACCATGAAGCCCCCATTATTTTACTTTAAAGGAGGTGTGCTGTGTTTTCCAGTCTTCTAACACATAGAGCCAGAGAGTTTCTGAGCTGCACATATTCTAGGCTGGCTCCTTGGCATTAAAACTGGCACAGAATGAGGAACCCGAGCAAAGAGGTGCCCTCTCAGACAGTGACGCTGCTGCTGTCTCTACCGAGCCATTCCAACTCACATCGGTGACACGCAACACTGTCCAGCCGCTCTTTGGGGTCCTCTCTGCTGTAAGCTTTACAGATACACATTCCTGCGCTCTCTTGAAAAGAGCCACTGCCATTGTTAGGCGCCATCTGGTCAGTTCCGACCCATAGCAACTGTGTTAGTCCAGGTAGACTAGAGAAACAAATTCATAGAGACTCACATGTAAATAAGAAAGACGTTTATATGCAAGAGCAATTGAACATCAAGAAATGTCCCAGCCCAGTCCAGATCAAGTCCACAAGTCCAATATTAGCTGATATGTCCTATAACAATCGATAAAGTCCTCTGTAGACTCACGAAACACATGCAAAGACGCCAAATACAGGACAATCACAGGCCAGTGGGTAGAAAGTCTTTGGAGCCAGTGGAGATGTAAGCATTGCAGCGCTGGCAGCGGTCTCCACATGGCTTCTCCAGTTCCCAGGGCACGGGGTCTATTAGCGTAATGCCATGTATCTTGTCTGTAGAGCATCTCCAAGGGAGAGCAGTGAGAGTCTCTTCCGCCTCCCAGGGGAAATAAAGGAGTTCCCAGAATTCTCAGAAGCCACGCCCACAGAGGTCTCATTGGCTATCAGACTAGACTCCATGCCTTCATTCTTAATCCTCTCATGTCCCAATTGGACACCAGATTATGTAACTACCACAGTGTCCCTGTGCACAGTGGAGCAAAATATCACTTGGCCCCGTGCTGTCCTCATAATTCTTCTTATGTTTGAGCCCGTTGTTGCAGCAACTGGGTCAATCCATCTCATGGAAAGCCTTCCTCTTCTTGCTGCCCCTCAACTTTACCTAGCACGATGTCCCTAGCTAGGGATGGTCTCTCCTGACAACATGTCCAAAGCATGTAAGATGAAGTCTTGCCATCCTGTCTCTAAGGAACACTCTGGTCTGACTTCTTCCAAGACGGCTGGGGCTTCCAGCATTCTGCAACACCAGCAGTTCAAGTGCATCGGTTGAATGGATGGGTTCAGACCTGTCGGTTGACAGCCTAGCACTAAACCATTGCACCACCAAGGTTCCTTAAAAGATGTCGGACACACACTTGGACAATGATAGAGACACATACTTAGACTATGATGGGGTAGTTTCCATCATTGTGTCTCCCGACTATCTGTGTCTGAAGTAGCTCTTGGCAATTCCTTGACTTCACACACACACACACACACACACACACACACACACACACACACACACATCCCACATGAAGTAAAAGCATTTCCTCAGATCAACCCATAGGGATCAACACATCCACACCCCACCCAGGCAATTTTAAACTTGGAGCATATTACAATAGCTGTGTCATTTTCAATGTATCCCTCCTTGCAACAATAATGTTTTCCATCCCACTCCCTTGTCGACAGCATTCAGCGTTCTGACCGACTCAGATTGGACATGAGTAACAGCAGACCCGTGACCTCGAGTTGACCCCAAGCGCAAAGAACACCCGGGCACAGGACCAGAGCTTGATGAGCCAGCATGGGCACCATCCCATAATAAGTGATACTACCTCACCCAGAAGCTTTGGCCAAAGCCCCCATTTTGAACCTTGTTTCGCGAGCACCCAATAGTCATAACCCACCCACGTAGACTCGACGCTTCGGCTCTCATGTCTTCCATGAGTTAACATAATGTTTCTCGCGTCCACGCTCTTTCCCTGTTCAACCTCTTTTTCCTGTTTTGGAGGGGTGAGGTCTCTGTGCTGCCTTAGATCCCCGTCTCCCCTTGCAAGATGCTTCTCTCTCTAACACATCCTTTTGCTTGCGTGGTAAGCTTGGCTCCCTGTTTTTGGTATTCTTACTGAGCAGGGAAAGAACCTTCCTTTGGAAGCTTGCTTTGGGTAACAGGACTCTTCAAGGCGTTACCAAAGCGGTGAAGTCTGCCTTTAGCCCCTCCACCTTCCTTTGCCTCCTTCTCCCAAATCCCCACTTCTCTTGGACCCCACCCAGCCTCTGGTCACATTCTCATCCAGAGCAAATCCTTCTGACTAAGAAAACAAGCAGTTGGATGGATCACATCTCTCTCTTGTGGTTGTACACATATTTGAAGCAGATTTCAGGCAGAGTTCGTCCATGTACACACCCTGGCCCTGCCAGAAGGTTGATTTCCTAGGGTTTAGAGTTCAGGGGTCCTCAAACTACAGCCCGCGGGCCACATGCGGCCCACCGAGGACATTTATCTGGCCCATCGGGTGTTTTTGCCGCCGCTGCCTGTCCTGCTGAGCAGCCGACTCGTCCAGTGTGCATAGGAATTTGTTCATAGTTTTTTTTTTTTAAACTATAGTCCGGCCCTCCAACGGTCTGAGGGACAGTGAACTGGCCCCCTGTTAAAAAAGTTGAGGACCCCTGCTCTAGACTTTAGACATAAGTAAAGAAGTTAATGCTTTTGACAGTGAATGTGGGAGGGGGGACATTTGTACAAACTGTACCTACCAGGGAGGAGCCAGGGAGGCAGAGGGAGGGTGATTTCTTAGCCGGCTCACCTCAAAGTCAGCATTTTGAAACCACCGGAAGCTGTGCAGAAGGACGAGGCCAGCCTCGGAAGCCCACAGGGACAGTTCTACCGTGTCCCATAGGGTCACTATGAGTCAGCATCGACTCCCGGGCACTGAGTCTGTTTGTTGTGTTTCCACCTGGAAAATCTTAGAGAAAGAGCAGGTTAAGCTCAAAACACGCAGAAGGAAGGGATTAAGGGTCAGCGTGGAAATAAGTCACTGAGCGCTATCTCTGAGAAAGTGAACCCCAGAGAGGAGACAGCCATCTCTGTGGGTAACATGTCAGGGTGTCGATAGCTGGGTCCTGAGCCAAGCGTCTGGCGGTGTTACATTTCCACAGAGCATCTGTGTTGCAAAGGCCCCTGGGTGAGTGACGGCACAGCACAGGGCATGTCAGATAAAGCCCTGAGCTGGGTATTCCCTGTCTCAGGAGGCAAGGTCCGGACCCCACAGGGGGACTGCTCTCCAACAGGTGTGGCAAGCCTTTTATCTACTAGAGACCACTTGGATATTTATAACAGCTTCTGAGGGCCCTATCAACTTGAGGATCAACTTACAAACTAGCTAACATTTCATCAGTTCATCCTTAACTGTAAGGAGGCCTTGTGGTGTAGTGGTTACATGGTAAGGTCAGCATTTCTAAACCACCAGCCACTCTGAGGGAGAAAGATGAGGCTTTCTACTCCCATAAAGAGTTATGGTCTCAGAAACTCGCAGAGACCATTCTATCCTGTCTTATGGGGTCGCTGTGAGTCGGCATCCACTCGAGGGCAGTGAGTTTGGTGTTGGGTTAGTGTGGTGTCTTGGATGGCTTCTCTGAGGTGAAGCATGTGATGTTTGACGGTATTGATGATTTCACCGGCCTTATTACAGCCCTGTGGATTGGATGTTCCCAAGCCCTGCTCTACAAGAACCACACCTCACAACATCCACCTGTGTTCTTCATACCTCGTCCCCAGTCACGCTTCACTTGTGGCTTCTGCAAGACCACCCGGCAGATGGCTGGCTCGTTCTGGTGCATTCTCCACACTCACTCCCTGGCTTGAAGTGGATTTAGTCCCACCCCTGTGGAAATAGGAGTCCTAGTGGCGGGGCATAGTCAAGATGAGTCAGAATTGACTCGATGGCTAGGAGGCAGTTACCGGGTGGATGTAACTCTCTCTGGACACCATGCTTTCCTGGCTGTGTCCCACGAGGCCATGCCAGTGTCAGGTGTTTGGAAGGGAACCTTTTCTGAGCAAGAAAAAGCTGATGAGACACAGGAGCCCCCCACAGGAGGAGAGGAGAGAGGTCCTGCAGGACAGCCTATGGTCAGAGGACCAGAGGAGCTCAGGATGGAGTCCCTGCCCTGGGCAGGTAGCCTCCAGAAGACTGGGGCAACACAGCGGTGCCCTTTCAAGTCACCTTCTCATGGTGTCTTTGTTCCCATAGCACCTGAAACTGAGACCAATGTCACGCGATACACTTAAAGTTCTAACCTGAGAAAAAAGGTCAGCAAATGGCGAGGGGTCAGGTGTTGAAGAGTGAGCTCATTTGGCAGGGAGGGGACAGAAGGTTGTGAAGTGCGGCTTCGGGTTTGACAGTAACTGGATATACAGCCGAACGAAGCATGGCCCGGCCTTCTGCCGGCCTCAGGGGTATTTGCTATGCTGCAGCTCAAGGGTTTCTCTCTTTCTCTCTCTGTTTTTGCTCCTCTATTTTGCCAAGCACGCTGTTCTGCTCCAGGGACTTGTGTGTGAGATGAAGTGTCTTCATCCTCACTTCTAAGAAACATCCCGGCTTGACTTCTTCCAAGACAGATTTGTTTCTTCTTCTGGCGGTCCTCAGCCCTTTCGGTGTTCTTCGCCGTCATTCAAATGCATCACTTCTTCTGCGTTCCTCTCTAGATGTAGCGGAGAGAAAAACAGTGGGATTGACGGGGGTGGGGGGTGGGATGGGAGATGCAAAATGAAAGCATTCAGTAGGGGGCTTGCTTCAAAAAGTTGGTGGGTGGATGGAATGAGAAGGTGATGGAATTTCCCTAGGAACTCTTCCAGGATTTTCAGGACCACCTCATGGGAAGGGTGTTAGAGATTCTCTAGCATGATCACATGGCTTGTATGCAATGAGGATCACTGAGCAAGCATTTCCACCTAGAAATACCCTCCTCCCCAGGACATTGTTCTGGAGCCGTGGTTATGCGTTGGGTTGCTAATTGTAAGGTCCACAGTTCGAAACGACCAGCCGCTCTACTGGAGAACGATGGGGTTTCTACTCCTGTAAAGAGTTATAGTCTCATTGGACCTCCACTCAAGTACTCCCTCAATGCAAGAATACTTTCTTCTATTAAATTGGCATTCTAGGATGCTCACCTTCCTAGCACAACCGCTGAAGACAAAGTGGGTGAACAACTAAATGTGGTGAAGAAAGCTGATGGTGCTGAAGGGATCAGTTACCAGGCATCAAAGAACAAAAATATCGTATCATTTTGTGCTCACCTCCCTGATATGATCGCTGAAGACAAATGGGACATAAGCAAATGTGGTGAAGAAAGCTGATGGTGCCCGGTTATCAAAAGTGATAGCGTCTGGGGTCTTAAAGGCTTGAAGGTAAACAAGCAGCCATCTAGCTCAGAAGAAACAAAGCCCACATGGAAGAAGCACACCAGCCTGTGCGATCACAAGGTGTTGAAGGGAGCAGGTATCAGGTATCATCAGAACAAAAAATCCTATAATAGTGAATGAGGGGGACAGTGCGGCGTGGAGACCCAAAGCCCATTTATAGGCCACTGGATATCCCCTTACAGAAGGTTCTTAGGAAGGAAATGAGCCAGTCAGGGTGCAACGGAAGCAATGATGAAACATACGACATTCCTCTAGTTCCTAAATGCTTGCTCCTCCCACCTCCCACTGTCATGATCCGAATCTTACCTTGCAAGCCTGACTAGACCAGAGGAGGTACACTGGTACAGATGAGAACTGGAAACACAGGGAAGCCAGGGCAGATGATTCCCTCAGGACCGGTGGAGTGAGTGGCGATACTGGGAGGGAATAGGAAGGGTAGGTTGGAAAGGGGGAACCTATTTCAAGGATCTACATGTGACCTCCTCCCTGGGGGACATACAACAGAAAAGTGGGGGAAGGGAGACGTGGGACAGAGCAAGATATGACAAAATAATAATTTATAAATCATCAGGGGTTCATGAGAGAGGGGGGAGTGGGGAGGGAGGGGAAAAATGAGGACCTGATTTCAGGGGCTTGGGTGGAGAGCAAAAGTTTTGAGAATGATGAGGGCAATGAATGTACAAATGTGTTTACATAATTGATGTATGTATGGATCGAGATGGGTGGTGTATGAGTCCCTAATAAAATGATTTTTTTTTAAAAGTGGGAAGATGCCATTATATTTTAATTCATTTTTTTCTACACTTAAAAAATCCCTCATATTATACTTAACCTTAAATAATACATTGTTTAATGGTATTTTTAAAAATATTATATGTCATCTATGTAAAAAAAAGAAAATGTTCTGAAACCGACTGTGGTAGCAATTGTACAATACTGTTTTATGTGATTGATGGAATGTTATGATAAATGTAAGAGCTCCCAATAAAATATAAAAAAAGCGTTACAGTCTCAGAAACGCACGGGCAGTTCTATCCTGTCTGATAGGGCGGCCATGAGTTGGCATCAACTCTATGGCAGGGAGTCAGTGGAACATAGTCCAGCCTCAACACAAGGGGTCACTTAGAGAAGAAATCAAGGTTTCCTAGAGGGTTGCTAGAGAATTCTCTCTGTGAAATTATTGACAGTGACCTTAGGACAAAAAATAAGAGTGGTGAGTACAGAGACAGAGGTTAGGTACAGTCCTTTCCCATAAACCATCCCCACCACCTGTCCCATGCTTAAAAAAGGAAAGATGTCTTTTAAAATACTAAGTGAACAAGCCCAAACGGTAAAAACAATCGTCACTGAATTTAGAAAGTCAGATGATGGGAAACAGACAGAAAGGAACTGGTTTTAAAGTTGTAGTTTACCTTCTCCGCCCCTGCCCTCCGCTCATTTTATCACTAATATTGGAAGACTCATCTATAAAATTTAAGAAGCAGGACAGGGTCGCAGTTCTGGTCTTAGATGGGAGGAAACTAGCTCCACCCTGAAGGGGAGGGCAGGGCTCTGATCAGTTCTGCAGCCTCTTGGGGGCACAAAAGGTGAATGCCTCCACTGCTGCCTGAAAGGTTAGGGGCGCAGGTTCACCCAGAGGCACCTCCGAAAGGCCTGGTGATCTACGTCTGAGGACTGAAAACCCCATGGAGGCTCTGTCTACTTAGACACACAAGGGGTGGCCGGGAGTCGGGGTTGACTCCAAGACCACTGGTTAGCCATCAACCAGAACATTCTTTTAACTCCAAGCTCCCCGGGCACAGGTGGAGCCAGCCTGGGTCCTAGAGTCTGGGGATGCAGCTGGGCTCTGTCACTTCCGGTTGAGTTGTACCAGCAAGTCCCTGACTGTCTGCTGACCTCCGCCCTCTGTCAAGTGAGAACGTTGGGCGAAAGAACGGGCAGCTCAGCTCTAAGTGATAGGGATCTCTGAAAGTTAACCAAATACTGGCTCAGCATCAGTCTCCCTTTAACAACAAGGAAACCGCAGCCCCCCCCCCCCCCAGCCAGAGAGCAGTCCTTAGAAGGAGATAAGCCCGGGCAAAAGGGAATTCTACCTGAAAGCGCAGACACACCTATTCAAAATTAATGGCATCCAAAGAGGGAATAAGACCCAGGCGCCCGGCCAATGACACGAACTTGAACCGTCAAGGTAAGGAAAGCCTTAGGGGTGACCTACTGCACAGGGTGACTGCCTTAGGCAGGAATTCAGGTGATGGAGGTTTAAACACCTGTTTGACATGGTGAGCGCCTCCCAGGTGGGACTGATACATACACCCTCAATCTGGTATACGTCCCCCACCCCCCCTGAGACTCAGTGCAAATCCAATGACTTGCTCAAGGTCAAATTCAAAACCAGAAGCCCAGCTCTGTGAAGCTCAGCCACATTTTCCAACTACCACATGGCTGGTGGATGGAAATCTTCCTGACAAGCTTTATACATGGTGGGAAGGAGTGACTCCTGCCTCTCGCTGTGTGTGTGTGTGTGTGTGTGTAACCAGTATTTGCACCATTCTGAATCAAAACGAACACTACCCAAGCCACGGCCGCTGCCATCAGAATCGCCAAGCCTCTGGAAGACTGAGTAGACCTACTGTGCGGGGTTTCTGAGGCCACCAATCCTTCCAGCAGCAGGCAGCTTCTCTCTTCCGTGGGGCAGCTGGTGGGCTCAAAATGCCTGGACCGCGAGGGCAACTTTGTAAGGAGCGATAATATCATTGAGCTTTTTCGTTTTTTAAAAATGTTTTATTAGAATATCATTGAAATGAGAACAGATCCTGCAAAAGAGGTGGGATGGCAATAGAAAGTCACTGTTGGATGACTCTCTCTCTCTCTCTCTCTCTCTCTCTCTCTCTCTCTCTCTCTCTCTCTCTCTCGTGCGCGCGCACTCTCTGAGGCTCTGTCTGAAATGTGCTCAGGAAAAAATATGACCCAATTCTCTCCTCATCATCTTCAAATGGATCAAATGGCTTTCTGGTTCCACTGCCCCCCACCCCCTGGGACCTGTGTGTTCAGGTGATGAGAACAGAGGTCAGCTCTTGGTTCATTTTATTTAGGCAACAGTTTCTTTTAGGCTTTACTTTTGCCCAGCACGCATATATTCTCTGATCCCGGCCAAAGCAACTCAGCTTCCCCTCGTGTCACAAATCAAAGTGTCCTTCCACTTTGTTCCGGTTCTCTGGTAGACTGATCTCATGGGCCTATCAAGCAGGATGGCAGAAGGGCAGGGCCGGCAGGACATCATGGCAGAGCACCGAGTGCTACCAGTGGTTTCGGTGGTGGGGTGAGCTCCAGACTGAGCAGCCCCAGCTCTCCTCAGGACTCGTAGGGCTCTTCATCGCCCAGCACTTAGCTGTGCGCAGGCTCAAGTTGATTCCATCTTACCTTCTATGTGGCTGTCAAACTCCGTGAAGTCAAGGACCTGGGTTACACAAGCACCTGGACAACGAAGAGGTAACAGGACATCGGCCAGAAAGGATCCTTCCTTCAGAGCACCTCCGGGTCCTTTTAAAGGGGGAGAGAAGCCCCCTCTTCCCACACATGGCAGCTCCCACTTAGGCTGAATACCAGAATAGTAAGGAAGTCATCTCCTGGTGAGAAAGTGTGTGTGTGTGTGTGTGTGTGTGTGTGTGCTCGCGCAAACGCAAGCACACTCACATGTGTGCATGGGCAGGGCACAATGCAGTGCCTTTGCCTGACTAGCCTACATTTTGCTCCCTTTTTCACACTGTCTGCTTGTGGTGAATGAACCCGGCTGTTATAGTGGGTTGTGCGTTGGGATGCGGGTCACAAGGTAGCGGTTCTCAACCTGTTGGTCTCGACCCCTTTGGGGGTCACCTGATTCCTAACAGTAGCAAAATGACAGTGATGAAGTGGCCACGAAAATAACTTTATGGTTGGGGCTGGGGGTCCCCACCAAGTGAGGAACTGTATCAAAGGGTCGCGGCATCAGGAAGGTTGAAAACCATGGAGGTCAGCAGTTGGAAACCCCCAGCTGCTTTGCGGGAAGAGGAGGAGGCTTTCCAAGTTGCTGCCGCAGACTTGCACCACCACCCCCACCCCCCCTTCACTCTTGTCCTGTAGGGTCGCTATGAGTCAGTTTGCTTATAAATTCTGCAGTTTGGATGTGTTGCTAGTTGCAGCTACTCACTGGAAGACTTAGTGGTGCAGCGGGCTAAGTGCTCAGCTGCAACCCCCCAAACTTGGTGGTTGGAAGCCACCACCAGCACCCCCATGGAAGAAAGATGTGGCAGTTGCTCCCGTACAGATTTCAGCCTGGGACCACTCTGGGCCAGCTCTCTGTCATCTCACAGGGCCCCTGGTGTTTAGCAGGAAGTTAATACGCAGATCCTTTCTGAAAGCAGTCACATACCACCTCGTTTCTCAACCAGGGATGTTGCTGTGCATTTCAGAAACTGCACCCACTCCTCGAGGACCAACCATCTTGTTACCTGGCATCGATGGCAGCAGTGAACAAACTGGTTTGCGCATTATGGGTGAATGGTTGCCAGAAATAGATGCCAATGGAGCCAGCTCATGGCCGCCTGCGGTGGCTAACGTTACCATGGTCCTCTGGGGTTTGGCAGCTATGCAACGAGGGAGGCACCCTCCATTTGCACCTAACATTGATTTCCACATGACGACCTGGTCTTTGGGACCTAACCCTGAGAGTGAAGAGGTGCGTCAGGGCACGTCTGGGGTCATCAGAATGAATGGAGAAGGCTGCTGCCACTTCCAGCCGGCAACTGGGGAAGCTCCACTCCTCACACCAGCCCTTTCCCAGGAAGGCCTGGGACGGATGTCTTCACAGAGAACCCCTCAAGGTCGTGTTCTCAGAGCCCGTGCACGAGGGTGGACGTGGTGTGACTGGAATGTGAGGCTAGGTGTCACTGGTTTGAAACACGGGGAGAGTAATGTGGTCCTAAGAGGTGAGGTTCTGGGGTTTGGCTTGTCAGAGCACTCAGAGCCAGGGCCCTTGGGCTTCCACCAGGCAGCCCTCGGCCACAGCTCTGACACTGGGACAGGACAGTGGGGCAATGGCTGGCTCTGCCTGAACCTGCTCCTGTTCTGCTGAAAGACACTTTGGGAGAAGTCAGTGGACCGGAGATGAGCCGTCCTAATAGAGGCCCCTATTTGCGCTGGTACAGGAGTCCCCAGCTGCCCACTGGGATTTCTTTAGGTTATTAACTCAACGTGCAATCATCGCTTCCGCTTCTTAATAGCATTTGCCTGTGTGTCATTACCATAGTCAGCACGTACCACCTGGCTGTTCAGAAATAACATGTTTGCTATTCCAACGTCCCTTCTCGCAGCTTTCTAGAGTGGATTGTCAATTCCAAGGGTCTCTAGTCTGGTGGATAGCTGGTACTCACAGAGAGGGTGTTTGAATTTATGTCCGAGACTTGTGTTCCCAGTGTGGCCGCAATGGAGGCTTCGAGGGACCGACCAACCCCACAATCTTCTACCATGTTGCCTTTGGGGAGCGGGCACAAGTCCTGAGGTTGCGCCTCTCAGGGGCAGCTTCTTACACAGGCCGGGTGGCTCCAGCTCTGTCCTTTTCACGCAAATTACGAAGGCCCGGGCTGGGCAGGGCCAACCTCGGGGTTCGGAACTGGCTACGAGGCAGAACAGAGCTATGCCTCCGTAAGCACTCGAGATAACCTTAAATCAAACAGCCCCGGCTACCCAGCGCCGAACCCCGCCAAAAATCACACACCCAAAAAACACTGCCTTGTGGTCTGGTACCCACTGACCTCAAGGGGCCTAAAGGGCCTACTGCTGCCATGACAACGACTTAGTTGCTAAGTCTTAGCACATTCTTGGAAACAGGGGCGGTTCCACTGTCCTATGGGGATGCTGTGGGTCTGCGCTGACTAGATGGTAGAGTCTCTTTCTGATGTTGTTATGGGTTAGCCGTTGGGCTGCTACCCTTAAGGTCAGCAGTTCTAAATCACGGGCTGTTTCTAGGGAGAAACATGCCGCCTTCTCTGCCTGCACTGAGTTAGTCTGGGAGACCCACAGGGGCAGTTCTGCCTTGTCCTGTAGGGTCGCTGAGTCAGACTGGCAGTGTTGGCTTTGCCATTCAGAATGGCGGTCTGAGGCCCGGCTGCTGTATCTATCTCAGTCATTTTCCAGGGGAGAAGATTCAACAGGGGATCTGGGGACTCTCTAGGCGCAAACAAGAAATACTGACAAAAATAAGTATAAACACATGTGTTGTATGCATACAAGGGGATTTCAAACAGCTTATGGAAACATGGAACTAGACGATAATGGAATTTCCCCACAAAACGTTGGGAACGGCCTTGTATAGGTGGACATCACATTCACTTCAAAGCAGCGGGGGACAAAACCCCTCTGAATCATGGCTTAACAAAGAACCACCCATCTCCCCTGCTCCCCTAAATCAGTTCTCTTCCCACCACGTTCCTGGACAGAAGGAACGGCCACTTAGAAGCCAGCAGAGAAAGCCACACCAGGACTTCAGGGGTCTTGCTGGGAAGGGACATGGTCTCTGCGTTTCCCAGGACTGTCCAGTCTCCAAGGCACCAGAACGTCACCACACAGGGGCATCTTACTTAGAAACAGGTACCATGCTCACCCTGCTCCATACACTCTGGGCACTTACTGACCCAACTCAAGGCCGGGCTCCCCTTCCAGCGGTGCACCGGCTGATGACACTGACCACGCAAGGATAAAGCGGCTTGTGAAAAATATACCCACGGGGGTCGGTGCATTTACGCAGTCTTACAGACCCATCGGCAGTCTGAGGTTCCGTTTCCTTGACTCTGACAGTTCAGAGAAGTCCCCGTGTTAGGTGGGAGAGAGAAAAGGAGAGGTTTTACACACGCGCTCGGGACGAGGTAGAAACACAAAAACACCTCCTCACTAGTCGTGTCTTCTTCACGTGGAACAAGCCCTCCGAGTGAAGACGTGCTTCTCCTTGCCCAAGAGTTGTTCACTTGTGGCTCCTGGGAAACAGCACAGGCTGTCTGCTGGAAATTGGGATGCCGGAATCCCTTCCCGAGGAACCTGTGAAGCGTCTTCTCCGTGATGTTTTACGTTCTCCTTGCCTGAACTCGCAAAACCACTGCACCGTCACACCCAAGCCTTTCTTGGAGAACTCCCCACACAGAGCAGGGCCTTTCCAAACAGCGGGCTTATTACAGCTGGAGGGACAAAGTAGAAGTCAGGACCCGGCCCAAGCACACACTTCGGAGGCTTTGTCCATCGTGGCCGACGCAGCCTGAGCAACAGCACAGAATCACCCCCTCCCAGCCTCGCACAAGGAGCTGCATTTTGAAGGTACCTTGTCAACTAAACTCTTTCCTCCAAACCAGTCTCTTGCTGAGCACGGTGCCCCCTTCCCCGCCCTTGGAACATCGGTGGCATTCTCACTTGGCTGAGCTGACTTCTGGATGGACTTGAGGGAAGGTGCCAGTGGGCACCATGAGCGCAGAGTGATTTCTTGGGCACCTGGGTCAGCGCTCTGTCCCCTCAACCTCACGGTCTTTTCCTCACAGCGGCTCCAGGACAGGGAGTGGCCACCCCTTCTCATACCCAGTGGCCAGATTGGAAAAGGGGATGCCATCCTCCCTCATCAGAACATGAAGCCGGAGCAAGGACGGAAGAAACACGCGGCATTTCTCCCAGCCTCGACCTGTGTGAAAGGTGGCTGCTGGGCTTGGACAGGGCGCAGGGCTCTTTCCTGCTACATGGGCAGAGGGTACCCTTCAGCAGGGGTGGGCACCTGGCTTGTCTGAACGTCAGGTTCAATGCAGACTATGGGCTCACCCAGCCCTGCCACCTTCCTTCTGACCAAACCAGAAACAGCACAAAAAGTACCATCCACAAGCCCTGTTGGTTAACCGGGCCTTGGATGGCAGACGATCCACCTGTGGGCATGAGAAGCAAGGGCGACGACTGTCACTGCTTGGCTGCCCACGTCTCTCAAGCCGCCTGAAGCAATGCAAACAGGACTACTGAGCAGGCACACTGAAGGTGTTCACAGCAGGTACAGTGTGTGAAGGACAGACTCGTTCCCCATGCGGCCACATGAAAGCTACGACACCCCCCCCTAGGTTGCTTCCTGCCGCAAATTGAATAAAGGCCCGACCTGCTAAGGCCAGGGGTTTGCCACCTACTGCGGAGCCTTTATTTCAACCAGCTACACTGAGAAACCCTGAGGCTGCAGATTTGTTACATCACCCTGCACAGCCTCGAGGGGCTGGAACCAGAGGCCGCACTGTCAGAGAGCACAAGACAGACATCTTCTAATACGGGACCCAGCACTGCGCTTACACACCAGCAAAACCATTTAAAGAATGGTTACGTTTACTCCGGGTTTGTGCTTCCCAGAGAGCCGACAGACAACACAGTTGAGAACAAATCTTATTTTTATATGAAGCTCACTTCCCGAGACAGCTGGGACACGAGCAGTTAAGTGCTGTGGTCTTCCATTTCCCGGGCAGGCCTGCTCCACCCCACTCAGGGGGTTGTGCAGACAAGGCCACTGACAGAGGCAAGCCGAATGATAAAGAGGGCAAATCATCGAGTTTCCTTTGATGGTGGCATAGAGGGGCGAGGGGGGGCAAGGGGCCTCGCATCAATCAAATGAGACTCCTGGCTGCGGAGTCAGTAAAACCAAGGAAAGGGATTGAAGGTCCACAAAGCAATGAGCTCCATTCTCGATGTCAGAGGGCAATTATGGAATGGTTTCTCCTAGTGGTGAGATCGGCGTTTCAGTTTCAACCTCAGGGAGGGAGGGCGTCTCCTTCAGTGCTCTCTCCACGGTTCCTCAGGCTGCTCTTCAGGATCATGCTTGGCAGGTGGAATCAACCATGACCAGGGACCGTGGCTGTTTGTCGGCTGGGTTGTGGGAAGGATGCCGACAGCCCAGAAACCGGTGGTTTGGGGATGCCCCACTGTGGTCTTGAGAGAGAAGCCACTCCCTGGGCCGAGCGTGGAGGACAAACGTCTGTTTGTGTCGAGGTTGAGGCCTGTGTGTCAGTCAGCCCCGGAGGAAGAGGAGGAGGAGGAAAACAGGCTGCCTACTTGGACAGGATATGAGAACCACAGCCGTTGTTGGGGATGTCCCACATCTGCGCAGTGCTCTGCCCGTCCCACAGTACACACAGGGCGCCCAAGCCGTTCAATGTTCTGCGACACCTGAGTAATGCTTTTCCTCCGCGTGAAGGGGGAATACGGCCGCCCGCAATCTCCAAGCCTCCAAGCCCTGCGGGGTGAGGAAGTTGGGGCAGGGGTGGGGCTCTCCTGGAACATTAAATGCAAGCTACGGGGGAGAAACCTCTCGTTGCAATGATGGGGCTCCCATCTTTTAGTGCAACCCATGGTTAGTGCGGCCTTCCGTTGTGAGCACCTGGGGCCACACAGGGCCCTGGAGGGTGATGCAGGACGCCCAAACCCCTGGGCACTTGGCAGTCCCAAAGGGGCGTGAGGCCGGCCCACAGCACTTGCCGGCCACACCCTCTTGGGCAGGAGCTTCTGTCCTGGAGCACGCGTTGTCTTGGCAGACTTAGCTAGAGGGACACACACAGCTCGGGTTAAACTGCACAGCGACATTTATTGTTCCAGCCTGGAAAACATCCCTTTTGTAAATTTCACACAGCAAAGCAAGTTAAAAACTTCACTCGTCAAATAAATGATAATTTAAACAAGAACTTGCTAAAGGAACCTCATGACAACAACGTTTTAGGGCCTGATCACTTAAGTCCATGGGGCCATCGATAGATCTCAACCAAGTGTCTCTTCTGCAATCGGCAAGTCGTTCTCCTACAAGACGGCGTAAGTAGCGTGTTTCCCTGACTTGGTGACAGCGCTTAGGAAAGAGCCCGTGGTGGTGGTTTTGTCTCTTTTGCTGTAGCAGGCAGACCGGCTCCGGCTGGGATCAGGACAGGTGGAAGGACTGCTGCCCTTCCCTAGCTGCGATGAGCAGTTTTTCACGCATGATCTCAATGCTCGAATAGTCCGGCAGCTTCAGATAGTTCACACACGTCATCACCGAGGGCAGGAAGTCATCAGGGTTCTCCGTGGACTCAAACGTCTTCCGGACAATCGTTAGAGGTGGATTCAAACTCCGGAAGCCTGAGGGTTGGGAGAGGCAGACATACCGGGGGATGAGTGTACGGGGCACAAATCACCTGCTCCCCCAGGAGAAGTGCTCTGGCTCCCAGGCCTCAATCAGTAATCCCAGGCACACCATTATGACGTGGCTACTCTCCAAAAACGGCTAATGGCTTTGCTGTACATACATGCCCAGCTCCCCCCACCCCTGGTCCCCTCCCCTCCAACACACGCACAAACACAACAGACCACACACAGAGGATTCCCCTGCCCAAAAGGGAGGCTCTCTCACTTTCCCCTGGCTGACAACACAGCCCAGAACTGAGCAGCATCGAGGCTGCAGCAGCCAAGTCACACGCATTCCCCAAAGGGCACTCACCTCCAACAGGTAATCGGGGGCTGCCGGTCACAAACTGCAGAAACAGCCGCTGCTGCTCATTGTCAAAGCCGCTAAGGGTCTCAAACAAGAACTTCACAGCTCGGCTGCAACACAAGCAAACGCCAGAATTACGCCCTCACAGCAAAATTCCGTTTATATAACCAGGCTAGTGCGCCCCTATCCCCAACTCACAGCTAGGTAGAGGAAGATATGCCATGGGACCCCCGCCCCTCCATCCCTCCCTCCGGTTGTTACAGATGGGATGCAGTACAAATAGGAGGAGAACCCCCTACTACGGTCCAGAACAATACCTGGCTCAGGACAGCACCCTCCTGTACCTCCGCCCTCTACATGTGAAAGGAAGCTCTAGTCTCCCCAGTGGCAATCTTCAGGGAAGTAAGCGCCCTTTAGGAACCAGGCCCATATTAAAATGTAACCCTCCTATCACTTTTGTTATTTAAAACACTTAAGGATAAGCCAAAAAGTACTGCTACCCAGAATCCATGGACACCTTCATTTAAAGACATCAAGCATGTCACAAGGTGCCCAAGGGACCAGGTACAAGGCATCATGCAAAAAAAAAAAAAAAAAAGAAAGATATAAGTGTGTGTATGTACATGTATATATGTATATGTGTATGTATATATATCATATTAAATGAAGGGGGAAGGGCAGAGTGGAGACCCAAGGCCCAAGTGTCGACCAATGGAGATCCCCTCATAGAGGGGTTTAGGAGAGGAGATGGGTTAATTAGGGTGTGAGGTAGTACCGATGAAGAACACAGCTTTCCCCCAGATCCTGGATGCTTCCTCCCCCCAACTACCATGATCCGAATTCTACCTTGCAGGGCTGGATAGGACAGAGGCTGTACACTGGTGCATATGAGGGTTGGAGGTACAGGGAATCCAGGGTGGATGATCCCTTCAGGACCAAGGGTGTGAGGGACGATGCTGGGAGAGTGGAGGGTGAGTGGGTTGGAAAGGGGGAACTGATTACAAGGATCCACATGTGACCTCTTCCCTGGGAGAGGGACAGCAGAGAAGGGGGGAAGGGAGACTCCGGATAGGGCAAGATATGACAAAACAACGATGTATAAATTACCAAGGGCATATGAGGGAGTGGGGAATGGGGAGGGAGGGAGGGGAAAAAAAAAAAAGAGGACCTGATGCAAGGGGCTTAAGTGGAGAGCAAATGCCTTGAGAATGATTGGGGCAGAAAATGCATGGATGTGCTTTATACAATTGATGTATGTATATGTATGGATTGTGGTAAGAGTTGTATGAGTCCCTAATAAAATGTAAAAGAAGAAAAGAGAAAAAAATGATTAGGGCAAAGACTGTACAGATGTGCTTTATACAATTGATGTATGTATATGTATGAACTGTGAAAAGAATTGTATCAGCCCCAATAAATTGTTAAAAAAAAAAAAAAGCAATGAAAAAAAAAAAAACATCAAGCATGAAGTTCATTTCTCATTGTATTCTCTGAAGGTAGTTGTTTCCATCTACCACCGCCACCCCCACCCCCCCACACACAAAGAGCTATGCATGCTCTGACTCACACCTCATCAAAACAGCTGGGCGCCCGACCCCCTAAGGGGGCAGCTCGGGGTCCTCTGAGATGGGGCATTTGGGCAACAGAAAGAAGTCTGGAAGGACAAGCTCAGAGTTGTGGGCTCCTTGGGGCCAGGTTCCCAATGACATTCTCATAGGACAGCCTTGGTGTCCTGAAAGAATGAGCAGATGCACTGCTGGGGTGCACAGAGGTCCTGGTCTTTGTGCCACCAAGGCAGCTTTCGACATTCTTCACACTTCAGCACAGTAAGTTCCCAGGATCACCTCAATCCTTTTGGAAAATCCACCAGGAGGATGGCTTTAGAGTCCTAACTCATCATCATAAGCGTCTTGAGTTGCCCCTCATTCTTGGATTTCCCCTTAAGAAGCCCCTGTTCCGATGAGCTTACTCTGGGGAAAGCCCACTGAGATGACCAAGGGCAGCTGTGAGGTTCAGTTTCTTTGCGGCCATCCATGATCCCACAGACACCTTCAAACACATTCGGTGTGAACTGGAGCCCTAGTGGCAGTATGTTTTGGTGCATTCCCATGAGCACCCTCCCCACCACCCCAACACCTGGACTGTACCACGAAGCCCAGTACGTACCTGTCATGGGTGTAACCGTGATCGGGCCGACAGCACTCCATCAACGTCTTGGCATCCCAAGTGTCTGCTTTACTGCCACACAGGAGCTGATCCAGCTGTGCGGGCACAAGGGCAGAGTCAGGACAGTGCCCGTGCCCCTGGGTGCACACACGGCTTGTCAATTTCTGACCAGGCCGCTCCTCCATGCCCACCACCACATCCATGTCCTTTTAAGAGCAGCATCATTTCTGGGGCCCAAACATCTGCACCTAGTCTCTTTCCTTGGCATGCAGTTCTGGTGCACACAGCAAGCTGACCCATGGCCCAGACCCCCGTTTATCAGCTTTCTAACTCGTGCGCTCAAGTCCTGGATGTTCCACTTGCCAGCATGCTAAGCAGCGAAGCTGACTCCCTGCCCACGTGCGAAATGACTGCACCCTGAGAAAAGCCCGTTCTGGGCAAATGGAAGATGCTATCCACTGGTGGCTGGTGTGCACGTGTGGTCTAAGGACATCAAACTGGAGTGGGAATACAGGCTACACAGCCAGGTGCTGCTGACACGGTGAAGGGGTGGGGCCGAAAGGGGGCACTGGATTCCATCCCAGGAGGAGGCCCTGCAACTGGAAACTCAATTCAACACACATTCAGTGAGCGCCCTAAAGGGCCAGGCCAACCAACATAGGGTTGAAAGGAAGAGCCAAGATCAAGGCTAATGTTCAAAAGATACACACAAGAGGCTCCCCACACCTGGTGGAACCCCAATGTCGAGCACCGCTGCTCTGCCCCTCTGTGACACCGCACACCAGGGACTACTTTCTAGGGACTTCTGGTGCCCTCTGGACAGAGGCAGGGGAACAAAGAGGCACAGAGCACAGCACTCTGTCGTCCCACTGCGCAGTAGGCAGGACACTTGCATTCCAGGACAGAAATGACGTGCTCTGAAAATCTTCCCCTAGTTTGAAATCAAAACTTTAAAAACAAAGTAGCAGCTCCGGAGTTTCCCCCCATCACTGGCAAAAGCGGCCAAACATAGCTCTGAGGTCCAGAGATAGAGCCGACAGAGATGCTCTGCGAGGGAGCCATCCGCAATGTCCCCTGAGCAGCCAAAGGCCTCGGCCCCCACCCCCCATCGACTTCGGTTTTGACTTGACCACACGAGCTACTCACTTCCTCTGGGTAGAAGTACTGAAGGTGACTGAGTGGGAAGACAGATTCAAATCCATCTCGAAATGAATCAAACTGCCTGGAGACGCCTTCATTCAATGCCCAGAATATAACCAGCTGCAAAAAGAAATGTTTTTTAGAAACAGTGGCAAGATTTCAATCTTTCTGCTCAATCGTGTGTGGTGAAGCATAGCCAGGCATCCTTCTGGGTATTAAAAAAAAAAAAAAAAAAAGCACCATTGTCTTTAAAGCATTTCCGAGGAAACGGCATAAACAACATGCCAGGTCAATTTCTAATCTGGGTCCAGGCAAGAAAAAAATGTATTAAAAAAATCTTCTGTGCACTGGCAGAGTAGGTTGTAAAAGTTTGCTATGTGAAATCCCTAGTCGTGACGGCATTTTATCAGATGAGAAGTCAAGGGAGCACTCTTTTAGAGCAGAGGGTAGAGAAATAATGTCTCAAGGCTGACAATTAGCCACGTGGAGGGCTTTTCATTGAAAATGAAATAGTTCATCCTAGATCCTGCTTTGCTTAGGACCATCATGTTCCTGCAGCGTGTGTGACTCAGAAAAATCCAGACGTACAGGTACATGGAAGCAAGCATGGGACTCTTACTGGCTCACCGATCACTAATGACCAAGCCTTAAAGACCCTAACAAAGAACATAATTGGAGAAAAACGCCACCACCAGTGTTTGGTTGCTCGAAAACCAACTGTTAGCAGTTCACTTCCTGGAGCCCCTTCACCTGAGCTCCTTGCTCCCTAGCGGGCTAGAGAGCGGGGTTGTTCAGAGAAGGGACTGGGCTACGTGTGAGGACAGTGCTGCCGAGCAGGAGGAGGATGCGTACTTCAGTGAGAACACAAGTGAGGCCTCCCTTATCCCTATTTGCCCTTTCTCAACGACAACCATGTAGCCGGTATTTGCTGGCTACTATTTCAGCTGGAGGGTAGAGAATGAAAGATTCTTGAGCATCTGCTACGCTCTTCTCAAAAGAACTAGGTGCGAAGGCCTGAGTTATGGTCTCTACTGGACACAAGCCAGCACTTCCCGGGCCTTAACACCCTCGTCCCCGGAAGTGGCCATCTGGTCACGTACTCTGAGATACTCCTCTAAATTGTAGATGGTGACGGGGGTGTCCTTTCCGCCTTTCTTCAGTTCGATGTTGGGAAACCCTGGGAGAGTGAAATCCAACCCTAGGTCTTCCACTGAGCAGCCGTTCATAGTCAGGGTTTCTAATGCGTACTGGAGACTCTCTTTGGTCTGCAAATACAAAATAGGGCCAAGGTCAAGCTTGGTGATTCACTTGGGCTTGTTTCCTAGTGGGTGCTACGGGTTCCTCCAGTTATGAGTGAATTTCTTGCCACCATCTCATCGACACATGTGACCACTCCAATCTCAGAATGGCATGTTCAGCACCTTAGAAGAAGCCCATGATGTCCCTAGGAGATGACGGCCCTTATTTCCCTCACCCAGTGCACGATAGAAGTTTCAAAGAAACAGAAAACTACCAAAAATACTAAAGAGAGAGAGAGAGAGAGAGAGAGAGAGAGAGAGAGAGAGAGAGAGAGAGAGACAGAGAGAGAGAAAGACTCAGGCAGTTCCAGGGAGCGACAGGGCGTTTGGGGTTTGGGTTCCTCCGTGTGAGAAGTGCGGCCTAGCTAGCTCAAGCTCCGGGCTCCACTCCCAAGTCCATGCGATAGACAGTGGTTAATTTTAAGAGCCTAGAGGCTACAATCAAACTTCTCGTGAAAGATGAGTGATACAGATGTACGTACATACATGTTAAACCCTGAACAGCACAGTGCACTGAGCATGTCCATATGTGGTGGAAATGTTCCTACTACCACGCAGTTCGAGTCTCAGAACCCCCTGGAGACCCTTCCTTCACGCGAGCGCTCCCACAACAACAGGGAGGAGTCGTGAGAAAAGCGCAACCTCCCTCTGCAGGCAGGGGCAGCTAGAAGCAGGCTGCCACGTCCCCTTTTAAATGCAAGGCCTAGAGCAGTGGCTCTCAACCTTCCTCATGCGGCGGTGCCCCTAACTATAACATTATTTTCACTGCTACTTCATCGCTGTAATTTTGCTGTTTTGAATCAGGTGACCCCTGTGAAAGGGCTGTTCAACCCCAAAAGGTGTCACGACGCACAGGTTGAGAACCGCTGGCCTAGATGAAAGCTGACTTGTTTGATAAATAATCCAAGACCCACAAGCAAAGCAACAAACTGCGAATGAAGGCAGTCAGCATAGGGGAGAGAGGTGACAAACGAGGGTCTGACCTGGAGGCGCCTGTGTTTGAAATGCTACAAACCCAGATTTCCGGCAGCGGAGCAGTCATGGTGCAGAAAACATCACTTAGACCAGGAAAGCTTCAGAAGTTCTGATTCAGTCAAACCTACAGGGGAAGTTCTACCCTGTCCTGTGGGGTCGCTCTGAGTCAGAACAGAGTCTATGACAGTGAGTCTGGTTCATTTTTTTTTTTACTGCTATCACTGTGGAAATCAGTCACAGGCTTCAGTTATTATCATTCAACAAAAATTATACTCTGCGCTTCAATGGAAATATGAATGTAAAAATCCCTGGGTGCAATACAAATCATTTCACAAGACTGAAGGCCCTAACAACTGCTTTGCCCGGTGGGTCCTTGGCCCTCTGAGCCCACCTGGGATTGATCTTGTTCTAGTCTCTTCTTCTGTCTGACAATGTCTTCGAGGTGACGCACTGAGCGGGCTACAACTGGGTCGATGTCGAACAGGTCGTGTGACGTCAGTGAAGTTTCTTGTCGCAGCATCCACTTATAAAAGGGCAGGCCAAGGGGGAGGTCCACCTGGAGGGGAAGCACACGGAACAGTTACAGGCTCACAGAGCGTCGGAATGCCTCAGTTCAACAAGATGACGCGAGCTCCCTCAGAAAGACCCAGGTTTCTTGGTCTTTTAGAAGGAGAGAAAAATAAACAATGCACCGAGGGACTGCCTCTCACATTCGAAACTGATGATCCCCTAATTCCACTTTAAGTTCAGCTACTGTAAGGAATTTAGAATACTTCAGAATCCCATTTAACCCTGACACGAAGAGACATGTTTCCATGGTGCAGTCACACGCTCTCCGCAATTCACTTTCCATCGGGGCCTAAAGCACCAAGTGTTCGTGAGACTCTATTACTACTCCACCAGCGTGAGAGTCAAAAGACAGTCAGGTCATCCCAGTCGGTACCATGACAACCGATGATGCTCTTTCCAACAGGAGTTGGAACGTCTAAAATCACGGATAAATGGCCCACTTTGGGGTGAAAGAGGAACTGTATAGCCTTGTGGCCTTGGCACGTGAGGACACGGTCTCACACACAATGGCAAAGTCACTCAGAAAACAGGGGAAGAGGAGCGGAAGGCAGGCAAAGGTTTCCCAACGGAAAGATACCATGGCTTCCCCATCTGCGCCAACTTTCCAACCAAGTGAAATGTTCGATGGTAAACACTTTCTCTGGAACCCTGCTAACTTAGGTGTGGTCCACCAATTGGCAAGCAGGTGGCATCACCCCAGAACTTGTATGAAACTCTGGAGCTCTAGGCCTCACTCAGGCTTATTGACTCCGAATGAGAATCTTTCACTGGTTTGTGTGACGTCTGAGAAGCACTGAGTGCAGGGCCTCCTGGCCCCTTTGCAACTGTCGCGAAGCTCCGACTCACCAATCTGAAATCCATGATCGCCTTGGCCATTAATTTTCCCAGAAAGCGAAACTTCATCTTAACCTTTGCGATATGAGCTGGTTTGGCTGTCCGACCAAAGGGGAGTGCAAACAGGCCCTGCAGGTTTTGGATATACTTGGTCCCTTCTTGGCTTCCTGTAGCGAGAGCAAAGGCATCCGACGTTAGATGGCACTTCCCCAAAGCAAAAAACTGGGGACTGAGAGCACTTAGGACACTCCCTGCCATCAAGTCGATGGTGACACAAAGTAACACTGTAGGACAGGGTGGAAATGCCCGTGTGCTCCCAAGACTGTAACTCTTCATGGGAGTAGAGAGCTAGTATTCTCATGATCCGAAAGGTCAGAAAACGAAATGGAATAGCGCTGGAAAACAAAACAAATAGCCAAACCCACGGCCACTGAACTGGTTCAAACCCTCCAGGGCCAAACAGAACAGCGTCCCAGGTTTCTGAAGCATTAAGTCTTTGTGGGAGCAGACTGCCAAGCCTGTGCTTAACAGCCCCACACTTAACGAGAGTGCCTCAGAGCTGGGGGTTCATTTCCTGTCTTTTAAAATATGAACTAGAGGGTACAAGAAATCAAGGGACTGACTGCAGACTCCAGGCCGTCTTCTCCTAGGATGCTGACTGGGCTCCCAGGGACCCCGTGCCCAGCAGCAACCACCACCTCCTCCTTCCATGCCATCCCTGCGTCTGGCCTTCTTCGGTGTCCACTGTTGCCTGGAAGCCCTGCAGAGCCATGCTCAGCACTAAAGCAACCCAGAAGCTGCCCCAGACAGTAGTAGCTGCACGTGAGATGCGCAGGGTACGTGGAAGGGCATGAATGCCGTGGCTGGAACGTACAGGAACAGCATGGGCTGCAAGATCTGTGTGATATTTGAACTGAACAACACAAACCAGCTTACGGTCTCCCAAAGCAGTTACCTTTTGGATTGCTAAGAGTCACTTCTTCCCCTCTCCAGAGACCCAAGTCAGCCCTCTGTAGTTCCTGAGATACAAGTGCATAAAATTCCAGTGTAGGCCCAAGACCCGTGCCAACCTGAAAGAGAATGAGTAGAACAAGGTCACGGCATGAACCTGCAGTGCCACTTGTGGGTCGTGCACACCATTTGACGGTGTGAACAGCACCGGGCTCCTGGGGCTTGCTACCCAGTCTTGCCCACAGTCCTGCCAGGGTTAGCTCCACAGCAACTAGTTGTTTTCGGTTACCGGCCAGCAGGCCTGCCTCTTCCAAGTTGGTGGCCGCCTTTTCCTAGTTGGTAGCTGACAGGGATAACCCCGGGTGCTGCCTGGAGAACAGTGCTGGGGCTCTCCCCGCCAGCCACTTTTCAGTGAGCGGGGACCTTAAAAGCAGCTCACGGGTCACCACCTCAAAGAAGCCTCCTGCCTGCCTCACCGGTTTGTTTTTTAACAGACGCTCAAACTTCATGCTCCTTAATTTCTCTTGTAGTGCCTGGCACATACCCCAACCCCCCACCGCTGTGAGTCTGTTGCGATTCAGACCCTCGAGGATGGAGCACAACGACCCCAGCGTTTCCGAGACTGTACATCTTAATGGGAGCTGTTGCCTCTTCTTCCTCCCAAGGAGCGGTGGGCCCGTGGAAACTGCCCACCTGTCAGTTAGCAGTTCAATGCTTAACCTCATGTGCACACATGAAGAGGACATCAGTAAGTCTAGGGAAGGATGCCAGAACTCTGTGATGAAGCTATGCACCAGGAGAGGGAGGGTCCAGGCTGGCGTTCTCAGGCTCCCTCAGCCCGCGTGAAGACACCCTTGTTTGGCTACTACCCTAGCTACTTCTACAGTGAACCCAGGCGAGTTTATAAGGCAGGCTGTGTGGTCCGCTACATGTTGTCAAATCACAATCACCTGCTATCTGGGGATGTCTCTATAGCAGTCTGCACCCCAGGACATGGCAACCTCCCCATCCAGGGTGAGTGCCCTTCACCCAAACCGTCAGATCATGCCCTTCTCGCCTCTCACCACACCCTCAACTACCAGACTGCAGCAAGGCCCCACCAGCAGCATATATGCTAGACGGACAGCCTGAAGGGCCACATCACCTCTCCTCAGCACAGAGCAGGGACTGGTCTCTGCTCAAATGCCACCTCAGACCTCGGGCTCTGACCTCACACGCCATTCTTCACCGTTCCCACATGGCCTAACACGGGAATCTCCCTCACATAAAAATCAGCTCCGTGTTGTTTTGTTTTTTCTGAGATGAGAGGAAGGGACTGCAGTGACATCTGACACCCACCAGATGGTGCTGGAACACAAGATTATCTTAAACTATATGACCAGAAATGGAGACTCGCTCTGAGGGACATCTTGTGGGGAAGGGACTGTACAGTCTCCTGGCTGAGGCTGCAGTGACATACCACACACCTGTCAACAATAACAAGTGCACAATTTCTTATGTGTGCACTACGGTCAAGAACCCACCCTACATATCACTTCTGCCCACACATCAATTTTTTTTAGACACTGGAGCTTTAAGATAGTCTTTCTTATATTGTATCAAGTTAAAGATTACAAACTAACTCTCAGGAATCCTTCAAGGACTCCCCGAGTTTCCCAGGCTGCTACTCTTTGAGGGGCTAGAAAGCTGTCCCTCTTCCACGGAGCAGCTGGTGGTTTTGAACTTCCAGTTAGCAGCATGGTGCCTGTGACCTGCAAGCCATCAGGGCTCCTCAGAACAGACCATTCATGAGGAAAAAAGGGCATTGGAGGGAGAGCATGCTAGTGTTCCCAACTCTTTCAGAATCCCATGGACACCGACACCAGAGGATGTCAGAGGCAGCGTGCCCCAGGGCCACGTGGGCATCGCGCAGACTCAAGCTCACCTCATTCTCATACTGGATCTCGAGCATGGCCCGAGAGCTGCCCAGGTCCTGCATCACAGACTCGGCCTGCTTCAGCAGCTCCTCCCTGTTCACAGTACGCTGTGGAGAAAGCAGGGCATGAGATGTGAGTCCCCCCATGTTACCTGCTGACCAATGGTGGAGCAAAGCAATTCTTTGACACATGTCGAAAAGCCTCAAAGCAGCCAAACCGCTGCCAATGCCGGCAGTAGCCTGGCAGACATGAAGGAACTCGCTCAGGAAGCACAAGAACATGCTTAGCCATAGCAGGGTGCAGGGCAAACTCAGAAACCCTAGGTGAGCGAGAAATGTCTCCGTAACTTAGTCACGAGTGTAAGCGCAGGGCTGCAGCTTCCCAGAAGCCTCTTGGGGTCCCGTTACAATTAGAGGGCAGAGGGACAGACAGGGAGACAGGGGAACTAAAATGTATTGGTTGGACCTTCCTGCCCAAAGCTGCCTGCTCCTCGGCAGTGGGAGGATGATAAAGCCAGAGTGCCAAATGATGCACCCCGTCTGTGCAAAAGGGGCTTTGGTTGCATCTTGTCATGCCACATGTCTCGTCATTACTAATGGCCCTTAGGTCATTCAAGTGCTGAATGGCTTGGGAAGAACAACGCAGGCAGGAAGAGGGGCCCCTGACAAGAGTCAATGTACATAAAAGGCTGCACCTTGGAGAAAGAGGGTTCACAGTCTTGGAGCCAGGATGAGGGACAGGATGGTCCACAATCCTGGGGTTGCCTTGGGGAGACACCCCAATTGTTCCTCGGACACCACCTTTGGTGCAGCCAAGAACTAACTCTGCCTGGTGTGCAAGAATGCCTACGGCCTAAGTCCCCAATTGAGGAGGAAAAGGAATCTCCGTACAAGAAGGGAAGTCTGGTGCTTGGTAACGGGCCCTGACAACAGGAGAAGCTGTGGAGAGGATTGTGGGGGCGGGGAGACAAAGAGGAGTCACAGGCAGTGCAGGACTAAGAGTGTGACAGAGACATGTGGGACCCACAGGAGAGAGGAGGGACAAAGAGATGAATGACATGCTTCAAACCACCCAAAGCAACCCAGCAGAACAGCACACTACCCCCTTCAGGCTGCTCAGCATACTGAAAAGCTTTATCTTAAAATATCTGGGGGAGAAACATACTTTTTTTCTATCCAATCTAGGTGCAACTCTGCTATCTTGAGAATCGGACTGGTTGATTTCCGGGTTAGTGTCAAGTAGTCTCTGCATGGCTCGGTCTCGATCAAATGCGGTGACGTAAAAAAGCATTTGCCGGGTGTCAAAAGGAAAGAAAAATGGACTGGAAGAAGATGTAAGAAAAACAATCTGAATTAGAATCAGAAATCATTAAGCACAAACACGTGTGCCCAACACACACGTGCACACACAACCCCCCCCCCACCTTCCCCACTCTGGCAGGCGCTATGGGCTAGGTGTTGGGCTGCTAACCAGGTGACTGAGGGCTCAAACCCACCAGCGACTCCATGGGAAAAAGATGAGGCTGTCTGCTCCTATAAAGATACCCCGCGTAGAGTTGGAATCGCTTGAGGGCAGTGGTTTTTATGTTTAATAAGAAGCAGAAAGGTGGCTTCTCCATACCCCCCCCCCCCACCGTCACCCAGTTGAGTGTAGTTCCGAAGCCCCATCAGGACAGAGAACAATCCAGCAGGTTCCAGAAGCTGTCAGCTTGACAGCTGCAGACTGCCGCGCCCTTCTCCTGCAGAAGCAGGTGGGTTCCAACTCCCTAGATTTTGGTCAGCTGAGCCCCCAGAAGTCCTCAATGACCAACCTAAGGAACAGAAATGATCCTGGAAAGCTTCCATGCCTTCTAATGGCTCTTCCGTGACATTTCGTGGGGATCACACACAGACGCCAGAGGTATGTCCTATACAGCACACTGGAATCCCACTACTATAACCAGTCATGACTGTTCAGTTCAGTCTTTGCAAGCCAATCGTGCACTGCCCCTGGGCCTGAAGAAGTGTGGCATGCACAACTTCTGGCCATCAGCAGCAGCAGTTGGTCTCGAATCTAGGAGACTGAATACACAAGAGAATGGCACACGGTCCAGTCCCAAGCCAGCCCTGTGAGCAGGGGTAGATCTGACTGCTGTGATCCACAGGGTTTCCAGAAATGATCACCAGGCCCTTCATCCTAGCATGCCTTAAGTCTGGCAATGAGGAGTTGGAAGTGCAGGGAATGGGAACCAGGGCCCCAGCGTGGAAGGAGGGAAACCCTCCTCCTCCCCAACCTTCCAATGCTTCAACTAACATGCCTGCTATTGCAGTGCCTGTCAGAGTTAACACTGTAAGGCAGAGTAGAATGCGCCCCCACCCACGCCTTAGATTGTCATCTTTACAGCTGTCTGTCGCCAGTTCTCTTCTACTACTGAACAGCTGGTGGGTTTGAACCAGATCTTGAGACTAGCAGCTTAGGGCTTCTTGATAACCTGGCTACTGAGGAGCGTTCGCAGGAGGCCTGGGCCCCATGTCACACATGCCCACATCATGGCTTAACTAAGTCTTGCTTTCCCCCTCCTAACTTTTTCGTCTTGTGGCAGTGAGGTGGCCTGACTGCCTCTTACTAGGGGAAACACGAAGACCACTCTGCAGAACATCATCCAGGGGTGACCTGAACACTTTGTCCTGTTCAGGTCACGAGAGCATGAGGCTAACGTGTTGGTAAAATGGGATTATTTTATCCCATTGCAGCAACTCGTTTACTTCTCCTCCCCCGGCTAGGAGCCACTGTCATGGATGAACCAGCACAACTGAGTGTCTCTGGTCCCAGCTATGCCAGGGACACCCACCACACCTACACCCCAAAGGTCCACCTATGGTTCAGACACTACACAGCCCCATTGTACGAGAGAGCCACTTCTGGCCCCCACCCATCTGATTGGTGAGGAGCAGCTGGTGCCACCAGTGGGAGCACCACCCCCACAGCACTGAGAATGTCCGTGAAGGTCCACTGAAGGCAGGTGGCCTCGGCGCCGAGACACAGTTGCTCCAGGGCGGCAGGAGGCTTACCAGGTCTTTCCCAGCTCTGTCAGCCACGTGGGGATGTTTCCCGTCATGATGACTAAAGGATCTTGAAGCTGCCTGTTCGCTTTTGCAGTCAACTTACTGTTGATAAATTCACTAGTTGGGATAATCTCCTTGCACACTGCGTTCTGTAAGATGATTTAAAAAGAAAACATTGCCACGCTTCATAAAACATTTGGGTTACGCTCATAATTCTCTCTGCACCACCAGCTTTGTTTGCATGCAGAGGAGCTGGATTGCAGTTAGTGCTTCCTAGTGAGCTGTGTACAGGACCTCAGCCTGTATCCCGACCCAAATTCCTGAAACTCCTACCACCTCTGTTTTAAACGCACCCCAACCTCCGCCCGCCACAGCTTGGGCTAGCCCCACCCGGGCCCGCTGCTCTGCACTGACAACAACACGGGCAGTGCGCAGCTTTCATGGGAAGTTCTACTGGGTAGCTACATCTTGAGACAGATGAATTTTGGTTTAACGTACCTAGAGAATACTATTAAATGCACGCTGCAAACGACTCCAAGAATATAGGCCAAGAAGGACCGGGGTGGGGGTGGTGGTGGAGGTATGAATGGATGAATGGCCTGGGTCAGGGGGCTTCAGAAAGCGCACGGGAAATGGCATGACATGATAGATCCCTGGGTTTTCCATGGACTTCTGAAGGCACCGGACAAGGATTAGGAGCCCCACTTTCAACTGAATCATTGCTTGACTTTCCGGGTGAAACAAATCCACCAAACGGATAAAGCACGGCGTGAACAGCAGACCAAGGACTCTTACTCACATCATACAAGTAATACCAGTATCGGCTGATGGCGTGCAGAACCCGTAAGAGGAGGATGACGTCTAAGGATGGGTCTTCGAAGGTGATGTTTTCGGGTGATGTGGGTACAAGGTACACTTCTAAAGGGTTTGACACTGACGGGCACACTCCATCTAGAGGGCAAAGAGCAGAGTGGAAAGGCTCGCGTTGCATGTCGTTCACCAACCCTCACAGAGAGGAGAGACTGCTCGAAACGTCAGCAGGATACTCAGTGCAGACTCAGCTTTCTGGTTCTATCTTGCATGCAAAACAGTACTGTCCAGGATTATAAAGCTTCCCTGTCCCATCCCACGGATGAATTTGCATTTACAGAAACAGTTGGCAACAATAAAATAGTCAGAGGAACAAATTAAGGGTAAATGCTACTAAAAATTCACTGCCACTGGATCAATTTCAACTCACAGTGATACAATGTGACACAATGGAACTGCCTCTTTGGGTTTCTCAGGTGTTGATTCTTAGGAAGCAGACAATCTCATCTTTCTCCTTTGGAGCGGGGAGAGGATTTGAGACATCAACTTTATAGTCCGCAACCCAAAGTGTAACCCTCTTCGCCACCAGGGTCTTTTCATCATCTATGAGGGGCATTTCATTACCGTCATGTTAGAAAGCCCCAGTGATAAGATGGCCTCTCTCATATGGCCTGCCGGGTTCTGTGGCACTACCATGCCCGTCTGCAGAGAAGAGGAGCAGCTATACTGCCTTGCTGTCCTGCACAGGGAACTCACACCACCGGGAAAGGACCACAACACTGTGGCCATCGTCGTTGTCCTCATCTGTGTGTCAGGCTGTTCACTGGGAGTTCAGTAGTTCGAAAGCAGCAGCCATTCCTCAGGAGAAAGCGAAGACTTTCTGCTCGCACAGAGTTAGTCTCAGAAACCCCATTTCTACCCTGTCAAACGGACTCAGTGGCAGTGAGTTTGGTTTGGTGCTTGTTACAAGAAGGGCTTCAAAGTCCTCAAAAAATATGCAACCAGAAGAGTACGCAGTGCTCCCCCCTTACCCCCGTATGACACATTATACTGAGGAAGACAACTACAGCCCCACCAGTCTGCCACAAGCCCCTATCTGAAGCCTCTAGCAGTGAAACATGCCCCCAACTCAGCCTTCAGGAAAATGCTGGGAGGGCCGCCCCCACATTTCTGTGGGAATAGCGTTTCACAGATGGTTAGCCTGGCTACTGGCTGACTTGTGGAGCAGAAGCCCACCCGCGGCAGGGAGCCCCGCGTCCTCCTCCTGCACGAGCACGCACGCACCGTGCCACAGCTCATCGTGTTTCTTGGCGTTGCGAGGAGAAGTTTTTGTTGGAGCCGTTTGGGCTCTCCCTCGTTTACCACCAACACAATCTTTACTGCTTTCTTCATCCTCTCGAACGGGCTTGTACCTGCAACGATAGGGCAGCATGTGAGCCTTGAGCAAGACGGCTCCCTGAGCCCCAGTGCCAACAACAAACACCAGAGAGCCCGGCCTGAGCTCACTTCTGCAGGAGGCTCACCTTCTTGGGGCTCACCTAAGAAATTCCCCAGGGAAGAACAGCCCTCCTCAAAGCAACAGAGGAAACAGCACTAAAAATCCTCGGAGGCTCCCAGGTGGGGGTGGTGCCCAACCCCTACTACTTGTGGGTCATTCTGGGCAGGACACTTTTGTCTTATGTCAGGTCTCGAGAGGCAAACACTGACTGCTGCCATGAGTATGAGGGCCCCTTGTACACACTTCCTAGTGGATGGACGGAGAGGTATACAGATGCAGGTCCACGCACACGACGCAACACTTGAAGGGGCTTTGAGCACTTTCAGAAGAGGGCATTTCGGGGCTCCTTTCCTTACGCAAGTCAGCCACTGCTCATAGTTCTACAACACACCAATAATATCAAAGTCTACTAAGAGCCCTACGCCCTCAAGTGCAGACTTGCCATATGGTGTGAGTCTTTGTCCAGATGCCAGCTCTTCCCAGGGGATTGCTCTCGTCATCCGTGGACTCCCGTTCGTCCTCCGCCTGAACGCTGAACTGCCGCACAGCCTGGTACACTGTCATGTTGTATGGCAGCAAGTGCTCGCCAATGTGGAACTGCAGCCTGTGCCTCACGTTTCCCGAATTCAAGAACTGAGCAGCCTGCACAAGCACAAGCAGAGCTGGTGACATGGCAGGCCCCACGTACCACTCTCCAAGTGCTAGGGGTGGGGGTGGGGGGCAGTGTCTTACCAGAGACTCATCTATCTCCTCGTCTGACCCATCATCATCACTGTCTTCGTCATCTTCCCGGACTCGTCCGTACCCTAAAGATCCAAGAAGGATGTTAACCTCCTAGCAAAGATAGCAAAAGGGAAAACCGGGGCATCCTGGGTAAGTAGCACTTCTTATACACTACAGGCCTGTTAACACATTGACCTCACAGCAGGCAGAGCTGGGCAAACTGTCAAACACAGGGAGGCCTTCCTACTGCATTGAAGCAGACACGCGCACTCATCCCTCGAGCAAGCAGTTAAGGGCGCGTTAAGCTGAATGCTAGACACGAGACGAAGGAAAGAAGCACAAGCTCTTGGCACAAAGAGCACAGGACAGGAAATCATGGCTGGGTTCAGGAGTAAACAACAAACAAACAAGAAACTGCTACCAAATGAGAGGCACCTTTATGACACTAAACTATGTAACTTGAACACTCCAGTTCCTGGACATAGTCTCCCTCCTAGGTCCGGGCCCTTTGAAGGGGCGCTCCACCTCCTCCAAGCCTGCCCAGAAGGGTCAGTCCTCATCAGCTGACACCATGTCAGTGAGGCAGATTTGGTCTCAAGAGACTCAAACCCTGTTTTCTTCCTTCCTTCTCTTTAGTAAATCATTTTATTGAAAAGAGCTCTTATAACAATCCATACATCAATTGTATCAAGCACATTTGTACATATGCTGCCATCATCTTCAAAACATTTTTCTACTTGTCATTGGCAAAAGCATCTCTTTTTCCCCTCCCTCCCCTAACCCTTGTGAACCCTTGATCAATTATAAATTATTATTATTTTCATATCTTACACTGTCTGCTGTCGCCGTTCATCAGTCTATTATTAATCCCCCCCACTGGGTGTTTATACATGGATCACTGTGATTGGTTCCCCCTTTCTCCTCTTCTCATGGTATCACTACCCACTTTTTGTTCATAAAGAGTTTTATCTATTCTGAGTTCTATGGGCTGAGAATTCTTATCTGTACCAGTGTCAGGCTCCAGGCTAGCCGGGTTTGTAAGGTAGAACTGGGGTCACGATGGTTGTGTGTGTGTGTGTGTGTGTGTGTGTAAAAGTAGAGGAATGTTGAGGGGTGTTTTGGCAGTGCTATGCTGCACCCTGGCTGGCCTGTGACCCATCTCTGAAGGGATGTCCAATTGTCTATAGATGGTCTTTGGGTTTCCACTCTGACCACCCCTCGTTCTCATATGACTGCTTTTTATTTTGGGTCTTCTGGTACCTGATACCTGATCCCGTCGACACCACCTCGTGATCACGGGCTGGTGTGCTTCTTCCATGTGGTTTTGTTGCTTTCCTGCTAGATGGCCGCTTGTTTAATTTCAAGCATTTACTAGCCTAGATGTCGTATCTTTTCGTAGCTGGCTACCATCAGCTTTCTTCACCATAATTTGACTTTAGCCATTGGATCGAAAAGGGGAGCATCACGGAATGCCAGGTTATTAGAACAAAGCGTTCTTGTGTTGAGGGAGGACTTGAGTAGAGGCCCAACGTCCATCTGCTACCTTGATACTTAACATATAAATATGTATACATAGACCTATCTCCCTAACGACCTTGCTCTTCTTCAATGTTTTTTGGGTTCAAGGAACAAAACGAAGTTGGAAGGGGCAAGAGGGTGGCCGCCGTAGCTCATAAGAGACAAGGCTGCTCTTGCTAGCCTCAAGGGCTAAGGGGTGCCTTTTCAGGATGAGGAAAATTCCTCAGCAAAATTTTGCTGGTCTTTTTCTCACTGGTGCAGTTTTCCATTTCTTCAAGCTTCACAATAAGCCCCGATAATTATTGTTTTTTGTTTGTTTGTTTTAATCTATCAAGATCACCACCATAACCATAACCTTCTAAGCTAACCTCTCTACATGCATTGAACTGACCCAGCAGCAGATGTTCTCAGAAGCCACCATGTTGACTGAACTCTTTCCCAATGATGGCCCCTACGTAAGACACCAGTGTTGCCTTGTCTGCAGCTACACACAGACCGACTGCACTTAAACAGTTAATACTCTGGACTAACTCTTGCGTGTGTATTTCTGTGTACTCACACACATACACAGTCTTCCAAAGGATGGTAAAAAATGGAAGTGAAAGAATGAAAAACTTCCAAGAACTTTTAAAATCCCTCATGTATGTGTGTTATATATGTGGATATGCCCATGCACGGTCTGTATCTCAAGTTCTCGGTCTTCGTGTGTGCGTTTTTAATCACACCCCAAGCACAAGCATCAACCCAAAGAGCGACGCCCGACTCACCTCTGACAACCAGGTATCTCTCGATAGCCTGCACCAGGGCCAGGGGGTCGATCTTGACAGGCCCGCCCTTCCACTGCTTCACGTTGGCACAGTCCGGGTGTCTCTGCAGCTGGCACTTGAGCTGGTGTGTGTTGAAAAATTTTAAAGCTTGTGATCCTCTGTTGAGAGAAAAGCTCCAGATAATTTGGGAAAAAAGGTTATTCACTTATTGCCACAATCGATATACATTAATTAATTCATATAAAAGCAAACAATCTAACACAGACAACAAACATACAGGCATACAAAGTAAGAACTTACCAGGCAGATTAAATGGTAAAGCCAGCAACTACTTTATTTTTTAAAGTGAGAATAATAAATGAACTAAACGAGGCCACAAGGAGGTCCTGCACCCATGCAGGGAAAACAGGGTCACAGTTCCCTCCCCGCCCCGTCACGGTTTCCCGTGAGCAGCAGCACCTGGCCCTGGGGCGCTCCACCTCAGCTGAGGGCTTCTCAGTCAGGCAGCATGCTCACTGCTCCCCTCGTGGGTCCTTTCCTACTCAAGCCTACCAATTTACAATGGAAGACTGTTGTTTTGCTTTTAAAGATTTCAGCCACAAAATCACTTCAAGAATCGGAAATCTCTGGGTACATGTTTTTTCACTAAAACAGCACATTAGGTTTCAGCGTTCACTTTTGAAAAGCTCACTACCAGCAGCCACGTAGCAAGTGGCTTTGTAAGATGAGCTCATCCACAAAGTCCCACAGAAAGTGCATGTGGGGCTAAGGGGCAGAGTATTCCATGACACTGGTCATATGAGGTGGCTTCAAACAGTGGGAAGATGCCTTTCTCTTTCATTTCCATCAACTTTCCAAACGCTCTCATGCACACAGAGACAAACATGAAACGCTTAATGGTTTTCGCAAGCATAACACAGCAAAAATGAATAGAATTTCCCCTGAATTGATACGAGAGTTCAGAATATAGGGCTTCCAATAGGCTAACGAGAATGGACACCCCCCCACTCTGCAAACAGAAACACCCCACACTCACAGAACACCCCACTACGTCAGCACAAGGACCCCTTTACAAACCATTCAATATCGACGCTTGTGTTTCAAGCTAATCACTTTCCATCACTCAAAATACTTAAGATTTTATATTTTACAACCAACCTTAGCCCCCACGTTCTAAGCTTCTGGCCCAAATACCCCAATGAAGCTTTTAACTGACAACAGTGAGCTTTTACAGTTCATCCCTCTGGAAGTATCTCGCCAAACCACACCCAACTCACTGCCTTGTGTTTATACTCCAACTTACAGCGACCTTGTAGGTCAGAGAACTGCTCCATTGGGTTCCAAGACTGTCAGTCTTTATGGGAGTAGAAAGCCACAGAGGCGCTGGTGGGGTCAAGAAGCAGACCTTGGATGACAGTAGCCCAGATGTAACCCACAGTGCTTCAGGGCTCTTTTCGGCACTTCACACAACTCCTGTAAAACTACTACATAGTTGAACACGGTAGAAATTTGGATGCACGCAGCGTAACTTCAGAATAATCGTAATTTGTTGAAGACCATCAAAACACAATGATGCTGATGTACACTGGCAAAATACAATGATGTTCCTTGTGCCAAAGAGCAGGAGCCCTGGTGGTGTAGTGATTACAAATCAAGCTGTGAACCACAAGGCCAGCAGTTGGAAACCCCCAGCAGCAGCTCCGAGAGAAAAAGACCGGGCTTTCTATTCCCGTAAACAGTTACTGTCGTGGAAACCTACAAGGGCAGTTCTATCCTGCCCTATGGGGGCATTGTGAGTTGGCATCAATCCGATGGCAGTGAGTTTGAGGTGTTAAGTATGATAGCCCATGACTGTAAATAACTATAAATAATTAATTCACGATCCATGACCATCAAATTCTGGCAGGAGCCTTACGTAACAAAGAATATGAATTTGAGAACCAGCCTAGTCGGAGCGGTCTTTTATGGTTGGAAAATGGCATGTTTAAGGCTGGGTGTAGCCGACACTTCAGAGCACTCAATTTCCTTCAGTCCCAATGCCCATTTGTTCCCAGACTGAGCAAGACATTAGTAGACCTCTTGCCACCTGATCTTAAACAAAACAAATGACAACCCCCCTCCCTCTCCACCCCAAAGTTACCAGATTCCAGCGGCTAGTGAACTCCTCCGTCATGATCCTTACCTGCCTGCCGTCCCATTCCCACTGGGGAAGTCATGAACTTTGACAGGAAACTGTTCCATCTGGCTGAGGCAGTTGTTCATCTTGTGAACTAACGCCAACAGAGGTGCATTCCCCAATGGCTCCACTCTACCAATAGGCTCTTCTCCAGGAAGCTGGTTATAAAAAAGTCAAGAGTTTAAACCAGGCACTTTGCAAATGAAACTCTCCCCAGTAAGAAAATGCCAACAGCAGTTTGCACACGGGAGCCACCACTAGTCTGTGCCCTTTCCTAGCCCACGAAGCCTTCTCTAGTTCCATAAAGACACTTGTGTTGGGCCGGTCCACAAACCTACCAACAGCCAGCTCCCTTTCTAGGCTTCCTGGGCTTGGTTTTGGTTAAGAACGGCCAGGATTTTTCTGCAAAAGGATTGAATGTGTATACTGTGGAGGGCTGCTCCTGACAGCGGTCTTCAAAAAATATGTAAAAAATACCTTTGTCTTTCCATTCTACTTCCCACCAACGCGGTGAAGCCCCCTTGTCTACACTGGAGTTCAGAACTCATGAACACACCCAGACAGACACCAGGGTTCCAGATAAAAGATCACAGACCTGCCCCTAATCTTAAGGGTGGGACAAACAACACCCAGGTGGTGTCACTAATCTCAGACATGTCTGCTGAGCAACCCTGCTTTCTCTGGAGCCCCGTGAGCCGAGAGAACACAGGCAGCTCTCGGCTGAGACTGTCTGGGAGCAGCAGCTCTGCCGCCACCCAGGAAAGTTGGCCTCAGTCTTCATTCAGACAGCTCCGAGGGAACCCTCCATGGGAAGCCATCTGTGAAGCACTGTCAATAAGCAGGGCGTTGCTAAGTCACTGGTGTCCAAGAGCAGCTACCTTCTTGCTCTCCCCGTGAGTGCAGGAAAAAAAGGGGGCATTTTGTGGGCTCTACAAACAGGACAGAATCAACACATCCATTCTAAGGTGCCCTGGTGGCATAATGGGTTACACATTGGGGTGCTAAACAAAAAACCCACCAGCTGCTCCTTGAGAGAAAGATGAGCATGTGGACAGCCTCAGCAATGCCACGGGGCAGTTCCACTCTGCCCTATAGGGTGGCTAGGAGCCGAATTGACTCAGTGGCAGTGGGTTTGGTGGTAGGCCTATAGTTGTGAGGGACCACTATAAACAGTAGGACTTATGGTGGCAGGAGACCCAGAGACTGCAGCCGGAGACACTGTAGGATGGGCCCACGACATCACCACTGTGCTGGTACTAACTACTGGTTGTTCTCCAGGGATGCCCACTGTGGCTAAGCAGCAGGAAACAGTCCCTCCAGATCTTGACTGCCAGCCACTGGAGACGATCAGTGGGAGAGCACACACAGGCCGTGAGCAGACACTCCTCTCACGAGCTCTGGACACGTCACCAGCCAACTTACTGGGGAAGCAAAGAACACATGGAGGAACCGCTTTAATCTGATCTCTCTGCTCACAGCATCCTTCTCACTCTTCGATGTCAAATAAAGCAGCAGCTGCTTCACGAAGCCACTGTGCTGGATCTCAAAGGAGGAGACGTCAGACTCGGAGACTATGCTGCGGATTTCTACAAGGCACTCGGCTCCACCGTCCACCTGCGAGAGTTGAACAGGGTTCCCAGCTGGATGTGCACAGCAAGGACGAAAGCCACCCTGCCCCTCCCTTCCACCACAAGGAACTGCGCACACACTGAAGAACTCTACCAGGAGGGGGCGGGGAGTGCTGGGTTCTTGGGAGATCGCAGGAGCAACAGATGCTTAAGGGACAATAGAGACACACAATAGCTGCTTCCTGAGGCAAGGACACAGCCATGGGTGTTAAGGTAACAAAGGCGAATTGACCGGGGGTGAGAGGATAAAGTGAAAGTTAAGAAAGGAGCCATACTATCAGAAGGAAAAGAAAACAAGAGCCAAAGTGTGGCTTTCCAATGACATGGAAAATTTGCACATAAGAGCTCAGCCTTTGAAAACATGTATTCCCCCAATTGTCTGAAACAAGTCAAAGATGAAAAACAAAACCAAAACCCCAACACAAACAAAATCATTTTAATAAGTAACATCAGGCCCAAGCAGAGAGGGGCTAGAGAAGACAAGGAGACAAGCTTGGGGGACCATTCTGGAGTCGCTCCGTTTGCCAGTAATTGGGCAAAGTTTGAAGATGTGTTTTCCAGAACTTTCAACATGACGCTGAACAGTTGAGGGACAAATGACAGAAGGGCTGTCTGGCATGAAGCTGTCGCTCTGTGACAGCCACCCCCGCAGGTCAGGAGGGGAAGTGGAGGCCGCTCCCTGGTGGAGAAAGGTGCCCACATTAGTACCTGGAGGTTGAGTTGTTCGGTTGCAGCACAAAGTCTCTGCAGCACGTTCAGCGCAGGGTTGCTCCCATCCATATTCTCAGAACTGAAATAACGCTCTACAAATTTATGTGCCTGCTCCTTAATCCAGCCTTTAATTTTTTCTCTGCACAAAGAAGGGGAAAAAGAGAGAGAGAGCGAGAGCGCGATTGAAGCCTCATGGTTCAGGGACAGGATCTCAATGACATAGTCCGATCGCTGACCAACAGGTGCTACAATGGAAACACTATGCAGGACCCACATGGGTAGATCCACACAGCTCACCCACATCCCACCTGAACCAAACTAGGTTTTGTTTTGCAAACAGGCAAAGGTGTGTCCTGAGAAATCCGAGGGCTGCATGAATGCGTGGAAGGTTGACATGAGCAGTAGACAGAGTGCACTAACTTCCTGAGACCTGACAGCCTACGTCCCTAAGCATTCACTTGAATTTTCGTCTACACAATTACTATGTAATGTATACTCATACCTACCCTGTCCCCAGCTGTACTTGAGCGAGCTGTATTTGATCAGAAACAGCTTACCAAACACTGGCACGCTATGGTAAATGAGGCCTGGCTGTTTAAATTACGAATTCCAATCCCTTCAAAAATATATCTACCTAATTATTTTTATTAAGTCCAATTTAGAAAAACCACCAATGGACCAACCAACCAACCAACCACGCCAACCCTCAAAAAGCTATTTCACCGAAGACATTCATCGATCATTTTCAACCGCATGTTTGCAGGGGGAGGGATTCTTACTGGCGGGCAACACGCAAAGAATCCACATGCGGGCATGACATTGCGTTTGGTGCCATCAGGTCCGTTCCGGCTCTAGCAACCCCATGTGCAGCAAGACAAACACTGCCCGATCCTGTGCCACGCTCACCAATTTCTACTGTGCTTGGGGCGCGGGCTGAAGCCCTGGTTGCGTCCATTTCACGAGGGGCAGCCTGTACTTTCCAGGATGTCCTTTCTCCAGTGTCCAGAGTGTGTGAGACAAAGCCTCGCCATTCTCGCTTCTAAGAAGCATTCTCGGACATCGTTTTAACCCTTTAAAGAGCACGTATACAGCAGATTTGCCCAACACAAAGCTTGATTTCCTGAAGCTTCCATGGGAGCTAAGTGTGGATAAATGCAACACTTGACAACTTCCATTTTTTCCCTCTGAATACGTTGGTCTACTTGTGAGGGTTCTGTCTTATATTGAAGTGCATGGTCTTCGAGTCTTCTTTGGTTTCGAGAAGCACGATTGGGTCCTGTGCCTACCTCAGGTTGTGAATGAGTCTTCCTCCAATCCTGACCATGTTCACTAGGCTCCTGGATTAGCTGCTCAGCAGACAGGCTGAACCAGTGTGGTGAAAGCCTTCTCCAGCGGCTCACACTTCTCCTGACTTTAAACCATTTGGTATCCCCTTGTTCTTGTTACATAGGACAATGGGTACGTAAATATCTCTGACTGTGAACAGAGAACAGGGCAGTTTTCCCCGTCCGGCACATAACTCTGAAGCAAGTATCAAGGAATCCTAACTTGTTCAGTCTTGAGAGAGCTAGAGATGGTCAAAGGAACTTCTAGACCTAATACTGGAATTTAGGAAGCGGTACAAAGTCTTGGTGGTCCAACGGTTAAGCACATAGCTGCTAACCAAAAGGTTGGTGGTTCAGATCCACCCAGCAGCTCTGTGGGGGAAAAAATCTGGTGCTATGATTCTGGAAAGATGATGGAAAACTCTTGGTGGCTCAGTGCCCAGGGGCGGGGGTGGTGTTGCTATGAGTTGGATGACAGCACTCAACAACAATGGGGTTCAAGCTCCATCATCCCGACCTCCTTCACAGTTCTAAGTTCTCACCATCTGTATTATCTTATCTATACCATAAACATTCTAACTGAACATGGCGTCACATTTTCTCATCTGGAAGAGGCAAGCATCAGCACTCCCACCCCCAGCCCGGGTCTCACCTATTATTGGATATGGTGTCCTTAGAGGCAGCCCTGGCAAGCCCACTGACGCCGGCGGTACGTGCTGGTTCGATATTGTTGCTGTTGGACTGTGCACTTAACCTTCCCCACGTTTTGGGGTTCAAGCTTGCCAGGAAAGAAGATTTGGGTGACTGCATTGTGGTGGGGCTTTTAGCTACAAGATGGAAACAGCAATGAAATCCCTTCAGCGTACATGCTGAAAACCATGTGAATCTTAAGACTTACATTCCCCGAGGAAAACAAAAACAAAACTGTGGACACTGAACACTCAGGAAATGGCGGCCTGCTTGGTGCTATGAGCCATTTTAAGGAAATCCTGATCCATAAAGGATCTCACCTCACTCCCACTCCTCCCCCACCCCAAGCCTGGCCCCGTGGTCAGCGTTACTTACCTTGATTGTCTACTTTGTCATCATCTCTAGGAGGTGAATACTTTGGCCTTCTTGGCCCTCGTTTGGGCAGTCGCTTTCTCTTGAGAACATCACTCAGTCGACTATTACATGGGAAAAAACACAGTCAGTTGAGCAATCATTGCTACACAATAACCATTATTCCAAAGTCTCTGGCGTTTCCGAGGCTCTGGGCACAGGCACCACCTCAACTCAGCAGCTCCCAGGAGCTCAGTTTCAGTGCCTGATATCCCAGCCAGCCTTTAAATTGCACCATCGCCCAAACTCTGCCACCAGGGGGCACCCAAAGCAGTCAGGCAGGGGAAGTTTCTGTGGCAGCACCACGCAGCCCAGGGGCTGCTGCTGGGCAGGACGGAGCCAATGGTGCCCTGACATTAAGCTTCTGGAACCCAGGCCTAAAGCAGGACTATGTTTGGCCAAGACCAGTTTTTCAGTTGAGGAGCCAAAAGGGAGCCTCCCTTGGAGTGAGCTCTGCATTTCAGTGTGTGGTTCACCAGGCACTGTGCATGTAGCATTACTGCTTATGTTTCCAACACCAAGAAAATAAGAATAGCTAGTGTATAAGGCGTGTGTCTAGTCTAACAAATGGACAGCCAACCAGAAAAAGGCTGGCTCAAGCCCCAGCAACACAGTGCGGCCACAATGACAGGAAGGCATGCAGGCCTGTCTCCTGGGGCCAGTGTGGGAGAACAGGAGCAGGAGGTGGAGGGTGTCCTTTGGCTCTCTTTCCTCTCCATTCTCAACATGCTAATTTACACTGACTCTCGCTGTGGCAAACCTTGGTGTCTCAAGGCTGGTTCGTGCGACAGGACAGAAACCCAGGCCTATGTGATCTGCGTGTCACCCTGTGCAGCACATCCAACATCCCTGGGCCTGGCTCCAGATGGGCACCATCCAGATGGGCACATGGTACATCTGTCGTGAAGGCTGCGGGCAGGCTAAGAACAAGGATGCTTCCAGAAGTGGGTGGAAAATTTCCATTACTTTGTGATGCTATGCTCCCACCACCTTTTGGACGCCCTCTGGTCGGAGGCTGCCATGAAGGTGAAGGCTTTCTTCCCACTCCCTTCAACAGATAATCAACCGAGACTACAGGGCAGGAATGGCCCTGTTGTCTCTTGCCCACACCGGTCTCCAGCGCCATGGCAGAGAGCACAGAAATCAAAGCAGAACACCGACTCACCCTTGAGGGCTCAGATCTAGAGAATCGTCTCGGCTGTGCTGCAGGCTGGGAGACCCCAAGTCGGCCGCTGCGTTACTGGCAGCCGTGGCTGTTCCACTGCTGACTGACGTCGTGGACCCCAAAGTCCCGGATCCATTGGTACAAGCCTTTGGTGGGCTCGTCAACAGAGACTCGGACTCGGCTAAGTATTTCACTTGATGCATCACACCTTCACAGTAACAGAGACGGAAAGAAGAGCCAGCTTTCATCACGACCGCCCCCCACAGGCAAAACCCCAAAATGCTAACAGGGATGCACGGGCCGAACAGATAAACAGCAGACACAATGGGGAAACACATCTAGAAGCCAGAGCCCTCAACCGGACCCCAATCCAAAAAACACCATCAAATTCCAAAATGGAGGAAAGACATTTCTACCGAATGTCTTCGAAATTTCAAAACAAGAAGTGTGTTTAGTAAGAGAGTTCAGTCGAGTCACCTGCAGTTCACAACACCCACAGGAGAACATCATCAATCCCAGAAGCATCGTGAGGTTCCAGCTTCAGGGTCAACGTGGTGTGTGAGGGAGGCATGGTGGGGTTGTGGTGGGGAGTAACTAGGATTACCTGTCCAGGTGCCACGAGGAGGAACCAAGACCACAAGAAAACTGTCACCCAAAAGAGAGAATGCAGGCTTTTCACCTAGCAGTGCTATTTTCACCATGCTGGGAGGCACAGTGGAACAAGCCAACAAAATCCCTACTGCCTTCGAGGTCTGGCTCAAAGCGACCGTGACCTCATAAGACAGAGTAGAACTACCCCAGGGGGCTTCCAAGGCTGTCTGTCGACTCTAATGGAGCAAAGTGCTGGGTCTGTTGTCACGTGGACAGACAGCTGGTGGGACAGACTGCTGCCCTCGTGGTTGGTTCAGCCAAGCTCTTAACCCCTGCACCACCAGGATTCCCTTGGAAGTGCATAAACCAAACCCACTGCCTCCGGATCCATTTCCATGGCTGGACACAACTGATCCATGTCGCTGTCCTAAAGAGGGGCTGGTTGGTCTGAACCACTAACCATGCTACGGACAGCCTGGCGCTTACCCCACAGCATCACCAAGCTCCTAGGGAATTAAATGGGGAAGTGAGTGAGTGAGTGAGTGAGAGAGAGAGAGAGAGAGAGAGAGAGAGAGAGAGAGAGAGAGAGAGAGAACCTGTTTGTATAAATGACATGCTAATCAGGGCATATGAATGTATGTAAATATATGTTCATAATTTCCCCACCCCCAGCCTTAGAAACAATCCAGGGCTTTCATCAGATTTGTAATTTTAAAAAAGTAAATAAAAAGATAAAAGTTCAGAAAGAGGTAAGGCAACAAATTCAAGCTTGCTTATCATTATTGTATAAGGGACTGACACGACCATGAACAAGACCAGTGCACTCAGGGCACAAATGTCTGGTGGGAGACACTTTCACCAGAAACTAGCATGGATCTGATGCTGAGAGAGACGGCAGTACACTCCCAGCCCCCAGCAGATGGGCCTCAGCTACCCTGCAGAGGAAGGAGGGTCCGCAGGCAGGAGAGCTGAAGCTGAAGGATCAGAAAGGCCTAGACAGAGAGTTGTAAGCCAGCTGAGCCTCCAGAGTGCTCCATCAGCTTTGAGACCCAGCTGCCATAGCACTCTTGGGGTGGGGGAAATTCAATAGAGCGGCATAGCTGATTCCAGTTGCAAAGTCAACCCCGTTACCTTCAAGGCAATTCTGACTTCATGGTGGGAGCAGAGAGCTGAAGCCCTGACTGTGGTCCATAGCAAATGCCTAACCCACAGTGCCACCAGAGCAGCATTAGTTGGTCACCGGAAGGTTAGAAAAGACATTGACTTTGAGAGAACAAGACTGTGATACACTTCCAGGCCAGAAAGGTATAACATTTGACAAGGCGAACAAAAGCTGCCCATAGAAATAAAACTACAAAAAGCAAGATGTACGGTCATCACAGCATAAAGAGAAGGGACATGCACCAGTGTTTTTATGTATGTAGAAAACTATCTGCATGTGTGCTTGTTTATCAATAGCTATCTTGGGAAAATGGGAGAATTTCGCTTTCCATTTCATATGTATATAGACGTGGAATTCTTAAAAGTCGGTGTTATTGATGCAAAACTAATGGAGGAAAATCTCTTCCATTCCACTCAGTACAATTCCACTAATACGCCCACTGCATTTTCAAGATGTGAAAAAGATAGGAGCATCCATCATCGGAAAAGGTTACTAAAGAGAATGGAAAGCAGACTGTATGAAGAAAGTGGGCCAGAATTGTTTCCTAGATGGCAGATATAATTCAAGATTAGTTGAGGAGGAAATACCATTATTTTCTTCATCATCAGAAGGCCAAGGCCAAGAGCCAAGGGAAGGCTTCTACTGATAGGAACATGTTGGCAGACTTGAAAACGAGCACAGCCCCGAAGGCGTTCGGAAGCTTCTTATCTGAGGTCTTCAAGAAGGGAACTCGGAAAGGACCAGGTCTCTTAGGTTGATTTCCTATCGAAGTGCCTCAAATTAGATTCTCATTCACCGGCATGATGGAGAGTACACAGAAACCCTTTATCGTTGGGGAATTTCTCCTTACACACAGTGTTTGTTTGGAAGACATAGACATCTGACTCTTTCAACAGAGCATCTTCATGAGGGCCTATACGATCTATACCAAAAAGTCAGTGGTCTCAGCCATAAAAACTCAAACCAATGATCCTAAGTATCTGTCAACGGGTTGTGAATTTCACAAGAGACTGCTGGGAAGACAATGCTCTAAGTGCACTGGAGGTATAGCATGTAGATGTCCTCTCTTGTAAGAGCTCACAATGCACTTTCCCCTGTGTCTACAGCTAGCCACACTTTCACTTGGACACACTGACCACGAACGTCCCGTCGTGAATGATATTACCTTCTCTTCTGAAGTAAACACTAAAAATATCAGGCAGCTTCTGCATTAAGATCTCTGCCATCTGCAGCGCTCCAACTACGATCTTCAGGTCTTGGCTCGATAGCATGGAAGCAATGTGACTAAAAGAGAAAGCATTTGCATATAAAACTTTGTCTGCTTAATCGTCAATGGCCATACTATTTTAACGGTGAGGGCAAAACACATGTGAAATCACTCCATCAAAACAAGAGTCTTCCTTCCGTTTTCCTACTTATATTTTACTGCTTATTAAAGTTACGAATTTGCATAAAGCCCCCTCTCAAGATGTTCCAAATGAACTCTCACAGCCAATATTCCACATGACTACAGGGTTCCTGAGGGCGATTTCCCGGCACACACCTTGAAACAGCATGGTTCTTCAGGACGTCCTTCAGAAGTTCAGCATCCGCAAAATAGATGATCCTAAGAATTGCTCTAAGGCACTTATGTCTGACCGCAGGTCCTGCCGAGGAACTATACACTTCGTAAAGAACACCAAACAGCGTCTTAATGAAAGACTTAGCCAGGTCCGGGTCCTCTTTCATAAGCTGAGCTCGAGCGTCATCCTTCTTTAACTCTGAATATCCACCTGTGGCAGAGAGTGGAGAACCATACACAGTGACAGGCGCCAGAAAGGTAAGGACACAGTCAAGTCAACATCATGTTCAGGCACGCCAAGTCCTGTTGGGTAGTCAAACCAATACACTTCTCTAGTATGATGTGCCACGGTCACAACAATGCTAGAAGGTAGCCAGACAAAATTGGGTCAGGGCCATTCTGTCCTACGGAACACGCAGCAAGGCATCCTCCCCACGGCCCTGTTGATTTTAAAAATGTAGAAACTTGTTGAACCTGGGAAACTTCTGTGATCTCTTAAATGAATCTTCCGTCAACTTTCTGAAACTCCCTCAACAGTGCAGTACTGATGGAGAGAGAGAGAGAGAGAGAGAGAGAGAGAGAGAGAGAGAGAGAGAGAGAGAGAGAGAGAGCGAGAGAGCGAGCGGATGCAAGTCCTAACTAGCCGAGCTCCTTGCTGAGTCTGGGCTAGAAAGTGCCTAGGAGGAGTTGAGGCCACAGGTAACCTTAAACAGCACAGGGTAAACCAGGCACTAAACTTGGGCCCGAGGGCAAAACCAGACGGTCAGGAGTGACACCTCAGTGAGAGCTGCCCTGCTGGATGGTTGAACAGCGGCCCACCGAGTCCAAGCTCTTTGCGACTTGGTCATTTGTGGGTGTTTGCTACAGCTGCTCTAGACTGGACTTTCAAAAGCAATGAACTATACATTCGCTGAGGGAGGATGTCAGAAAGCAGAAGGAGAAAAAATACAATAGAGGAATCTATTTTTTATTACTTAAGAGAATTTAGATGGCAAGGTATAAAAGAAAAGGTCACTTAGAATTTTGAAATGGGTCGGATAGAAATAACGGGATCAAGGGGGAAAAATGGCAGGGGTCAATTCTGATTGAAGACACAGGCCAAAACATTGTAAGTTTAAAAAAAAATTAGGAGAGGCAAAAAAGGGGAAAGATACACACAGTACCAGTTTATTCATCATCACGTACAGCATAAAAAATCCCAAAACTAATATGCTGCTATCGTAAGTATAAGTACCCAGTGAACCAAATATGATTTACTATTACAAATAATATTCAGATGACAATATTGAGGCAAAAGTTACTTACTAGTGTTAGTGTTGGCTAAGGGGTTAGGTTTTCTCTGAATGGCACGTGCTGTTCCCGTGTCCTCATTGATTTGCTGCATAGAATTAAAATCAATAGTATAAACTCGTCCCAGAGTGGACAAGCTTATCTCATCCTCACCGACCTGATGGGCTGCCTGAGAGCAAAGAGAGAGAAACCTTGAATATAAACATGGAGACACTAAATTACCTTCTGACACAGCGGGAGCCCCTCTCCGTAATCGCTAACCAACAGGTTCATTTCATTAGGTTTCAAATGGTGAATTAACAGAGTGCGGACGATTTTGTCCCATAGGACAAAACTCCTCCAGCCAACAAATCCCATTTTCACTAAACACAGATACACATAGGCCTATCGGGTCCCATGAAACCAAAACACAGGTCAAATACTGAAGAAAGGTCCAGCTGTAGAGCATCACTGACAAGCCGCCGCCGCCAAGGGTGCTCAGAAAGTTCTTAAGCCGCTGCTGGTAGGGGGTGGGGGAAAGGGTTATGCATAAATCTCACTGCTCTTATTCTTAGACTAAAAAGCTATCATGTGTTAGGTTTACAGCTGCCCAGCAAGTTCCTCCTTTAAACAAAGGTCCCTATCAAAGGTTTTGCCCTTAGGTAAACAAAGGATTTTACATTTCACTGAAATAAGACTGAGAAGGAGACCCGACGGAAAACTACAGTCCAGATCTGCAGTCCGTACACACAGTCTGTATGCAGCTGAAGGCCGTTTAAACAGTGTGCTCGACTCCAGACAACCTATAAAAGTAACAGAATATGAAAAATTTTCTTATAAACTATAGAATGTCTGGGCTTTAGAGAAGAAGCGTAGGAATTGTAAGACACTAAGGGCAAAGAAGCAATTACTGAAAGGGGGTGGGGGAGACACACTAAAATGTAAGCGTTCAGCCCTTATCTTTGGAGCCCACAGCCCTTCTCCTGGGTTCACCCACTTACACAGCCCTGCTGTTTCCATCTGAGGGCTGGCATCAAAGGCAGAGCTAAGGACAAACGGGTGAGCAGTTAAAGTTCACTTCCTTAAAAAAGGTTAACTTTCAACAGTCTTCTGACTGTTGTCATAGGAACTTTGTTTTACAACATGAATCCAAGATTCAAAAGGTTTTCAAAAATTCCTTTCCTGAAACTGGTGAAAACCCTCTTTCAAGAGAGTATCCGTTAAAAAATGAGCGCCCAATAAAATGATTTTTAAAAATTGAGTTGATAAAAAAGAAAAAGGAAATGAGACCTCCGGGGCATATTCAAGTGTCGGGGTTGAAATCAGAAAACTCACAAGTAGGTTTGTGACAAATCTAAGTAAAAGAGGCATGGCATCTCAAAGGAGACCATGAGCAGCACACTCTGTAAACTGGGACACAAATATCTTATGGATCAGATCATTTCCAAAAAATATTCCGATACAAACTCAATGGAAATCAACATAAAAACACTACATACATAAAACTGCCATGGGGGGGGGGGAAATCACAAGAAACACGCTGCCCTATTTTTCTCCTTAGTATCCCCGTCTTCCCTCCTCGGTGGTGTGCGGTCTTGAAAAGTACAGCTTGGTATTTCTCTCACCCTATGCAGTGAGCACGCACTTCGTTCATCTGGATTGCATACAAGCCTAGGGCATGTAACACAATTCGCTTCATCATGCATGTTTCCGTCTGTTTGCAGCCTTGTGAACCCTCCTAAACCATCTACTTGTGTGTAGATCTGCATTTGGCAGATTTTGTTAGGGGGTAGGGGCAGGAGGAGAGGGTTTTTAGCAACACAGAGCATGACTCCTCCAACGTTTCCTTAGAGAAAAGGAGGAAACTGTGGAACAAGTCAGCCAAGTACTGAGCAGCAAAAGCAGGACTAGAACACCGTTTTCTGACCTGAACAGATATGAGGACCTTGTTCTCAGGAGACAAAATGAGAAGATCAGGAGTTAATGTAAAATTGAGGACAATGCAGTACACACGCTCACCTCCCCCTCACTCCACCCCCTCGCTCTCTCTAGCGAACACTCTCATTAAATGGTGCGATGAAACTACTACCTCAATGATACGGCTGTCAATCCTGTTGTATGGATGCCAGAGGCCCCGGTCATCCCGCCACTGCCAGATGGCACCATCGGTGTTCTGAGTGCTGCCCTTCTTCAGCATGGTGTCCACCGCGAAGATGCCCTCCTTCGGCAGGCAGGGCATGAGTTCGCTGGGGGAGTGGGGGGGCAGACAACAAAGTGTTATTTTTTAAGACGGCCCAGCTTCCGGAACTCCAAGTCATTCACCCTCTACAGTGAAGTGTACCCCAAGAGAGCTACCCCGCCACCATTACTGCTATTCTTTACCAGATCAGCGAGGTCAGTTCATAGAGCTCTTGAGGACTGCGGGGCACAAGGTCAATCTGCTCCTGACAGCTTCCGTTGGAGGCGCCGCACAGCAGGAAGTGAAGAGTTTCTGCAATGTCTGTAAAACCAACAAGAACCACCACAAAACCCCATTAACCTAGTTAAGAGTTCCTAATGCGAAAATAATAATTTATCAAGGGTTCATGGGGATGGGAGGGAAAAATGAGGAGCACAAGTAGAAAGAAAATGTTTTGTAAAGGATGATGGCAACAACATATATACAAATGTGCTCGACACAATGGATGTATGGATTATTTAAGAGCGCTAAGACAAACACCCCCCCACCCCCCCACCCCCCGCCAATAACTGATTAAAAAGAAAAAAGTTCCTAAATCAAAGGCAACTGTTCCCTACTGGGAAGGCTATCAGGAGTATTTTCTATTAGTCAACGAAATAAAAGTTTTCATAAAAACTGGAAGAAAAAAAGTGAAGTTTCTTTTTAAGCATTTGCCTTCTACCAACTGGGTGCCTAATTCGAATGAAATCCTTCAGTCTGTCCCCAGACATTTCCAGACGGACACTTTTATTGCTTCCCAAGAGGAGTGTGATACTTTGCATAGTCACATTCAACATGCTCCTTAAGCTGCAATTCAAACACATCATATATCGTCTCGGCTTCAAATCTGGGGAGCTTCACCAATATGGTGGGGTGGGCGGGGCGAATTCCATTGTCTTTTAATTCGACTTTCCCCGGACTTTGTGAAGGTCCCTTGGTTCCACGCTGGACAGCAGTTTGAAAGTACCAGAAGCTGCAAGGGAGAAAGAGGAGGCTCTCTGCTCCTGTAAAGAGCGAGTCTCAGAAACCCACAGGGCGCTTCTACCCTGTCCTATTGGATCAGCTTCGACTCCAAGGCAGTGAGTTTGGTAAACTGGTCATGTGGGGCCAAGAAGATAAAATGAAGCAATTCAATACCTTCAGATGCTAATCAGGCAGTGATCAGGAAACGTCTACTGTATGTGACATTAACCGTGCTAACTCAATAATGCTCAATCACTTAAACAGTAGTAGGCTGGCTCCAGGGAAAAGGAGATATTTGCCAACTACCTACCTCAATGTACTGTGTGGGAAGAGCCGCCACACTAAACCTTACGGGCCCCAGCGGGCACTCCGCGGGGGTGTAACTGGCGCTGTCAGTGAGTTGGCTCTGACTCAGACCTGCCTGAGCTGGAGCCAGCTTCACAATTGTCCTGTGTCTATTGTTGCAGATATGGTGTCACGTCATCTAGTCAAGGATCTTACTCGTTTGTTGACCATCTACTTTACCAAGCACAGCGTCCTTTGCAGGGGGCTGAGCTCTACTGATAATATGCCCAAATAACATACTGAGCCTGTTCTAACCCACAGGAACCCTATGTACAACAGAATGAAATCGGGTCCAGTGCCACCTCACAACTGTTCTTACGTCTCAGCTCACTGTTGCAGCCGCTGTGTCTTTCCATTCTTGTTGAGGGCCTTCCTCCTTTTGACTCCCCTCCATTTTATCAAGCTGGAAGCCTTTTTTCCAGGGAGTGGTCTAGCCTGACAATACCTCCAAAGTACCGTATATGCTCGTGGATAAGCCCAATTCTCGACACATTTATAATGCAGTTTTTGTGGTAAAATTAGGTGCCTTGGCTGATATTCTGGTTATGCAAGTATATATGGCATTTAAGGTACATGGTGTGCCATCCTTGCCTCTAAGAAACACTCTGGTCGTTCTTCCAGGACAGATCAGTTTGTCCTTTGGAAGTCTGTGGTATTTTCAAGATTCTTCACCTGCACCACAATTCAAGAGAATTGATTTTTCTTTGTCCTTATTCAGTGTCCAAATTTCACATGTACATAAGGCAGTCTGGCCCACTGGCTTGGGTCAGGCACACCTCAGCCCTCAAAGCAACATCTCAAAGGGTCTGCCTTGTGTCGCAGATTTACCTAATGCAACATGTAATTTGATCTCTGACTGCTGCTTCTATGAGAACTGATTGTGGATCCAAGCAAGAAGACATCCTAGGCAACTTCAATCTTTTCTCCCTGTTACATAAACAGTCCTATCGTGAGGAGGAGTTGGGTTTTGTTTACAGTCATAATCTGTGCTTAAACTGCAATCCTTCATCTTTATCAGCAAGTGATTTAGCGTTATCGACCACTTGTTTGTCCGTCTGTCACACTGGGTGGCTTGCGCGCTGCTGGGAGGCTGGAAGCCATGTCACTGGTATTTCAAATGCCAGCAGGGTCACCCCCCCCCAACCACCACCAAAAAAACAACAGCCAGGTTTCCGTGTAGCTTCCAGACCTAGGAGGAAGCAGCAGCTGAAAACCTTATGCATATCACAATTTGTGCCTTTAAAAAAGTTTTCTGAAAATAAACAATTCTGTCAAGTTCCCTAGGACACTTGGTTATGTGGGGATTACATCCTTAGTGCTCGTTAACCTGCTTTCCTAGAGCCAGAACAGGGTCACAGTTTTTTTTTTTACGATATTGCTATAGAAGTTGACGATCAGCCCCAAGCTGCCTTCACATATCCAAGTGCAGGACACATAGTTGAATATGCAGCAGAGGTGAAAACACTCACCCTATTAAAAGGAAAAAACACCCCCCACAATTAAACTCGAGCCAGGTTGCACTGCCCCACAGCGTTTGTGAGGACATGCTGGAACAGAGTCCGGGGTTGTCCTGGATTCAAACTGCAGGAACTGTTGGCCACTGCAAAGTTCAAAGGGCACCTCACACTAAACCCACTGCTGTCACACTGATCCCGACTCACAGCAACCCTGCAGGACAGAGGAGGTCTGCCCCCGAGGTCCAAGGCTGCTGCCTTTGTGGAAGCAGACTGCCACTACATCTTTGAACCAGTAAACCTCCCAGTTTCTGCCCGAGTGCCTGGCCTTTGTTCCAGCAGGGCTCACAGGGATGTTAGTAAACACAGACGGTAATGACTGAACACAAAGGAGCGGAATCTCCCACACACATCGGGATAAGGGCTACTTCACTGTGGCTCTGTCTTCTGGAACACGAAGTTTGGGAAAGATACAATGCTTTTAGGAGAAATATTTTCAATAAATCACCTCAACACTGTTCTTTCACAACATTCTGTGGCGATGTACTAACTTGTATACATGCAAAATAATAACGTTGAGTTTCCCCAAACTGAATTATTATTTTACTGATGAATATTCTGTCTGAAGCTGTGGAAATAAAGGTTATTTTTCCAGCGAGCGTCACCACTGATCCCCAAAGTAGTATCTCAGATATAGATTAAACGTGTGGGAAAGAAACCACCCACAACTGCAGGCGGCCGTATGCGATCAGTGCTCAGGAGAATCATCACACACAGGTGTTTGCCCAGGCTCTCCCTGTACCCCAGAATGTCAGAGTGGAAAGGAAAATCCCACAAGCAATGTGACATTTGCTTTCTTAGGTTCTGGGGGAGGTGGGGAAGAAGTTCAGAAATGCACACGGAGCAGAGCACACAGAGATGTGTTTGCATGACTATGTCTCCATCTTCTTGAGGAAAGGATTCCAGACTCAGATAAACTGCTAGCAACTTTACCATGGCAAAAAAAATGACAGGAAGACAAGTGGTGACGTAAACTCAGATTCTAATGAACCATCACTACGTAATTAGTATCGCAAAGGAAATAGTTATCTTGAACTAAGAAGGGTAACAGTTTCACCTGTAATATGCGTGTACATTGCATGTTAGGAGCAGTAATGTACTAACTCCCACCACTGCTGGAAACAAGCATTCTCTTCCTTATCATACAGCACCGCTGGCGGCTCAGCAATTAAGTCCATGGCTGCTCACCAAAAGGCTGGCTGTTGTTTGAACAAGTGTCTCCAAGGCAGAGAAAGACCTGGTGATATGCTCCCGGACAGACTACATCACGGGAAACCTAAGGAGTCAGTTATACTGTGATGCGTGGTGGCTATGAGTTGAAACCAACTCAAAAGCACCTGGCAACAACTAGAACCACTGCCATGTTCATGGTTGCTTCTATGTGACTAATGTTGATGTGGTGCACCCGTGGGAGGTGGCGGCAGGACAAACCAGCAGTACTTACTTTGCTTCATGAGCTGGACAGCGAGGGGTGGACAGTTGGAGCACATCAAAGAAAACATGCGAACCACCATGATAAACATCCCCGAACTTAGAATGGGCGGTGTCACAACCAGGAGTTGCTGGACATTTGTAAGCAGATCTTTGGAGGCAACCTGCTGCAGTAAGTTCTTCAGGAAAGCGAAAGAAAGAAGAAACTGTCATGTGGCAGCCCAGCAATGTGACACGGTCATGACGTCTCCACAAGGAGCCTCACTCACCTCCTCATGTTGGAAGTTGTCCACCAGGCGTGCAAAACAAAGGCAAGTGCTTTCTACCGACTTTTTGTCCTGTTTTGGGGAAAGGAAAAGGTTGACTGATCAGAGCCGTACTCGTGGTTGCGCACTGCTTCTCAACCCCAAACTCTGCCAGGCCAGCTCAGTCAGTACATGCTAGCATTGGAAAGGCAAGCACGCCTGAGGAGCACTCAGTACCACCACAGTGCCAGTCACGAGAACATGCATGAAGGCCCAAGCAGAGACGGAGGCCAAGGAACAGATGAGGAGGAACAGCTTTCTCTGTACTTAGGAAACCTCATCCCACACATGAGGTGACTCATTTGCAATCAGCTGGATTAACAATGGCTTTAAATCGGTGGTGTTCCTTATGAAAACAAGTAGCCTCGCTGAAAAAAGATTTCAAAAAGTCCCCACACATAAAAACAAAGAGTATTTTACTGACCTGAGTTTGGTTAGCAAGTGCCCCTCCCTAATGCTACAAAAAGACGTCATCTGTAAAAGCTAGCTTTGTTTGTGTAGCAAAGGCATAGATTTGGGTACCATGAAGCCCTAGAGCAGTGGTTCTTAACCTTCCTAATGCCGTGACCCCTTAACACAGTTCCTCATGTTGTCGTGACGCCCTAACCATAAAATTATTCTTGTTGCTACTTCTTAACTGTAATTTTGCTTTGGTGATGAACGGGGTGACCCCTGTGCAAGGGTCGTTTGACTCCCAAAGGGGGTGTGACCCACAAGTTGAGAACCGCTGTCATATACTCTGCTTTTTATTCAACAGCACAAGCCAGGCAAGCCTACCCTCCTAGATTCAAGTCCATCCCCAGCCTCTGCTCACTTGTCTTTTACTAACACATCCCTATCCTGTCTGCCCATCTCCACACTGATCACACACCATGAAATACCCGTAATACTTAATGAAATCATCAAGCCGCCCCTTACAGCTCCAATAACCCAAGACAGCACGCATTGTGAGAATGCTGTTCAACTCAGCAAACCCGTAAAAACTATGTAACAGCACCCAGTACAGTAGCGAAGGGTAAAGCTGATGGATTAACACAACATCTACACCGAGCTGGAAGATTTGGGATACTCAGAGAAATTGTCATTTGAGAAATAACAAACCAACCAGCAGAGAATTCCCAACAGAGACTGGGTTCTTCTTTACCTGGTGGGTCAGCCTTTGGGTGAGCAACGGAAGAGAATCTGCCACAAAGTGAAATTCATCTGGCGTGATGCTCTGGCAGCAATTGGCTGCAATCGCGAGTGCATTTCTTTGGGCATTTATGCTGAAGAACTCTAGATACAGCAAACAGTCTGCCAAACCACCCTACAACAGAGAGAAACCATTTTTACAGCAAAGACACCGCCCATCCCAGCAATAAAAACCATCAATCCCAAAAGAGCCAAGCACACTATTTGAGAAACATCTTGCGCTCTAGGAGTGGGTGGGTCTGAATGTGCGGACAGGGCCTGAGGGAGCGGCCAGACTTACCGCTTGCAGAATGGCTTTGCTGTGCCTGCGAGACAGCATCTCCAAGGCAGTCAGGGCCTGCTCCGCCACGTCAATGCACTGGATCACTTGCAGCTGCGGCAGAGAACCAGGTACCCCATATTCAAGGGCTTTTCTACCAGCATAACTTGTACACTAATAGACTGGGCTTTTCTTTCTTTCTTTTACCAATTTCCATCAATCGCTACTGCCTCTAACATGAAAGCCACCATGAGGAACCAGTAACTGATGAACAAGACACAGACATGGGCCAATACCCTGTCCTTCCAACTACTTTGCTCCTTAAGATAGAGAAAACTATGCTTACACGGAGAATAAACAAAATCCAATCACAAACATGAAATTTTCCTATTTAAAATAGGTTGTTTTATATTAAAAAAAACATCTTTTCTATCAGAATTCTGTATTCTCTAGGTTTATCAAGTAATAAATTTTTTCTCTTATACATTGAAAGGGGAGAGGAAAGGCTTATGTGTTTAACAGTCCTAAAAAAGAACCTACCACAGACCCTAAGAAAAAATTCCCTTTCCCGGCAACCTCCCTCCCTTGGTGACCTTGAACACCTTGGCCATCTCAGCCTTCCCAGCTGTACAGTCAGGGTATAAATAGCGATCAACCACATTTTTTTTAGTTATAATGAGATTATTTTTTTAAACAGGTGTGTTAAACTCATCTCTGTGAGATATTATTTTAATTTGGTAATTGCTATTATTAAAATTATAAAAGTGGGTTGATTTTATAACTGATCCATTAGCTTCACCGTTAAGTTTTTGGTCTGCGGAACATGAAATATTTTTCTGGAACACTAGCTAAAAATATATAAAATTTATTTAGAGATACAACACTACAAAAGCAAAAGTCTTTTAAAGTAGATTCACTAAATTGACATTCTACCCCAGAATTTAAAATTCAAGGATCCTCAATTTGATTTCCTTACGTCTGCTTCGAAGGAGCGCTAGCAGTATTGTGGCTTACAAGATAAGATGCTAACTGCAAAATCAGCAATTTGAGCCCACCTGTGTCCCACAGGCTTGGTGTTTGGCTTATGTCTGCTTCTGAGCAAGTTAGTGAGTAGACGCACCTTTTCTAGAAAGACCGGAATTGCATCCACTACAACTGCAGATGACCTGGGAAGCGCTTCCATCATGTACGTTAAGGCTCGACAGGCATGGTTCATCTAGAAAACAAGACTGTGTTTGTTTTCTTCTGACTAAAAAACTCGAAACATGTGGAATTTTTAAAAGTACAGTATATACTTACAATGTCAAAATTATGCTCCATCTGCAGTAATGTTATCTGTGGAGAAAGATTTTGACAAAATATTAAAAGATAGATTCTTGGAGAAAAGCTCTACAAATGTCAGCTCCTCTTCCAGTTCAACTGAAATGGGTTCGTTCATGACATTTACCACATGGAATGAAGACAGGGCCAGTGTGTGCACAAGGACTGAATCTAGTCAGACGGCACCACCCGCAAGCACGCACGCACGCACGCATTTTCTCTCTGCTAATCATCACTACGGGACCCCGGAAAGGGTTGGTGGGAGGTGAAGTGCTCAGCTGCTCAGACCCAATGAGCCATTTTGTGCACCTTTGGAGAGTCATCATGAGTTGGAATCAACTTGACAGCAACAGGTCTGTGGTTTCCAATGCCCACTCAGACACGTAACATACATCTCAAGAATTACCAAGTGCCCACAGCATTTGCTATACACATGACCCAACCAGAAATGCCCTGTCTGCAAATTCAGGACCAAAGCTTAAAACGCCTGTGAAAAAGTTTCTGTGCCAGCAGAGAAAGGCAGCCCTGCACACAGCGGTCAAGTATACTGTGCAGCATGCTGTCGGGGAGTTGAACACACAATTGCCCACACCACGGATCAGGAGCTAGCCAAAGCCAAGGTAACATAAGCGTACAATCATTCAGTGGACCTAAACATATAGTTTTATTTTCATTTGCTTTTATGTGTGTGGAAAAGAAGTTAAGCAGACTTCTGCCTTTTTTTTTTAATAAAAACTACGCAATGTAAATCTCTTATGTTTCTTATCCTGAAGCAACCGAGAATTAGCAGATAAATTTCCTATTCAGAGAGCTATCCGCTATCTGTGGGTTCAATGGAAAACCGGAATTGAAGCAGTATCCTTCAATTAAATGAGTAATTACAATAATAAACATCAGGTACTTTAACACAATTCTTAGTTTCTCCACAAAGTTGCTCTACATGATGTGGAGTTTAGTCCTGAGGCTATTATGTTGTTTAAACATCGCCCCACCCCTACAAACACACCCACACAACCCCTTTCATGTTCCAACCAGTCCTGCCTTCCATTTCCAGTCAGCCACTGTAACCACCTACATTCAAAAGCATTGTCACATTAATAAAAAAGACCACAATCAGAAGGAATTGCTGTAAACAGACCCTCTTTACCAAAAATATTTACGGCCACACAAATTTGCGGTGATAAATATATTCATATATTCAATCATCATAAAAGATGAAGCTGGACAGCTCATTAGCAGCTACTATTAATAGCACGAGTTGACTTGCATGGGTCTATTAAGTACTTAAATCTAATCAACAGCCAGCAAATTAAGTAATGTGAAAAACGTGTCCACATTTTGTCCTAGATTTAATGACTTCTTTATTTAATTAACAAAAACTGCTTTCTAAAGAGAAGATGGTCTAAAGTGAACCTAGAGCTTTATTGCTATTTATTTTTAGTGAACCAAAAAAGAACGTTTGATTCATATCACAGAACCCGCTATGGAGCAAATGATACAACAGGCAAGACACTCCCATCATCCTGATCTGGTCATGGGTCCAATGAGACAGTCTGATGTCTCAGCAGATCTTCATGTTTGGGCTACGTAGAAAAGGACATAACATTTATTTTTACCTTCTAAGATAAAATGTGCCATGAATATCATTGTAATGTTTGTTTTAGACTATGGTTAATATTTGACTCTGTTAATGTCTAATCTGAAAGTAGTGCCAATTCATTTTGGACTAAGAAAATTACCAAACCACTAGGTTAATGTTATATGGCATAAAAAGTGCCTACATTTGCTAATGGCAATTTGTCTTCCGTTAAAAAAAGATTTACTAAGCAAATGTGCTTGACACAATTGATATATGTATGGATTGTGATGAGTTGTATGAGCCCCCAATAAGATTTCTTTTTATTTAAAAAAGGATATTAACCAGGTCTAAATATCAATTCACAGCTGCATCAAAAGTCATTAAGGTTATTTATTTACTGGTTTTGGGAGTGGGGGAGATGAAGGACCCATATGGTGGTTAGTTTGATCTCTGTGCCTTACACACAATTATCAAACGAGGAAATTCTGGGGGCCTCCAAAGACAACCAAAAATGAACTTCCTATTACTGCCTCATAAGTTGGAGCGGGAAGGAGGGAGCCTATAAACTTAGGCACGGTAAGAGTCTGGGTACTACTTACAGGGCTAGCAACTTAAAATACAGAGTTGATAATAACAGTATCAAATCTTGGGTACCTGGTTCACCATGTAATGGTTCACACTAAATTGACTTATTCTAATATACCCATGAAATAAAAGCATCAAGTCACTCTCCCCTCTTCGTTCTGCTGTCTTCAATCCATCGTGAGATGCCCCCATGCATTTCGTGTGTTTTTGGCAGCACTGAGGGCAACCCTGGGGCAGCCATGCTTACCAAAGCTGGAACGACACTCTTGACGGGAAAGCCTCCCAGGGTCTCCTCGTTGCCCATGACCAACAGTTGACACATTTCAATAACAGCCTGAAGTTGCTGACTTTCATCGGTGGCTTGTAGTCCTTGAAGAAGCTGCTGGGCCTTAGAACCTTCAGCGGAAGACACGGGCATTTTTACACAGTGAAGAAAATTTCAATCTGCTGGAAAGTGTGACTGCTACTACTTGGGAGATGGTCTGCCAGGAAATGGCCACCAAATTTCTTTGATCTTAATTAAAGGTCAGGTCGATACTGGAGAAAAGATACATGGCTGATACAGTCAAGGCAGAATTAAATAAACTGGATCAATGCTGCCTCCTTCAGTGAATTCAGAGTTTTTGGTGTATTTTTTGCCTTTTTAAGTGAGTGTAGTTGGCTGGGTTCTTCAGATGAGAAACAGAGAACATAATAATCACAAAACTGGTATGTTTCTACCTGCTATTTGAAAACTACAAGTTAGCAAAAGTGTTCCTTCTGCAGTAAAAGTCAGATAAGCAGTATTCCCAGACCTCAAATGAATCAGCAAGGATTTCCCTCAAAACCTACACTGTAATCAATGAAGTACGATGGCAGTATGGGGGATGGTAAGGGGAAGTGTTTTGTTAAAGTACCAAACTGACCAGGTTATGCACCTCTTATTTTTTGTGCAGATTCAGGCCAGTGGAGAGCCACCCCTGCCCAGAGAAATGGTGACCAGTTCACAGTTAACCATGAGAGGAAAACAGGCTATTGGGCTGTCACACATAACACGTACGAATTGATTCCCTTTCCTCGCCCACCTTTCTTAAAACCACATTCGAATTCAATATGTCCTTAAGAAATTTATAACTGATGTCACCTTGAAGCTTATTTCTTCACACACGAGTATTTTACTTATACCCACTACAACATACTGAAAATAAAAAAGAAGCAAAATTAGAATATAAAACAATTTCAAAAGGTAATCTAAATCAATTAAAAAGGCATAAAAAGCTATAACAAAATATCTGCTATTTATCTGTCTAAAACTAACACACTATCTAAAGCACCTAAAAAAAAAAAGACTGCAGAAAATATTTCTGAGTCTGGAAATGGGCCAACAGAAAGTTTCTAAACTGTGCTGAGAATGAAAATTCAGAAACAGAGCCAACATGAGAACAGGACCAGACAGCCAGCCAGAATACAGCTCAAAGTCTGAAAAGGAAATGAAACCTGCATATCATCTTGATACCCCCGAAAGGACATAAAGCAGCAGAAATATTATTTTGAAGAGACAACGGCCAAGCCTTCCCTAAAAGCTATCAACCTCTACAGGCCGGAAAAAACGGCTCAGTGAGCCCTCAGCCGAAACAACAAGAACACCAATCGAACGACTCACATTTAAAAAGCAAGCCCGCCAGCCTTGAAAAAGGCTGAAAGAAAGATGACCTTGCCATGGAAGGGCAACAGAAAGACTTTTAAGCAGAAATTGTAGAAGCAAAGTGCTAACGGAGGCTGACTTTCCTTAATAATTCAGGATCAAACATGAATTTGTGAAATAAAAGCAGAGATCAGTCAGGCTGAAGGGGAACAAACAATCCCTGTCAAAGAAGGACGGCAATGCAGAAGGGAACGCAGAGGATTGAGGGTATGAAGGGGCTTAAAAATTCCAATTATCTTTTAATTCCACTTTTTCACGAACTTTTTGAAACCTTCTCAAATATGTGTGGGAAGATATTTTAAAATAACGAAACAGCAACGTCTTTTTAAGTCTAACATAAGTTCCGTAAGCACTCGAGTATAAACCGACCCGAGTTATCAGTCGAGATACCTAAGTTTAGCACAAAAAATTGCATTTTTAAAATGCTGAAAAAACTTGGCTTATACACGAGTCTACATGGTAAAAGTAAAATTAGAATGAACAGAAAGGATGGGCAGGAGTTAAAACGAGTGAAGCTGCGAGGTCCGAGTCCTGGCTGGGATATGGTAACAATTTAAGGTAGGCCAGGGAGCAACGGTGGCGAGGAGGGCCGAGGCCAGGGCACTAATTTGATCTGTTGTACACCAGATCACCACGAATCTGCAATGACTGCACAGCTCTGAACACCACCAGGTGCAAAAAAAACTGGTGGTCTGAACCTACTAGTTGCTCAAGCGGGGAAAGATTACGACAACTTTTCCATAAAGTTTCCCATGTTCGCAGCCCTATCGGGGCAGTTCTAGTCCACGCTACAGGGTCAGGAAGAGTCAGAATGGACTCCACAATAGGAGGTTTGGTTTTGGTATGTAATAAATCAGTAAGATGAGTGAATCCCTCCATATATACTAAAAGATATGCATACGGATGTATAACTAAAAAGTTGAGAAGAGCTGAAAGAAATACATAAAATATTTGATGAATCCCAAAGGGTATATATCTTCCAAAAATATCCACACAACGTTCTGTTGTCAAGCTTGAACTGGTAGAAGTGCAAACCGGCCCAACTCCCCCAAAGACAGTTCTAGAATGCCAGCACCACTTGCCAGGCATTTACCCATTCACACATTGGCTCCACTTCCAGAACAATTTTTTGAAGACAACATTGCAGAAAATACAATGGCTGTGTATGTCACTGTACCGGAACTAGTAACACAAACTCAGAAATAATCCTCATGTCCAATGTCAGGGACTGCTGAAATCAACTATGTTCATATCTCAAAAATGGAGCCCCAGGCTCTCTCTCTCTCTGGGCTCACTCAATTGCTCCCTGTGCCTAGTGAAGGGGACTCAAAAAGCGAAAACGTTCACTGGCTCTCAAGGATTCTGCAGCAGGGTCTGCTGAGTCCCGAGGGACAGGGCAGCAAGAGACACACAGAAACACCAGCTGCAAGGTGCCGAGTCAGAAACAGAAAAGGGCATGAGGTACATGTGCACACATATTGAGTCCACATGGATACACGTCAGTTTTGAAAATGCATGGAAGATGATATAAACTTAAATGAGTAAGGTCAAAAGTCACAGACTTCCATAACACTCTAGAAAGGTGTGAGATTCAACAAGTCTTAAGAGTAAAAATAGGCTACCAAGTCTATGAAGCATTATCAAGGAAGCTATAAAACACAAAGAACACTAAGCTTTATTTAAGGAAAGCGAAGGATGTCGCACTGTTGCTGGATGTGCTATCAACTGTTGGATTTGTTAGGTCGAGACTTCAGGAGTCAGTGTGTGTCTACTGTAGAGAAGATGGACGGGCTGGGGTACAGTAGTGTGATGTGTCTAGTGTTGCATAAGTCTACAGAGTACTCTTTCCTCACACGATCATATTAAATGAGGGGCTTCCAAAAGCTCAGGGAAAAGGGAACTGAAAAGACGATGGAATTTCTGAAACCCCCTAATAGGTTGGCTGTTTCATGCTTGAAATCATTGAACCATAAAAAACCTCCAAGATTTCCATCTACACAAAGAGGCAAGCAGGTACCATAATGTACACACCCACACCTTTCCACAGTGCAAAGCAGCACACGCAGTCTGCCACCACCTCAGTGCAACCTCGTCTCTAATCAATCTACCTGAGCTTGACATGCACGCAACAAAAACTATCATTGTTCATATTTAAGAATAGAATATGCATGCATCCTATTTTTAAAAACAGGTTACAAGTTCCTGGAAACTTACCACTTTTATCAATAGGTAATCAGCAGTACAGCTTGCACTTAATTAATTATAAGGATTTTTAGAGGACAAATTTATTATCAGAATGAACTTACTGGCTCCACTTCCAATTGTTCTGTGGAAAAGTTGTGACATCCGAGGACCAAGAGGACCAAACAGGTGAGGAGGAAGACCCCTGGCCTCTAACAGAGCTAAGGGAAAAAAAGAGGGGGGGTTGGGGGAGGGTAGGAGGGCAAACTGAGTTGGTTTAATGCAGCTGATCTTATTCACCTGAGTTAATCAATGCTACACTACTTTCCACGGTGAACTTTGAGGTGCTACATTAAACGTTCAAGACCACTAATATAGTAATAGAATAGCTATTAAAACACCCATATTTCAACCCCAAATTATCAGCAGAAACTCATATAAACAAACAGTCCCAGAAAAACCCAAGGTATGAAGTGCCCTTGTGCCTTATTCCCTGTTGTTATTTCCCAATGAGATATTGGTCATGATACCTTCCAGCACAGGGAAAACAGTACATTATTTGTATCCATTCCAAGCTTTAAAGCGAGGAAAACTGTGTTGATGAGTGTTCTCAAAAGTGAGTGGTCATCTGAAAACTGACCTGTTAATGTACCTAATACATATCACAATAGAATCAATTTTAAACTACTTTAGATAGAAAAATTTATCTATCCATTGGTAAAGATCATGCAAATATAAACTTGATTACTTTAAAAAGTAAACCACTAAGTCAAATCTATAATTTTGAAATACAATGTACAATTTAATTGGGAAAAGGTAACAAGAGACAAAGGAGCATGGCCCCAAACCACCCGCTGAGATGTGTACAGATCACCATGTCCCTGAGAAAGAACAGCATATTAAGCATCTTTTTCAAGCTGCTTCTTGATTTGTTACAATAAATCCTGCTACAAATATACCACAAAAGGATGGTTTTAAAAGCAGCAATAGGTTTAAGGGCTCTGTCCTCAAATTAAACAGTAGAAATTAAGAGGCTGATGGACCATATGCAATTCAGTGGGAAATTGAGAAGGTGCAGGCGTTGATAGATTATGGCCACATACACTTATCGGTTAATTTCCACAATGATCCTTAAGTCACTTGTAAGCTCAATAACTTTTTTTTTTTTTTTTTACCTTGTAATCGTCCCATCTCGGAATCATCAGATTCACTCTCCCCAGAGGTGGTCATGCCAACGGCCCCTGCGACAGAACTGGAGGCTTCGGGAAGGAGATTGAATAAACGAAAGAAGAGTACAGGTTAGGGACCCAGTTAATCTTACAAAAGGAATGAAGAAGACAGGCCATGACGCTTGTCCCTGTCTCTCTACTGCTCTCAGCCGTTCTTCCAGTCTTCCTTTTTAGTGGGCGTATGGATGGCTCAACTGCCTTAGTAGTAAATCAGCATAAAAAAATACTATCTTTCCATTTTAGTTCTACATGGTTTGTGACAGATCCAAGTCTTGGAAACAGTTCCTGAGGTATTAATTAAGTCTTGTCCTGAACTACTCTAGTGAAAGGCAATGAAGGAAGACAGCCGTACGGGAGGGCAGTTAATAGCTGACACATGAAACCAGAAGCAAAACAAAAAGGAAACCGGCATTCAGGGGAGATGCTCTATTAGGTGGTTGATGTGCCTTGTTCCTGGGCTGTAGTCCTGACACAACCACTCAGCCACCTTCTTGAACTTAGGTGTATGCGAAGTGGCACCCTTCTATTTACTCCCAAGCCAAAATCTAGAAGACACAGACCCCCATTAATAGAATGAAGTGAAAAGCTAGAACAGTAAGATGTCAACTCAGAAGGATTCCATTCCCCAGAACACTCAACGCTCACAATAATTTCTGGTCCTCTTATGAAGGTGACAAGGAGGTAAAGTTATGTTCCCAAACCAGCTGTATCCAGTCCCTCGATGTGTTTGTTGATCTTAAACCATGTGGTTTTTGTTTGTTCTTTTTAAACAAGCATTCCATCTGTGAAGGACAGCATCATCCGCAACACCGTGAGCCATGCACACACAACAAGACAGTTGCCACACAGAGTCCATCCGTCATTGTTGTTCAAATGGCCCACAGACAACACAGGCATTAAGCGGCTGCTCTGACGAACGAGATGACTGCCAACAACCAGCAACTCTGTGTTTTCCTAAGACTTTTCTTGACCACCCTTATGTATTATTTTCTTGAGCCCTGATGGTACAGTGAAGTTAAGCACTGCGGCAGCTGACTGCACACCAGAGGTTCAAATCCACCAGCAGTTAGTTGCTAACAGGTGACAGATGAAGCTTTCTGTTCTTGTAAAGAGTTCTAACCTTGGAAACCCAAGGGGCGCACACAGTTCTACCCCGTCTTACAGGGTCACTACGAGTCAGAATCAACTGCAGAGCAGTAAGTAAGCAAGCATGATTTCGTGGGGGTTTAAAAATATTCTTGGGAAAAATGGATGGCATAGAATACAGGTAGGCAAACTGGCTCACCAGCCACATCCAAGACCCACATGAATGTTATCAATCGACTGTGATTGGAAGAGAGCCACATCCACGTTTGGATTCATGAAGTTGCTCATGGGATACAGGCAGAGCTGGGTTTAGCAGCAACAGAGACTGTGAAAGTCTACACGGAATGAAGTATTAATGAGGCCTTTCCCTCTATACATCATGACACTAAGCCCCAGTTTAGAACCACAGGCTAACTAGAAATTGTAACATTAAAGGGTATTAGAATCGAGCAAAATCATATACCTTTGCTGAGGAAAAAGGGGACGTCCAATCTCTGTACAGCTTAATGCTACGTAGAGGTGGCCTTTAGGAAATGCTTGTTCAGCATAGGAACTGTGTGTTCCTATGAACAAAGCTTTCCAAAGAGGCATCAGAAGGGCTATCTCACTCCAGAAGACACTCGAAGAAGGTTGCGTGCATATCCAAAGCCAGACAGCTAACTGTGGGTCAGAGTTTGAACCTAGGAGGCCTGGCTTCACAGAGCCGTAACACATCAGTTCCTTAAATACATTCCTCAGTAGCACTTTTATATTCAAACACAGTGTCAATTATGAACTGAATTAATGGCTTTCAAATTCTGCCAATTATGTGAGCAGTAAGTGCAAAGTTTAAAAAGGAGAAATAACTGGGTTCTGGAACCCACACAACTGGAAATCAAATCAAAACACACTCTATGTGAGGTAATGCTGGTTTCTTTAATCTAGTAGAGGTTCGGCTTTACTTCTGAAAAATGGTGAAGACCTATAGTCTGTAATTTTAAAAGCTTCTATTTTAAGTTAAGTGGCATAGTGGGTTATACACATTGGCCCAGCCAGTTTTGGCCCACGTCAGCAGTTTGAAACCACCAAACTGCTCCTCTAGACAGTCAAGGCTTTCTACTCCCACAGAGAGTGACAGTCTCAGAAACCCACAGAGGCAATTCCAGCCCGTCCTCTAGGGTCACTATGAGTAAGAATTGACTCAATGGCAGTGGGTTCAGGATTTTAAGTTACTCCTTATACATATTGCTCTAATTATTTGTTATTCATAAAGAACAAACATTTCAAATTGGACTGCCGCAGAACTTAACAAACACATTATAACTTGTGAAGACACACATTTTAAAACGCTGTTGTAGCTCTGTTATAGTGGTGCCAAGACTACTAGGGGCGTGTCACAGAAACAGAAGGACCTGTTCTGACAGTTACTGGACCCAAAGAGAAAGAGCGGGATTCTTTGTCACCCCTTGGATGGCGCATCTGTTTGTTGCTGTCCTCTGGACAAGGAGACCCTAGACTGTCTTAGGAACAAGATCCCCTCCTCAAGTTGGGCTTTGAGCCCTATGATTTCAGGGCAGGAAAGGCCTTGAAGGCTCCCCAATGATTAAAAACTGCACACGCATGCGGAGAGGACTGGGGACGGACGCATTGGGAGTGGGTTTAGTTCCAGTTAGGAGCTGTTCTTAAATTCAGACATGTTACCCAGAGACTTACTGTAGTCAAGTTTTCAAAAATAAGGTAAGCCACACAAATCTAGCCTTTGGACTAATTTCAATACAAGTGGCTGGCTGCAGTTACACAGGTGAGAAAAAGCAATCACTCAATACCAGCTGGGGGCCGTATTCAAATCTCGAGTTAAGCCGAGCTGGCACAAAACTTGTTTCCAGAAGTTTTCCTTTTCCCCTAGAGTCCTGCACATCACCGATAAGGTATCAGCTTCTTTCCCCATGAATAACGCTTCAGCAAAGACTCAGGTACCCGCCCTCTACACCATGCTGGAGCCATGGATGCTCCTGTCCAGTGTCTGTGATGGCCGGACACTATCCTTTCATCCTTAGCTACAGTACACAAGGAGCCCAGATGGCACAGTGGTGAGGTGCTCAGCAGCTAATTTGAAAGGGGGGCAGTCTGATTCCATAAAGAAAATTAAAGTCTTTGAAACTGGGATGGGGGGTGTTGGTGTGTGCAAGGGGTCTGGTTTGTTGGCAATGGAGGATAAAAGTGGAAAATGTGCTTGCTAATATGAAGAACAGCAAAACTCTTGAGGGAGTCCTGGGTGCCCAGCAATCCACTTACTCAGATGCCGTCCGAAAGGTTGGATCCACTTTGGCTGGCAATCTCCTGAGAAACCAACCACCTGCAGCCCCATGGAGCACACAGTTCTACTCGGACGCACATGTGGGGTCACTATGAATCGCAGAGACTTGTGTTCATGCTCAGGAAGGCAAAGTCCGATGCTTTCTGCCTCCCAGGTGAATGGACCAGGGAAGAACTGCTTGTCCACCCACACATCCTGGTTTCTGATCATATCCGCATGAGCACAATTCTCGTCTAACTAGAGCGAAACAGGATGGCCTGCTACAAACGTGTGCTTCCTTTCTACTGCCTGGCTTGAGAGCCACACCCTTGGCCCGAAACCCTGGGCAAGCATATCTGCTGTTTGTCTCTGAGAACCCATAGTACTCACTCCTGCCAGCAGGCTGAGTATTACATGTGAATGAAAGAGGGGTGTCGAATACTGCATAAGCATGAGCCAGTACCATTACGGCAATGAGTCTATCCGATGGCGTACTCAGTAGCTCCATCTCTGCCACCTTGTAGAGAACTGTACCCCCCTCCCCTTTCCAACTTCAGCATGCAAAGACTAGGTTGGTATGGGAACAGAGGGAGGACATGTGTCAGGTGCAGCTTCAATGACTTGCATGTGCAAGAGACACGTGGCTGCCTGAAACTCACCATTTAACCTTTTAGGAAAACAATTCTAGGGAAAAATGATCCCCAAATGGCCTGTTCCACCAACATAAATTCTACAGGCCAACCATATCATACAGTGGTTCTCAACTTTCACAGGGGTCGTCCGATTCACAACAGTAGCAAAATGACAGTTATGAAGTGGCAATTAAAATAATGCTATGGTTGGGGGGGAGGGCAACCACAGCATGAGGAACCCTATGATAGGGTCGCAATAAGAGGAAGGTGGAGAACCACTGCTGTAACAGATCATACACCTGGAGAAGCAGGGTGGTGACGTAGAAATGCTACTAAGAATAACATAGGCACAGGGCAACGGTGGACCTACAAGAAGCTGCCTATCAATTGGGGATGCAGAGAAGAACTCAAGAAATGAACACATTCTAATAGTGAGAAACAAAATGGGAAGGAGCTGGTTCAAAAAGAAAGATATGCAAGCCTGCATCTGGACCTCATTAAAAGGATGCATAGCTATCTGTTCACCACGATGAGCTGCTCAAGCTTTTTTAAATGAGGTGCCCATGACTAAATTTCACAACCTGTCGGCTCCCGTGACTGGCTGATGGCTGTGTGTGGCTAACTGGTAATGCTGAGTGCTGGGGGGGTGAGTTCTGTTGTGCGAAGATAGCAAGATGAGTACAAACAGAAGCACCCTTCTTTTAGGCTGCTCAGAATCCCATGAAACACATATTTTTCAGGGAAGACAAAATCCTAATTTCTAACACACACAGGAAGTGAGTTAAACCAGACCCTTATACATCTTCATCCTGATTTTGAATTCTTTCCCATTAGCAGTGAGAAAATCTTCTATGAAGGTGACTATCAACACAGGAGCCCCCACAGAAGGGATTCCTTCCTCTCAAAATCTCTGACACTCTCACTGCCCTTAAGCCAAAGCTGACTCATAGCGACCCCCTTTGGGTTTTCACGACAAGAACGTTTCTCCCTGTGAGCTGCTGGTGGTTTCCAACTGCCGATCATGTGGACCACAGCCCAGCATGTAACTACTACTCCAACTAGGCTTCTCTGACTCTGATTAGTGAAAGTTGGAGTTTGGTAAAAAAAAAAAAAAAAAAATCTACCAACAGTAGTGGCCCATATGTATCACATTCAATGAACCAAAAGACCAAGCCTATAAGTATAAGTGGGGCGTTTGAGTTACTATAAAGGAAAAGAAGCACCAAGTGTATGTATTTGCTGGGAGCCTTGAGCCCACCTTTCCCCTCAGCCCACTCGTGTGCTACACCTGGTACATGCATGTACAAGGTCGACCATCTCGAAAGGGAGCCTCCACGTGCTGCCCCACCCCACGGGCTAGCCTGGAGCCAGCGTCCGTCTACCTGTAGCCCCTTGGGGAGCTTCATCTGTTCGTGCAGCTGAAGAGTTGACGGTTTCCGGGTTGCTCTCTGGGTCGGCCATTTTCTCCTGTCGACGAGCTTCAGCTGCTCCTCTTTTGCCCAGGCCAGAGCCTCGCCGACTAGGAGAGAAATATGCCATCAGGGGCGGTGCACCCGCTGAACCTGAGCATCATAGAGGCAGCACAAAGCTCAGATTCTAGGGGCACAAAGCCAGTGTCTTCATCAGATATTTTTTTTTTTTACATAAAAGACTGTTGTAGACAATCACTCTGTCACAGCTGGCAGGTGGTAGATTTCAATTTCCTCCAAGTTACAATAGCACATTCGCAATGATAGCTCCCAGTGAAACCAGAGTTGTGGTCCAATCTCACAGACCACAATCTTAAAACACTTCCAACTCAATAGAAAACGCCCTACTCTCGTGCAAGGAAACATCTTTGGAGTAAGGGATGACCAGGTCCAGGGTGAACAGTGGCTTGGCTGAAGAGTAACATCTTACAGGGAGGAGAGGGGATGAGAAAGGAAGGCACAAACAGATTCCCACCAAAGAACGCCAGTCCTTTAAGAAGACTTAATGTTTGTAAACAAAGACTGCTGTCAGTTGCATAGGATAAAGGCAGACTAGGAGAGGGGACAAAAGAATTCCTCATAAAGCAAGTTGTATTTTATTGATGGCGATAGATTGTTTTTGGTTTTTACTAAATTCCTCCAGTTGTTTGCAACACGAGAGATTTTAAACAGCAGCCTTCCAGAGTCACTTAGAAAATGCAGAAGACACTGAACCATACCAATTTCAAGAGATGCTTTTGCTTTAATGATAAAAAAGAAGTGCTTTCGACTAGTCTAACGACAATCCAATTTAATGCTGCCAAATAAAAGGTTCAGAACAAAGAAAAGCAGACCAGTTGCTATCTATGCAAGTGAAACCTCAGATCTACTTGAGAGGACTGGACCCTATATTATTTAGAGAAAAATCTTCCCCAACAGGGCTCTGAAAGCCAATCTTTCCATCACTGGAAATGCTCTTTCTAAATCCAATTTATTAAGCTATCTAAGCTAGTGGGATTCTTCTTAACCATCCATGCCTACCTAGGGACCCACATGGTTGCTGCCCTCAAGGAGTGAGTAGACAGACACAGGCACGCCCATGGGTGGCCGAGGCTCTTGGCGAGTTCCGGCAGGTGGGCACACATGCCCAAGGCAAGCATCTCCAGGCTTTCAGAAAGGGCTGAGCACAAAGGAAAGGCAGCAGTAGGGCCAGACCATTCGATTTCAGAATCCCTAACTTCATATGAACGTGAAAGCGGATTTTGAACCGCAGTGGATTAGTTTCTAGCGCAGATCTCAATTCTGAGCAAGAAACCACCCCAGTGCTGAAGAACGGCTTCTCTGGGAGAGCCTCTGAAAAGTGTTGCTAAGGAAACTCAAAGGGGCATTAGGTGTGCTAATTCCAACTTACTACTAAGAACTAGAAAATACATGTAAAAGTGGGGATTCATTTGGCAAGGGACTTAGAAGCACCCATCACGTTGGCTCCTCCCGCCAGGAGGCAAACCTGCAGCACACAGGCAGCAGAGTCAAAGAAGTGCCCCATGCCCTGGCCTTACTAAAATGAGCAGGCAAGGCAGGAGGAAAGCCTTCTCCCACCCCTGCTGCTGGACGGAGAGAACAGGCAATCCCCGACGACCAATAGAGTTCTGATCCAACAACTCTTATCACACATGGGTTTCTGGCATAAGTCAAATACATCTCATCTTTTGGTTAATTTCATTTTCAATATCATTGTCTTTTTTTAATGACCAGTGGGTTTTAAAATTTGGTCTTTTATTACAAACAATAAAACATACAAAACAGCCCTGATGCTGATAGCTATAAATTGGGTCCATTGTTAATTTGAATCTAGTGTCCGTTTCTACTGGAGGGAACCAAGCAGCGATGAAAGAAGAGAGGCTGTTGTCTGGCTGGGGACCATGCAGCATTTCTACCCAAATAGTCAGACATGAAGAGAGTTGGGAAAAGGGGAAGAAAAATATCATCAAGTCGACACTCAGTTTTCTCAAACAGCTGATAAAAAGACTGAAATCGTACACCATTATCCAATAAAAAACTTTCTGAAAATAAATGTTGAATAAGAGCAGGAGATGCAGGAGCCAGAGATGTACAAGAGCCATACTAGGTCTGGGACTTCCCTCAGAGAGGGGGAGAGCGAGGGGCTCTCTGTGTGCCAGGAAGTGAGAATTCAGCATTATTTTCCCCCCTCACCCGTTAAAGCTAGTAACTGGTACCAAAAAGTCTAGAAACTACCCAGGCAACATTATAGCCATTAATCCAAGGACTTTTCTTAATCCACTTGACCCAAAAAGGGAGTGGGGAGCTAAGCTGGCTTTAAAAAATAACCTCTAACCACATAAAGATGCTCATTAGAGGTTTATTTGGCAGACTGAAAACTTCAATGACCCAACTATTGGCAACAGCTTTGGGAGCAACAATATAACCACAAAACAAAGTGTAAAGAAAAGAATTTTGTGTAGCATAACACACAGTTTTGTATAGCTTAACACACGCGCGTGCCTGCCTCAAAATTCTGTGGGAGAAATTCCCTTTTTAAAATTTCCCCCACAGACTTTTTGAGGCCGCTGCATGTACGTGCATGTATGTGTGTTGTGTGTATGTGATTAAAACTTACTAAAAATGTAGAGATATAGTTGGAGACAGATCACAAAATACCTGCTACGTCATAATAAATTACTTGTTAGCCTAGTAAACTACGGGAGGTTCTGGCCTGCAGGCTAAGGGTTTTGAGAAGGCCCGGCGGTTACCTGGTGCTGGCACAGGAGCCCGTGGTCTTCTGGCGTGTGCTCCGCCGCAAACTGGGGAGCTCCGCAGGGGGGGACTCGCTGCGCTTCTTGGTAGATTTCCTTAAACCTGAATGCAGAGAGAAGACAAAGACGTGTTTTAAACAGAGACGTTTTAACGAATTAAACATCAGACAATTGTTCCGTTCCGCGGGACACCACCGAATGATCCCTTGGTTGCTTGTAGTTGGACTTGACCTAGCATTGACTCATACTAGCAAGAAAATGAACCACTCACACTAGGGAGAAAAAAAAAAAAAGGAAATTCACTGCTATTGAGTTGATTCATACTCAAGAGTGACCCTGGATAGAACTTCCAAACCTATAAACCTTATGAGAGCAGGAAGCTGCGGCTTTCCCCAATGGAGCGTCAGCTGGTGGGTTTGAACTGCTAACTTTGTGGTGAGCAGCCCAATATCTATACGTCACCAAGACAAACCTCCAAGGCCACTGGGAATGTGAGAATGGCCCTGAGTACTTTTGTTAAGGATCAATCTTCAACCTTTGACTCAAAATCAGCCTTGATTCAAGCTATATATCTCACCCCTTGCTCTTCCAAACCAACCCCCTAAAAATTTCACCCAAGTCGCCATGAGTCAGGATTGACATGATGACAGTGGCAGGAACCCCCATCTCAGCTCCTCCACTACTCACCGCCACCCCCATTACTGATGTCAAGAGGGTTAGTTACTGTGGTTTGTGTTGCCAAGCTATGTTTTCGGGAAAAAGATGACCCCAAAACTGTGGCAAAGGCAGCGACTTCAAGCGATACAAGAAAACTAGCTTGAGTTCTTTAATTTAAATTTATTGTGAGGTTGATTTCTCGCCCCCCCCCCCCCAGCAAATAACAGAATTACTCTGCCAGAGCTAAGCTTTTTATGTTGGCCTCCACACACAGGCCGAGGGGAAGAGTGGATGGCATTAGGCTACTACATTTAAGTGACTAGTAGTACCCGTTAAAACACTCCAGAAAATATTAAGCCAATACTTGCCATAATATTGGGAGTGGAAGGCTAATGAGAACTTAAAAAATGCAGTTTGGAGATAAAACAAAATAAAGTCACTAGGATTATACCTTTTGAGACTGCATCTCATTTTTCCACGAGCGTTTTGAAGGCCTTTCATATTAAAATATTCTAAAAATCAAAATGCCTTTTAAAACCATAATACAGCACTGTGAAGACTCCTGGATTACATCATTAACACAGTCGCACCTGAGCCAGACCTGGGCAGGACCACCTTTTTCAGTGCCTAGACCTCGGCAGTGTCCCCCTATTGACAAGGCGCAGTCTTTAGCACATCCCCATCAATCTCTGAGAGTGAGAACTATCTGTTTACCTTCTGACAGGCTTCTGTCTTCCTCAGGGTCCCTTTACTGTGTAAGGGGCTTCACAAGATCTGTGGGGAAATCCCACTTATCTGAGTGCTTTCTGAAGCCTCATCCTCATATGACAATTAAGTCTCTTCATACATAACCAAGACGGGTTATTTCCCATGGTATTTCATATAAAATTTGCAACATAATGTGCTATGAGCTGGTGCCATAGTATTAAGATGCTGGTATATACAAGGGGGTACCTCCCCAAAATGAAAAAAAAAAAAGCTCCCCTGGACATTTTCCCCCTTAGGCGAGCATTGAGCAATTCGCTCTGAGTTCCTTCACCCGGGGGTGTTGTCTGGGAAGGTTCTCTCTGGTCACAGTGAATTTTTTCGTAAAAGCTATTTTGCTTGAACCTTGTTTTTTGGTGATGGCTGATTTAAGAGAACAACATGTGGCTGTGAAATTTTGCTTCCTGCTCAGGGAAGATGCCACAGAAACTGCTGGGATGTTGAACATGGCTTACGAGGACAGTGCTATGGGAAAAAGTCAAGTGTACAAGTGGTATTCTCATTTCAAAAACTGAACTGGTTTGATGACAAACTAGTTATAGACGTCCGTCAAGTTCCCAAATGGATGAGAAAGTTGACAAACCTCGTGTACTCGTCTGGAAGACAGACCCCGGACCATTGAGGAGATGGGAAAGCTCTCTGCACTGTCTTGGCGCTCATAGGTAAGATTTGGGAATAAGAGGGTCACTGCAAAATGTGTGCCTCAGGTTTGGACTGACCAGGGACAAGAGCGTCCAAAGTGGAAACATGCCGCTCTGAAGCGACCCAGGCGTTTATCCCAGGGTCGTTACTGGTGACTAGACAGGGTTCGACTCTACCACGCTGAAAGCAAACATCAATCAAGCCAGTAGAAGATGTCATCATCACCTTGCCCCCCAAAAGCTCGAGAAGTAAAATCAAAGATCAAGATGATGCTCATTCGTTTTTTGTTTCTTTTTAGTTGAGGGGGGCAGTGCATTTGGAGTTCATTCCACCAGGTCAGACGGTTAATCAAGCTTCCTATTTATAGGTTCCAAAAAGATTGCCTAACAGTGTGTGACCAAAAAAAGGCCTGACTTATGGCAGATGGAGGACTGGTTTTGCCACCAAACAATGCACCTACTCACGCAGCCATCTCAGTGAGTCAGTTTTTGGCAAAAAAAAAAAACGGCATGCCTCTCTTGACCCATGCACGCCAGTCGCTCTGTGCAACCTCTTTTCATGTCCATGAATGCAGAGGGACATGAAAGGACAGTGATGTGATGACGTAGAAGAGGTGTAGAAAAAAACAAGGGAGGTGTTGTCAACCATCCAAACAGATGAGTTTGAAAAATGTTTCCAAGAATGGAATAGCAGATTTCACAAATGTATTACATATAATGGAGAGTACTTTGAAGGTGATCAGGTTGTTTTGTAAAAACAATCGTCCCAGGAGAATCTCATACATAGGGAATCATACAATATGTAACCTTTGAGTGATGAAAGCTGCTTTCAACTAGCACCACGTTTCAAGAAAGAAGCCATGTTGTTGCAGGTTTGGGTAGCCTGGTCCTTCTCTTTGTTGAGTGGGAATCCTTGGCATGTACCTAAAACAACCTCGTGATATTAAATATTGAGAAGTAGAGGAAGAAGACCCAAAACAGAGTGGAAAGAGAACTATTTACAACTGATTTCACAAACTGACATCAATCACAACACACAATCAATCGCCCATTTAACCTAGCATGGGAGACTGAGAGAGCAACCCCCACCCCCCAACTTGTCATCTCAAGGATAACACTCTGTATTCAAGCTCTCTGATGAAAAGGGGGCACAGGCTGCATTGGTAACCTTAACCCCAATGGCAGACAGCTCCTTTACAGTTGTTAACTGGTAATTTGTCGATATTTCTCATCAAATATTGGAAGAACTACAGAAATTCCTAAGACCTTGCAAAAAAAAAAAGGAAGGGTTCATCTGAGGAAACTCAGTAGAACCCTTCCAAGACAACAGGAATAGTTGAACTCTCTTTAGACTGTTAAGAAAGTGAATTGTGCTACAACTTACCACCCTCTTATCATTTTAGTCTGGATATTCGTGGGGATACCACCACTACCACCAAATCACTTTCAGATTCATTCTGTAACCTGGAGCTACTAAGCTAATGCACTTGTTTTTCAGACACACAAACATTAACTACCTTGTTTAACAAGGACATAACCCAGTCAACTACACAAATCACTGCGTTGGTTTTTGGGTTTTTTTTTTTTTTTTTACGCAGACAAGAACCTCCAATCTGCTTCGGGCAAAAACTGTGTTTTAGTGTTTCCATTTATACACCTTTCAAACCCTTGCTACAAAAATACAGTGGTGGTATAGCATAAAAATGTCTTTCTTTGTAATTCTATTCATTAATAGAAGAGGAGGCATGGGAAATGTAAACCTATAATAAACTGAAAACCTATTAAAATACTTGTTCTTTCTCTCTCCTGCCCCAGGTTTTGTTATGCACTGAAATAGCATTTACCATTCATTCTTATGATGCCAACTTTGAGAAAGAACCAGAATATTGTTGGTCAGACTAACATATCCTTGTTCAAAGTCTTGATGTACTGAAGTTAGGTATGCATTTAGACTTACTGCTCCTGCCAATGCTTTTGGCAATCTAAAGGTTCGAGAATATATGAACCATATATAATCCCAGATTTAGTCCTCTGAGTATGAATGAAACTGGCACTGAGTGCTACTCACTTAAAATCCTGATTAATGTATTCTTCTCCACCGTAACCAGGTGAATAATACAAATATTATTTGTATTATTATAAATAATAATAAAATACTTGTTATTTTAAACAAGTATTCCTAAGCAGTAACTGGCTTGCTCTAAGCTCAGAGCTTCATTTTCTAAATGAGCCCTCTTTCAGTGAGACGTGACATGACTACTCTCCTCATTATGCCACTCTAGTCTGGGTTTCCTACGACTACACGAGTGAAGGCTCATCACGCACATACCGCGTACGCTCGAGTATAAACCGGCCGGACTTTACCACAAAACTGCATTAAAAATATGCTGAAAAACTCAGCTTACACACAAGTATATACAGTAGGTATTTAAATTTTGGACCTTAGTTTATGTATTATACAGTTAAGGGTGTTCTTCAGTGCTGCTTTTTGGTATGGTAGATTTTTCTTTTCTAACCGGTACCAAGATTTTGCCAAACTTTTCTTACCAGACTGTAGTTAGTGCTGAAAAGGTGCAATGGTTCTCCTAAGTAAACGCTTAAAAAACAGCAACAGACAACTAACCACATTCACTGTTCAGCTTTACATTCTATTTTCAAACTTTATATTGCTGGGTGTTTTGTGCCATCGAGTCTTAGTATTCCCAAATGTGGATTTTCCAATTTTTAAAAAACCCGTCTATTCCATAAGAAGCAAAAAGCAAACACGGATTTGAAAAGATCTATTATAGTCACCTGAGCATCACACAAGGATGCTTCGAAAGGGTGTTTGGGACTGACCTCATTAAATGCATTTCCTCTCAAACATACACATTCATTCTGTGTTAGGTGCTGTGGAGTTGGTTCCAATTCAGTGAAACCATGATGAAGTAAGTGCCAAATGTTTCATGTCCTGCGGTTTTTTGACTTTCAAAACTTCGGAGAAGCTGTTCCTTACACCCCATGCCCCTTTTCTCCACATGGAACTAACTGATGAAGCTGCCATTTCCTTAACACCTCGACAAAGGGCATGGGGCCCTGACCACCGCTGAGATGACTGCCCTCTCCAATCAGTACTATACCACTACCGTCCCACCCTGCCCCTTCCTCTCCACCCGGACACCCCTCCCAGGGACTGCAGCAAAACCATTATGCTAAAATAGGAACTTTCTTACAGGTGGATAGACACATGAAGGTATAGTGTATTTTTTTCTAATTCATAAAAAAGCACCAGGCTCGGGACTCCTGGCAACCATATCCATTTGAGTTCCTAGTTTCAATCTACACCTGAGGCTGATCAGGCCTTATCGGTCATAAGAGTCCGATTTCCTTTTCCAGGTGTAACTCCTGCTGGATATCCATCACAAAGGAGCTGATCTATCCCATGTGATCACTATTTAGGATGGCTCAAGAGCTCCTCCTGGTGCACTGGTAGGGAATGGTTAGTCAGTGTGACACTGGGACCACAGCACTGGTTAATAAGGATGTGAACACACCGACACTTTCACATCACTTGATAGGTCTGAATTTGCATCCCTTTCTTTAGGAGCAATATATATATAATACCTTACTATGTAAAACTCATAGGCATGTAGCCAGTTTCAATTAGGGTATGTATGTTAGGAGAGCCTCTTGTGGGTGAGACTACAACTGCGCCCCAAGGGTCTTCACTAGCTTGTCAGAGGTCTGTCTTCTCAGTTGCCTGGGGACTATTAGGATTTCCAACCTTTTGGTTAGCACCTGAGTGCACTAACTGTTTATACCATTGATACCTCCCCCTATCCATCATCTCCCTCTCTCCATCCCTTCCCCATTATTTAAAAGGAAGATAACCACAGACACCTAACAAAGAAATTGAGGTAAGCACATATGTAATAAAAACACAAGATAATATCAGTCTCAATTAATAGGAAATAAGCTAAATTAAAGGTCATTTACATACAGCCACTAAAAGTGTTATTATGATTTACAGAGATTTTTGAAGGGAAAACCAGCCTATTAATAAGTGTTGAAACAAAGAACTTTTTGCACCTAAAATAAGCATACTCTCAATTGCTATAAAGGTGAAATTTAGGTTATGCCAAAGTCTAGTACAGATCCTGGCACACACAGGCCCTCAAAGCCCATGCCAACAACTCCACTTATGAAGAGAGATGGACCCAACTTCTGAGAGAGAATGGCTACCCACAGACAAGGCTCTGCTTCTGAACAAGTGTAGAAAAGAAAAAGTAATCACTCCCAACACTCCACGGAAGAAAGAGCTGTGCCATCACAAGGCTTACAGCTGGGCAGGATTGGAAACTCCGCCGCAATACAGTATTCAAAATAGACAAGCAGCAACACTAGCACTAAGTGGATAGGAAATCAGCACCCACCTCAAAAGGTAAGGTATAAACTGACCTAAGTACCCATTCGATTCAAAGTAAAAACAAAAAAACTCCAAAGGTTTAGGAATTCGTTACCAGGTACTTCTGTAACCACTTCAATGTCAAATTGGGGGCTTGGTTAATCAGTTGTTCATAAAGTGGTCAGATCCCCAGACCTTCTTCCCCATCGGACTGCTAGGCAACTATCCTTTCTTCCCAATCTAAACCCGAAACAATGGACCTTTCTGTTATTCCTGTGATGATCTAAGGCGTGTAAGTTCTCAATGAAAACAAATGGCACCATTCTAAAAATGGGAGGGGGAAGGAGACAACTAGAAAGAAACCCAGTGTCTAGCACGTCCTCTTCTTCCCAGACCCCTTCTTCTACTCTGCCCTAGAAAGGTGTCCGTTAGGCCTTCAGAAGGGCCACAGAGGAGTTGGAAAGAATCTTCCCTAGGGAGCTTTGCCAGTCCACCAAAGGGAAACGGCTGGAAAATGCTAGAGGCTTCCCAAATGAATAGCTCAGCCACATCACTGGACAGCAAATGGCAGTCCAATTTCAACTACATGGTGAGCTAACAGACTTGACTCTAGGTTACCTGCCCCACCTCCCACATCCACAAATATGAAGAAACAACCAAGAATGATCAAAATCCGAGGACAGACCCTGAGATATTAAGACCAAAATCAAGCTACACGATTAAAAACCAAAATAAACTCACATGGTAGTAAAAGCCTGCCCTCAAAATTAGAAATATGCCCATAATGCCAAATACAGGATTTTTTTAAAAAGGAAAAATAAAATCATCTATGGAATATTATAAACAAGACAGCAAGCATTAAAATAGGAAGAAAAAAAATCAATAGAAAAGGTTGGATGGCAAAGTTAAAGGAATCTACTGAAAAGAAAATTTTTAAAGGGGAGAGGAAACACGAACAAGAGGACAATCCCCCAAAATAACAAGTTGTCGATAGAAGGAATAGGGTGACCAATTGTCCAGATTTACTCAGGATGGTCCGAGTCGACCTGGCAGTGGTACCACCAGAGAAGGGCCTGGTGAACTACTTCTGAAAATCCAGGCACTGTAGACCCTACTGAGGGGTAAGTCCACAGAAGCAACAAAGGATGGCACTGGTAGGTACACAAGAGTAAAAGGCAACAATGCCGAACACTATTATACAGCCAACACTACAATAACGTATTAACGCACAATCGTCTATGAATGGATACACAGGTAGATGGGCATGGCATATGGGATGTACATTATGTGAATATGTGTGTGCAGCAGCTGTTATCTGCTGAAAATATATCCATGTGTACAAGGGGGGTTTAAAGTTTGTGGGAAAATTACAGTATCTTTTCATTCCAGTTTTCCATGAGCTTTTGGAAGAATACAGGGAGTTATGAAAACTTACCATAACCAAACACCTTGATGGAACAAGTCACTGGTCTTGAGGATTAGGACAAGGGACATCTAAGTCAAATGTCATAAGCTGGAGTCCACAAAAACCCAAACCCACTGTCACCAATTCAGTTCCAAGTCGTATCAACCCTAAATAAAAAAGGGTTTCCTAGGGTTGCCAGGCTATACATTTTTAGGGGAGCAGAAAGTTTCATCTTTTTCCCAGAGAATGGCTGGTGGGCTCAAACTGCTGACCTTGTTGTTAGCAGCCAGTGTATAACCAACTACGTCACCAGAGCTTCAAAGTGCACAGAGACAAGGCTTTACATTGACTTGGATGCATAACAACTAACTGGAGTCTGTTTAAAACCTTTAAGTAGTCATCTAAAATGCAATCTCTATCCACTCGAGTGCAGAATTCCTCAGACGTCCTGGTCTGATACAGACTAGATGCACCCCTTTGACACTCTTAAGCCAAAGCCTGCACTGACCCTCTCCAGCCCCAGAGCCCACCTGGGCCAAATGATAGACTCATAAAAGGGACACCACCACTGGAGGGCATGCTCCTCAGAACTATCACCCCTGCGGGATCAAAAGGGGGGCCTTGGAAACAGGGAGGCCAAGGAGAAAGTTGAGTGAGAAAAGTGCTGTTACCCTGAGGGGGCTGAGCCATTGTCAGAAAACAAAACATGATTATACTGCTAACTGGGAAATGACTTGCTAAGCTTTCATCCAATTCACAACATGTTCGCAAACAAAAAGGGAAATAAAAAATAAAAACTGGAGTACAGTTCTGCTTAGACACGTGGGCCATCCAGGAGACCGAGTGGTTTCCAGGATGACTGGCTCTGAAAAGTTCTGAGTTGGGAAATATTTCCAGCCCAGAACGCTGGTGGCCCTAATTCGGACTGAAAACACACCTCAGCAGCCTGCAGTGCCAGCTGAAAACAATGGAGGTCAAGATAAGATCTATCTGTTGGCAGGAAACCCGATCACACTGGGAAAAGATCTGGAATCACAATGGTCCCAGTATTAGGAGGAGCTGCTAGTAGATATGGAGAGTAAAGCCTTCAAAATCCTGAAGGGAAAGAATTTCTTGACCAGAACGCTACATTCAACCAATCTGTTAAACAATTGCCTAGCTTAAGACATGTTGTGGCTTTTTTCCCCCAAGGTACAACTGTTCGTTACCGATATTTCACAGACATATTTGAAATTGGAAAGAAAGAAAAAGTCTGCTATCAAGGTAATCTGCCAGATATACAAACCTCAGAATAAAAATACTAGCAACAGTATACTCTCCTGGGCCCCTTTTCTTGGAGAAAGTGGAAGATTATGGTCCATCAAAATAAGGCAATCCAAGGCGACAGACATGGTAGCGGAAGGTGGAGACAAGAAAGCAGACAGCAGAGAAGTAGGGGAACGGAAGTCCTGAGGCTGGCGGAAGAGGAGGAAGGGGCATAAAAAGCAATCAGGGCTTCTCGAACCATCCTTCCTCTGCCAGATGAAACGAGGGACTGAGTGACAACCTCATGCATGTGGACATCTGGAGGAGCAGTCAGACAAGCAACACTGTGGACAGTGAGGACTTGGATTGCGTGGTGGGTTCCTAAGCAAGCTAAAGAGAACAATCACCGAACCACAGGAGCAAGGAAGCGGAAGTGGCCGCCATGTGGCAGTGGCTGTGATCAAAGAACACAGGCAGCCACTGATCAGGAAGTGAGCAAATGGGAAGCACACAACAGGGCTTCCGGAAGCTCCTGGGAAATTCTATCATCTTCTTATTCCATTTTCCCATCCAATTTTTTAAGCTTCCCCCTTGTATGTGCTTGGTGAGTGAAGAGGTTGAGGTGAGATTGCAAGCAAGATGGGATTACATCCTCATCTTTCCTCCGAAGAACGCAGTTAGTGCTCCAATGGGAAAAATAAAACAAAACAGGCATCTAAGGGCGTGATGCTGAGACACTGAAATACCATAATTCTCACAAACAGGAATACAACACCCAGCATGTAACACACACTGCAAAGTAGCACCCAAGGCGACTGCATGGTTAGGAAATACCACCTGTCCAATGGGTGCAGTATTCCCGGAGAAGTGCAATGCATGTTAAATAAGAGTAATGAGCTTCAGGGAAGGGCAATAGTAGAGGTGTAGGCTGTTTGTAATAAATCTTATCTAACGCTTTGCCTTTAAGCTCTGTCAAGATATCTAAGAGTTGGACAATATAAAGACAAGAAAATGGGGGTGGGGGAGAGAACAAAGCAAGTTGACAGGATACACAGACACCAAAAGGAAGGAAATCTCTGGTGATGGAATTTAAGGAATTTGCATGTTCTTTGTACTTGTTGATATTTTCTTGGTTTTATAACCAACGTAATAAAACACAACCACTCACATAAACACATTGCATTATATGTATGTAAATGTAAAGAATATAATTTGGCTAATCCTTATTCTGACCTAGTACACAAAAATACCTCACATGGTCATTGAAAACTCACCCTGGTAAACAAAGTGTCTAACAAAAAGACCAACCATTTCTCTTTCCACTAAATGTTATTTTTTCAACTTGGAAGTCCTTAAAAAAATTACCGTATTTTTAAAGAAACACTCAAAATAGGAGTCTTTAGTGGTGGTTTTTCAAATTGGTTATACTATTAAAGGTTTTAGGTTAAATTTATCTGCCATATATGTGGGGGGCAGGGTGTGTGTATATTGATAGATATCCAACTCAACCCTTTTTAAGCTTTCGATTTAAGCTCTCCACTCAACACTCACAAAGTTAATCTACGTTTCCAGCTCAACAGGAATGACCCTGTCTGATCAAACTAGGTTGATGGTCTGAAAAGACAGCCAGCAACTGGCCTAACACAGTCCATCACAAAGTCAATGTTCTATGCGCCAGTTTGGAAACAACTGGGGTCATAAAAGCTTTCAGGTGGTCATCCAAGTTTTATCGACTAGTCTCTTTCCATCAGGAGCAAGCAAGCGTACAGAAAACCCCAAACTCAAGGAAACAATTAGCCCAAAGGACTTGGACCAGGTGGACCATCTGAGACCAGCAGCAGAAAGAGTGCTGCCTGGATACCACTACCAATGGCTCCTACCAGGATCACAATGCAAGAAGGTACCAGTGGGAGGGAGGTAGAACTCAAATTCATAAAAATCACCAGACCATTATGAAAGCTGTAAGGGCCCCCATAAATCGATTTAAAAAGAAATTTCATAAAAGCAACTAAACCAGACTCACTGCCCTGTAGGAAACCACAGAACTATGGCCTCCAGACACACGCTGATTGGAAACTGAGGTCATTCTCAGCGACTACTTTCAGCCATAGGCAAGAGCCCTATAAAACGAACAATCCCACAGTCAGGAAGAAGAATATGCTCCTCAGAACATTCAACTACATAAGACCAAAGGGCAGCCTTGCCTAAGAGAAAAGTCACGAGGGCAGGAAGGCACCAGAATACTGGGAGAGTGGAAACAGGAACTCAAGGTGGAGAAGGGGACCAGGCAGACACACTGTGGGGACTGCAACTGCTATCCCCACGGGACATTCCATAGAAGAACCTGTGAACTTTCACCTAAGCCACAACATTATTAAATTTAAAAGCCCAACTAGATTTAAAAAAATTTTGCTCCTACTCAACTCATTCTTCATTCCTCTCTACATGCTAAAGGTGCAAAGCGCTGTATCTCAGCCTGGTAGAAAGGACCCTAATCTCAGCAGAATTACCTTCCCAGATCTCAGCAGCTCCCTGGTTCTTGTCTAGTTCTAATAAAGGCCACAGGCTGCAAGCAAGGAACCAGAAGAGTATGAAACTCAAGATGGAAATAAGCTGGTGGTTACTGCTGACTATGTTATTAATAATTCGCACATGATGTCCACTTTAAATAATGGAGAGTAGACTAGATCTACAAATAGACTAGAAATATAATACCTTTAAGTTTGTTCTATAAATAACTTCTGCAATTAAATTGGTGCACAACATGATTAATGTACTACGCTATACACCTGAAAGGGGCTAATCTGATACATGGGTGAGATTTCTACCAAAAGGGGAGGGGAGTAAAGCAGCTGCTGATACTGTCCATAGCCAACCAAACACTTCGTGAGATTTGTTTCCTTGATTCAGCGATTTTGGGGGCCTGGTTTTACAGGGCGTTCCAATTAACTGGCCGCCTCTGTTCTACCTCCTGGTTCACTGTATAGTACCCAGGACCCTAAAGGTTTGCTAGTGGGCCAACAAAAGGATAACAATGGTTTTTTTATCGCCAGGAGCAGCAGAGGAAGATAGAAAGCTTGAACTTAGAGGCACAACTTGAGTGCACAGCTAGCTAGCTGGTTCCGTGAACAACTTCAATGTCCCCACTGGCCAGGACACCAAAATGGACAGCACTCAGTTACCACCACGGAAACTGGGATGCAAATATACTATAGGTAAATCTTAATTAAAGGAGAAAAATATGGAACGGAATTTCAAATTCTCATGGGATCTAGACTTTAGGGAGCCAATAAAGCTAGATGAACACCACCACTACCCATCATCCCAATTTTGCCCAAGGAAATTCTTTAAGCCTTAAAACCCAAACAATGCCCAGAAGACATTTGTAAACCAAACACCAACATAGCTTACTTAGAAAAGAAGGTCCACTTAGAGAACTGTGCTCTTTTACAGGGTTAAAGAGCAAAGATGTCACTCTTACAGGGTTAAAGAGCATAGATGTCACTCGGAGGGCTAAGGTGCACCTGGCTCAAGCCAGGGTGTTTTCAACTGTGTCATGTGTATGTGAAAGCTATAAAATCAATTAGGAAGACCAGAGAAAAACTGATGCATTTAAATTACAGTGCTACATTGCCAGAACAACAACAAAAATGTGTCTTGGAATAAGGAGAGCCAGGCTGCTCTTGAACCAAGTTGGATAAATTATCCGGGGGACGAGGTCCTGCAGAAGGCTTCCCCTTTTAGTTAGAGTAAGGTTCTCAGAAGGGAAGATGGGCTGAGAGTGGCTGCAACAGTGGTCTCACACACAACAACGGAGGGGGGTGTTTTCTCAAGAAGACACAGAGTCAGAAATGTTGTCTTAGGCTGGAGAAATCATCTGAAAAAACATACTGAGAAAGGTGTCATAACCTGACACCCAGAGCTGACGTCATTGAGGGGGAGCACACAGGACAATGTATGAATTGGTGTTCTGGAATGTCCATATCCTTACCCCTCCCCTCATCAAAAAAAATTTTTTCCCATTAATGATCTAGAGTTTGATCAAGAACTTTCTTACGTTTTTTTTTTCTTTTAAAAAATCATTTTATTGGGGGACTCATACAATTCTTATCACAATCCACATATCCATGGTGTGGAACACATTTGTACCTTGTTGCCATCATCATCCTGAAGACATTTTCCCTCTACTTAAGCCCTTGGTATCAGCTCATTCCCCCCACCCTCTCCTTCCCGAGCCCTTGAAAATTTATAAATTTTTTTCCCCATGTATTTACCCCACCTTCCCTTTATCCTCCTGATGTCACTACTCTCATTATTGGTCCTGAGGGGTTTATCTGCCCTGGGTTCCCTGTTTTTCCAGCTCTATCTGTAGCAGTGTGCATCTTCTAATCTAACCAGATTTGTAAGGTAGAGTTGGGATCATGATAGTGAGGGGGAGGAAGCATTAAAGAACTAGAGGAAAGTTGTAAGTTTCATTGTTGTATACTGCACCCTAACTGCCTCATCTCCTCCCCATGACCCTTCTGTAAGGGGATGTCCAGTTGCCTACAGATGGGCTTTGGGTCCCCACTCTGAACTCCCCCTCATTCACAGGAGTTTTTGTTCTCTGATGCCTGATCCCATCAACACCCCTTGATCACACAGGCTGGTGTGCTTCCTCCATTTGGGCTTTGTTGCTTCTGAGCTACAGGACCGCTGTTTATGTTCAGGCCTTTAAGTCCCCAGACACTTTTTTAGGAGCCAGGCACCATCAGCTTTCTTCACCATATTTGCTTATGCAACTTTCTTACATTTCTATGTCATCTCTTCCCACTATCCAGGAAATGCCTACTGTGCAATCGTCGAAACGTCTTAAAATCAGCTTACACTGAAGTAACACAGATTTTAAAAAAACAGTTTAAAGCCAAACTAATTTTGAAAAATAAAAATTCTATGAAAGTCATCTGTAGCATTTCATTGGCCTACTTGTTTTATATATGTTACATAAACAGTGTATGGCTGTGACAATTTCCTAGGGTTTATTACAAATTAGCGCTGCCCTTTCTGGGGCACGCTCAAGATTGCTACCAACCGGGACAGCGTGACCTCTGGCCCAGAGCTATTTTGATCAGTCGCAGCTGGCAAGCAACAGTTCTAACTCTCATACAGCCCTCCATCCTAAGCCGTGGCTAAACGAGCCCACGGAGAACATCTTCCGGCCAAGACATCTGTGAATCACTGAGCGAAGCACACGCTCCTGCGAGACCTCCCAGTAAACCTTTGAGTTACTGCACACCTCCTGAGCCTCTTGAGGAATAGTTGCTCACTGAGACTGCTTTCTCACAAAACAGCTTAGAAGATGACTACTCTAACAATTTTACCAAAAGCAAGAACAAAAACCAAAGAACACCTTTTTTTATCATGAAGCTGTACTGTCCAATCATATCTTAAACGAGTCCTTTGTCTGAGGAAATAGAGCTGCTGCATCTCAGAAGCTGGAAGAAAACAAAGGGCATGGTGGGGGTTGTGGGGGGGATGGGACGGGACACAATATACTCTATTTGGCAAGCTCCCCATGTCACCATAAATGTTTTTAGATAAAACACCCAGTACCTACCCTGAAATAATCAGAAACCCACCTCTCAACTTTTAACTCAGTAATTCTGCCTCTGATCAACGTAAGCAAACAACAATCGAATGCCTGAGGCATGGGCAAGCCACTTAAATGTAAGGCTGCCATCCTCACAACATCATTATTTATGTAAGGCATTCTAATCACACAAGGTTACTTTCACATACATGTTCCAAATAAGTGGACTAGTATCTAAGGACTGGTCAATGCCTCGTCAGAATGTTCTCCAGACTCTTTTCTACCTTAAAACGCTCCACACTCGCACGGGGCTTCATTCACTTTGGTGGCAGTTCCCGTGTCCTAAGCACCATCTATCCTAGTCTTCCCAACATCCTCTGTGTCCCTCCAGTGGTGATTATGAGCAACTGGCAGAGAAAATTTAACAAGCTTTCCCACAGCCACCAGCAGATCCAGGGTCCTAATCTAGGGCTTTTAGCTCAATGGGGAGCGGCAGTGGGGTGGGGTGGTGTTCTCTCCTCAAATGCTGTCAGTTGAAACCCAGGTCACGATGGTAAGCTTCTGCATCCTTAAGTAAAACTATCAGCACTGCCAACTTGATTGCAGTACTGCTTCTTAAATAAGCTCTTCCCTAAAGGCTCACATTTAATCTCAACTACAACTGACCCTGCCCCATCTGAGTTCAAGGGGTCTTTGCAAATGAAGCACTTCCCCACCTACTAGCTAGTTCGCCCTAGTCTCCAGATTGATCACTGCAATCAGATCCCGGAACTGGACTCCTGTGACCTTGGACAGGTAACTTGACCACTGACCTGGCCTCCCTGAGTGGGATATGGAAGGAACAAGATGATTCATGCATTCAGAACTGTTGCCTGCACATTGCAAGCACATTAAATATTTGCTCCCATTATTTTGTTTTGAAATGTTATTCACTCATTTGAGGGGAAGCAAAAAAAAAAAAAAGAACACCCCACAATAAAACCTACTGTATATACAAAAACTGTGCTGAAAAATTGGGGGTTGGCTTATACATGGGTCAGTGATACCCCAGCGAGGTGTAAAATCTCATAGGTGACTGCCGTTCCTCAGCTGTTCATTCAAAGCCCTGCTGACACTTCGGGGCTTTGAATGTTTGTTTACTCACATCTAACCAATCAGAGTCATCCTATGACGTGGATGGCTCCAATTCGCAGACGCACCTGTAGTGATTCACTTACACCAGCAGCTGAACTGGTAAGGATGTGTCTGTGGCTGCGCTCCGTCTCTCCCCTCTGGTCTCTGTGTTAATTCACATCCTGTATTTCCCACCCTAGGCTTATACTCGAGTCATCAGTTTTTCTGGTTTCCCAGGTAATAATTAGGTGTCTCGGCTTATACTTGGGTTGGCTTATATTCGAGCATATACGGTACTAAATGGTGTATGCCTTGGGTCCCGGATTCAGGGTACTTGTTTTGTTGATTTTGGTGCGATGAGTAGGTTCCGACAAACAGCAGCCCTTATGCTCCACAGACCACAGGGATTACGTAGATCTCAGAATGAATACTACCAGTAGAGGAGGCGCCAATACAAGGCTGCCTCCTTTCAGGTCTCATCACCACCACAGAGCTCACTCACCTGCATCACGCCAGTGAGGGCAACAGAGCCTAAAGGACACTGAGGAAAAGTCATACTGGCCAGGGCACTGAATCCCAACTCATCCACTTCCAGAGATGGGTCACTTAAGCAAGTGACTCAGCTCTTCAAAAATAATTGTTTGGTAACTATGGTAAACTATAAAGCCAAACCCATTGCCAGAGTCAATTCTGGCTCAGAGAGACCCTATGAAACTGTACAGAGCTACCCCTTAAAACAGTGGTTCTCAACCTGTGGGTCTCGACCATTTTGGGGGCGGGAGAGTGTCGAAAGACCCTTTCCTGGGCGTTGTCCAATATCACATTTCCGATGGTGTTAAGACCTGAGATACTGATCCTCTATCCATCTCCAAGAGGGTCCGCCCACATACGGGACACAACAACATGAGGACCTGTGTTAAAGGGTCATGGCATTAGGAAGGTTGAGACCCACTGCCTTAAAGTTTCCAAGGGTGTTAATCTTTGTTTCCATGGGCACGCTGCATCATCTCTCTCCTTGGGGGCGGGCGGCGGGTTTAAGCTACTTAGAGTTGGGTTAGCAGCTGCCCAATGCTTGTCCCAAGACTGAAAGCACCATATTTTAAAACTTAAATGCAAGTGCTTACATACAAAACTTGTGCCCTAATAGATCTGATAACTTGTTTCAACAGCTTTGCTTAGAACTAAAGTAGTGGCGGTGGAAATGGACCAGTGGTATTAGAGACAAGGTACACACGGAGATTTTTGTGAAGTGAGCAAAATAATTTTGAAGTGACTTCTGACACCAGGTGAGCCTAGGAGCACATGAAGCATACACTGGCTAGTGCCTGGGCGCTACTCCTGGGTGTCCCTGTTGAGTAGCTAGTGGTGCTGTGGAGTGCTCCTTAAAAACGTAGCAGCAGCAGCAGCAGCAGCAAGACATTTAAAAGAAAGCTTATCTCTCAGAGAAGTCAACACCTGGAACTCAAGCCCAACCTTACCGTAGCCTGGCCGGGCTCCTTCCTACAAAGAAGAGAAGAGTTCATCCAGTGAGGATGACTGATGGACCCATGGAACTGCTATCACACAGGTGACACCAATGGAGATGCACAAAGGTCTGGGCGAGAAACCTCAGTTCTACTGCAAGAACATGCAAGGAGAAGGCAAGGTGGAGGTGGGAAAGCTGACATCAGTAACTCCAATTGTCCAGAAAACCTTGGCAGAACAAAGGGCCAGTTGATTTGCCCAGGACAGACGAATCCATGGCTCTATTTCCAAACAAAATATTTAAGAAAGATGTACTGTTTATTTAATATACCAATCGGACAAGCTTGCCCTGTGGTGAAGGTTAAAATTAAGATTTTATTCAGGGTTTACTGTTCACTGCCATCTAGTTGCTCCAACTCACAGTGACCCTCTAGGTCCTTCCTTGACCTTTCTGAGACTATTCTTTATAGGAGCAGGCAGCCTCATCTTTCTCCTGAAGAGCAGCTGGCGGGTTCAAACTGATGACCTGGCATTTTAGCAGCCCAACTCATAACCCACAATAACCACCAGGACTCCTTTAGGGCCAGCTAGTACTTTATTTTCCCACCCTTTGCAAAAATCTCAGTAACAAGTGCATCATTTGCTTGAAAAGTGGTATTCTTGTCAGTTTAGTTAACACTGAACCAATACAGAATAATCAACATAATTTTATAGGGTCCTACCACATGAGGCTAACAAATCCTGAAGCCAATGTTATGCTAGAACCCCAGCCACCTTCTTCCGATAACTAAGAGAAAGTTCTAGACAACGGATTGTCAAACTTGAGATGGAAGAGCCAATCCTGTCCCTCACAACAATTTAAAAATTACTCGGAGCCATAAATAGATTTTTGCAAGCAAATGACATCACTCATCTGAGTAAGATGCTTTAAAATGTTTCAATGGTACTTCAGAGCCACATGCATGTACCCAAAAAGCCTACGGCTTGAGAGCCAGAGTTTACTAAACCCTGTCCGAGATTTACCAAAATGTGGATATGAAATCTGAATCCACTATGAGGCCGCTGAAGGAGAAAAGTCAAAAGAAGCTACCAGACTAAACATTACCAAAGAAAACGAGTGATTTTTAAAAAATGGTAGATAAGTGTAGTCTGAATGGATTTAAAATAAAAAGGAGGGAGTGAGGGAAGGAACCCTTCTGCATTATGGTGGATTATTTGATTCCAGTGAGAGGGAAGTTTGTGCCCTTGGCTGCTCGACGGGGTGTTGAGAGATTGCAGCCAGCACCTCGCTTCTCCCATCAAGTTTCTGTTCTTTAGCACCATCAGTTCTTTTATTTATTTACTTATTTATTTTTTGAAGGAAAGGGAGAAATTTATTCTGTGTTTCACGGGCAAGATTCACGGACGCCAGCAAGGAGTAGGCAGAGTCGCACTGCCAGAGGGAGGGAGAGGAGAAGAGAGAGGAGAGAGAAAAGAGAGATACGGGAGTCCTCAACTCCTGGGGGAACTCCATGGCCCTGCGGGGACCTCAGAAGTCTAGCACCATCAGTTCTTTCTGCTTCACCGCAAGCTTCCACAGAGCATTCACCCACAATGGGCAAGGCCATAAGTATGACATGTGAAGAAAGATGGCATTGTACCAGAGAACCAAAACCAAAAAACCACGGCCGCCTCGTCAATTCCAATGCCTAGTGGTCTGTAAAACAGAGTAGGGTGGTCCCTCTGAGTTTCTAAAACTGTAACTTTGTAAGGGAGCAGACAGCCTCATCTCTCTCTGGAGGCGTGGCTGGTGGGTTTCAATTGCTAACTTTGTGGTTAACAGTCCAACGTACAACCCGTCACACATCTATGGTGTCTAAAGAAATGTATTTACCGCCATCGAGTGGATTCCAAATCATGTGACCCTATAGAACAGGGCAGAGCTGCATCTGTGGGTTTCCAAGACTGTCAACTTTTTACAGGAGTAGAAAGCTCCATTTTTCTCCCATATAGTGGGTGATGGTTTCAAACTACTGACTTTTCAGTTTGCAGCCCAACCACTCCTTTCAAAAAGTCATAAAGACACTCAAACAGAATGGTTTGTAGTAATAATAATAATAATAATAATAATAATAATCTTCCCAGACAGGATTCCTGATCTCTCCCAGACACTATTACCACCACCAGCCTCCACAAAACAAAACTCCTTAAACCTACTGTTATCAAGTAGATTCTGTCCGATCTTATAGCCATCCTAGCAGAAACAGTAGAGCTGGTCCTCCAAGGTTTCCAAGCCTGTACATTTGAATGGGAGAATGTGGCATCTTTCTCCTGCAGAGCAGCTAGTGAGCTTGAACTGCTGACCTAGCTGTGAGCAGTCCAATGCCTAGCCTACAGCACCACCAAGACGCCTTCCCGACAGTTAGAGGGGGTGTCAATGACCATGTGCGTGGTCCACACAGATGCAAATGTAGCAATCCGTTTATTTAAGACAGCCTTAGAATGAAAAAATATACCGTACTTTTAAAGCGCATTCATGTTTGCACAAACCATGACTGACATTCTCGAAGTGAAAATAAAAGAAATGGGGCCGGCTAGGCTGCACTTACTTGCTAATTTGGCCTGTAGTCCAGAAGGTCCAGGTTTCGAGGTCTCGGACTTAGACGGCCCTGGAAGAGACAGTTTTGTTTTAGGAAGGCTGACTTTCGGGCTGAAACGAGCAGCCCAATCAAACTTTGAAGAGCCACCAGTTTTACTCTGCTCCTTTTCCCTGCTACTTCTTCTGGGACTGGGGCTAGATGCGGAGCGGGAACGCCTGGCTTTATTCTGGTCTTTTCCTTGTTTCACCCGGGCACCTGGTGGCACCGTGGAGGAGGCCGAGGCGACAGCCGAAGACGAGGAGGAAGTCGAGGCGGTGGAAGAAGACTCAGTGATGGTGCTACACCCAGCTTTGGCTGAGGCGGCTGATTTTGAAGCCAGCTTGGTGGGTGGTTTTGCAGCTCTCTCTTCAGCACCAGTTGACTCCGACGCAGAACCACTCTTTATACAAGAAGTCTCCGTCCGCTTCCTTTTCTGACTCCGTGAACTCCCGGCAGCCCCGCTCTTCCGGGGGTGAGCCTTGCTGGTGGATGGTGACTGTGCAGATTTCAGCAGTGGCTCCTGGTCTAAATGTCTCTTCTTGGACTTGCTGTGTGGCTTCTTCGTGTCTGTGGGAGAGTCAGTGTGCTGCAGCGCTTTGGGTTTTTTTGCAGAGCTAGGTGAACTGGTCCGGTTGTAGTCTGGACTTGCGCTGCGTTTCACTCCTCGAGAATTGTCCTTCTTAGGCACCTGCCCCGTTTTGGGCCGTTCTGAAGTATTGGCTCTGTCTGGGTCTTCAGGTTGTGGAACTATGACAGCAGAGGATGAACTGGAGCTTCTAAGAGGTTAGATAAGACAAGAGTTAGCACCATCATTCACCTCCACACTCAGTGTATATCTATCTATGAAAGTCTTACGTCTCAGGAATTAAGTTCTTTAAAAACAAACCAAACCAACAATCTTCCCAGCAAGCCCCATATTTAACAAACAGGGACCCTCCAAGCTGCTCAAAATGCCAGGGGGAAAATAGCAGGTATGACCCTGGGTGGTCAAAGTTTTAACTACAAGATAAGGATCTTTAGCTCAGAGATTGTGAGCATACCCACTCACAAAGCAAGGGCTGAGGGCGTAAGAAAAAGAATACTTAGCGGTTCAGAACCAGCTGAGAGTGGACTATCAAGGCTCTCAAACACAGTAAAATATGTACTTTCAAAACGAAGGCTAGAAATGCTATTTCTACCACTGCTAAATCTTTATTTCCTTTTACTTCCCCAGACTCCTCCAAATTGGTCTGGAAGAAATTGTTGTCCGAACTATGGCTTCAACTACAAAAACTATGGAAAACAGTAACTTAGCATATCAGAGGCTGATTGTGGTTTGCTGAGTAAAATGGGAACCTCATAGTTCTCTAAAGAAAAGGAAAAATTTCCCTGTTGAAGGCCTATTAATCACGCTGTCCTCACGGACAAGGTGCTGGACAGTTAATCCTCGGAGCTCCTCTCAGAGATTAAGAAAAATATGTATCATACCATTGGGGGTAATCTGGCCAACTTTTAATATTATATGCAAGGATTCAAATGCAAATAATTCTGCCTTGAAAATAAAGAAGCAATGTGAAGATTTACCTTTGAGAAAGGTGTCCCCTTGACAGTTCAGAAGTGGAATTAGACTGCCCTTTGGGTGCCTTAGCATTAGCATTACATTTTCTACTCTCAGGAGGGCTAGATCCCTTATGTTTTGCCTGCTCTAAATGTGACCTGTCAGCAGAAAATCAAAACAGAAATCTATCAGGAAAATGCGGTGCAAACACAATATTGAAGGTGAAATATTTTTACATTTTAAAAAAAGCCTAAATATTCTTCATCACTGACCCTACACCTTTCCCCCAATATTTAAGATAATCTAATTATTTAATCAAATAACCAAGAGAAAGAAAAAGTAAAACGAAAATGCTTCTTACGACCAATTCCCCTTAATGTCCAAGAGTTAAGGTTACTCTTACCAGTTGCCACAATTACATTAGTGTTAGTGTTGCTAAAGCAAAATGATTTTTCCCATAATTTTACTTCAGGCATGCTTAATTTTAAGAACAGCAAATCTAGACTTTCTATAGAATTACATGCTAGCATTAAAAGACAATGTAACTATCATTGCTTTAAACATTTATAATGAAGGTATTCTACGATTCCTCAAAATGACCTAATTTCCAATTTGTACATTAAAATTTCAATTAGCACTGTAAATGTTGAAGCAGATACACCAATTCTCCAAGAGATTTTACAGAGAAAATCATCAGATGAAACAGAACACAGAACTACAGGAAATCAATATAGTGACAGTTGTTAAGAATTTAAAGTACTAATCAAGTACACCAAAACCCAAGTCCTAGAGAAAGAGATACTTAAAAGAATTCACCATAAAGCATTCCAAGCACATCCAAAGATTCCATTATTAATAAGTCATTTATAATCAGTCAAATTCTTATTTATGGCATTACTCTCCTTATAGCAAGCTGAAGGAAGACAAAGAAGCAGTGTATTCAATTGTTAGGTTTTTCAAGCTCTGGCAATGATTAGCTAGAAGAGATTTACAGAAGCACTCCAAAGGAAGTAAACATCCATTTTAAACATATATACAGAAGATCTGTCCTTACCGAGGTGAGATATTCATTTATTAAATCCAACTTATCTAATTCACAGCCAACACCCATCCTGCAAGTAAATAGCATCTATGAGAGTCGTCTGGTGACAACTCAGAACCATGGCTGTTTGGGGCACTTTAAAGGCCTTTGGAAGGCTGCCAGTGCCAACACCACCTCACAGGAATAGAAATAAATCCCCGAAAACATCACAAAAAAATAATTCTAACTGAATCTGTAAAGATGCCATGTCCTGATGTCTCAACTATCTTCTCTAAAATAACACGTTTCTTTCTTCAGGATATTTCTTTCTTCCACCTTTTTCAGAATTCAATAATGGATTCTTGTAAAAGTAAGCTCTTCAATAAAATAAAGTGTTTCCTGGGTCCCAAAATAATTTTTGTATTTTAGGTTCTAACCTCCGGCAGCAATCATAGTCTATTCTGAACTTATTAAGACTAAATGAGCTCTGAAAAAGCTCCAGCCTCATTTGTCAGTGGCTAGTCATCAGGTGAGTAGTGAGTGTGTCTGCAGATCCACATTTTCTTGGGGGCTGGGAGGTGGTTAAGGGGAAGGGGGAGGAGCTGATAAGGGGTGAATCCAGGTATGACTTCACATATGTGGCTGTTTTTTTGTTTTCCCCAAATTTTCTATTGTACTTTTAGCAGATTTCATTTCTCAAGTGTTTGCTTTCCTTTTTTTTGTATTTCTTGGGTTGGAGAGTTATCTTTTATAAGATGAGTTAATTTTTCAAATCATTCCAAATTTATGAAAGAGAAGACAAAAGAGTATTAAGACTGTTTTCAGACTTAAGAATTTAATATGCATTGATCACTGTTTAGGCATGAAGTCATTCTGATGCTCTACATGCTTATTTTACTTATGTTTCCTACATGTTTTAAAATCAAACCATATTTTATATTTCATTATAGAATTACGTTTTCCCCTTGTTGTAATCCTGACTTGTGAATTCTAACGTTTATATTAAAAGAGCCTGCAGCCATTCAGAGTTGAACTCAGGCACAATTCAAGCTCCCTGTCATGGCATCCATTCTGACCCAGGACAACTGTACAGGACAGTCAGAAGGGCCGGTGCGGAGAGCTGCGCACAGCACAAGGCCTAGTGTTTTTCCTGCAGAATGGCTGGTGGTTGCACATCGCTGACCTTGTGACTGGCAGTTCAATCCGTACCCACAATTCCAAGGTTCCCTCCAGAGCTAAACCACCTTCTGAAAACCAGTGTTCAGAACATTTAATAATAGTCCCAAGACAACAACCAACTCTGATCTCTGCTGGCACTCGCACTAATCACAACAATCCCTGCACTCTTTTTAAAAGAGCCACTTCCAATTTAATTCCTTTCAGGTCTTTCTTTAACTTAGAATCTTTACAGAGACTTTGGAGGTGGTCATGGGCAGCACCTGCAGGTCTAAATAGGGGTGGGTTTCAGTCCTTCAGGGCTTCACGGGACCATGACCATCTTGCTGTGAATGGCACAACTCACACAATCATGGAGCTTCACATACAACTTGGGAACCACATACACATTGGAAACGCTTGCTCTGGAAATGTCTCTGACGGCTACAGCCTCCACTGTTTCTGATTATAAGCTTCTTAATGGCCTTGTCTTTGGGCATGCAGTGGGTGCATGCCTGCAGCGAATAGGCTTGGTACGATTGTTGTTACGCCTTTTCTTTGTCATCTCAGAAGTGAAGACACGAGAGAGCTTGGTTCACTCCTTTAAGTGTTATTTTCACATGGCCTTCAATTTTTTTAGGGGGGGGGGCTTCTTTAATTTTAAGTGTACCTCTTCTTAACGTACTTTTGAGACCAGCTCCAACAAATGAAAAAAAAAAAATACCAGAGTCCATGCTACTTTCCATCCTTTTTACCTTTTCCTGAAAGTGTTTAGCAATGTGCACAAAGCAATGATTCTGGCAGCCAGTACACTAGGGATTGCTTGAGTCAAATAATTTCTACGAACATCAGCTTTTCCAGAGGTCTCCAATAATATCACATGTCCCCCTTTAGTTGAAACACTTGCCCCATTTCACTTCATACATCATCACTGTGGAAGGAATTGCCCATGAAGAGATATGACTTCCACATCATAATGACACTGTACACCAACTACACACAGGCTGGTTCACACTAGCAAAACACACGTGGCAGAACAGACTATAATCAACTCAAGGTCATGGGCTTCAAGAATGTTAACTTGAACTCTTCATAATAAACTTTCCAATGACATGGTATGACCTGTCTCCTAAATATTTTAACTGAATTTTGGTGCCTAAATAAAGCCTTTGGTAGGTCAAAGGATTAAAAGTCATCTCTAGTCTAAGTCATCTAAAACAATGACAATTAGCTAATTAGTTTGAAATTAATTTTCATGCCAGACATAGAAACACACAACCCAAATGCATGCACAAATTACAAAATATAAATGAAATTATCCTTTAATTATATTTTAAAATGTATGTGTACATAGATACACATATTGCTCCCTTTATGTTTTAAATATACAAGTATACAGAAAAGCAGGGGGCTAAGGCAGGACTCATGGGTCTGAGGAAGGAGAGTACTTGGGGCCTAGACTCTTGGGTCTGGGTGATGGGTCAGGCCTCTATGGAGCTTTGTATTCCAAAAATCAAATGTTTGTTTTGTTTTAACTCTGTAAGACACGTATTTCAATAAACCAGTGACTTCTTCTCAGTAATCATGGTAGAAAGGTAATTTTAAAGTACTTAGACAAACTATCAACTGCACCCCACAAACCCCAAACAAAATTCATTACCATTGAATCAAGTTCTGACTCATAGCAACTCTATAGGATTGAGTTGAACTCCTCCAGTGGTTTCAAAGCCTGTAGATCTTAATGGGAGCACACAGTCTTAATCTTTCTACTGAGGGTTTTGAACTGCTGACCCTGTGGTTCGCACCCAATTCTTAACCCACTATACCACTGTTTTTCTATTTCAGTCCCCAAAATCATCTGTCCAATAGTCCGTGTTCAGTTACAGCGCAGTGCTAGCCTGCATGATTCTGTAAATTCAGACTTATTCATCCTCTGACAGGCATGGCACTGACTCTAGGGCACATTCTGGAAACCCATACTGGTGAACACAGGTGATCCTGGAATGTAGCTGCCATCTAATATACACAACAGTAAGACACAAGGAAAGTATGGTCCCATGGTCAAGCCATAGTTTTTAAACAGCCTTGGAATAGATGAAAACTTGAAGAAAAAATCTGAAAAGATGGGGGAGGGGAGCACAATGACAAAAGACCATCGTTTTAGTACATGCTATAATTTCCAAGAATGAACTTACCATATAAATCAATTAAAGATTACTGTTGTGGGTTTGTTTGGGGGTTGTTTCTTTTTCCTCAAGTATCATTTTGGAAAATATACCTGGCTGCAGCAGCTGTCACATTCAATGTCCACACGTAGGTGTAAGGATGTGTCAACCTGCATTAGGCCATCTTGTGCCACTCAATGGACCAAAGGCGCCTTTGTCCTACACCTTTTATTCTATCGGGTAGTTTACTTTTCTTATTTTCTATCTTTACAAATGGTAGCATGCTTTATGGATGCTTAACTACAGGTAGGAAAGAATTTTATATGTTGATTCTTTTCAAGATAGTGAAGGGTATGCCACAAAAGATGTTTTCATCGTAAGATACACACGAAGGAGAGGGAACTGCAGAGTGAAAACCCCTGTTAATAGCCTCAATGCCAGAGACATGCTGGGCGTACCAAAGTCATGCAGGCTTTGTAAACATGACTGACAGACATCAGCCCTGCTTTTGAAGATTACACAAAGTGAACTGCCAGGAGGGAGGAACCACGTGTAGCAAAAACCCACAGGCTTTAAAGAAGAGCGCACAGCATTTAAACTGGCACTGGAAGTTTGAAGAGCCGATGGGAAAGCCTGCGAGCCCCAAACCAGTGTGAACGAAGGCAGAGGAAAGACATAATGATGCATACGCGGCATGGAAAAAGGGTGGAAAGGTCAGGCTGAGCCAGACAGGGCGGGTCCTTATGCAGAAGTTTCTAGATTTTATCCTCGGTAAAGGTTTACTACAACAAAATGCCATGATATCTGCAGCTATGCTTCACATTCGATAATAGGTGGATTATTAGGCACGTCTGATATTTAAGGACAATTCAATTCCGTAAGAGCCAAAGGAGAGTTATGAGGAGGTCTCACCACTAAGTGGTTCCACAAAGGGATGATCTTAAGGATCTGCAAAGATGAAATGCCACAGAACCAGCTTATATGTAGTGCTGAGAGGTGCTCACACTGCAAATTTGAGGCATTTCCCTTAGTTTGGATACAAAACAATTGAGCGTTAACTTTAGCCCTCAAACTTTTTAAACAGGGGGCCAGTTCACTGTCTCTCTCAGACCCGTTGGAGGGCCGGACTATAGTTTAAAAAAAAAAAAAACTATGAACAAGTTCCTATTCACAATGCACATATCTTATTTTGAAGTAAAAAACAAAATGGGGCTGGATAAATGTCCTCAGCGGGCTGTAGTTTGAGGACGCCTGCTTCAGCCCATTTAAAATGGGAGACCTAACTCCAAAATCAAAGTACTTTCCAAACCACCAACTCCTCCCCCATTTCTAACAAATCATCAGGAACTCCTCCTCTACGTGCACATGGACTGCGCAGGCTGAGCCCCCGCGGATAAGGTTGCTCTGAGTTGGGATGGACCCAACGGCAGTGAGTTTGGAGCCTGGCAGATGTTCCTTCTACTAACGCAGCTGTAAAATGCTATGGCAGTTTGTGTACAGCATCTGATAGTAATCGTGTAGTAGAGGTGCAAGATCAAGATGATGGTGTTTTATTTCTCCATCTTTTCCTGGTCCTCTGCTGAAAAGCAGGGAGAGGTGGGGACAAGGTAACACGCAGTGAGACAAAAGCAACACATTAATAAGCTCAGTGACCTAAGTGCTGCCAAGTCCAAGCTTACAAGGCTTATGTTACTTTAGCAGAACAAAAACAAGGCAGAGGAAGTTAAGAATCACAACCCTGAGAAAAGCTGGCCCACACAAGGGAAACCTTATACCCCAATCGACAACCACGCCCACATTTACAGCAAGCCTACCCCAGGATAATAAAGACAGCTGTAGTTATGAACCCATATGATATATAAATGGCTGATGACTAACTTCCTTTCAATACATCATCCAGTTTGTTCAAGTTAAGACCCGAGGTGGGAGTCATTCCCATTTTAAAGATATGGGGGATGAGGCAGGCTGGTTAGAGTGAGCCAGGTCTACAGAGCTGGTCCCTCTGCTGCTACACTCCAGCCCTCTGGCTAAAAGGCAAGGCAGAGAGTTATGTCTACCCTGGCTTCAGGTTTCCTTCCCACACTGGGGTTTTTGGCCAGCATTGCCTACAGATCAAAAGCAGTGGCTCATTGCTTTGGAGATAGTAGGAACAGAAAAATGAAGAAGCCATCCTCTTTCCCTGTGAACTCCTAAAAAGGGGCCCCTTGCTTTCTTTTGCTTCTGGGTCACAAAGTCATCAGTGGGAGTGAACATGTACACAGCTATCAAAAGATATGGCGTCTGGGGTCTTAAAGGCTTGAAGATAAACAAGCAGCCATCTAGCTAAGAAGCAACAAAGACCACTTGGAAGCACACCAGCCTGTGTGATCACGAGGTGTCGAAGGGATCAGGTTATCAGGCATCATCAGAACAAAGAATCATATCATTGTGAATGAAGGGGAATGCAGAGTGGAGACTCAAAGCCCATCTGTAGGCAATTGGACATTCCATTACAGGCAGGGAGGAGACAAACCATTCAGGGTGCAGTGTAGTAATGATGAAACATACAACTTTCCTCTAGTTCCTAAATGCTTCCTCCCCACCCACTATCATGATCCCAATTCTACCTTACAAATCTGGCTAGACCAGATAGGTACAGATAGGAACTGGAAACAGGGAATCCAGGGTGGATGGTCCCTTCAGGATCAGTGGTGAGAATGGTGATCCTGGGAGGGTGAAGTGGAAAGGGGGAACCAATTACTAGGATTCGACATATAACCTCCTCCCTGGGGGACGGACAACAGAAGTAGGTGAAGGGAGACAATGGACAGGGTAAGATATGACAAAATAACAATTTATAAACTATTGGGGTTCATGGGGGGGCGGGGAGGAGGGGGAAATGAGCTGATGCCGGGGGCTTAAGTGAAGAGCAAATGTTTTGAGAATGAGGGCACTGAATGTACAACTGTGCTTTACACAACTGATGTATGTATAGATTCTATAGATTGTGGTAAGAGTTGTACAAGCCACTAAAAAATAATTTTTTTTAAAAAGTGGGAGCTGAACATTTGGGCCCAACTTGGGCTACAGCTTAAGACTGAGTATTATAGCACTGGTTACTGAAAGGAGCAGGTTACCAGTTATGTAGCCAACTTGAACATATTGTTTGAAAATATAGGAAAATAGAAAAGGCAGACATTCATAGTGGCTAATGATACAGAAAAATGAAGAGAACACCCACCCACCCCCACAGGTCTGTCACACAAAGTGGAGATGAGAGAAATTCATTACGTTTTATAAGGGCTAACACATAACCAGCCTGCCATAGCTATGAAATTTACAATAACCCAAAATGGCTCCTCTTAGCAGACATCTTGCCTTGTGGTGGTGGTGGTGGTGGGGGCTTCTAGGAGAAGACTCTGGAGAGGTAGAGGGCAACCCACCATTTCCCTTGCCCCACAGACCACTGCCTACCCAGCAGGGTACCCTGAATGTACAAACAGGAAACACAGGCGACCCCATCAGGACAGGCAAGTCGGTTAGAGGTTAGGTTGTTAAAAGCTCATAAGATTTAGGGTTGTTTGTTACTGTTTGATAACAAAATCTAAAAGGAAAAAACTACACCCAGTGTCCAAAAGTAGATTCTGACTCCCAGAAATCCTATAGGACAGAGGAAAACTATGCCCGGAGGGCATCCAAGGTTGTACATCTTCATGGAAACAGGGTTTCACATCCCTCTTCTGCGTGGCAGTTGGTGGGTTCAATCTGCAGCCCTGTAGGTTGGCGGTTGAGCAGTTAGCACTGGGCAGCCAGAGTCTCTGCAGCACAATCCCACCCACTTCAACCCCACCTTCACCCCAGCTTTACATAAAAATAAGTCATGTCTATGCCTACAAACATCAGGCAACTAAACCTGTTTATTTCTTACCCCAACCAGTTCTTGTTGAATACCAATTACTTGCAGTAACATTAGAAATAAAACCCAAATTCTGTGACTCTCAAGTCCACCTGGCCCGTGAAAGCCCAGCTGATGTGAGCCATCAGCTCTTCACCCCTGCCTGCCTCAGTCTCACAGCCAAGGGTAAATGAGAGCGTCACTATGACACTGCCCTAGCTGACCCTTGAAATACACCAACCTGGTATAGAGACCCCTCCAAAGCTGCCCAAATGAACACTGAGGGAAAAGCTGGACACCACCAGGTCGGCAGACACTACTACACTAGCTACCCAGATCCCGAGCCTGTGGTTGCTCTGCCAGCCTCCAGCATGCTACCACCTTAACCGTCCTAAGAATGTGGCAATGTGTGGCAGGAATCGAAACTGGAGAAGAGCTTAGGCCAAAAGTGGTAAGTTTGGACTGGCTCTCTCAAAACAGGTAAGATTTCATAGGAAAAGGTCTGAAGACGTACATCTTCTAAAAGTAATTTAGAAGGAAAACGGCCTAGGCAAAGATTGAAAAGCAGAAAATGGCAACAGAGTTGAAGCCAGTGGCGATTATTGCCATTTGATTCTCTCACAGCCATCGAGTCAATTCCAACTTAAACTCATCATACAGGGCAGGGTACAACTGCCTGGGTCTGTTTCCGAGACCAACTCTTTGCAGGAGTGGAACACCTCTTGCTCCTGCAGAGCAGCTGGTGTTTTTGAACTGCTGACAGTGGGATTAGTAGCCCAACATATAATCACTACGCCACCAGGGCTTAATATGGTCTCTGGCCCCCGAAAGCCTGCACTCCACTGTGGCGTGCTTGCTTCCTCCTCTGGGGATGGAGGGGAGAGAGGGAGGGATCAAGCTGATGACACAGGCACAGCTTGTTTTGATCAGTCCTGGAAGGGCTTCACTTTCCCACTGGAAAACAGAATAATTCAAAAGTTAAACTATGGCCCCTTTTCCAATTTTATTTCTAACATTAGAAAAATATTACAGTGAAACAGAAAAGTGACCATATTATCAGGAAATTTAATAATCTTGATATAATCAATTTCTAATTACAAAAAAGTGTTTACAACTAACTCTGCAAAGGTTAACTTTCTAGAAGGGTAAAACATGTTTAAAAATAGACTCCCAGACCCCAAAACTCTACGTCCAGTATCTAGAGAATACAGGTTGGAAATAGCTTAATACCACTTGCTATCAAGTAAACCAGAAATCAGATGTCATTAAAATAGAATTAATCATATTAACACAACAGTAAATGGAAACATTAAAACCAACATTTAAATGAGTACACAGGTTATGTAATGACTTGTTACGGTGCCTATGATACAGGGAGTACACACAGCAAGTCACGATCCCACTCAGAATCTCAATTCTGACTCATAGCCACCCTATAGGACAAGGTAGAACTGCCCCTGTCGTCTCCCGAGACCGTAATATAACTCTTTAGGGCGTAAAATGTCTCATCTTTCTCCTATGGAGCAGCTGGCAGTTTTGAGCTGTTGACCTTGTGGCTAGCAGCCCAACATGGAACCACTATGCCACCAGAGCTCCTTGAAGCCACATTAATGTGTGTAAAATACAAGAACTTATTCTTAAAAAGGGATATAAATAAAATATAAATAAAAAGCTATCGTGACTTCTTATTCAAGTCTTTAAAAAATTATAGTTAATTTCTACATCTTCTGTGAATTGTCTTTAACCGTCCCCATAGCCTCCCAGGACTTCCAGGGTGTGAGTCTAGATTTCTTTTCTTTTTTTTTTAATGTGTTTTTATGTTTTTAACATTTTATTAGGGACTCATACAACTCTTACCACAATCCATACATATACATACATCAATTGTATAAAGCAGATCTGTACATTCTTTGCCCTAATCATTTTCAAAGCATTTGCGCTCCACTGAGTCTACATTTCTCATGGGAGATTGTACAAGTCTCATATCGCCACAATTTCAAAGCTGCTTTTGGTACTACTTGGAATTTTACGCTCCAGTACATATGAAAAGAACCCAAGCAGATTTAGTAGCACATCAGTAAGAAATAGTATTGGCTCTTCCTACTTAAAATGGACTCTTACTACTTGAAATGGACTTTACCAACATTTAGCCTTTACACTACTAAAAATGTACTAATAAAAGAAAGCATTTCTTTCTTAAATCAGCAGGGGTAAAAAAATGAACAACAGAAACCACAAATAGAACAGTGGAAGAACTCTCTTCCTGGTGCAAAGAGTGTAATTTGGATCAAATGAATTTACATGACACAAGGGGATGGTACGGCCCTTTTAACCAAGCAAGTTCACTTCCAGGAAGTTCACCTGCAGAGCTATCAGAAATGTACATATTTGCGCAGAGGCATAAAAATTTTCCAATGCAACTATCCAAAAACTAAACAAAAATACCTGGAAAAAAGGCGGCGCCACTAGTGGCTTGGAGAAAATAATGCTGAGTGGGGAACAGGGCAGGATTGGACAGTATAACCAGTGACATTCTAAATTGTATTTCAAAGTTAAAAAACAAAATGCTGTCAAATTTACTCTGAACAATACTCACTTCCTCAAATACCTCCCACCCTTTGGAATCATTTTTCAAGCAAAATCAGAGTCTATATAGTTAATGCTTGTGCTTAAAAGTCAGCAATGAAACTGTTAAAAAGCTACATATAACCTACAATCTCACAACTGAGTTTATACTCAATAACCAATAGTTATCCCAAGTTTACTGCCAAATTTTTTTAAGAGGGCAGGAGTAGGCTGAACACAAGCATTTTCTAATACCATCAGAAACTTCCAGATAGATCCATCAAATGTAAAACTCACAGAATTGAAGGAGGAAAAAAAAAAAATCACATACATGGGGGATGGAGGGCGCAAAGAAAGAAAAGCAGTACAGATGTGATCACCTTGCTGACCAAAGTTTTCAAATTTCTATATAAAAAAAATGCTGCTCATGCCAATGCATTTGATAACTTTCCCAATACGGGTTTAATAAAAGAATAAGCAATTCCAACATTAATAGAGACAGGACATAAATTGACAAGTCACAAAATAAAAGTGTAAACGTGCTCCATATATTTCATCATAAAAAAGTTAAATTAAAAAAAAAGCTCAATGGCTACATGCTGGGAACGTCTTCAACTCTAGAGTAGCCCCAAAAATGTTCACTTTAGCCAAAGGAGTCCTTTTCTTGGGGGGTGGGGTTGGGACTTTTGTTGTTGTTAGAGAGCACATTTTGTATTGCCTAGGATTTGAGGAAATAGTTGGTTTCGGAGCTCTGGGAGGCGTACAAATTGGTCTAGTCTTTCCAGTGACAATCTGTTAAGAATCTTCATAACAGTCATACCCTTAGATCTAATAAACCCTCTTTCAGAATTAAAGTAAAATCATACTTAAATGTCATAAGCATAGCACTATTTTTGTAAAGATTACAAACTAAGGAGGAAAAGTCAACAACCAAAGGCCTAAACATTGTTTAAAGCACGGGCTTTCAAATAGAAGAAAATCATGGATGGAGTTGTTTTAAATTTTATTACAGAGCAATGTTTCAAAATTCCAGAAAATGCTCGTATCTGGAGAGAGCAGTGGGTTACTGCATCATCTGTTACATAGGAAGTAGACATAGCAAAGACTAGATGAACTTACGGTAGAAATAACAGCCATGGTTAAACTCTGGGTGGCAGAATTAAAATGATCTTTTTTTAAATTTTACTGAAGCTTTCCAATTTCCCGTTCTGATCTGTTCTTATTCCCCAAATAATGTCCCAATTATCACTCAAGCAATCTGAAAGGAAGTTGCTCATAGAATTTGAGGACAATCCCACGGTTGCCATTTGAGAAAAAGGGGGAAAAGCACATGATGTCATGAGAATGCTGCTACATGGTGGAGGGCGGGGTAGCCTACAAATACCTGTGGCTAGAAGCAGAAAAGGGTAGGAAGTGTCCCTGAGAACAAGCCAACACAGAGAAGCAGTGGAGGGGAAGGAGTGCCTAAAGAAGAAAAAGAGAACAGAAAAAAGAGGAACAGATCAGCTAGAGTCCAAAAAATGGTAAGAGGAAAAGAAAAAATTAACAGAAGAGTGTGGTTAGTATTGTGTCAACTTGCTGGGTCAGGAATTCAGTGGCTTGGCAGGTAAGATCTAGTAATCGCTAATAATATGACCCAACACAATGTAATCAACTCCATAATGGGATCTGCTGTTGTGAGCAGCCAAGCAGTCCTAGTAGATAAGGGTGGAATCCAAACTCCTTACATCAGGGTCACAACCCTGAAGCAATTACGAGGTTTCCTAGGATGTGGCCTGCTTCTAATTAAGTAGAAGCTGTGAAAAGTGTCTAAGCTTTTCGATAGGTCTGACTCATCAACCAAGTTCTTTTGGAGTGGAGTCAATGCCTACCATTGCGCCTGCTGATCACAGTTGTCAACAGCCTACTATGTAATCAGCCAGATTTGGATTCATCCACCTTTGCAGTCACCAGCCTGTGGTCTTCCTGCTGATCTTAGGTTCATCAGTCCCCACAGCTAAGTGAGCCAGGAGACGCTTCCAGCCTAACATCTGACCCACAGACTTGGGAGTCTGCCTGTCAGACTTGGACCTGCCCACTTCTACCGCTGTGTGAGGCCACTTCCTGGGTATAAATTCCACTCCCTGTATAAACATATCTAAGAGTTACTTTGTTTTGCTTCTCTAGTGAACCCAGCCTAGGACATTAGGAGAAAGATGAATGCTTGTCTATGGGAAGAAAAGGGTGATGAAAAAAAAAAGCCAGAGAAATAATCAAAGGAGAGTACCTATGTTGGTATATTCCAAAGAGTTTACTACTTTCTCTTCTCTTACAGGTGAGCACAAATGAGTGTTGTAGAAGAAGCAGGTACGCTTGATTTAGGAGGAGGGCAAAGATGGTCAACAGGAGGTAGCTCTATAAAGACTGTAAATCCAGTTTGGAAGAAAGTACAAGTGGATCCAAAATGCATGATGTCAAGAAACTTGAGGAAGATAATACTTATACTTTAAATTAAATGGGTTAATACGCTGCAATTATTAGTATTTCATGCCCTGCTCTAAAGTCCCCTATCAAATGGAAGTGAATGGTTTGTGATGTAAAGACAATCTGAAAAGACCCACAGGTGCTATTCAGGTCTGGAATCAAGTCCTGGCTCAACATTATAGAGGTGAGGCAAGTTTCAACATTGACATAGCAGGGATTAAGGGCAATGATAGTTCCTTGAGTCTGCTAGGTTGCAAAAAGTATTATAAACAAGAGTGTTTGTAATAATTTTCACACACTTAGTACCACTAGTGCTGCCGTAATAGCATCTTCTTTATTTGAAGCACTGTATCACGAAGAACTGACAAGTTGGCAGTTTCTAGAAAACAAAGCCACAGGCACAGTATTTTAGAGTCAGATGAAGAACAGAGCCAAACAGTTGTGGGACCACTCAGAAAATCCTAAGAGGCTTTGTAGAGATGCAGTCACTGCTAGGGTGGCATGCACTCAGGCAGTGGTTTCCAAGTCAGTCTAGAGTGTGATGAGGCAGCCTTCCATCTCCCCAGGGTTCTAGAGAACACAGCCATCTCTCCTAAGCAGGCAGTGTGAAATGCAGACCAGCAAAAATCCTTTAATTGGCATTCTGAGTCAAACTAAGACTTCTGATTAAAATTCTAAATCTATGTGCCGATCATAATTATCACACACATGTCTATTACACACGAGAGAGAGAGAGAGAGAGAGAGAGAGAGAGAGAGAGAGAGAGAGAGAGAGAAGTTCCATTTACTGAACATACCAAACTATGTGAGAGCCACACAGCTGAGGACAACTTCAGAGGTATGTTTTCAAACACCTTTGAATGGCATGGAAAATGACACCTGTGGTCCCAGCAGTCTGCTGTTTCTAAGTGAACAGGCTGAAATAGTTCTGTGATCAAAAAACCCACTGCCATCATGTCAATGCTGACTCCTAGAAACCCACAACGGGTTTTTGAGGTTGAAAATCTTTACATGGACAGCCTCGGCGTTCTCCCTGATAGTTGCTGATGGGTTTGAATTATCAACCTTGTAGTTAACAGTTGGGGCTCTTTTCCATTATCAAAAGGCAAGGAAGGAGATGATGTTAGGTAAAAGCTGTAAAATGTTTCATTACACTTTGCTTTTTCTGTTCCGGTCCGTTCTGTCACACACATTTTACATGATTTTGTTTTTCCTTCATCGTTGAGTTGACTGTCCTAAAACACAGGAGTTATGCCATCTAAAAACCCAATCATTTTCCGTGTCCATCACACGTTTAAAGTTTTGCAAACCAATAATGCTTCTTAATCATTAGCGTGAACTGCTCCCACTGGTTTTCATTCATTTAAAAAATATATATAAACACGATCCAATATAGGAGTGGTTTTGCATATAGCACTGATGTATAGAAAAGGCAGTGGTGCTAAACAAACATCACTGTGGATTTATGAGCAATGGGTTGTGCAAATACTTGTCGATCCACATGTAACAAGAGTTCAGATAGAACACAAATTAACAGAAATCTCAGCTGGCCAAAGTGTATATGTTACTCATGTGCACCCTCAGGCTCCATGCTTACAAATAATCATGTAGAAGCAGTTAAGGAGAGAAAAGACCAGGAAGGAATAGACCAATGTAACAGAGGTGTGGAATTTGACTTTTCTCTACATTTTCCTAATTCTTTAAAATATTAAAAAGAAGCAACAGAAACTAATTTGGCTGCTCCCAAGAATAACCAAAGAATAGAACTAAAAAAAAAATCACAAGGGTGAGGCTTGTGGTCAGATAGACAGGTGGAATCCCTAAGACTGTGGCCCTTAGTCACTCTGCGCCTCCCACCCCCGCTGCCTAGAATAAGCTGCCTTAGAAGATTCAAAAGGGCAGTCGTCATTCCCCAAGATCAAAATTCAGAGACTTAGGAAAGGTGGAGAAGGAATAAACAGGAAATGACAAGGAAGCAAGGAAATGTGTATCAACTGAAGAATAAAGGGATGCGCTACTCCGTTACACTTCCATTTAACTCACAACAAAAAGTTAAAAACAACCAAAAAAAAAAGGTTAAGATGAGTGTGAAAGAGCAAAAGAGTTGCAGAAGGGGACTCGGGGCTGCAAACACCTGCCAAGAGCTGAGCTCCACACACTAACACTGCACGCGGCCCCCTCCCCACCGTGTGGCCTGGGAAACGGAGGCGGTTAGGAAGACGTGGCAAAGGACGCAAAGCTACTTAGTGCCAGCGGCCGACACTACATACAGAGCTGCCCTACTCTAGCGCCCACAGGCCTCACCACAAAAGTGGCCTCACTCAGCCTACTCTCGTGGTTTCCATTTTTATACCTGACATTTTCAAGATTTTTATAATCTTGACCAGATGTGTTGTGCCAGATATCTGAGATTTAGTGGTTAACACAAGGTACGGCTGCGCAATGTTAGTCCTCAGAGAAGTGGGCCTTCTTTGCAGAGGCCAGAGAACCTTGTACATCTATCTGAAGATACAGTGCAGGCCTGCCAGGCCTCAAATCTACATTCAAGGGAAAGCATCTGATTCCTCACACGAGCGCAGTACAACATTCCTCTTAAAGCCTCTAGCTCAACACTGGGTTCCCCAAGAAAAAAGACGAACTTGTTGATACACTAACAACGTCAGCCTGCCCGCTCCTCCATATCTGTAAGTTGTCAACACATTTGATTTAAAAACTCAAATGCCAGGGTGTCAAAGCTCAATTTCTAAACACAAATGAAGCTCCTGGTCAACAAAATATCCGTGTGACACACAAGGAGTGACACAAGAGGCTGGAGTTCTTGTAGCTCGTGCATGACACACGTCCTGCAAGCAGCTTGTGTGACCATGTGCATGGTGGAGGAGCTGATGAGGGGGTGATTTAAGATTGACTTTGAAGTTTGTTTGTTACTCCACTCAAAAATTGGTGGGTGGGGGAAGGTTGCCCTGCTCAGCGAGCCCCTCAAAACTGTGGCCCTATAATCATGTTCCCACCCTTGTCACGGCCTTACCTTCCTCCTATGGCGTCGTCCTGTGGTTGGGCCCCGGCAGTGTTCCTCTGTGAACGTCGCAGTGACCCCCCTGGATTGTTATTAGGCCGGTTGGACATTGGCACCTCTCTCTTGAAGGGACATACCCTTTCTAGACACTACCATTCACTGCAAGAAAAACAGAGGAAACAAAATGTATTAGATGTTTGTGGAATGGTACCTAGAAAATTAAGGGCCATGGGAGATGATGGTCCATCGAAAGTAGTAACGGAATTAAAGGGTGATGCAAATAATGTGATTTTGATAGCTTTAACCAACAAAGCGCTGTCTAAATAGCAGCCTCTGAGTGGGTCCACTCTGCCTCAAATCAAATTCACTGTCATCAACTCTGACCCATGGCAACCCTGTGAAGCAGGGCACAACTGCCCCTGTGGGTTTAGGAATCTACAGTTTAACACGATCCCTAGGTGATCCTCATGTTAAAAAACCTTGCTACAATGGCAGTTATGATTCAGTGTATCCCAGGTGAGGCGGCAAATTCTCCAACAGTGTCCCCAGTAGAAATGAACCAGTTAGAAATCATAATACCTTGTAAAGACTACTTGATTAATGTGTTTAAAAACTGTCGGGAATATACTCAACTCAAGGCACGTGATTAAAAAACCAGAACATAAAACTTGACTTTTCAAAAAATTGCCAGAAAATTCTCTGTTCAAGAAACACGGGGTGCCAGCTAAAATACGTCTTTGTTTCTCCACGTCCACAGCTGTGCCTAAAAGGGGACACTGCTGCTTGTAAGTGCACAGACCAGGATGCGAGTACTGTAAAGGTTTGGAGAGGTTCACTATTGCACAAATCCCAGCTGGAAGCCTCCAGTTTCCCCACCCATAAACCCGTGCCTATTTCCCTGAAGTGCTGTGAATAACCAAACCAACAGGAGCATTTTAATGTGCAGGGGGGGGGGGGAGGTGAAGGAAGGGAAATGCAGCCCCAGTCAACTGAGCAACACTCCCAAGTATCCTAGATTTCCCTCGTGGCCATGTGACCCTGGACATGAAACTTCAGCTCAGAATTTCATTGATCTGTTCTGTAAAACCAGTATTTCAACTATCTGAGTTGTTAACAAAAAGAAAATCGGACCACAAGTTAACCCAGATGCTTTGTATTTCTCTGCAAATTTACTGTAGATAAAACTAAAAAAGAGTAATTTAACTGGAAACGCAAGCCAACATTATTATCTGAGACATATTTAGTTTGTGTAAACCAACTCTTACCCAAGTATTTTTAAGCCTCCAATTTCCAGGTAGAATTATTTACTTCTATTTAATGGGAAAGGAAAAATAAGGAATGGCCAACAAGAGCACTAGAGCTGGAGCTGAATGAATAGGCACAGCTGAGCACGGTGCTGCATGTTGTTTTCAGAGATCACACGGACTAACAGTAACTCAACTTTTCTTTTTAATTACATGTCGACCCAGGTCAGCAGAAAAGGATTACAGCACCACCACCACCCTCAGTAACATACCTAAGTCGTTAGCACACACAGCAAATGATGGAGGGTAAGGTTAGGGGACAGGGAGCTAGGATAGTGCACACACACTGTTTTAGTAAAAGTCTATTTCTTTTCTTCGGTGATAAATGCTTGACATCCTTCATGAAATCCACAGTGGTGAGATGGAAAGATGCCCTCCACTAAGATATTTTGGGGAAGACCCACATAAACCTCTTGATCTTTTAAGGTCAGGGTTATGTCTCTTAAAAAAAAAAAAAAAGAAAAGAAAAAGACTGTATTATCAATACCCTGAAAGCAGAAGGAAGGATTCGTGAATTAAGTATTGATTGCCAACTGAGAATAAAGGCTGGGAAGGTATGTGTCTGGAATTTGGAAATAAAATAAAAATAGCTTTTGCTGCTCTTAGGAATCCTAAATACTGCCCGACTCCTGAGCTGGAATCCCACTCAACCATCCACAGGTTGTATGGGGCTTCAGAAAATTCGTGGAAAAATCGAATTTAAAGATAATGGGTTGTTCCCCCTCACACCTCCTTGAGCTTTTTGGAGACTGCATACTATCTGGTTTAAGTACTTATATAGAGTACACCTGTTCAAAAGAACGGGAAAGAGAAGTGACCCTCATGAAATTATTTGGAGGATTTAGTGAGAAAATCTATTTCAAACACGGTCCTCTCTCAAAACAAGAACTCAAATATATAGTAAATAGTGTTCATTTCAATAAACAGAAGGGAAAAATACTGCAGTAACAACATTATGAGTTAAAGATCACCTTATAACCAGTTGTCCACATGTCAGCCACAAATTTCCAGTAATGTAGCTGCAAGTGACTTTTTGCTATTAAAAAACACATACAATAAACGTCACTGGTGAAAACCAGCCACCTACGGCTGCACTGACTCAGAGCAACCCTTCCTTACACGGAGTGGTGGCTGGCAGACTAGAGTTGCAACCGCAAACCCTTATAAAAGCACAGCTTCTCTCTAAGTAGTATAGTTGCAGTTAGCAAATAACTTTGTACCCCAGTGCACCGCCCAGGCTCCTTTTAAAGGGGAATGTCCACTTATGAAAACCACTACCATTGAGTAGATCCGCAGACTCTGCTCTTGAAAGGGTTTCTGAGGTAGTCTTTGTGGGAGCAGATAGCCCCCAACTTTTGCAGCGCAGGAGGTGGGTTCGAAATGCCAGCCTTGCATTTGTTTACCAGCCCAATGCTTACCTGACAAAGTCACCTTCTTGCAAAAAATTCGAATTTGGTGGGCACAAAAACCAGAAGCCAGATTTTCCAAGGGCTTCCTCGTTTGAACGAACTAAAGAATTAAATAGTAGGCCAGCCTATTTTAGAATCCATTCAAGAAGCTTCAAACACCACCATCAAATAAATACCCAGACTTTAAATAGTGGAGTTACAAGGGAATGACATGAGACTGCTGCTCTTGTTTTGAAAAGCAAAAAGTGCTATTATTACCCAGGGCAGGTATTTCTCACCTGCCCACTTCCTGCTATTAAATGCCTGCTGTATGTCAACAAGGGCTGTGAAGTTATTCAAATGAATATAAATCAGGCTAGTTATTCTGGCCTGCATTGGCCAAAGTCACCTTAATAATATGCCGAACACCTGTGCTTTTCAGCCTGCACATTACTTGCCACTTGTGGGTGACTCCAGAGATTTAAGAGTACCTAGAACTAATAGTGAGATTCACGAGGAGATGCTTAGGTGAGGGGCCCTCAAAACATTTTGGAAAATTTTTTTTAAGATAATGGGATTTTCCTACCAACTTCCCCACAGCCCGTTACTTGTGTTATCAAAAGGCTGCCCAGTTGTGAAGTCTAAACTTATCTTTAAGAAAGGACATCCTACTGAGTTAAACTTTGGAATGTCAATTCCATGAAAGTAAACAGTAAAAGGTTAACCAATGACAAACAGAGCCCACTCCTGGGCCAGGTTATCAACAAAGGGGGGGGGGGGTGGAGGGGGTGGAAGGGTGCTGTGCATGAGTGTGCATGCAGGAAGGGGTCTGAGGTGATCTGATAATACACTGTGGCTGGCACCAGAATCAGACTTTGACTCCTGAGAAAAGGACCACCCAGATATTTAAGGTCAAAACTCAAACTCTAAAGCACTGAAATGAAAGAGCTGACCTCCCACCCCAAAATAACCCACCGCTGGCTACCAAATGGATTCCTATTCAGGACAACCCTGCAGGGCAGACTAGACTGCTCCCTGGGGTTTCCAAGGCTGTCCCTCTTTACAGAGCACAAAGGCTCATCTTTCTCCCACAGAACTGCTGAGGGCTCGAAGCGCTGACTTTGCAGTTCGCAGCCCAACAAGTAGCAACCAATTAGGCCACCAGGGCTCCTTGACTGTCCTCAAATGGAACGGATGAAATAGCTCAGGGATTATCTTTAGAACTGAAAACAGACTCAGGTTGACTGTTTCTCAGCTCAAAGTGTCTAAAACTTTGTTACTTGGATGAAATGGCATTTTAATTTTATGTGAAAGAATATATTCAGCTCTACAGGCAAATGCTACACAGGTAAAGAGTGAGTTGTACATTAAGCTACATTTTAAAACTCATCCTTGAAATTTTCCCAAGAGGCAATTCCTTCATGTAATTTCAGAAGGTGGCAGTTCTTCCTGGTCCAATGGCCACCAAGTCTAGGACAAGAGATGTCACAAGAGGTCAGGATGTGGGCAGGTTTCCCACCAGTGGATGGCATTTGACAGACTTTTAAGAAGGAGCTTTCAGTTGAGCACCCCAACCCTGAAAGTGCCCCAATCACTCCTTGTTGCCTATTTGACAATGCCAGTAGGGGCCTGAAAACCAGATCATTTCAAAGATGTAATTTACGAATCTTCATAATGCACTATTACTCATATCCCATGCAGGCAGGGTGCGTTTGGCTTTCAGAACTGGCCTCACAGTCCAGGGTGCGCCCCCACTAGTTTGTGAGCACTGGATTTAGCTGTGGTCCTCCCTCCAAGACACCTGGTTTGGTTTCGGAATACAACTCAGTGCCTGGACAACAGCAGTAATAAATACAATCTGCACCACCCTTTACTCACAGGTTTATTCTTGTAGCCAAACATCAATGTGCTGATAACCTCATCAAGTGTGACAGGGTTCCCATTTTACAAATAAGGCAACAAAGTGTGTTGCCAAACCGAGTAGCCTGCATGCAACCTGTCGCTAACGCCATCTGTACTTACAGACCCCACACACTAGGTCCGAGGAGGACACAGCCAGGTGTCAGAAGACATTGTGGCAAATTAAGTACACAAGGTAGAGTCAATGACTATAAGAGAATGGAAGAGGAATTAACCTTGCCCCAAAAAGCAGCCACCTGCTTAAGGACGCCAGAATGGCGAGGGCTTCAGATTAGTGAGAACGAATAACCCTGGGCGCTGCTGCTAAGTGCCAGGAATTGAGAGGTCCTGTGATACAGAGGCAAATAAAGCAACAACTGGTCACAGAGCTGACTGCTCCAGCTCCGCCCCAAACCTCAGTTGTGGTCAGCTAACCCCTACAGAACAGTGTAGAACTGCCTGGTCTGTTTCCTAGGCTGTAACTCTTGACAAGAGTAGAATGCCTCATCTTTCTCTCCTAAAGAGTGATTGGTGGTTTCCAACTAACGACCTTGTAGCTAGCAACCCAACACAAAACTAACTCACTACACACAACCAGAGTTCCTAGTCTCCCCAAGAGTGGCTCAAATATTGTTACTTTTCCAATACTCTTCTCATCAACTTGACAAAACAGGTGCTGGAGAGAAACCATTTTCCATCCAGAAGAGCTGAAGCACAGTGAGAGGAGGCTGTTCCCATCAAGAGTTCTCTTCTCGGATACTCGACAGAGGTAGGGTTGCTAAGAGTCAGAATGGATGCGATGGAGGTGGGTTTGGGTTTTCAGAGGTGGCTGAAGCAATCCCAGGGTCCCCAAGGAAATAGGTGGCAGGGTCAACATTCAGACGCAGGTCTGACTCAAAGCCAGTCTGACTGTGCTCCTTCGCTGAACAAAGCAAAACTAACACGTCCTTCCTTTTGCAAAAGTCAAAATACTGGAAAGTCATGACATCCCTAGCTGGGAGTGTGTGGGGGAAAGTGTATGGTCCGGAAGTGTATGGTCTTTTTTTTTTCTACTTCTTTAAGGCCATCAGGAGACTTTTGGGCCTAGTGAGTTCCAAGATGGGCTGCTAACTGCAAGGTCAGCAGTTCACTCTTTCCCCCACTTAGAAGATCTAGTTTCAGAAACCCAAAGGGGCAGTTCTACTATGTCACTGAGTCGGCACCAACACAATGGCAGTGGGATTGGTTTATTTTGTTGTTGTTTAAGGGTAAGTCTAGGGCAGTGGCTCTCCAACCTCACATGCAGAAGAACAGAAACACTTATCTCCAACAACTCTTCAGTTTCTTGCTCTGGTGAGGAGTTAAGAAAATCTTTCTAAAATACAAACTAGATTGTACATTCTTTCAATTCCAGAAGAACCATCAACTGGCTCATAAGGAGAATTTCATTTTTCTAGGCAAGAACATCATTGTTTAACTTGGCTATTTATAATTAATTAGGAGTTCAGACACGGGTTACATGTTAAGTTGCAGTCATACCTAGTGGCAATATACGAAGTTTTTAGCATATTTTTTAATGCAGCTTTTGTGGTAAAATTAGGTGCCTCAGCTGATATTCGGGTTGGCTTATATTCAAATATATACAGTATGTACATATTATACAGGAGAATGTCCTGCAGAGAATTACCCAGCAGGTAATCTTGCACAGATGAATATCCAGTTTGCCAAGAGCTATCTGCACCAACTTCAGCTCTAGCCAACAGGTTTTTCCCCCAATTTAGTGAATGAGCTGAATTAAATCTTCACCAAGACTTTAGGCTACAGTTGTTAACAAGTAATGTCTTTAACCTTAGCAAAGTATGCAAAATAGGTGATGGTTGTATTACCAAAATAGAGATGGGCGGGGCAAGTGTCACTAAGTCCAGTCACACTGAGGTGATTATAAGGGCTATCAAGGTAGAGGGCCAGGAAAGAATTCAGTCTCCAGTCTAGAATGAAGTAGGTAGGTAACAGGATATGTAGATGAGGGAAATGATCAGCAGAGACAAGAGCTAAGTGAAGGCCTGGTCATCGATGAGAATCCATTTCCTCAATAAAAAACAAGCGAAGTAGAGAGGGCCAGAACCTTGGGCAAATGCTAAAGTCTAAGGAAAACAGAAAGAATGTAATTGGGAAGGGGGTAGGGGGTCAGGCTGGGCAGTGACAATGCAGGAGGAGTCAAGAGGAAGAGGAGGACAAGGCAGAGTTCAATCGTCACCTGCCAGACACAGAGGACAAAAGATGTGCCATCAGCTTTAGAAAGTGAAGAAAACTTGTGTCCGGAGCATAAACAGCAGCCATCCTCTGAAAATGCTAGCCAACAAAAAGGGCACAAAGTGTGTGCATGTGTGTATGTAGGATGTGTTGACTTTCCCATTTTTCTTTTTAAAAGAAGCTTTAAGGAAGTTTATATTTGTAAGGGGCCTAAATGAAAGAGGCTGTAAAATGTACAGTTACTAGAATGATTCTATGGAGAGGGGGGTTGAAGAGCACAAGCCTGGGAGAGGAAAGGTAATTGTCTCTGCGGCAGCAAGGAAAGGCACAGCTCTAGAACAAGAGAATGGAGATTTCATATTAATTACTGGAGATCAGGAAAAGCCATCCTGGCCTGCAGGGGCAGCTTGTGTTGCTCCCATGTTGAACAGGTTTCATCAAAGAGTCCAGTCTAAGGTTTAGAAAGAAAGGCCTGAAGAGCTAATTCTGAGTATCAGCCAATGTGAGCCCTATGGGTCACAATGGTCCAATCTATAACCAATCAAAGGAAGGGCAGCATTTTGCTCCATGTTGTGTGGGGCTCACCTTCGCTCGGAGTCTGCTAAACCTCCTTACAATATACTGATGCAGTGGCTGCTAACAATGAACTTGGACATAGCAACAATTGCCTAATTGGTAATGGGTCAGGTAATTTTGTTCTGTTGTATATACAGGGTTGCTATGAGTTGGAGCGGACTTGAAAACACCTTACAACAAATAAGAAGGGGGATGGCCCAACAGCACAGAGACCTTAGATGATAGAGGAAACCAAACTTAATCACACCAATCCATACCTGATGTGACCATCTCATTTTAGGCCAGAGGAATCCAAACAACTAACTATTCAAGAATATAACCAACGAATAAAATCCCTGTCTCCCAGATGCCAACGGCAAGCTTGTTTACCCGTGGGCCATTCTATTCCAAGACAGCAATCTATTTACAAGGTAGAAATCGACTATAATGAACACAGCATACCGATACCGCACTCTCGCATATCTCTGTACCTTCACTTACTGAGTACAAATTAAAATTAAAGAACCTAGGAAAAAAGCGATTGTTCAAGTGCCATCCAAGGCTGATGAATGAAATTCAATCCTAGGTACTAGCACCCACATTTTACTACAGCAATGTGCTTGGAAAGGCCATGTACCAGGTCTCAGGAAGAGTCAAGGAGATTTTGGAATTAATTTGAAAGTGCGTTATTCTTTTGAGTATGAAGTAAGCATTAACATCTATACAAATTATGCTGTAATTTTCTTGGAAATATCCTTTTTATTTCTCAACAGAACTTGAAACCAGCTCTTTTTAACACACATGTGCAAAACAGAGACTAATATTGACCCATCAACCAAGCAAAATGACCGAAAGTTTAAAACTAGAAAAAACATGAACTCTGAAGACTATTGCCAGGGACAAAAGAACTTGTCTAAAGGCAATGACCTAATGAGTTGTTAAAGGTAGTAGATAAAAGTGACCTATTTTTCTATTTTAATACCTTTTAATCACACTTTTACCCTGATATTTTAATTTTCCCTTCTCCCTTTTGTTTATATGTTATGATCATTTTATTAGGGGCTCTTGCAACTCTTGTTACAGTCCATACATCAATTGTATCAGACATATTAATACAGGTATTGCCATTGTTCTCTAGACATTCACTTTCTGTTGAGCCCTTGGGATCAGCTCCCCCCCACCCATGACCCCTTGATAGATTATAGATTGTTATTGTTTTCATATCTCACATCCACCGCTGTCTCCTTTCCCCTCTGGTTTCTGTTGTTTATCCCCTTGAAGGGGTGGGGTGGTGGTGGTGGTGGTGGTGTGCGTGCGCGCGAGTTTGTTTACATGCCATTCATTGCGATCTCAGTAACACCCTTCCCTCCCTACCTCTCCCTCCAAAAGTGATCTTAAAGGTCACTATCCAAAGACCTTTTCCTTGATAAAAAACAAAAGTGTTCCACGAAGGAAACAAGTGATAGCTAACAGTCCATGCTCGAGAGGCTGTTCAAGCAAGGGTGGTCTGGCTATTAAAGGGGTGGCAGCAGGTCATCTGGATTTAGCAGTCTCCTGATTAACCCACCAGAGTTAAAGTACAACTCTGAGTACATGCCATTGAATGTAGAAACCATCTCAAGAACAGATTTGACGTGCTCAAACACCAATGAACAATGGCCCAGATAAGTGGAATGACATTATGGATGTCACCCATAAAGAAAGCAAAAGGGTTACAAAGACAAGGAAGAAGCAACAACAACAACAAAAGTGAATGTCAGAAAACTGGAATTTGCTCTTCAACAAGGAAAAGACATGGTGAATGTCAGAAGCCAAAGAACTGAATTGATGATTCAAAAGGAAGTCCAAGAAGATAAAGTATTGTGATGAAGTGCACACAGATCTAAAGTTAGAAACCCAAAAATATGTTCAGCACATCTCAAGTTCGAAAAATTAAGGCCCCGAGTTGCAACACCGAAGAATTCTATGGGGGCAACATCGACTGATGCAGGAAACATCAAAACAAGATGGAAGGAATACAGAGTCACCTTACCAAAAAGGGTTGGTTCAAGTATCAGGAGGTAGCATATAAATCAGTAATTGATTCCTTATGAGGAAGAAGACCATGCTGCACCCAAAGCAGTGGGGGTGGAGTGGGGATGGGGTAGAGTGAGACACTCCAGGAATTGTTGGAATGCCAACAGGTATGTTTCAACAAAAGAATGCAAAAGACAGGAAACAAACTCGTCCACATCCAGAAATCTAGGAGAAAGTTACTTGAATGGAAGTGCCCATTTCAAAGAAAGGTAATCAAACAGATTACCAACAAATACATATGTATCCAAAAGTACCATAAATATCAAATGCAAATAAATTGTTGTAGCAATACAACCATCAACAGGGAGCTGCCAGAAATTAAACTAGATTAAAAAGAGGACATGGCACATGCGCTATCACTGCTGGTGACAGGTGGATCTTGGCTGAAAGCAGACAATACCAGAAAGATGTCTGCTTTTGCTTTACTGACATTCAGCTCCGTGGATCATAACAAATTATTGATAACATTGCAACGAATAGGAATTTCACAATACTTCACTGTGCTCCTATGGAAGCTGGAACAAGCAGCAGGAGCGCAAACAGAAAAAGGACTAACTGTGTGGTTCAAAGTTTAGAACACGTGTCAGGTTGTATCCTTTCACTTCTCACAGAATTAGTCTTCTTACACAACTCGCATCTGAAAAGCCGGACTGTATAAAGAATGCAGCACCATGCACAGCCTTGCTTGCTCAAGTGGTCGGTAATGCGAAGCACATGCGGATCAAGGGCAAAGCCTATTATATAGCCTTCGGTATGAACTAAAATTCAAGCTACGCAAATAAAAAGCGTCACAACTGAACCAATATTCACTATAGTAAATGGTGGAAAGAAAAAAATTGCCAGGGATTTCATTTTTCTCTAATCAAATCAATACCCATGGAAACAGCAGTCAAGAAACCAAAGGACATATTGCATTTGGGCAAAAATGTTACAGACCTTTCTAAAGGACTAAAAAACAAAGATGTCAGAGGACTAAGATGGTGCACCTGACCCAAGCAAGCCTATTTTCTATTGCCTTTCAACTGTGAAAGTTGGACAATGCATAAGGAAGACCAAAGAATCAGATATTTTTGAATAATGGTGCTGGGGAAATAATACTGACTATACCTCAGGCTGCCCTAGTGGCACAGTTTGTTACAAGCTGGGATGCTAACCCCACTTTGGATCCACCAGTCATTCCATGGACGTAAGATGAGGCTTTCTGTTCCCATAAATATTTACAGCCTTGGTAACCCACAAAGGATAGTTCTTACTCTGTCCTACAGGGTGGCTGTATGTTAGGTATGACTAGATGGCAGTGAGCTCTTGTTTTTTAGGGGTTGCCAGAAGAACAAAACAAGTCTATTTATCTTGGGAAAAGGAGTCACAAACCCTTAGAAGTGAGGATGGTAAGACTTTGCCCCATGGCACTTCAGCCTTGTTATTGGGAGGGTTTTCAGTCACTGGAAAAGGACATTATACTCGGCAAACCTGAAGGTCAGTGAAAGAGGAAGATTCCTGAGGAGATGGACTGACACAGGGGCTACAACAATGGGCATAGGACCAGACAAGAGTTTCATTCCATTACGAATTGGGCGTTGCCACGAGAAGGAACAACTAGATAGCACCAAACAGCAAATGACTAGCCAACGCAAAATAAACAAGAGAAACAAGGGAGTTAAATTCCAAAATGAAGGAATGCAACACACACACACACACACCATCATAGCTTCCATTATGAGGATCTGTTCAGCTCCAGCAAGGGAACTGCCAAAAAAAAAAAAAAGAGACATGGAGAATTAAGTACAGAGCAGAGGAAGCCAAAGGATCAGTGAAAAGACATCCCACGGCAAAGAAAGGAGACTAAAAGGGAGATCAAGGTTATGAAAAGAAGAAACAAACAAACAAAATAAAAGAAGAAACAAAAGGGAAAAAAATCCACTGCACAATTTTTTAAAAGGCAGGTTATACAACAGGAAGACATTAAGACAATCCGAAGAGCTTTAACTCATAAATGAAAAGGAAAATGTGCTTTGCACTAAGAGGAATACTGTTGTCAAGCCTTTGCTAAACTGAAAATGCAGGTAAGGAATGCTGCACAGAGTACGATTATGTCCATAAACAAAGTCCAGACCACCCACTGTTGGTCTGCACAGAATTAAATAATCAACACGTTGCTGTTAGATGACATTCGGTAGGATCCTGCTCACAGCGACCCCATGTACAGAATAAAACACTGCCTGGTCCTGCACCATCCTCACAACTGTCATCATGTTTGAGCCTACTCTTTTAGCCAAGGTCAGTCAATCCATCTGACTGAGGCACTTCCTCGTTTTCCCTCTCTCCTGTCCAAGCATGTCTTTTTCCAGGGACTGGTTTCTCCTGATAACACATCCAAAGTACAGTAGATGAAGTCTTGCCATCCTCACATTCTGTGCTTCGACCAAGACAGATCTGTCTGTTCTTCTGGCTGTACGTAGTACTCTCACTACTCTTCGCCAATAATCAGTAGGAGAGACACTGCAATTACACACACACACACACACACACACACACATTCATACAACAGTGTTTATCTAGGAAGAACAGGACAGGACTACCAGGTATCTTATATGTTACACCAGTTACCTATTTTCTGTACTCCAAAAACATGTTTATAATACTGTGTACATTTCAAGTTTAACTATATGAGAACAGTTAATCTTAACTATATCTGTACATGGTAACATTTAAATAATCAGTAAAGGACACCAAAATGATACCACTTTTTAGCAGCTTTTTCTTTCATTTCTCTAATTTTCATCTTTTGGTTTCACCCCTCAATAAGAAAAACTCAAAAAAAAATAAAATAAATAAAAACTCAAGTACTGAGTTTTAAGATTTTTATATCTTGGATAGAATGTTTGCTTTTAAAAAAAAAATCAACTTTGTAATTCAAATTACTACTCTCCCCCTCCCCCCGAAAGAAAATGAGTTCTTACTGCCCATCAACACAAACAAAGAGAATACCATGTCGAATCAGCCATTGATGATGTATCCAACGCCAGCACAGAAAATCTATTTTGTAGAGCACTCTAAATTGACTTTGCCACCATGGCGTGCACTCAATTGAAAGGTTTGTTCACTGTGATTAAGGTGCAATGGGGATGCTACAGGGAGCCAAGGTAAAGAAAATGAGGGATAGCACAACAGAAGAACACAAGAAAGCTATTTTAGATTCAATCGCTAGGTAAACAGCCCTCTGGATCTCTGAAGCTGAGATCCAGAGGATAAGAGAACAGTAGGAAAAACAGTATTTGTTTGTGTGTCCGTAAGAGTAAATTATGGTAAAATGTGCCTAGGTGTCAACAGTGGAAAAGAAAGGTTAAGGGGGTAAAGGACGTCTTTCCTGAGAAACTTCAAATCCTACGAGCTGCATTATTCTACACCATGTTCCCTTGGAGACATTTCTTGACCTCTTTAAGCCTCAGCTTCCTTGTCTGTAAAATGGAAACAATGGCTGTCTCGTGAACTAACATTTCCATGACTAAAAGGTAAAACATGAAGAAAAATATAAGCTAATTCCAAGGGGAAAAAGAAAGAGAATCTGCGTGTTTAAGACACATCAACAAGATGGAACTGTGGACAACCAAGGGAACTTGTACAGTCACTGAACATTCAGATTTTAAAAGGCATGTCTATTGTTTATGATGCAATCACAGCATTAGCACAAGTTTTTAAAATGTGATCTCCATCTTTAAGGCAGACAATACTTAGAGACTAACTATTCTAATGGTGAAATTTGTTTCCAAATAATTTGTGAAGCAAGTAACTTGAGGGTGGGGAGAGGGCAGTTTTTTTTTAAATGTAGCCATGAATTAATGGTGTAGTGGCTGGGTCTTAGGTATGGCTGACATCTTCTGTAACAAAATGTTGCCCATGAAAAGAACAGACACTCAAATAAAAATGAGAATAGTACTCTGGTAGGCGCAGAGAACTGTTGCTTTTTCTGTTTCAAAGGATGATTACCACTTTCTTTTAGAAAATAGGTCCATAGAGAGTTCACTTTTATCAGAAATGGGAAGAAAAAAAAGTGTCTGTAAGTCCTGGTCTCCTGATACTTAACACTGCCTTTCCGAGATGCACACACCCTGCCTCTGGACCGTTGGAGAAGGGTCCCCGTTTCCTTAGGCATCTTTCCATTTAGGGTATAAGTGCTCCTTCTTTCTCTGATTAGAAGTTGAATGTAATCTCCACTCATGCAGGATGCAAGCACTTGAAGTGAACTTTAGGGACATCAGAATGAACTCAACAAGCATCTAACTCTTCGGAATAGAGCTAAACAGCCCTTCCACCACTCCATTCTGGCAAAAGACACACCTCCTCCATTTGTGTCAGGACTTTCTAACTCTCCAGGAAGAGGTGCCTTAGACACTTCACTTAGTAAACAAACAGCGACACAAAACATTGTGTCATACCTTTGCATTGTACATACCTTTGGGGTTCGGGTGAGACTGAACTAAGCCTGCAGACTGCTGCTCAGAGAGGTCATCACCCATTAGTAGTTTATAGTGCTTCTCCCTCCCCAAATTCCTCACCTTACACTTGACCACACTAAGTTAACCCCAAATCATGTCTGTCTATTTAAATGAAAACTTCCCTAGTAGTGCGGTGAGTTAGGCCCTAAAATCCTAACCGAAAAGTTGGTGGCTCAATCCCAGGAGCCACTCTGTGGAAGAAAGATGAGCTGTCTGATAAAGATTTACAGTCCTGAAAACCCTAAAGGAGTTCTTGTTTCATGTTTCCTCCATGTTTCCTTCATGTCCAAATGCCTCCTTTTAGGTACTTCATTCCTGTGGGTTCCTGAGAAAAGGCACCACTCTACATGACAAAGCAAGACCACCCCCATAGTGGCAACTCCCACCACAAGTTAACTAAGACTCAAAACTGCAAATGGTCTATGAAGGACCAACCAGAGTCCTTCTACAAGACCCTTACCCTGGACTGTAAAGGTTCGCATTATAGGGGCTTCATTTTCTGAAGCCATGTTCAGGAAGCAGCATGTGAGCCAGTGGTTTCAATTGTCCCAAGAATCAGCTCTCTTGATTTCACCCTGAAGGATTTCAGGAAATACAAGAGTTTTCAATTTAGCTCTAAGTAACCACCATGTCCAACTCACATTTTCCTTAAGAACATTTGTGAGACTCGCACAGGACCAGGCAGTTTAGTTCTATTGTACAGTCAATAGGAGTTAGAACTGATTTGCTGGCGCCCAACAAGAACTTTTTTTAAATGCCTTTAAATTGAGAAGGATGTCCCTCTAAGTTTGACTCATGGAGATTTCAAATTTCCCCAAGACCAAAGACAAAAACTCTCAGTTCATACCATACCCTAGTATTTGTACAGAGCACCAATGTAACAGAACTTCTGGCACGCATCTCTCTTTAATCCTAAACAACTTCAGGTTTACAGCAAGAACAAATATATTACTCATACAACAGAAAGAGTCAAGGAAATCATCTATGTTCAAATATCTAAGCTTAAAATCAGACTAGCATTGACTCACAGGGCAGTTTTCTTGAATGTTGACCTTAAAAAGGATCAATCCATATCTAAACTCAAGTTTATAACTTTCGAGCTTGTACTAGGCTACAACTACATGCAGCACAATGGCTAAGATTTTAACTAAGAACAAACACATCACAAGCAAAATGCCAACTCTAAAACTTAATCCCAAAGTCTACAGAATCCAAAAGTGTTGTTGTATTTTTCGTTAGTTGGGTTTTTTTTTGGGGGGGGGGGGGAGTGATAAAAAAACCCTGTAACCAGATATTCAGAGTCACACAACTGAATATATTAAACAGTGTACAAATATGGAGACTTAATGACATATGAATTATACTTCCAAAGAACTCTTTTAAAATTCCTTTTTCAAAAAAAAAAAATTCCCCCTTTTCTCTGATTTTTCCTACCTTCACAAGAAACATTTGTAAGGGAAACCTTAAATTAATTTGTGTTGTTTTTAAACCTTCAAATATGCCAACAATAAACTGTGATTTGGTGGTGATGTTAGCGGTTGTTGATTCCAATCTACAACAAATGTAAAAAGTGTGCAGAGCAGGGACTAATCAAAAGTGTGATATACCAAACCCAGAAAGCCCAAAGATAGGAGGTACTAGAAATCAACAAGTCATTTCCGGGGGTGAGGGGGTGGGGGTGGGAACCTATCACAATGAGAAGAATGCCTTTATAATGCAGAACTACGTCTCCAGGTAACCTACAGGAACCACATCTTCCCCTTCTCCTGTCTGAAAACACTAGGATGCTTCATCAGTCCTCACCTTGGTTAGAAGCCAGTAACTTTTATTTTCCAACGTTGCCATTAAATATAAAAATCAAAAGCCGATGGTCAGTACTTACACAGGAACTAACAGAAAAGGCTTACTGATACATGCCACAATAACTAATGTTGGTTGCCTTTAAGAATTAGATTATCACCCAAAAGGAAGCATTATTTAAAAATGAAGCTATAGTAAAGGCTCAAGTCACTGGTGCACCCGAAAAAAAATTTACTTGCCCTATAGATTTTTTAGTTCTACCTTGTGCAAAAGGACATAGATGTATCCTATCAAGTCAGAAATACTGCTGTGAGGAAACTTTAAAATAAAACTTGGTTACCTACCAAGTTAAAACAAAAATCCAATTAATGAGAGCAGCCAAACCAATTCCTTCAGGATTTTCATTAATCAGATTTGCTGTAACTTGTAAAATAATGCATTTGGAAGGGCCAAGGAATTTATTTGAACTAAAGTAAGGGGGGAAGGGGCTTGCACTAACTCCTGAGAGATTTGGATTAATGTCATGAGATTATAGTTCTTCACAAGGCATTTTTATTTTTATTCATCTTACACAAATTAAGGAAGGGAAAATTATTTTCTGCTCCAGGTTTAAAGAGCCTTGGCACAGTGGTTAAGAGTGAGTCTGAACCCACCAGCTATTCCACGGAAGATGAGCAATCTGCTTGTACACTGGTACAGATAAGAGCTGGAAACACAGGGAATCTAGGACCGATAAACCCCCTCAGGACCAATACTGAGTAGAGATACCAGGAGGGTGGAGAGAAGGTGGGGGGAGAAAGAGGGAACTGATCACAATGATCAACATATAACCCCCTCCCCCTGGAGGACAGACAACAGGACAGTAGGTGAAGGGAGATATCAGACAGTGTAAGACATGAAAAAATAAGTTATAAATTACCAAGTGTTCATGAGGGATGGAAGGTAGGGGAGGGTGAGGGAGGGTTAAAATGAGGAGCTGATACCAAGGGCTCAAATGGAAAGCAAATGTTTTGAGAATGATGATAGCAACAAATGTACAAATGTGTTTGACACAATGGATGGATGTATGGATTGTGGTAAGAGTTGCATAAGCCCCAATAAAATAAGTTTTAAAAAGATTACAGCCTTGGAAATCCCACTGTCCTTTAAAGCAACAGTTCTCAACCTGTAGGTCAACGGCCCCTTTGGGGTTCCGAACAACCCTTTCACAGGGGTCACCCGATTCACAGAAGCAAAATTATAGATATGAAGTAGTAATGAAAATAATTTTATGTTTGGGGGTCACCACAACCTGAAGAACTGTATGAGAGGGTTATGGCATTAGGTAAGTTGAGAACCACTGTTTTTCAGGTTTGGGCTCCTGGCTTACAAACTACTGGAGAAAGACATAGATGTAGATACATGAAAATTTACTGCCTTAACACAAGCCATCTTATATCCTCCCTCTGAGGAAAGAAACAGCACATGTGTGCCGTGCTTTATAGCAGTCACTTGACATAAATGTCACAAGCTTCCCAACTCAGGGTCAGGTCTAAAGAGAACAACAGATGTGCTGAGTAGAAAGGCAAGCACAGTTATGTTACACCTGGTTTTTGTTGGCATGGGGGCTAAGTGGGGAAAGCATGGGGAACCCTTTTACACTTAATTTTGCCAAAGGCTATTTGGACAGTTACAAAATCATTCTTAGGTCATACTAGTCACACATTTCAAATTAGCTCGCCCCAAAGGTGATGACTGGAACAGCTTCTCTTTGGTGAGGGCCTGTGATGTTAACTGGTACCAATGATTTCTCCAGCCTCATAAGCCCCCACCCCTATTCTAGGGCCAGCTAGGTTGTATGCTTACTAAAAAACAAAAAACTGTCATCGACTCATAGAGACCCTATAAGGGCAGGGTGGAAGTGCCCCTGTCAGTTTCTGAGACTATCTCTTTAGAAAACCCTTTCTCCTAAACAGCAGCTGATGGTTTCAAAATGCTGACCTTGCAGATTGCAAGTGCTAGAGCTCCTTCATTGTATTCAGCAACTCCTTTGTTTACTGACCATGTAATTACTTACCAGTTTACTTCAAATGGTTTGGGGAGATAGGGGTAATAGAAGTCTCTCCCACATGAAGCTTTGTGGGGATATTTTTGTTGTTGTTGTATTGCTTTTTTTTTTTTTTGCGGTGGGGGAGGGGGGACGGAAGGGAAGGGAGGGTAGAAAACATATTCGTTCTCCCTGCTAAAGGAACCCTGCCTTAGAAGGCAGGGCCCAGATCCCTCCACCTCTGAGGAAAATGGGTGACTCCCTGGCCCCTGGAGGATGAGTCATGATTGGGTTGAAGCCAGTCTTTTTCTTTTTTTTTTTAACTGCAAGATTAGAGTCTTGAGATCAATTTAAAGCAAGCGTTCATAAGCAGAACGAGCTCATGAACTTAGGTTGGAAATTGTTTTTGATATAATTTCACTAAGATCACGTTGAAATGCAACAAGTGCTCGGATTATGAATAGGCACCAAACTACAGTGATGTTGGCAGCACCTGACTTTGTACCAATCAAAATCACAGATATTAATGTGTCACATTACAATAGTTGCCGACCTCTACAAATATCAGTTACCCTCATCACTGTGTTACTCAGAGTGCTAATACAGAAACCTATCTCTCTATTACAAGTTGGTTTAAAGTTTGAGAGCACAATTTCAGTATTTTGGTGTGTTTGAGGTTTTCAGTTCAAGCTATTTATTTATAAGTTTAAAAATAACTTGGCAGCAGTCCCTGGGGTCCCAACTGCTGCAAGGGGTGGATGGCACAGAAAGGTTGAGCCCAGACTGACTGGTCTCAGCTAGAACTTTTCAATGAAATGGAAAATAGCAGGTCTATTGCATACCATCACGATACCAATGGCACTGTGTACATGTCCACATATCTACTTACTAAGAAATGCAAGCCAAAAAGGAAAGCCAATAATCTAATCATGTCTTGGTACAAAATACCATTATGCCCACCCACCCCCACCTTTTTTATGGGGACAAGAGTAGAAGGATGGTCCAGAGAGAGCTACACAAGACTTCCCGTAGGCACACTTCTGTAGTCTCCATTAAAAATATAACATGACCCCATCTTTGTCTCCTTCCTGCCTGGAAATATGGACACAGTGATTTTACGCCATGATAACCATCTTGTGAGAAGCAGCTAAGAGTGGCAAGGCAGTGACTCAGAGCCTGGGTCTGGCTGGAACTACCACACAGCAGAACCCTGCCAAGTTTGTTGATGGTTCAGTTAGGCACGTTTTCTATTACGTTTCTATTACTTACAAGAGGAATTGTTTACACATGTTACAAGGATCATCATGGCTGGCTAGGGAAAACAAGGGTTAAGGATTGAACAGGGGCCCTCAATAGATGGGACCCTAAATTCAAACATTTAAGCCTCTGGCTATGAACCCAACTGGAAAAGAGGAGTCATCTTTGTGATATTAATGAGCAGCTGTCAGCATTCCTGGCAGGGTGTCTGTCTCTCCCTGTAGAAGGGATCAAAGAGAGCCCAGAGGTGAGGTGGGATGAGCCAGGTGTGATGATACAGCTCCATGGAACAAGGAAGGCAGTAGAAGCAGAAGGAACAAGGATCTTCCCCCAGGTGACCCAGAAGAGAGAGGAGGAAAAAAAAAAGCAAGCTTCCCCTAGCGACTGGACCTGGAATTCATGTTTCTCGGCTCCTAGTCTGTGAAAAAAATCAATGTGTTCAAGCCATTCACTTGTGGCGTTTCTGTTACAGCACCACTAGATAACTAAGGGAAGCATGTTTTAAGAGAGAGAGAGAAAAAAGCTTTATTGATCTCAACTAAAAAGAAAACTGCTGAAAACTCATGTTTTAAAAATATCTTGCACTACCAGTGTTATAAGCCAAATGACTCAAGTACTCTAAACTTAACTATTTACTTCAGCTCACATCTGAGCCACAAAACAAAAACAGTCAAGTCACATCAGAAGCTGGGGCCATTTAGGAGGGTCCAACTGTCAGTGAGTACTCTACAAGGCCTATGATAAACCAATTCTCATTAATGGTAGCCCAGAGTCAGGAATAAAACATTCAAGGCTTTCAGAACACACGGTGGAAAGTGAGGTATATAATTACTGTTAAATAGCCACCACAAGTTGTCTTCATTGTACTATTATAACAGGTTTCACAAGATCTAGTTCTTAAGGGAAACACCCCCCCCCCCCACACACACACACAAAATCCTCATGGACAAATGAAAAGATCTTGATTGCTAATGGGATCCTTATATTTTTGTAACATTTCTATAAGTCTAAAATTATACCAAAAGAGACATCAGAAAAATAAACCTTAAGCCACATCAAACTGCTAAAACCAATATTTTAAACTATTAAAAGGAGTCAAAGAGATTATAATTTTTAGTGATAAAACATCTCAAATTGAACCAGATTTGAACACATCTCAAAAAATGTTTGAAAGCACTGAATGTTAGTCTAGGTAAAGAATATTTTTCCTTTCTGTAAGTTTCATATTAATTGTCTAATACATTTACCTAACAGATTAAAACATCTTAAGAATAATAAATTTACTCTGCAACCTTGTAATTTTATAGATTTTTATAAAATGCCCACCCCCCAAAAAATTAGGATAAAAAGCCATCATTAAACTCCTAGGATCCAGTATTTTAATCAGGGAAAAAAAAAAAAAGGTACCACAGTTAACTACCCATTATCATTAACTTAATTCAGATTTAAGTTACAACTTTCCAAAGTTGTAAATATATACGACTGCATCATCCTTTTCATCCAGAGCAGCTGGTGGCTCTGAATGGCTGATCTCATGGTCAGCACCCACACTGCCACCATCACTACTATTCAAACAAGTTGAAAGAACAGCTTGAAAGATTTTTAAAAGCAAAGATGTTTAGATATTGTTCCATGAACGCTAACGTGTTATCCGGAGAGAGATGAAACTTTCTACCCTGTAGAGTTCATCTAGCAAACCCAGTGGGGCAGTTCTTTCTACCTTGTCCTGTCAGCTTGGAATCAAATCAATAGTTGGGAGTCTGGTTTAGTTTGACATGTTTATCAGGAGGGACCAGTCCCTAGAGAAGGACATCATGCTTCCTCAAGGAGAGGGAGTGACAAAAAGGAAGATCTTGCAGGAGATGGGCTTTCACAGCGGCTGCAACAATGGGCTTAAACCTAACAATTGGGAGGATGGTGCAAGAGTTAAAACTAGAAGACTCAGCAGAGGAAACAACTCTTTAATCACTTAACTGTTTACCAGGCATGGTGCTAAGCACATCATTTTCACACTTAAAACTAAAACAACATTAACAAACAAACCAAAAATAAAAGTTAAAATAAGAAACATAATCCGTGTTTTTTACAATTAACAGTGACTAATTTACTCAAAGGCAAACACGTTTAAAAACTGAACTCATTATTCTGATGCAGTAAAGGTGCCTTACTCCATGACCATTAAAGTCTCTTTTCAACCCAACAATTGCATCACAAAATTAATTCTGAGATATCAGAGAAATTCATTTCCTCATGCCAGAGAAGACTGAGGGTATCAATTTCATTAATGCTCATAGAAGCTACAGTCAAGAAATCTAAGGTCACTTTGCATTGGGTAAATCTGCTGCAAGACCTCTTTAAAAGTGCTGAAGAGCAAGGATGCCACTTTGACGACAAAGGTGAGCCTGACCATGAGATTTGCACTCATCTTGTTCAGGAAGAGTAAAGTTGGTAAGGAAGAGTGCAGAAGAACGGATATATTTGAAAACGCTACAAAGTACCATAGACTGGCAGAAGAACAAACAAATCCTTTTTGGAAATGCCATTTAGAAGTGAGGATGGTGATGGGGAGCTGAAAGCAAAGAGTTCAAGACAGAAAATGCTTTGAGTGGGTGCATAAGCAAATGTGGTGAAGAAAGCTGATGGTACCCGGCTATCAAAAGATATAGCATCTGGGTCTTAAAGGATTGAAGGTAAACAAGCAGCCATCTAGCTCAGAAGCAACAAAGCCCACGTGGATGAAGCACACCAGCCTGCATGATCACGAGGTGCCCAAAGGATCAGTTATCAGTCATCAAAAAACAAAACAAAATACCATTGTGTGCTCACCACCCCAATACAATTGCTGAAGACAGCTGGGTGCATAAGCAAATGTGGGGAAGAAAGCTGATGGTGCCTGGCTATCAAAAGATATAGTGTCTAGAGTCTTAAAGGCTTGAAGATAAACAAGTGACCATCTAGCTCAGAAGCAACAAAGCCCACCTGGAAAAAGCACAATAGCCTGTGTGATCACGAGTTGTCCAAGGGATCAGGGATCATCAGAAAACAAAACCATAACTTGTGACTAAGGAGGAGTGCAGAGTGGAGACCTAAAGCCCATCTGTAGGCAATTGGACATCCCCTTACAGAAGGGTCACAGGGAAAGGACGAGCCATTCAGGGTGCAATGTAGCAACGATGAAACATACAACTTTCCTCTAGTTCCTAAATGCTTCCTCTAATTCCTAAACACTTCCTCTATCATGATCCCAACTCTACCTTACAAATCTGGCTAGACCAGAGGATGTATACTGGTACAGAGAGGAACTGGAAACACAGGGAATCCAGGGCAGATGATCCCTTCAGGGCATGGTGAGAGTGGCAATACCAGGAGGGTGGGGTGGGAAAGGGAACCAATTACAAGGATCTACATATAACCTCTTCCCTGGGGGACAGACAACAGAAAAGTGGGTGAACGGAGATCGGACAGTGTTAAGATACAACAAAATAATTTATAAATTATTAAGGGTTCATGAGGGACGGGGTTAGCAGGGAGGGAGGGAGAAAAATGAGCTGATGCCAGGGCCTTAAGTGGAGAGAAAATGTTTTGAGAATGATGAGGGTAATAAAAGTACACATGTGCTTTATACAATTATGGATTGTGATAAGTTGTATGAGCCTCCAATAAAATAACAAAAAAGATGGTGGCAACAGTTGTACAATTATACTTGTTCTAATTGAACTATGGATTGTTATAATATCTGTAAGAGCTCCCAATAAAATGATTTTTTTTAAGTGCGGATGGTGAAACTCCCATTTCACTTTGGACAAGTTATCAAAAGACTGCTCAATGAAAAGATATCCCAAAAAAGGCCAAAAAAAAACAAAGGAAGGCCATCAAGGAGATGGAACTGGCAAGGTGGCTTGCCAACAATGAGCTCAAATCTAACAACAATTGTGAGGATAGGGCAGGACAGATCAGTTCCGTTGTACAATGGGTCACTGTAAGAGTCCTTAGCTCTGTTGGAGGCACAGGGAATCCAGGGCAGATGATACCTTCAGGACAAGGGGTCTGAGGGGTGATACTGGGAGGGTAGAGGGTTGAGTGGGTTGGAAAGAGGGAACCGATTACAAGGATCTACATGTGACCTCCTCCCTGGGGGAGAGACAACAGAAAAGGGGGTGAAGGGAGACGTTGGACAGGGCAAGATATGACAAAATAACAATCTATAAATTATCAAGGGCTCATGAGGGAGGGGCGAGCGGGGAGGGAGGGGAAAAAAGAGAGGACCTAATGCAAAGGACTTAAGTGGAGAGCAAATGCTCTGAAAATGATGAGAGCAAAGAATGTACAGATGTGCTTTACACAATTGATGCATGTGTGGATTGTGAGAAGAGTTATATGAGTCCCTAATAAAATGTTTAAAAATAGAAAAAAGAAAATAACTGTCTAGAAAAGAATCAGGGTAACATATGTACAAATATGCTTCATACAATTGATGTATGGATTGTTAATAAGAGTTGTAAAAATCCCCAATAAAATGATCTTTTAATTAAAATAAAAACAGCCAATTGTTAAAAAAAAAAAAGAGTCCTTAGCTCTGGTTATCAACCTTCCTAATGCTGCGGCCCTTCACTATAGTTGGTTCCTCAAGCTGTGGTGATACCTGCCCCCCCACCGCCAACCATAAAATTACTTTTGTTGCTACTTCATAGCTGTCATTTTTCTACAGTTATGAAATCGGGTAACCCCTGGGAAAGGGTCGTTCAACCCCCAAAGGTGTTGCGACCCATACGTTGAGAACCACTGGCTTAGCTGGTAGTGCCAACAGGGAGAACACATTTCGTGTTTACCCACAACCAGGCAGTTTTAAGAGTCATATACGATAACCTCATCTTTACAACAATCCTAGGATACAAGCATTGTTATATTATTCCCAGGGGTTCCTTCTGCTAGAGACCAGCCTTTCTGTGCCACTAGAGATTAACAGCCTCAGCAACTCACAAAGGCAGTTCTGCACTGACATGCAGGGTCACTATGAGTCAGAACTGACTCGGTGGCACAGTGATGGGTTTCACAGGGCAGTTTTGTATATAATCTCTATACTATCCAAATTAATGCAGTACTTTCCTTTTTCACTATTTCTATAAATAACACAGCAGCAGCTACCAAGTCATTAAGGGCTCAGTGCATTGAAATGACATACCCAAGATCATACCGCAAGAACACAGAACCATTTTTTGTTTAAATACGGATTCTACCCACCTTCAAAGTTCATATTCTTTGTCTGTGACACTGCTTTAAACATGGGTAACCATGGAAATATTTAAGACTAATGATGAAACTGAGTAAAGTTACCCAGTTAAAAAGCCAGATAAAATGCTCATGGAATTGCACAACACATAATGAAATCAGGTTAACTGTGAGCTGGGGCTTGACTCAAAAATGGAAAAAAACGTGGCACATTCCTCCTTTGGCAAAGATAAAGAGGAAAGGGGCTCATTAAGGTCAACACAGCAAACAAACACCAAATGCAAAGTATGATTTTCTCCGGGTACAATGAACTCTCCCCTGCCACTGAAAAATGACACCCTCTCAAAGCAGATCCTCACCATCTTCATCTCATTTTATTTGTCTAAAATGTGCCACTTTAGCTCTTAATTACTGATCTGTTTCCTCCTGCCCCCAACCAGTGTAAACCGCCAGTCAGGCATGAGCCAAGGAGTCAGGTTAGCAGTTGTTACCGTTACAATTATTCAAGAAGCCTTTCCTTTTCTTCTGTCCTCAATTGCCCACTGCGCTGACCTAGAGCACTTGGCGTTAATAGACATTTGGTGTTCCACGTGGGCAGGTATGACCTACGAGGATGCAACATTCAGAGAAAGAGCATGCTAGTATGTTTACCAGGTCCTCTACCCGAGTAAAACCTCAGAATTGTGTTAGAATTCTTCATGACAAGTTGACCACCCTTACCCATGAGACTGTAAGTTCAAGGCCCAGGGCTCTGCATCTTATATACTTTTATAATCCAAAGTCTTACTTGGCCCATGGCCTGAAATAAGAAGTGACCAAAAACAAGTTGTAATATATGCCATTTGCTTGTGATCTGTAGGCACTAATTTGGTTTACACTGCGCTAAACTAACTTCCCCGAGTGCTCATGTGCTTTTTATGTTGAGTATGGTTAATGAAGACAAAAGCAACAACTGCCAAAGAGCTACATGGCAACTGCCAAACTCAAGGTAACTTCTTCCTGTGCTCATGATTCCTGATGTGTCAGCTCCAAGTGGCAACCCCACATGAGGTAAGGAAGTACTGTGGCTCCAGTGCACTCAATGGCTGACTTGTCTCGAGCAGACTTCCAACCTTCCTTCTCAAGGGTCTTGGGAGACTAGAACCTCTAACCTTTTGCTTAGCAACCAGAGACAGGAAGCATTTGCAGCACTCAGACTTCAGAATTCTGGGATGTTAGGTGCTGTTGAGTCTAATTCCGATTCACAGCAACCTGTGTGACAGAGCCCAACTGGCCATAGGGCTTTCTAGCTGTAGATGGATCACCAAGTCTTTTCTCCTGGCTGCACTTGAACCTCCCATCTTCCGGGTGGCAAACAACAGGCACAGTAACCATTCTAAAGGCCCAGAGAAATGTCTCCATGTGACTGCATCACCTCTCCAAAGAGAATTTTTCAACTCCAGGTTTTTCTGTAAGTGCTATTTTACTACGTTCTTTACCTTCCATGTCTTAAAAGTATTATAGATGGAGCCACTCTGAACTTTAAAGTTCTCTTAGAAAGGTGGCAATTTTCCAAATCCTTCAATATAGCATTAAATATTTAAGTGGAAAGATTAACATTGGCACCCTGAAAAAGTTGTTTCTCTAAATACTGTAAATTCTCAGAAGTTAACTGTGTCCCACAAAGCACAATGCTGTGGAATTACAAAATCATCTTAGCTGAAACAAAGCTTTTCCCCACCCTGGTCAAATAGATACCTAAACACACGAGCTAAACAGTACAGATCCATCCCACATTAAAACAACTCTCTTCTACTAAACCTAAGTTTATCAACTTCTTAGCTTATCCAAGAAATAAAAGGAGGATCAATGAACACAGGTACCACTACAAAGACATGTGGTCGAGATTCCACGACTCTTGGGCAATTCCTTGCAGCAGCACTTTGTGTAATGAGAAACTACCTGGGAAAAACCGACCTGGCCCAGCACTGGGCAGCTGGGCAGTAACCCTAGATGGTTAGAAGCTGTTGGCAGCAGATTACTTACAGCACCTCGTCTCACTGCTATAACCAGAAGAGCAAGACTTTACAGGAACCAGGATGCGGGGTGAAGCAGAGAGGGAAGGTGAATTCTACGGGTTTTCTAAGAAAAGCATGTGGGGCCAAAAATATGAAAAATCAACACTGAAGTTCCTGAGAACCATTTAGGAAAAAAAAAAAGGGGGGGGGGCGAACAATCCGATCACAAAATCAAGTAGGCCACAAACTTCCCACACCAGCCTGCCTGTGGCCATCTGCTGGAGAGGAGGGTGGGAGGTATCAGGAGATAGGAGTACAGCCTTCGTGTAGCTACAGGACTGCCTAGCAGGAAAACAGGCATACTGGTCAGTGACAGCAGTCAAATAGAAAGACTTTACAAAATGCCCTTTGTCTGAAGCCCATAAACTCCACCAGTTTTGACCGTACACATTACCCTTACTTGACCAACTTTAGTGTCAGGCATAGCTTTGTATTAACTCTCAGCATCTCTGCTAGCTCCACATGAGAGAGAGTCAAAACCACCAGGAAGGCTACAAAGAATCAATATGCTAGAAATAAAAGCAGCCCAAGAAGGCAGGCACGGCTCCCAGACCCCTGAAGAAAACATCCTACTCTTTAGCTTCACTTTTCCTAAACCAGCTTCTCTACCTGTGGGTCGCGACCCTTTGTGCATCAAACAACCATTTCACAGAGGTCGCCCGATACAACAGTAGCAAAATTACAGTTATGAAGTAGTAACAAAAATAATTTTATGGTTCGGGGGATGGTGGTGTCACAACATGAGGAACTGTATTAAAGGATAACGGCATAAGAAGGTTGAGAACCACTGACCTAAAACAAACCAAGAGCCATCCTATTGTCTGCAAGTTGATTCTGACTCATAAACCATCTAACCTTGTTTCCCACTTTTTAACTCCTGTTGTGTACACCCTTAGAAAACGACAGGGCTACACATCTACTTCTAATAACAGCTCCCACCAGAGGGCTCAACAAATCTAAGGCAGTGAACTAGATTAAGAGGGTATTATTGATGTCTTTAAAATAGGTAATTAGGGGACTCATCTGACCAGCTAACCAGATCCTGAGTCCAAACCATCTTCCTGGTTAAAGTAAAAGTGGAGAAATCAGAGTTGGAGATGGCCAACGCCCGGAACCAAGCGGATGCTGTTCTGCAGTGTCTACTGGAGAAGAGCCACATGGACAGGCCATGCACCCGCTTCCCTCAACAGTGGTGCAAGGAAAGGAGATGGATGGATGATGGGCTGGCTGAGGGAGAACCTCAGTGATCCAACATGCATGTGATCAAGCTATTTGACCGGCGTGTGGACTTGGCCCAGTTTAGTGAGAACACCCCACTGTACCCCATCTGCTGTGTCGAGAGCGAGACCGTTCACCCACTTCACCACTACCTGAGGACGAGGAGGCATCAACTGTTACCATCAGCAAGAGTCATGATGTGTACAAGCTGCCACCACCCAGGGCCCCTGGAGATTCCTACAGAACTCGGATTCCCTCCCCATTGCAACCTGAGACCCAGGGTGCTCCAGATGAGGAGCCTGCTGAGCACCCTCCACACTCATTTATTACAATAACCAGCGCTGGAAATGCATTCACCAGAGGTGGAAGGAGGTATCCCATCAGAACCAGCTCCGTTATTCAGAAAGCACAAAGATCCTAAAGATGTATGATGTTTTCTCAACTCCCCACCTTGATAAAAATCCTCCACCTCTGAAAATAAATAATAATAGGTTATGGTTTAAACTACAATTAGCTTTTGTTTTACATTTCCTTCATCACAATAGAGGCTAAGCAAGTTTCTCAAACAAATAAGATGAACAAATTATTGAGTAATTCATAAAAACTTTAAATCTCAAAATAGCATTTTGCATTTTTAAAAACCAAAATAGCTAAATGTGCTGAGACAAAATGACAGCATCTTCCACTCATGGAAGGGTTCTGGAACTGAATACAGGGCAGTGGGAGTCACAGAGACAATTACCCAGCTCTTGTTTATTTAACGAAAATTTTTCACTGCTATGTTGGAAAATTGAACAAGAAATCATGTTGGCGTCCACTGTTTCACTCTCCCCAAACTTAGCACAAAAATCTTGATGTGCAATCCAAGAATGGGAAGCAATTTCATAAAAAGCTAGGCTCTCAAAGCACTTAACCTCATAGTCCTTTTCATTTTCAGTTCATTTACAAATTAAGTGTTTTCAGATATTTCTTTCATTGTTGTCAGTGCCTATTCTGGGCTCAACACTAAGCTGTCAAAATCGATCTGTTAAATCTAATTTCTTAAGAAACTCCCTTCATCTCCACCCAGATTTTCTATTATGCAACCTTATTTCCTGTTATTTTATAAATGAGGACCTTCACTCCCAAGAGTAAGTTTACCTGATCATTAGGTTTAGGCCACCATTAATTCATTAGACTCCCCAATTCTGTACCTACCCCCAAACAATGGCACTCAGGGTTCAAGGCCCTCCTCTCTCTGAAGCCTTCCTCAGTCTCAACCCAGAAGTACACCCCCCCATAAACTTCACAGTACTCACTGTATAAAATTCAACTTTGTTCTCAGTGAGTAACAAATATAAATATGCACAATACACAGTTTACCCTATCATTAATGTGAATGTAAGCATAAGTACATTTCAAGACAAGGAAACCTCTTTATTTTTCCTCAGAGCTAAGACTGTAGAGTTTGTATTAAACTGGAAAGGCACACTCATATAAAGGTGTTTCCAACAACTGATTTCTGAAGTCCAAACTCGTGCCCTAATTCACCTGTTTTTTACTTTCGTGTGGAGCCCTGATGAACTGGGTTACACATTGGGCTGCTAACCCTAAGGTCAGCAGTTCGAAATCATTAGCCATTCCTGGGAAGAAAGATGAAAACATCTGCTCTCATAAAGATTCACAGCCTCTGAGCTAACATGTTCTGGTGACATCCCCGCTCCGCCCCCCCAACCATAAAACTATTTTCATTGCTACTTCAAAACTGTAATTTTGCTATTGTTATGAATCGGGTGACCCCTGTGAAAGGGTCATTTGACCCCCAAAGGGGTCACAATCCCAGTTAGAGAACCATTGCTATAGAGGGTCACTGTGGGTTGACTCAACTGCTGTGGAATAACAGCTTTTCTAAATGCAGGAAATGTGCATTGCGACCATTTATGAAATACTCCTCTAGGCTAAATTTTATACTCTACTACAGCTATCAAATTAGTTAGACCAAATGAGCTATGATCAACTCTGTGGAACCTCACTGAGGGAAAGGTCTGCGTGCAAGATGCTTTCAGAAATAAGATGGACATCGGGATAGATCTTCCTTTTCTAATAAACACCCAACTGCTAAACCTGAGGTAACTGAATGACTAAAATATTCCTTAAATAGCTGATTTCAATGAGCCCAATTCAGATTCTAGGATCCTATACTCAGCTAATAAATGCTGGAAAACAAAAAAATGTAAGTCAACAGTAAGTCACAGAAAAGGATGCTAATCTATTTCACAAATAAGGTTTCAAGATGCAGCCTGAAGGCTCTCTGAAGAAGCATGTGTCACCCAGACCTATCTGCCCCAGGCACAGCGTCTTTGACTAGGAGCCCTGGGCCAGGCAGGTGGAGACAGGAGAACCAGACCTCTGCCCTCAAAGAGTCAAGTGAGAGCGAGAAACCAGCAGTTCTCAACCTGTGGGTCAAGACCCCTTTGGGGTTCAACAACCCTTTCACCGGGGTCGCCTAAGACCATGGGAAAACACGTATTTCCAATGGTCTTAGGAACCGAGACACTGCTCCTCCATCGTCTCCAGGTGGGTCCGCTTACATACGAGTACCCGGCATGATGACTGTTACTCATGCTACACTAAGCGTCAAGACAAGATTTCATTTGTCATTAGAAATGATTTCACAATCTATAATTACATATTGTTTTGTGATTGATCACTGTGCTTTAATTATGTTCAGTTTGTAAGAATGAAAATGCATCCTGCATATCAGATATTTATTTACGTGATGATTCATAACCATGGCAAATTTAGTTATGAAGTAGCAACAAAAATAATTTTATGGTTAGGGGTCACCACAACATGAGGAACTGTATCAAAGGGTGGCAGCAGTAAGAAGGTTGAGAACCGCTGAGTTAAACTGTAAACATCAAATTATGTAATACAGGACATCCTACAAGTGAGATAAAGAATGGAGAACAGAGTGAAGCGAGAACATCTCTGAGGAGCTCTGGGAAGACAAGTGACTTACTTGAGCACAGGCAATACAAAATAGGAGAAGGTAAGCAACCCAGGAAGTGAGAGCAGAGAGAGCCAGAGTCAAGAATGCTGACAAGGTGTGCTCAGAAAACCAGTCAGTCAAGCTGACTGCCAGCTGCATGGGCAGGCCTAAAAAGCACCATGCTCAGGGCAGGAGTTAGAGCATTCATCTCTCTGCAGCTACACAGACTTGGTGTCTAAGGATTTAAAACCGGGAGGCCTTCCATGTGATCTCCAGAACGAACCCCAAGGACACATTGCAGCTTAAATTACGACAGTGCACTAAGAGAAGACTGTAGTGCCTAAGGACTGACTCTCATTGGGAAGACACTAAACACTCCCACTAAGGAGTCCATCTGACCTTAAGACAGCAACAGCTCCTTCAGGCACTCAAAATGCACGCAGCCTGTGGGAGGAGCCAGGTGGAGCTGGGAAGGCAGTGTAGGGCTCTGCCTTCCCAGCTCCAACTAGGAAGGGAGGCCTGCCCCCAAGGTGATTCAAATGGAATTTCATTTACTGAAAGAACTATGGCTTACAAAGAGCCCTCAACATTCAGGTTTGGGCAATGACACACATATCATAAAGTTAAAGGCTTGCATGTACTGCAAATTGGTTGAAAATCATCAAAACATATTTAGAGCCACAACTTAGCAGACATTTATTTGGTCAATTGTTATATGCAAATAATAAAGAAAAACAGTGTATGATAGCTTGTGATTATGAAAGGAATCATGCCCCTTACCCCAAATAAATGAGCTGTCAATTCTACCCTGAGTTCCATTTGGGGATGGGTTCTTATGCTAATGAGGCATAATTAGCAATAGGGTGTGTCGTGCCAATTTCTGAAATGCAGATTAAACAGGCAAGGAAGCAGAGAGGGGGTAAGGGAACAGCCAAGCCCCATGGTCTCCAAGGACCAAGGAAAAGGATGGTGAGAAAATCAGGCCCTTCGCTGGACCCAGAGGCCTGCATTGGGGCTTCCAGTCCTCAGACTGAGAAAACACCCTTCTCTTGGTTAAAGGCACTGACGTGTGGCGTGTGATTATAGCAGCACTACATAAGACACTGCCCTGGTTGTTTTACTGGTCTGATGTACTAAGACTATGACAAGAGTGGCTGACCAGGTCCATCTCCCGGAGATTCAGGTATTGGATTTGAACTGTCTACCTTCTGGTGAGCAGCTGGGCTTTAACCACTGTGCCACCAGGGCATGAACCAATACTTATGAAACAAGGATCAGGATAAATAGAATTGTACAAAATCATTCCACTTAAGAATGATTTTCTTTAAAGATAACTATTCTTGCAAGACTAGTTCCTGTGTTCTCTCTGGAGAAAGATGTGACAATCCGCCCTGGAAACCCTGAAGAGTGTTCTGCTCTGGCCTTGGAGAGAGCTGAGTCAAAAGTGACTGGAATTGGCAGGGGGGTTGATTTTTCCCAAGTTTGTCACAAGACTTATACCTTCAAAACATCTTTAGAGAATTCCTATTATGGAAGGCACTGTGCTAGATCCTGGAGATTTAAAAGGAAATAAACCAGAATTCAAGGAATTCCTGATCCCCTCAGTAATTCCTCTCCTGCACTCAAGATGTCACCAGTACAGATGAGAGAGGAACGCTGTCTATATAATAGACATATGTTCTAGGTAGAAAGGAGCCCTGGTGGCATAAGCAGAGTGGGTTTTCAGTTGGGCTGTTAACTGAAGTGAGCAGTTTGAACCTACCAGATGCTTCTCAGGAAAAAGATGAGGCTATCTACCTTCTCCAGTAAAGACTGTTGTCTCAGAAACATCCTGGTGCAGTTCTACTCTGTCCCACCCGATCGATGTATGTTAGAAATGGCTACAGGGCAATGGGTTTTTTTTAGGTAGAGCTGAAAAGGGTCAGAGTCAATACTACAATGTACGAGGGGCACAAAGATTGCTCCATTCACCTTCCAGACCTAGTCTCCTAAGTGCCTAACCAACTCCAACTGTGTAGATCAAAAGCCTTAGGATTAACTTGATGCCAGGGAGTTTGGTTTGAGTTCAGATTGAGCACCTGAAGCTCACCTAAAGAAAGGTTCAACAATTTCCCAGGGTCAACCCAAGAGAAAGGACATAACAGGACTGGGAGCATGAGTCTCTGCCTTCAAGTCACACACGCAATGTCATGTTGCTTCACTCACACTAATGCAGCAGTTCTCAACCTGTGGGGGTCAAACGACCCTTTCACAGGAGTTGCCTGATTCATAATAGTAGCAAAATTAGTTATGAAGTAGCAATGAAAATTATTTTATGGTTGAGGGTCACTACAGCATGAGGAACTATAGTAAAAGGGTTGTGCCATTAGCAAGGTTGAGAACCACTGAAACTAATGGAAAGAGGGGCCTTGGTAGTATGGAGTTAGGCACCCAGCTGCTAACCACAAGGTTAACAGTTCAAACTCACCAGCTCCAAGATGAAGCTGTCTGCTCACACATAGGTTTTTAATCTTGGACACCCTGTATATGGGTTGCTGAGCTGAAATTAGTTGAGTGGAAAGAGGAGCAGGCATCAGTCACACTATGCCAACAGAATGACATTTAAAAGGAAGCAGAACCACAAAACTCCCTATAAGGGGGCTTCAAAAAGGCTGTGGAACAATTACAAGATCTTTTCATCCTATTATCCAAACCAAGGTTTGAAGCCCTGTCATGTTCCACTGCTGCAGACTTAAGACAAGGCAGGTTAAATCTGAATCATAGGCCCCAAGGCCCAACGCATCGCTGTCAGAATCCATTCCCACTCATCATGGTGACCCAGAGATCAGAGTGTAGGGTTTCTGAACCCATCATCTCACCTGCTCATGCCCCTGCAAGAGTGGATAGTGGGATCAAACTGCCGACCTTTGAGTTAGCAGCACAGAACTCTTAACAGCTGCACCATCAGTGATCCCTGAGTAACTGACACGTCCTCTTTCATTTCTGGCCCATCAAGTTATATGAAATGACAAGAATCCCCAAAAGCGAAATCTAAAAAGCCTCAGAATAAATTGTTAGGCAGACTTATTTCGGTCTGTTAAACTCCCTTTTTTTGGGGGGCAATGAACTAAATCAGTAAGATAGGTGATACGAGCGGGACTTAAAAAAAAAAAAAACAGAAAAAAATCTATTATCTTTCAGTTGTTTTCCACAAATTTTTGAAAGCCTCCCTCTTATTAGCTCTCATTGAAGAACTGCCCTTCAAACAATCCAGGCCATTTGCAAAATTAAATCTTACTTAAGAAAACCAGGTGACTTGCCGGGCATCAGCATACTTGTCGGCTGTGGTTGTTAGGTGCTGCTGAGTTGGTTCCGACCCATAGCAACCCTATATAAACAAAACAAAATGCTGCCTGGCCTTGTGTCATGTTCACAACTGCAGCCACTGTATCGACCCGTCTCATTGAAGGCCTCCTTTTATACTGCCATACCAACAGTCACCTGGCTGGGCGGGGAGGGGGGGAGAAGGAGGTGGTGAGGAGCAACTGCTGATGAGATGACTATCAGGCAGGAAAATGAAACACATAAACATGAAGCTAACACTGCACACTGGGAACAGCAGGAGAGCACGGTCTTAGACTCACCCTGCAACCCTTGTTGGCTGCGCTCCCTCTAGGGTTGGCCGATGGGAAGAGAGGCAGAGTGACCCATTGGCTTAGCAATAAAAACTTGCCGATAGCAGTTTGTACCCATGCAGGCACAGGGAAGAGATGTAGCAAGGTCAGGATCACTGAACTAAACCAGAGGCAGCTACCTGGACTGTCTGAGGTCAAGAAACCCTCCAGGCAGGAAGATGGGTGGCCTACTCAACAGGGTCAGGCTGGCACCGGCAGGTCTGAAGGGCAAGGAAAACAGGGTTACTTTCCAATCAGGTTGCTGAGTGCTCCTTGCCGTTAGATCAGGAAGCCTGCAATCTAGTTGGAGAAACAAAAAGTCACATGTCAACAAGCATGGCGATGCAAGAGGGCTTTGCCAAGTTTGTGGAGGGAAACCCCATTCTCTTTCATTCCATTTCTCCACACAACTCTTTAAATTCTCTTGTAATAGTTAAAACTGCAGTAAAGAGGAAGAAAAAAAAACAGAAAAAAAGACAAAAAGCCTGGGAAGTTACACTTGTGGCGATTTGAGCGGCTGAGTTCAAATTGGAAGTGCCTTAAATTGAGGAGAAAAATGCTGGTCAGGCTGGTGGCAAATCAAAACCTCCACTGCCACAGGGTTACTTATGACTCCTAACCACCTCCTGTAGCGTTTCTAAGACTATATAAATCAGTGTACATGGGGGGGGGGGGGGCACAAGGAGGTTGCAAAAGCAGATGGTGACACTATGTCCTGGATTATGAGATACATTACAAAGTCTCTAATTGCCAAGGGGGTGCTGAGTGAAAAAAAAATTTTTTCCTTCCTGATAAAGGGTAGGCCAAACAAGTTTGGGACCCTATGCTATCAATCTTGAAAAGAGCAGTCAGCCTTATCTTTCTCCCTCAAGAGGGGCTGATGGGTTTGAACTTCTGATCTTACTTATGGTTAGCAGTCCAAAGCTTATCTGATAGAGCTTCCAGGGTTCCTTAGGAGCAAGAAACAACTAAAATAAAGAAGATGAGATCCTGGTAGTTTCAGCTTGCCTACATCAAATTACCTATCTCAGCAGGGAGAGTAAAATTTGCATCACACTCAAAAAGATCCCTTCCTACAAATACTTTAAGAGGAAGCATGTGTGAGGAAGTACAGCTATTTAAACAATTAAGCTAAATACAAACTCCCTAGATCTGGGAAAGAAAAGTCACAGAAAGGTTTTGTTTTCCTTCATTGTAATCTCTACAGGGACTAGAAATCTATTTTCTAGACCACAAAACTAGATCAACACAAATGTTTGTAATAATAAAACTGTAAACAAGTCTTTCCCCAAAGCTTTACAAGGGCCCTCAGTTGTATACAAGGCAAAGAAAAAAGAATGTAGCATGTAGATGCAAACAAACAAAAACGTTCATTTATCATATTATAAAAATCAGAGACAAGTTCCTCTACCAGTTCAGCAGCAGTTTCAAAGACAAAAAACCATGACCCCAATCCTCAACGTACCTCCTACCAGTGTCCCCCTACAAACACATCACCACCTTCAACAGGGTCTATCCTTTTATTTTACCCCCAATAACCTTAAAATAACTAATTTTCTAATAGTAATAAAGTTATCCACTGTCATCACCACTGGAGCTCATAACCAGAGTTAAGTGTCTAGTTCAAGGTCACAAAGTTAATAACTGGCAATTCCTCATCTTCTTTGCTAGGTCTTTAAAACAGGAATTAAAAAAAAACACACCCTTATTTGGATAACATAAACACAGTAATCTTACAAGTTGGAATGGAAAAGTAAACATTACTCCAAAATGTGCTGTACCCTGCTAGGTGACGGCACTTACTCTGGCCTACCAACCTGGGTCAGTATTTCTCCCTTCAGCATTGTCTGGTACACTATATAACCTAAGTTTTAGTATCCTAAAACTTGGAGAAAGTGCATGAAAAAGTGAAATAAAACAACCTGTCCGTAGACATAAACTACATTAAGAAATGTCAGCTATACAGGCTTAGAAATCACTCAAAATCCAGAAAAACCGCAAAGTAAAGAGTGGCATTCTCAAGTCCAGCTACCCAAATCTTGGGCATTGGCACCTTCAGAAAAAGCCCACGCTACTCAACCAAGCGGAGGTGCTTCTTCAGCTGCAAGTACATGGAAATCCAAAAGCCCAAAGACTGTCACAAGAAGACCTCATTAGTTCAGTATTCTCAAGAAGCAAATGTCAAGGGGTAAAATACTTATATTTATGTTTCCTCTCCTACACTTTAACACTGCTCTCTTGGGCACTACAAATAAAAAAGCAGCCCCAACAAACCCCACCCCAATTTATTGTGTCCAAGTCACCGGTGATAATCCCCCTAGTCAACTCAGAATTGCTTCCCTCCTCCCCTGGGTGTAAATGCACACACAGGCGCGCACACACAAGGCCTGGTCTATAGGCCTCTAGCCTTTTTCTCCCAACACAACTAGGACCTTTGTTCCTAGTGTCGGTTTTTTACCCTAACTCAATAGCTCTTTCAACTTTCTACCCGGTGGTTTTGTTGGATTTTTGTTTGACAAGAAGAGATTCGGGGCCCGCTGCGAGGTCTTTAGGAGATGAGATGCCAAAAACATCGAGGGGGTTCTCTCGGGAGGAAGAGAAAGTTACACACATATCACCACTGGGCCTACACTACCGAGAGGAGCCCGGGGATCTGGTGATCCGGCAGGCCAAGCCAAGGCCCTTGGAAGGCCGCCGGGGAAGGGAGCCGGCAGGGGCGCGGTAAGATGTCCACTGGGGGCAGGTTCCCAGCAGCACTCCTAAGCGGACGTACACAACACAACACACGCGAACGCCGACACCCCCACTCTCTCGTCCCCCTCCCAATTACCTAAGGAGGTAATCAAACCGGGACCCACCTACGGAAAGCGATGCTTTCCGCTGATCTGACCAACCCCAGACAAACGGCAAGATCAACGCCAACACCAAAAAGGGCCGTCAGGAAGGCTCAGGAGGAACCAAAGCCTGCCCGCTCCCCAGCAGTGCTCCGCGGATGTGGGTTCCACCCCCCTCCCCCGATTGGCATGGATGTTTGGAAATTTGGGGCTTAATTTCTCCTGGAGCAGACGAAGGCATCCCCCCAGGCCACGGAGGCGGGCCGGGCTTGGGCTGAGCCACCCCAGGGCGGGCGTCAGAGCACCTCTAGCACTTGTTCCGTGCCCCAGTAAGCCCCCCCCCCCTCTCTCTCCCCGGGGGAAGGCGCAAGGGGATGAGGCGGCCAGGCAGACGTCGTGATGGGTTTTATGTAACCCAGGGAGCCCCGAATCACCAGTCTCGCTTGGGCTTGGACGCAAACCCGATTCGAGGGGGGCGGGGGCTTGGCAATTGGGTCACCTACCTCCCCCAAGTTCGAGGCGCCCTCCCCCAACCCCTCGCTTTTCCTTCTGCTCCACGGAGGATGTTCGGCTCCCCTCTGCCAAGTTTCGCGGCCGCCTTCGGGCCCCCTTCACGGCCCACTCGGCGTCATCCCTCAGCCTCAAGTTCCCCGGCTGAAGGAACTGGCCCGCGCAGCCCCGGCTCCGGCTCGCCCGCCCTCAACCGTCCCCCTCGGCAGGCGACCCCTGCGGCGGACTCCACTCACTCCGGCCGCTCCCTCTTAGGACCCTCGCTCCCCACAACTGTTGTCACTCGAACTGCTCCCTAGTTTCCATTTCCGGGCCGTCTCCGGCGCTAGAGCCTCCCCTCTCCCCGTTTCCGGGCCCCCCGTCCCATTTCCGGGGAACCCAGGCCGTCTTCACACCCCCCACCTGCACTTCCGGCCCCCCACTTTCTCTCTTCCTAGACGCCCTCCAAGCTCCCAAACCCACTTCCGGCCCCCCCGACCCTTGCCGGGCTCCCCCAGACCCACACGCCTTACCCCAATGCAGTGAGGGGCCCTTCTCATGGTGAGGGGCAGGAGGGGGCACCCAGCGTCACCCCCCCACCCCCGCTCCGGCCCACCCGGGCCCCTCCGGCCTCGGTCTCCCTCGAACGCCTCGCCCGTCAACCCTCGGCCCCGTCCTTCCGCGGTCCCGCCGCCGCGGCCGTCGCCACCGGGAACAGGGCCGAGCGGGGGCCGAACCGCGGCGATGACACAAGCAGGCTTCCTGGGACTTTCTGTTCCAGCCCCCCCCCACCCCCGCTGCTCCCCCAACCCCTCAGCCGACCCCTCCCCCAGTCGCTCGGTCCTGCGCCCCAATTACCTAGTTAGGCCCCAAAGTCTCCGGTGCGGACTCGGTGGCGCGGCAGTAACTTCCACTCGCTCCCCCCACCCCCCCCAGCGGCGGCGGCGGCGGCGGCTCCTCAGTCCCTTCAATTATCAGCTGAGCCGCAGCACCGCGCCGCCGTGCGCCTCCGCCCGCGCCGCCTCCCTCCCCGCCAGCGCCGACACTCCCGGGGACTACTTTGCCCTTCCCCGCCGGGCTCGTCCGCGGGACAGGCCCCGCAGTCTACTCGCGGCCCATCACATTGCCCCTCCCTCCCCCACCGCCCGGCGCGACGCCCCCAGCGGCCTCCGATCTCCTCCCGATCCCTTCGAGGGACCAGGAAGAAGGCTGTGAAGCTCCGCTTGGTATCCCTCCGCCGGGGTCACCCCCTCCCCTCGGTGATAGCAGGAACTAATTCCCTTTCGGGTCACGGGGGGCCTCGAGGTGGAAATTTCCTCTGTCAAAGTTCCCTGAGACCCTTGGGAGAGGGGATGATTACCCCAAGTTTGAACCTGCCTCCTGACCTCCGAGCGCTCAAAAGCTAGGCTCGACTCCAGCTAGGGCTTTGGCCCCATGACCCCAAGCAAGTCCCGCCCCTTCCTGGTTGTCCTAGCGACGGCGGTGGCGTCCCAAGATGGCGTCGTGGCTGCCGGACACTCTGTTCGAAATTGTAGGACAAGGTCCGGCTCCGAGCAAAGACTATTACCAATTATCGGTCACCCGGTCGCAGGCAAGTGCGAGGCGCGGCTCACCCTCTCTCCCGACCCCCTGCCCTCCGGGGTCGGCTCCGGGGACGCGAGCCCCCACTAGGCCGAGAGCGAGCGAGGCCCGCCGGAAGCGCCCGCTCCCAGCCCCGAGCCGGGCGATCGCCCTGGTCCGCTCGGCCTCCTCAGCCGGGCCGCCCGCCCGCGTCGTCCTCCCTTCCTCCGCCCCGGCCGTCCGCGCCGCGACCCCGGGGCCCTACCCGCAGAGCTGCCTCCGCGCGAAGCGTCGAGCTGGCGTCCTCCGCGCGGGAAGGAGGCGAAGACCGCCCCGGCCCCGAGTCCCGAGGAGGAGCCGGCAGGGGAGGGGAGAGAGGGCCGACCTCTCTGCCAGGGTGTGACTGAATCCTCGGGAAGTGTTCCAATCCCGGGCGGTATCTTCGACTTCCACACCCACGTCAGGACGCCCAGCCTTCTAGGGAGAAAGGGGCGGCGGCGAGTTTCCCCCCCTTACCTTCTCGGAGCCCTTTCTAGCCCATGGAAGGTGTGCGGGAGGGGCGGCACCAACTGTTGGAGCTGCTCCGCGCGGCTGCCCCACCCATCGTGACATCTGCCCCACCACAATCAGCCGGAGGATTGTGCCCTCCGGGAGGAAGGTGACCGCCTGTTTATGACAAGCCGCGGAAGGTGGGTTTTCTGGGTGATTTATGGTGCACGGGAAATGACCGCCTTCTCTCCCCCAGCTGGGCCTCCACGTGGGCAGTGCCCACCGAGCTTGTGCCGCTCTCTGAGGTATCCGTGCATCTTGCCGTTGAACACTTGGTCGTCCTGAGATGCGGCCGGGTGGCTCAGCGGTTTCAGCGATGGCCCGCCACCCGAAAGGTCGTGCAAGCAACCTTGCACTTGGAGAGGAAGGTCTGGTGGTCCTTTCCTTTAGGAACCCTATGGAGCCAGCAGGTGGATCTCCTGGAGCAGCGGTTCTCAACCTTCCTGATGCGGCCACCCCTTAATACAGTTCCTCATGTGGTGGTGACCCCCGCCCCCAACCATAACATTATTTCCGTTACTACTGCTTCACTGTCATTTTGCTATTGTTAGGAATCAGGCAATCCCCTGTGAAAAGGGGTCTCTGGACCCCCAAAGGGGTTGGGAGGCACAGGTTGAGAACTGCTGGCTTAGAGAGTCACGATGACTCAGAAACAACTACATGGCAATGGAGTTTGTTGTGATATGCCTATAAAATGAAATGTAGAACTCACTATCTGTGGGTGTGGATATTGAATATCAATTTGCTCTTGGCCCCTACAAGAGGCAGAGAATGGATGTTTCATAGCTTTCTAATCATCCTTTGTAATAGAAATAATTTTATTTTCTAAACCTAAGAAGTCACCATCTTTACCTGCATGATCAGCTCACCCCATTTAAATTTTCTTGGACGAAATAATCTTTTTTTCAAGAATGTTGACACATTTAATTAAGAGTTCTCGCACATACTAAAATTGTTATCTTGGGTACACTTTGGTGGCAGATTAGGGGCTGTCTTCCATACTTGACTCACTCACGTGACTGATGGAAAAGAGATTCTGTTTCTTTTCATCCACCTCAAGTAAGTTCTTATTGTTTACCGCTTAGCTTTTTGCATAGTGTGTCTTAAAAGGATTCCTTTTGAGCATTTTCCTGCCAGGTCTGGGGTGACAAGTCTGCTCTGTTGTAGAGCTGGACGCCTCAGCCAGGTGACCCCCTGCGTGCCTGTTCCTTTCACTTTCACTGAGTTCAGCCTTAAGCGTCTGTTTGTCTTGACGATGCTGCCCTTGGTGTTCTTCCCCGGTGTAACCCGGGCATGTGTCTTCTAACTATCCTATTTTATTTTTTAAATCTTCTCTTTCCAACATCCTGAATTGGTGCTTCCTTCCTTCCCAGATAAAAAACTCACCTTTATTTCGGGATCTTTTTCTCTCCGTCAGACACTCATCTATAAAATAGGAGGGGTGGTTTTTGTTATGGTTTAAGATCTGATCCAGTTTCTATTTCCTAGGCACTCTGAATATGTATATATACTACAATTCTACACAAGTTCGTCCCAAGTCTAATAGATTCATCCTCTTTTTAAAGTCAAATGTGTTGCACAAAATAGAAAGCGCTTCCCAGTCAGTCGCTTTGAGACGATGCCACTTTCTAACCAAACCATAGTTACACACATTCTCAGTACATGCAACTGAACCTCCAATATGGGGTGGCTTGCTACCAATAAATACTGAAAGACTAGCATTAAAAAGCGTCTTAGGTAGGTTTTTAATTTTTTAATGACGCTCCCTTTTTTAAGTTTTATTTTTTTTCTTCAATCATTTTATTAGAGGCTCATATAACTTTTCACAATCCATACATACATCAGTTGTGTAAAGCACATTTGTACATTCATTGCCCTCATCATTCTCAAAACATTTGCTCTCCACTTAAGCCCCTGGCATCAGCTCCTCAATTTTCCCCTCCCTCCCTGCTACCTGCTCCCTCATGAACCCTTGATAATTTATAAACTATTATTTTGTCATATCTTGCACTGTCTGCCGTCTCCCTTCACCCACTTTTCTGTTGTCCGTCCCCAGGGAGGAGGTTATATGTAGATCCTAGTAATCGCTTCCCACTTTCCACTCCCAGTATCGCCACTCACACCACTGGTCCTGAAGGGATCATCCACCCTGAATTCCCTGTGTTTCCAGTTCCCATCTTTGAATGTCTTTCGACAACTGTTTCCTGTACTCCTCCCAAACACACTCACCTGTCCTCACTTCTGCTTTTCTTCCATACAATCTGTGTAATATCCAAAATATGTCCTTAGTTTAGATGATGACTCCTTTCTCAAATCCTCTTTTTGGATTTCTTCCTTCCCCCACTCCCCCTTTTCACTGTATTTGTATAGTTTTAAAATCCCAAAGCTACGTACTTGACAGGGACTTGCAGGCAGCCAAATCACACTTTAGTTCCCCACTGTTGTTGACATAGTCCTTACACAGGAAGGTTTTCTGTGACTCCTTGCTTATGCATTTAAATTTGTAAATACTTTGTTTGTTTGTTTGCGCTTCTAGAAGCATTCCTCAGAGTCCTGGTGGTGCAGTCATCATGTGCCCCGACTTCTAATTGAAAGGTCAGTGATCTGAACCGCCCAGCTAAGCTCCTCAGGAAAAAGATGCAGCAGTCGACTTCCATAAAGAGCCTCCTCCTAATTTATAAATTTAAAAAATCTTTAAACGTATACAGAATTGACCCCCCAAAATTATGTACAGCCTTGAGAGTCCTGTCTATGGGGCAGTTCTGTGTATAAGGTCACCACCAGGAGTCAGAATCGAATGGGCTGCAGTGAGTTAAAGGGATTCCAAATTAAGAACTTGCAGCTGTGGATTCACCCCTCCTCCAATGGATTATTCAGACTATAGCATGGGGTGGGGGCAAGTGGGGTGGTGTTAGATGTTAATTCTCAAATCTGATTGTGATGAAGATGTCAAGGCTAAGACAAATCAGTCCCCTGCTTTCTGAATGAAAGTCATCTGGTTGTGCCCCCTCCCTCTACCGCTTGTAGTAGTCATTCTTGGTTCTCCCTCTGAAGAGGAGTTCTCTCAAAAATAGTGGATTCATACTGGAAAGGCCTTGAATGCTATTGTGAAGCCTGGGGCCATTTCACATAGGACTCCCTGGGAAAATCTCACTTCCCGTTGCTGAATGAAGTTCCAGACCTTGATTTTAATTAGCAATTTGGCATTTACCACAGAATGCTAAATAGAAGCTGGTGCCCACAAAGACTATAACTCCTTTAACTGTTGGGCTCCTTTATGGGCCTGAGGAGGCCTGGTGGTGTGGTGGTGAAAGTGCTCTGCGCTACCAGGAAGATTCAGTCCCAGCAGTTGCTCCACAGAAGGATGAGGCCATTCGATTTCGTGAAGATTTGCAGCCTGGAAACTCTATGGGGCGGCAGGTCTACTCTGTCCTGTCCAGTTGCCATGAGCCCACTGCAGGGCATGGCTTTGAGTTTATTTCTAAACACATCAGGTACTGTTTCATGGTACATATCCTCTAGTGGGAGAACCTAGTTAACGATTTGATTTGTACGACCATGTAGGTGGTGTAATATTTATATGAACTTTTTCAATTTAAGTCTAAAGGATATTGATGAACCACTGTCAAGTTAATGAATAAAGCCCATCCACGGCCATTGAGTCAATTCTGGCTCAGTAGAACTAATTCTTGGGGTGTCTGAGGCTGTATATCTTGCATAACCCACTATGTCATTGGGGCTCTTTTAATGAAAAGAACCCAAACAAAACACAAACCCATTGTCTTTGATTCCGTTCTGACTCATAGTGACCCACACAGGGTTTCCAAGACTGTAAATCTTTTTTTAATAGTTTTATTGGCTTTTAATCCACTTATCACACAATTCAGTAGTTCAATCATAGCAAGAAGAATCTTTTGTTAAATCATTTTACTAGGATCTCATACAACTCTTATCACAATCCATACATACATCAGTTCTGTAAAGCACATTTGTGCATTCGTTCCCCTTATCATTTTCAAAACATTTGCTCTCCACTTAAGCCGCTGGCATCAGCTCCTCATTTTTTCCCTCCCTCCCCAATCCCCCTCTCTCATGAACCATTGATAATTTATAAATCATTATTTTGTAATATCTTGCCCTGTCCGACGTCTCCCTTCACCCATTTTTCTGTTGTATGTCCCCCAGGGAGGAGGTTATATGTAGATCCTTGTAATCAGTTCCCCCATTCCACCCCACACCTTCCGCCACCCTCCCAGTCTCGCTACTCACACCACTGGTCCTGAAGTGATTATCTTCCCTGGATTCTCTGTGTTTCTAGTTCCTATTTGTACCAGTGTACATCCTCTGGTCTAGCCATCTTTGTAGGATAGAATTGGGATCATGATAGCGGGTGGGGTGGTAGCATTTAGGAACTAGAAGAAAGTTGTATGTTTCATTGTTACTACACTGCACCCTGACTGCTTATCTCCTCCCCGAGACCCTTCTGTAAGGGTATGTCCAGTGGCTTACAGGTGGACTTTAGGTCTCCACTCTGCACTGCTCCCCTCATTCACAATGATAATGATTTTTTGTTCTGATAATGGCTTATACCAGATGCTCTATCTTTTGATAGCCAGGCACTATCAGCTTTCTTCCCTACATTTGCTTATGCACCCATTAGTCTACAGCGATCATATAAGGGAGGTGAGCACACATGATAGGATGTTTTGTTCTTTCATGCCTGATAACTGATTCCTTCAGCACCTCGTGATCACACAGGCTGGTGTGCTTCTTCCATGTGGGCCTTGTTGCTTCTGAGCTAGATGACCGCTTGTTTACCTTCAAGCCTTTAAGACCCCAGATGCCAAATCTTTTGATAGCCGGGCATCATCAGCTTTCTTCACCACATTTGCTTATTCACCCTCTTTGTCTTCAGCGGTTGTGTCGGGAAGGTGAGCATCATAGAATACCAATTTAATAGAAGAAAGTATTCTTGCATTGAGGGAGTACTTGAGTGGAGACCCAATGTCCTTCTATTACCTTAATACTAAACCTATAAATATATGTACATAGATCTATTTCCCCATCATATATAAATATGTTTGCATATGTACATGCCTTTATTTAGACCTCTATAAATGCGCCTTTATTTAGACCTCTATAAATGCCCTTTGCCACTTAGCTGTTTCCTCTATTTCCTATGACTTTCCTCTTGCCCCACTATCATGCTCAGTCTTCATTTGGGTTTCCGTAATTCTTCTTGGTTATATTACCCTTGATCACGCCCTACCAGGCCTCCTACACCCTCCTCACCACTGATTTGTTTTACTTGTTGTTCCCTTGTCCCTGGGTTTGTTAACACCACTACCTTTCCCTCCACCTCCCCCTATCTGATGTCCCCCTAGAACTGTAGGTCCCATTGTTTTCTCCTCCAGATTGTTTATCAGGCCTATCTTATTTAGACAAACCTTTGGAGATAATAGCATGCACAAAAACAAGATAGAGCAAAACCAAGCAACAATATACAACAACAACGAACCAATGACAACAAAACAAGAAAGAAAAGCTTGTAGTTAGTTCAAGGACTGTTTGTTGGCCTTTAGGAGTGTTTTCCAGTCCAATCTGTTGGGGCACCAAGCCCTGACCCCAAAATCCACCTTTGGCATTCCCTGGGGACCTCACGGCTCCGTTCCCTTGCTGTTGTTGCACCCCCGTAGTGTGTTGCCTTGGTGTGGCCGGATCAGATCGGACACAATTCCCACACGGAGTCTCCAGTGACTAGAGTATTGTAATCATTACCACCATCAATTTTAGAACAGCCCCCCATGGTTAAATCAGGGTTTGTTTTTTAATTATTTATTTATTTTTAGCATTTTATTGGGGGCTCATACAACTTTTTTTTAATCATTTAATTAAGGGCTCATAAAACTCTTCTCACAATCCATACATACATCAGTTGTATAAAGCACTTTTGTGTATTCATTGCCCTCATTATTCTCAAAACATTTGCTTTCCACTTAAGCCCCTGGCATCAGGTCCTCATTTTTCCCCTCCCTCCCTGCTCCATCATGAACCCTTGATAATTTATAGATTAATAATTAATTTTTAAAAATAGAACAAACTATTAAAACCACTTTGTAAATTTAAAAATAATAATTTAATATTTTGTCCTTTCTTAAACATTGACGTCTCCCAGTTAAGTCACTTTTAACATGATGTATGTAATTATCATCAGTTCTAGAGAGTTCTCCCTCCACTGTAAATCTTAAAGAGCCTTATCCTTTTCCCTCGGAGTGGCTGAGGGATTTGAACTGCCAACCTTGTGGTTGGCAACCCAACACCTAATCCACAGCGCCACAAAAAAAAAATCAAACTCACTGCCATCGGGTCGATTCTGATTCCAAGTCACAAGAACAGGATGGAACTGGCGTTTAGAGTTTCCAAGACTTAACTCTCTATAGGAGTAGAAAGCCCATCTCTCTCCTGAGGAGCAGCTGGTTGTTTGAACTGCTGACCTTGCAGTTAGCAGTCCAACACATAACCACTTCACCACTGGATTCCTAATGAATAGTGTAGGTACCTGAAAATCTCTGTTTCTCGAGGAAGCAAATATCTGGAAGGGTACAGTATGAACTACCCCTGAAATGCTGTCATCATTGTCCTCTCGAAATGGAAGTGTTGCTCACGGTGGCCAGAACTGGTGACAAATTGCATGGAGAAAGGCCAGAAAGTATTAGAAACAAAGCCTCAAAAATCTGCCAAGTCGAGCAGAGCTGCCAGACAGGAAAGTGGAGAGTGACAACCTTGTACATCTGAAAACAAGTGGACAACAGGCCACCACCTATCACCCAAATGGATCCTAAACTATCTCCACATCATCAGAGTCGCTTGAATTGTGTACAGATTCTTGGAAGAGGCTGTTGAATTAGAATTTTAAGTTTGATATCTAAAGTTCATCCAATGCTTTATCCTAATAGCACAGGGCTTGTCCCACGTAGCCCCCAGAGTCCAGCCACTCCAGCTGAAAGGCCAGTCTCATTTTACATCTTCTCACCAAGGATGGTTGAAAGGGTACATACACGCTCAGGTTTACTCCACACCAAAGGTGTTCAGGTGTGTATCTCTCTGACCAGTGGATGGCTGCAAACAGGGTGGTTCAATCGCCCCGCGTAATTCCGTGTTTTAGCACTGCATAATATTCCATTGTGTCCCTTCTGATGAACATTTAGGCTGTTTCCATCTTCTTGCTATGGGGAAAAGGGCTACAATGAGCACGAGTGTACATATCTTTGGAGACTTTGGAGGGAATCCCAAAGGAATTCTCCTGACAGAATTTCTTGAAGGAAATGGGATGATCACAGGGACTTTTTGTGTAGATGATTTTTTAAAAATAATTTTATTAGAGGCTCATATAACTCTTATCACAATCTATACATACATCAATTGTGTAAAGCACATTTGTACATTCATTGCCCTCAGCATTCTCAAAACATTTGCTTTCCACTTAAGCTCCTGGCATCACCTCCTCATTTTCCCTTTCCTCCCCACTCTGCCTTCCATCATGAACCCTTGATAATTTATAAATTATTATTTTGTCATATCTTGCACTGTCCGATGTCTCCCTTCACCCACTTCTCTGTTGACCGTCCCCCAGGGAGGTGGTCACATGTAGATCCTTGTAATCGGTTCTCCCTTTCCAACCCATCCTCCCTCTGCCCTCCCAGTGTCGCCACTCTGATACCACTGGTCCTGAAGGGATCATCCACCCTGAGTTCCCTGTATTTCCAGTTCCTATCTGTACCAGTGTACATCCTCTGGCCTAGTCAGATTTGTAAGGTAGAATTGGGATCATGATAGTAGGGGAGGAGGAAGCATTTAGGAACTAGAGGAAAATTGTATGTTTCATCGTTGCTCATCGCATACTGACTGGCCTACCACACTCCCCCCCTCATTCACAATGATATGATTTTGTTTTCTGATCCTTTCGACACCTCTTGATCCCACAGGCTGGTGTGCTTCTTCCATGTGCGCTTTGTTGCTTCTTCCATGTGCGCTTTGTTGCTTCCATGTGCGCTTTGTGGCTTGTTTACCTTCAAGTCTTTAATACTCCAAATGCTATATCTTTTGATAGCTGGACACCATCAGCTTTTTCGCCACATTTGCTTATGCACCCGCTTAGTCTTCAGTGATTGTGTCGGGAAGGTTAGCACACAATGATATGATTTTTTGTTTTTTGATGCCTGATAACTGATCCCATCAGCACCTCATGATCACACAGGCTGGTATGCTTCTTCCATGTTGGCTTTGTTGCTTCTCAGCTAGATGGCCGCTTATTTACCTTAATTTTTTTTTTTAATGGAAAGTTGCATTAGTGAGGAGAAAAAAAACTCTGAGAACTGTCTTTCCTTCATAACAATGCCCTGTTCTGCTCGCTGTTCAAAGGTAGCAAGGGCCATCCCACTAGTGGTAAGTTGGAGAACCTTACCTGCCTACAGCCCTGATCGTGCCCCTTCCTACTTTATTGGCATTCCCAAACTCAGCATTTAGAAGGTACATGATTTAAATACCTCAAGGATGCCCAAACTGCCCTTCTGCCTCGGTGTCAGCGGAAGAGAATTCTTCAAGACAGGTTTAGAGAGATGGAAACACCGCCGTCAGAAGTATCTAGACATGGTTGGAAGATATGTGGAGAAACAATAGCTTCGCATTTTTTGATAGTTTTGTTTAATAAAGGTTTCTGTGATTCTATTGCAGCCCATTTTGACTTAACCCTCATCTCTGACGAACTCCTACTTCAGACCCCCTCAAAAGAGGATCACTGAGGCTGACATTATTGGGGGCGGGGGGGTAGAGAGAACAAAAATTAAAAACTTGCAACCCCCCACCCCGACCAAAAAAGATAGATATCTTCGAAATGCTTTATGATGGAAGTGTCCAAGGTTGTGACACAGCAGCTAGTGACACAAAAGTGTCAGCGCCTTAAAGAAAACTAGACTTAATCTGCTGGGCGGTTATTCAAGAGCCTCAGCAACAAAGAATTGTGCCCGTGCCGGTGCAAGCCATCGGCCAAATTTAAAGATTTCAAATTAGTGCAGTGGCATCAACATGTCAATACAAGAGGGCCTGAGCAAAAGTTGGTGGGAAAATCCCTTGATCTTTCAATTCCATTTTTCCAGAAGCCTTCTGAAGCCCCCTCACGTGTACCCCTTGGTCCCCAACCAAATCCGTTTCCAGGACTTTTAAAAAATAATTTTATTAGGTGCTCATACAACTCTTATCACAATCCATACATACATCAATTGTGTAAAGCACATCTGTACATTCATTGCCCTCATCATTCTCATCCAGGACTTTTTTTCCTCGTGAAATGTTCTCAACTGGGAAGGTCATACCACCAAGAATTTGTCCCAAAGTAAAGGCAGGACAATCACAGCTTTCTGTTTTGGCAAAACTGTGAGACACTCGTAACCACAGAATATGCCCCAGTCTTTGATAAACAATGTGGAGGGTGTCTATTTACAAGCAACCACCACACACACACACGAAAGAAAAAGCAACCCACTGCCAACCTGTCGCCTCCACCTCCCAGCAACTGGACACAGGGTTTCTGAGATGGACCCTACCTGGATCAGAAGGCCTTCCTCTGCTCCCAAAGAGCAGCTGGTGGGTTGGCACCGCCAGCCTTGGGGTTAGCAGCCCACTGCCTCACCCAGTGCACCTCCGAAGCGCCTTTCTATTAACTCCATCAACAAAATGCATAGGAAGTGACGAAGAGCTAGTTGCTGGGTTACATAAAGTTTGATTCCGTGTTTTAAAAGGAAACTGATTTGCAGTAGGTATGAAGTAAACGTCAGAGAGAGGCTTGTCAGGGCACATCGTCCTGAAAGCTCAGGCATTTTCTACAGCCCTTAGTTCCTACTTAGAATCTGAGGTAGCCATGAAGATTGAACAGGGCCGTGCCCCGGCGGTGCCTCCTAGGAGCTGCCAGCCTGCTCCACACACGGGCCTCCCTGCCTGTTTCCCCAGCACCACGTTAGCGCCCCTCCCACATTTGGCTTTTAATCAATGTGTCTCCAAAGAGCCTGCTGTTTGGTATGGACAAAAAAAGTAATAATCTGTATGTGTTAGCAAGGTTAGCTGCAGGATCTTAGTGCCAGAAAAGAAACCTTGGGTTAATGAACTGAACTGCTAGCAGAAAGGGCCTGGTGGTCTAAATCATCAGCCCTTCCAAACCCTGTGGAGTTCCCCTCAGTCATACAGGGGTCACCATGAGGCACAGTGAACGCAATAGCCTTCACCCTCACCCCAGCCCCGACCCTCTGATAAGTTCACTCCTCAGAACAGAAGGGTTTACGCTCTCATGTCCTATAGGGAGGGGGGGAGGTGAAACAGAAAGGTGGAGGAAAAAAATCATACAAAACCAGCCCCCCGGGTAGACTTCTCAGTTTGAAGAACATAATTTCTCCAGGACACTGGGATCATATTAGGGAGACATCAAAGTCACCTGTTTTGAGAGTCGAATGCGGTGCCATCTTTAGTATTTCTCAGGAAATTTCATTTTCACACCATCTGCTGTTAAATTGGCTGACTTGAGGAGGCGACCCCATGTGTGTCAGGAGTAGCACTGTGGTGCACAGGGTCTGCAGTGGCAGGTCTGTCCTTTTTTTCTTTCAGTTCTATTGGCATATACTTCACATATACAATTTAATTGCTCAATCATGATTTTTGCAATCGCCACAATCAATTTCAGGATGTTTGCTTCCATTCATTGCTGATAGCTCCCCATTGCCCCCTTGCCTCCCATCCTCCCCTGCCACACCCCCAACCAGCTACTGTCTCTCTAGGCCTCCCTGTCCTAGATTTCATATATGGAAATGCAAAGCGGCACAATTATACCAATTTTTAAAAACCAACAACAATGACTAGGCATAATACAGAAAAACCTCAAATAAAGAGAAAGCAAAAAAATAGCAAAAACCAAAACAGCTTTAAAATGGGTCAAGAGGGAGTTCAGATGATAAGGTATTCCATTTTAAGCTGACCATATCTCCCCTAATGAACCGCGCCATGCTCTCAGCCTAAGAACAAAGCTCTTCCCCTCCCTCGACTGGTCAGAGAGGGTTCACCAGAGAAGTACGCCATGTGGGGACCCTGCGAGTGGATCTGGGCTGTTAATGTTTTCACTGTTATGTGGGTGATGTTTACAGAGCTCACTGGTTCCCCTTCAACAGCTTGTGTACATTTACTTTCATGCATCAGCGCTCCTCCCACTGCCGCCCCTTCTTGACCAGTCCCCTCCTCCTCCTCTCTTCCTAGCCCTTCCTGCCCTCTGACCTTTCTCCCTGGGCTAGTGCTGCCCTTTGGAAGTCCTGTGGTTTTAGTTCTAATCTAAGGAGTGTGTTCCTCTCTGGTGAGATTGTTCACTCTGTTAGCCTGTCTATGGATTCACTGGACATTGCTCCACAACGGATGAAATTGGTTCCAGCAGGAAGGGTGGTAGAGGGCCTGTAGGGTCAGGGGTTCTGCCAGTCCCTCTCAGACCAGAAGGCTGGTCTTTTTGACGATTTTGAGTTTTGTTCTGCATTTTTCCTCCAAGTCTATCGAGGATCTCCTGTTATAATTCCTTTTAAAGCAGTTGTCCAGGCACCAACTAGTGCTTTCAGTTTCAGGGTCTTGGAGGCTGAGGTTCAGGTGACCCGCTAGTTCATTGGGCTAGTGGTTTCTTTTGGTGTTTGATTTTTTTTTTCTCTTCAATCATCTATTCCCTGGGCCCGAAGAGCCTAACCAATTTTGTATCTCAGATAAGTGCTCACCAGCTTTTTAGACCCCACCTGTTAGTCACCCAACTAGGATATAGAGCATTGTCTTTGTGTGGGGCATCTTATGCCAATTGACAGTGCTCTCCCAAACCCCAATCTTAGCCCAGCCTTTCTTCCAAGGGGCCTGTGGGGGCTAGGGCTTTGAACTGCCAACCTTTCAGATCGTAAGCAGGTACATTAGCCATTTTCACCACCCTCGGCCTCTGGACCCAGGAGCTCTGCTCCAGCCCTGCCCCTCACAAGTACAGAGAAGACATTCCTCCAGGCTCCTTCTTTGGTAGAACGCTTCCCTAGTCTCCCCCATGGCCCACTCTGCCCGTGGACGACCAGCCACAGCCAAGTGTCCAGGCAGAAAACAAGGCCCCTGCCCCTCTCTTAGCCTCAGAGTTCACTGTGATACTTACTGCATTCTTCTCCTGTCCTGTGGTTGATAGCTCGGGGTTCACCCTCATCTCTTCAGCTGTCCTTTTGCCTGCCTCTCAAAGTCCCTCCTTCTTTGCCCATGAAGGCCAAGCATTGTCCCTCCTCGTGGCAGCTAAGACGCTACAGCTCGACTGTGCTCAGGGCCCTAGTCACACTGTTTGGGTTTTCCCTCCTCCGGGCACTTGGGTCCGCACCTCTCTTGCTGACAGGAGCTGCTGCAGTAAACATAGCCTCCCTGTCCTACAGGTTAGACCAGCAGGAGAGGCCCCTGCCAAAGTCTCCTTCCATTCTGCACATCTGACACACTTATGACTCCCAGCCCCGTGATGCTCCAGGATATGCCCAATTAAAGAGTTGTGAAATCGGATTTAGTCAGAAAGTTTAAATTTCCTTTGATTTCTTTTTTCAAGTGGTGTAGGAACTTTGGGAGAGTATCAACCGGGTGATCTCCAGAAGAATAGAACCGACAGGCTGTCTGTCTGCCTGTCTGTTGATAGATGAGGACATGTATGGAGAGGCAGTCTTCGACTTGTGACATGCTTAGGGGCTTCAAAAACCCTGTGGGAAAGTCCCATTCTCTTTTCACTTTCCTGTGAGCTTTTTCATGTACAACAAACCACACTACGACTGTCTGGTTTCATTTTAACCAACCTGGTGGCATGGTGCTTCCGTGTTAACCACACAAGGTCAACAGTTCAAAACCACCAGTGGCTCTGTGAGATCAAAATGAGACTTTCTAATCCTGTAAAGAGTTAACAGTTCCAGGGAATGGAAAGCTGCTAACGATGAGTGAAATAAGGAAATCTTCTAAAATTGATAGTGATTTCACAACTCTTCTTCATGTGACTGAATTATTGAAATGTATGGTATGTGGGTTATGTGCCAATAAATTTGTTAAAAATAAATAAAATAGTTACAGGTCTCCTCTGTCTTATAGGGCTGAGATGACTTGAAATCCACTCAGCGGCATATTTGGATTTTCTTATTGGTTCATTTGTGAGCATTTCTAGACATCATATCATCAGTAATAAGCAAGACACACCGCATTATAGCATGTGATTTGCTGGCGTCATAATTTTCAAATATTCACTCACTGATATTTGCATGTAGGTTCCAGCCCCCAAAGATAAAGATGGGATTTCTAGAGCCTATAGGTAGTCCCCAACTTACAAGGGGTTCCATTCCCGCAGGTCCATTATAAGTGGGCTCTAACACAATTCGAATGCCTTTTGTTTTGTTTTCTTTATTTCTTTTGTTATCAGTGTCTTTATAAGTCATCCCATTGAACATCTCTGAGTGAACATTTGAGGAAGATCCCAGCAGCAGAAGTGCCACAACCAAACTCAGCCTCATAGCCAGTCGATGCAAACTCACAGCAACCCCAAAGGACGTTGCCCCTGTGACTTTCCAAGGCTATATATCTTCGCGGGAGCAGAAAGCCTCCCGTTTCTCCTGAGAGAGTGGTAACTGCAAGGTTAGCAGCTTAATGTGTGGCCGACTATGCCACCCGGGCTTCTTAATGATAAAATGATCCTCCCATCCCCCCATAGGATCAGAAAGCCTCATTTTGATCTCACAGAGCCACTGGTGGTTTTGAATTGTTGACCTTGTGTGGTTAGCAGCCCAACACGGAAGCACTGTGTTACCAGGCTGCTTAAAATGAATCCAGATGGTGGTTAAGTGTGATTTGTTGTACATGAAAAAACTCACAGGAAAGTGAAAAGAGAATGGGACTTTCCCACAGGCTTTTTGAAGCCCCTAAGCATGTCACAAGTCAAGGACTGCCTCCATACATGACTCCATACATGTCTTCCATACATGTCCTTACATGTCCTCGTCTATCAATAGACAGACAGCCTGTTGGTTCTAGTCTTCTAGAGATCACCCGGTTGATACTCTCCCAAAGTTCCTACACCACTTGAAAAAAACATTAAAAATCAGCCAGCCTTGTGCTGACAATGAAAAGCAATGATAATGAAAATGAAACACAGTTCAGTTGGTCAGAACCCACTGCCAGTTGTGTCAGAACAGTAGCCCATGGTAAGTTGGGGACTACATATACTGAGGGAACAAAACCCCTCACTGTTGTCATATCGATTCTGACTCATAGCGACCCTATATGACAGATTAAAACTGTCTCTGGATTTCCAAAACCTAAATCTTTACAGGTGTAGGCAGTCTCATTGTTGCCCCTCAGAGCAACTGGGAGGTTCAAACTGCTGACCCAGTGGGATAATAGATTAATACATGTCCCACTACGCCACTGGGGCTCCTGGATATAGATATATAGAGATGATTTATTTTAAAGAATTCCTCATGGAATGATGGGCCCTGGCAATCAAGTCCATGGAGCAGGCCAGCAGGCTGGAGACTAAGGCAGCATAACTAGGGTCCTGTCTGGAGAAACAAACCTTCCTCTTTGCTTCTCAGGCCATCACCTGATTGGCTGAACCCCACCTACATGATCAAGGGCAATCTGCTTAAAGTCAGCCGGCCGTGAATGTTAATCACAGCTACAAAGTACATAGCAACCTACAGACCAAGGTTTAGCCAGACACTTAGGCAGCACAGGCTGGCTAATTTCACACGTGCAGGAACTGCCCCAGACATGGGACAGAAAGAAAATGGTACAAATGAGGTGGCCCCAGCCTGAAAACCCGGCAGTATCCAGTACAGAACCCTGTCCAAGCCCTGTCAACAAGTGGCAGCTACTCCGTCTGCATCTGAAATCACACAGCCACCTGCTGTTGCCCTGGTATCGTCCTTGGGCAGGTGCATGGCTCACTCACCATCTCTTAGCACCTCCTTGGGCTGGGGCGTTTGTTTGGTCTCACCCTGCCCACGTGGACAAAGATTTGCCCTGTAATTATATGGGGCAGCAGTACAACACTTAATTGGGAGTCACTGAGTCATGACTCTTTAATACTCCAGCTGGTTCGCAAGTCTTGAGCCAAGCCAAGGTAGGCCCAGGTCAAGCATACTCAGGTGTTTTTTTTTTAGCTTTATTTATGTAATCATCTTATTGGGAGCTCTTGCAGGTATCACAGCATTCCATGGTTCAATCACATCAAGCAGGATTGTGCAATTGCTACCACAGTCTGTTTCAAAACATTTTCTTTCTTCTTGAACTCCTTGATATCGGCTCCCTTTTAACCCATCGCTTCCCCCACCCTACCCCCGCCCCAGGAACCCTTATTATCTATTTTTTTTCTTTTTTTGCATCTTCCATCATCCAGTGTATCCATTTACGTGCAATTCTTTTGTTCGCTCCCCTCAAGTGGGGTTAGACAGTCCTCAGCACTGTCAGCTGCAAGTTCACTCCTCTGAAATGCTGTCTGACTCGAACGGTGCCGTCCTTTGGGTGCTAAGGAAAGCGCTGGCGTTCTTGTTTGGTTGGTGTGCTTAGAGAAGTTAAGCTTGCGTCCAAGATGGTGTTGGTGGCTGTGTGACTTGGTGCAATTTTTCACCTCCCGGAGGGTCCACTCGTCAACTCCCCCCCACACACTGGACATAGCTCCTCCTCCACCTGCTTCACAGATGTGCTAAGCCTGGAATGCATGCCAGCATGCCACACGTGCTAATCCTGTGAAATTTCTAAACCCACCAGTCCGGCGCGTCTCAGAGAGAGAGATTCCGGGTTCCACTGGGATTGGAAAGTCCAGGATTTGACAAAATTGCATGGATGTCTTTGTGCCAGAATTTCTCAGCCAACCAACCCACCTCCATCCTAGTTGATTCCAATGCACTGCGATCCTACGTGAGATTTCTGAGATTCTTCATCTGTATTGGAGCAGACAGACTCATCTTTCTTCAGCAGAGTACCTGGTAGGTTTGAGCCACTGACTTTGAGGTTAACAGCCGAACACCTAACCCACAGTGCCACAAGGACCGCCCTCTGAAGCTTCACAGCGCCTGTCAAGTCCTGCTGTGCTCGGGAAACCCCCAAGGGAGATGGCTGCCTGGGGCTTTTCCGAAGGGTATGCCACCATGGGACCCTCTTCTCCCAAGGCATCTTCATGAACTAGGTTTCTGTGGAACATTCTGGAAACACTCAGCATGGTCCTGAGGTACTTTCACTGCACTGTCATCACCTGGTCCCTAAAAATGACTGTAATGAGTAGTGACGTTAGCTACGTCCACAGGCTACAGAGGACAGCATCGGTCCTGCCGTGTCTATAGGAGTACATCTTAGAAATAAGTCACTGACTGGGAAGGCTAAGCCCTGACCAACTAAGTTGGATTTGTGTCTATACAGCCCCAAACCTGTTGTCCTCCAGTGGATTCTGAACTGAGTAGAACTGCCTCAAAAGGTTTCCAATGCTGTAACCTGTCTCCCCGAGAGCAGCTGGTGGGTTTGAAGCACCCACCTTGTCAGTTATCAGCCAAGCCCTTAACCACTGTGCCACCAGTGCTCCTCCTGCCCAGACAAAAACACCAAAACCAAACCCACTGCCCAGAGTGGCCCTAGATAGAACTTCTGAGAGTAAATCTTTACTGGTGCAGGCCGCCTTTCTTACTCCCAAGGAGCAGGTGGTGGATTTGAACCTCTGACCTTTTGGTTAGCAGCCCAAGTTTAACTCACAGCACTACTAGGGCTCCTGAAAATAAATAGTTTGACTACCTTATGATGACAGTGTCCAAGCAGAGTTTTCGCACCTGATAGTTTTCAGTGACTTTCATCTAAACCTGGTGCCTATGCTCAGGAGGCGACAGCTGATAGATTGTTTTTATTATTAATATAGATATATATATCAATCAAGTCACTCCATAGTTCAATCACATCCAGCAGAACTGTACATTTGTTACCACAGTCAGTTTCCAGACCTCCTTCTATATGGACCTCCTTAACATTATTACCCACCACCCCTCTGTGCCCCTCCCCAGAAACCCTTATTCCACTGCCTGACTCTCTAGGCTCACCAGTCCTGGTTTTCATACCTTCCCCAAAGAAAAAAACATACACCACACACCACAACCATACACCACACACCAGATCTTTTTAATGACCCAAGTCTGACTTGGCCATCTATGGGTTTTCCTGGCAGTAGGGTTAAAGAGTATCCTAAAATTATCAACTGTTTAAAAATCAGTTCCACACTCTTCGGTCATCCAACAAATGTGTGTGGTTCCTGGGTGCACTGGGAGCTGAATATAAATTTGAAAGCAAAAAATGCTGATCCCTGTACCATGGAGTGGGCAGGCTAATGGAGACAGAAGATAGCCGTCAAGTAAGCACATATGCTCATTACAAGGCATCATTACAGTGAGTGCCAGCAGGGGAGATGTGGCCAGAGGCAGTGATGCTTGACCTGAGAACTAGATGACTAGGGTGCAGAAAGAAGTCTAGAGAGCCTGCCCGCCACACAGGGAGCAGCAAGGGGGCAGAAGGGTAGGCTACGAGGACTTCTGGGAGAGTAATCTGTAGCTTTTCCCTGACAGTAAGAGGGGGAGAAACCATTGAGCTTTAAGGCTGTGAGGAGGCTGGAGCTCTGCAACCTTTTGAATCAGCCCACGCTTTCTTTCACTTTGGGTTGGGGGTGGTAGGTGTCCTGGAGTTGCTTCTGACCCATAGCTACCCCATGTCCAAGAGAATGACATATTACTCGGTCCTGTACCATCCTCAGCATCACTGCCATGTTTCTACATTTTAATATAGAACACAACGATGCAACTTATACTCAAGGGCATTTCAGAGTTGACCGAAGCTTTGTGCTTTGTAAAAATTTGTGTGTTTAAAGGTTCAGTCTGGTTATGAGGTGAAGGACAGGCCTTTAATGACCCGTGCAATTCAAAGTTTTTTCTTCATATTGTTTTGTGATGCAGAAACTCATCGACTACTGATAGTGAGTAAAACTAGTTTTCATTTTCTATGTAACACTGTCTCATTTCAATGATCTGTGGTTTCTCTTTTCACAGTAGCCTCTTTGTTCTCATTGACTTCATAATCAGTAATCATTACTAAGCTGAACTTATTGAAAACTTTGACCTTAATAAAGCTCCCTTTCTATTCAATAGATACACATAAATGAGATAAAATCGCTACAGAATTCTATTAATAAGAAAAGGGTGCTGCTAAATTTTTTTAAATGCCAAAATTTAACAACTGTTCTAGGTAGTAGTGACCCATGAAGAATTTTTTTAATTCCATTACTTTTAATTTTTTAATCATTTTATTGTGGGCTCATACAACTCTTATCACAATCCATAAATACATCAATTGTATAAAGCACGTCTGTACATTTCATTACCCTCATCATTCTCAAAACATTTGTTCTCCACGTAAGTCGCTGGCATCAGCTCCTCATTTTCTCTCCTCCCTCCATGCTCCCCCTTCCTCATGAACCCTTGATAGTTTATAAATTATTATTTTGTCATATCTCACACTGTCCGACATCTCCCTTTCCCACTTTTCTGTTGTCTGTCCCCCAGGGAGGAGGTTATATGTAGATCCCTGTAATCGGTCCCCCCTCCCTACCCCACCCTCTCTCCAACCTCCCTGTATCACCACTCTCACCACTCGTTCTGAAGGGACCATCTGCCCTGGATTCCATGTTTCCAGTTCCTGTCTGTACCTGTGTACATCCTCTGGTCTAACCAGATTTGTAAGGTAGAATTGAGGTCATGATAGTGGAGGGGTAGGGTAGGTGGGTGGGAAGCATTTAGGAACTAGAGAAAAGTTGTATGTTTCATCCTTGCTACACTGTACCCTGACTGGCGCGTCTCCTCCCTGCGACCCTTCCTTAAGGTAATGTCCAGAGTTGCCTACAGATGGCCTTTGGGACTCCACTCTGCACTCCCCCTCATTCACAATGATAAGATTTTTTATTCTTTGATGCCTGATACCTCCTCCCTTCGACACCTTGTGATCACACAGGCTGGTATGCTTCTTCTGTGTGGGCTTCGTTGCTTCTGAGCTAGATGACAACTGTTTACCTTCAAGCCTTTAAGACCCTGGATGCTATATCTTTTGATAGCCAGGCACCATCAGCTTTCTTCACCACATTTGCTTATGCCATGTCAGGAAGATGAGCATCATGGAATGACACATTAATATAACAAAGTATTCTTGCATTGAGGGAGTACTTGAGTGAAGGCCCAATGTCCATCTGCTACCTTAATACTAAATCTATACATATGTGTACATAAATCTATTTCCCCATCCTTGTATATAAATGTATTTACACATGCACATGCCTGTATGTAGACCTCTATAAATGCCCTTTGCCTCCCAGCTCTGTCCTCTATTTCCTTTTGTTTTTCTCTTGTCCCACCATCATGCTCAGCCTTCATTTGCATTACAGTAATTCCTCTCAGTTAACTTAACCTTGATCACTCCCTACCAGGCCTCCTACACCCTCCTCATCACCGATTTGGAAAATGAAGGAATTTTTACACAAGCACAGACATGATTGAAGTTGCAGGAGAGCACAGCATAGGGAGGACAGCATAGGGAGCAAGGGGGTGGGGCCTAAGAACTGCGGGAAGAAGGCAGGCAGTCAGACTGGAGGGCCTCGTTTTCTTATCCAACAACGTGAAGATCATACTCCTTTCCTGATAACAATAGCTTAAGGATTCTATGAAATACCACTTACAAATGGTGGATACAGGGGCCTGCCTTGTCTCACCTTTATATTCTGGCAGGAGACTTTAGTTCTGAGTCTCATATTTCTGGTCTCTAAAACTGCAGTAAAGATGACAGTTCTGATTCTTATTTAAGTGAAAGACATTGGCACTTATGAGGGGAAATCATTTACACATCCTCGTGCACACCTTTGAATTGTGGTGTTGAAGAATTTTGAAAGTACTATGGACTGCCAAAAGAACAAACATCTGTCTGGGAAGAAGTACGGCCAGATGCTGTTTAGAGACAAGGATGGTACTTCAGACGTGTTATCAGGAGGGCCCGGCCCCTGGAGAAGGGCATGGTGCTTGGTAGAGGGTCAGTGGAAAAGAGGAAACCCTCAAGGGATGGCTTGATGCAGCGACTGCAACAATGGGCTCAGACATCACGATTGTGAGGATGACACAGTGTTTGGTGATGTATGTGGGGTCCTTGTGAGTCAGGCCCAGCTTAGGTGACTGTGATGAAGAATCTGTCGCCGGTAGGAGTTGGTTAGGGAGCCCTAGTGGTGTAGTGTTTACATGCTGGGATGCTAAGCACTGTCAGCAGGTTGAAGCCACCAGCTGCTCCACAGAGGAAGACAAGGCTTTCTACTGCTGGGAAGAGTTGCAGTCTCACAAACCCACAGGGCCAGATCTGCCCTGTCCTGTAGGCTTGCTCTGAATCCGAATGGCCTCAGTGACAGGGGTTGGCTCAGTCGTGTCAAAGTGAGGGCAAATATACATACTATGAAAGGGCAAGTCGGCGAGCTCCATACACTGGAGGTGACCTGGGCTGCCGGTACCTATTTTCCAGGGAAAGAGGTGCGTGTAGAAACAAATGTAGATAGGAGGGAGGACCACTGGACCATGGTCACTGAGCTGCGATGTTGTAATCGTAGCACTATAAATGATACGTTGAAATGTGCGTTGCACCAGGATCCTGGTGTGAGATGGTGTAGAGGAAGAGGTGACAGGAGTGGCTGCTGCAGTGTCACGCTGAGTTCTGTGCTCCCAGAGAGCCACGGACGGGGCTTCCGTGGGCAGTATAAAGATACATCCGCATCTCGGTGAGAGGCTGTGGGCTGCGGTGCTGAAGGTGGCCTGAACTGACTCGGGCTTGGTGGCAGGGCGCCCTCGCTGAGACAGTCACGTCTCTGCAGTGTGGTGCGGAGACTGTGTCAGGTGATAGGAAGGAAATGAACGTAATCAAGTGTGGTCACTGCAGCTCAAGCAGTGCCACCACAATTGGGCACGTGGGAAGCAGTCGGTGCGCCGATAAAGGAAGAGGATGAGTCCAGAGAGGCGCTCTGGTTATATGCTGCTAACCGGAAGAAGGTCAGCGGCTCAAATCCACCAACAGCTCCATGGGAGAGAGAGGAGGCATTGTGCTCCTGTAAAGAGTGACAGTCTTGGAAACCATAGGGCTGTTCTTCCCTGGGTTGCCATCAGTCAAAATTGACTCAATGGCAGTGAATTGGGTTTTTCTTTGAATATGCTGAGTTTAGGGCAGGGCTTCAAACTGACTTATTTCCATTTGGATCAGCCCCATCCCCACCCCCTGCTGAGAATTTGCATTTCCACCTCAGAGGTACTGGATCCTAAAATGTACCAGATCCCCAGATGGGTCTTCTGATTGTGGTGCTTCTGGTAGGAATCTGGTTAAAATGTACTTCAGGTTCAGTCTGTCAGAGATGAGAAGGCAGATTCTCTTCCAAAGGTTGGTCTGGGTGAACTAGTTCAAAGCCCGGATTTCGGATGCTGCTAACCCAAAGGTTGGAAGTTCAAGTTCACCTAGAACAGTGGCTCTCAACCTTCCTAATGCCACAACCCTTTAAGACAGTTCCTCATGTTGTGTTGACCCCCAACCATCAAATTATATTTATTGCTACTTCATAACTGTAATTTTGCCACAATTATGAATCAGGCGACCCCTGTGAAAGGGTTGTTCCACCCCAAAGGGGTCGAGACCCACAGGTTGAGAACTGCTGACCTAGAGGCACCTCAAAGGGCAGCCCTGGCGGTCTGATGCCGAAAGATCAGCCCTCGAAAACTTCACGGAGCTCAGTTCTACCCCACCCCCTCCCCCCGGGTCACCCTGGGTTTTCATCGCCTCAATGGCAGCTGGTTGGTAAACTGCCTGCAGGTCTCCAGGGGAAGGGGAGCATGCTTAGCCGCTGTAGCCGGCACAGGTTCTGGGCTCAGGACTGGCGGCATAGCATTTGGATCAGCAGCATTTTCAGCTCCGCGGATGGATTCCCCTCAGGGAGGGGAGGAGACAGCCAAGGACAGAGCTTTAAGGTTGAAGCATCTGTAGGAGGCAGCGGAACGCATGACTCCTGACATCTGCATGTTCTTTTTACCTTCTGGGGATAAAGTATACATCCCTGACATCAGTGGCATAAGCTGTACACATGATTTGAGGTTAATGCTGTGGATAAGTGTCCGTGTATGTGTTACTGTGTGCTGTCAATCTCTACCCCAGGCAGTCCCCCAGGATGGAAGAGAGTGCCCAGAAGGCTTTCACAGGAGAAGATGGCCGGTCTCTCCTGTCAGGCCCTGGGGGGGTTCACAGCGCCCACCTTTCCTTTGGCCACCGAGCACTTCGCCATCATGCCAGCACCTGAGGCAAGTCTGCCCAGCATTGCTAAAGGCTCTGCCTCCCCGTGCGGTGCTGACCTGAGGGTGAAGTGACCATTTTCCTGTGGCAGAAACCACAACTTGTCTCCAATACCTATGTGAGTTTTGTCTCAGTAAAGGATCACCTGACTTTGAGCAGCGCCTACCAACAGCCCAGAGAAAAGGCAGCATTTCACAGTTTCTCCTGCAGCGACCAAGAGCCGCTGACCACATTCTGGCCAGTTAGATGCAAGTCCGCAGGGTTGGCGAGCATTTCACCGAGGAGGATCTGGGAGCTGGGCCCTCTCTGTCCCTTCCTCTCATTGCCAGCTGGGCTCAGACTCCGTGCCTCAGCCTGGAGCAGGCCACCGAATCACACAGCACGCCCCGAAGTTGGTGAAGTCACACAGTGGAGGCCTGTCTTCTCTCACACGAAGAAGAACTAAACTTGCAGCTTGGGAAGCCGCTCTGCTGGGCGGTCTGTGGCACTCAGTCCACCCTAACTTGACCCTAATTGCACCTTATATGGCATACTCCTGCCCCTCAGCTGGACAGCCCCTCTCGTGAGTTTCCTCTGCTTTCTGTGCGCATTGTACATGTGTGCATGTTATATGTCAAGGGTAATGTGTATACTTCTTGCCCTGGTCTCCTACTTCAGTGAACTTACCAAAGGAGAGAATTAGACACATTTGAAACGCGACATACCCTAGAGCATAGGTTCTCAAACTTATTTGTCCTACCACTCGCTTTTGAGAAAAATACCCCGTGCCCCCCGGCAATGAAAACTCCTAATCCAGGGTGAAGTGTAAGTGTTGTTGTTGCCGCCCCTTGGATCGATCCACATTGCCCAGGGGGAATTACTGTCCTGGATATTCATCCTCATTTTGTTTCTAATAACCCAAAACAGAGTTGCTGGGGAAGACAGGAGAGAAACAAACTTGTCTTCTAGCCTGGAATGGGCTGAGCAAATGTTGTCTATCTCTGTACAAAGCAGCACCGTGGGCCAGGGGAATTGGAGATGCCCTATGTGATACTGCGGATCCGGACTGGAGGACAGTATTACAAATGGGCGTGGTCAGTGCTGTCCCTGACTTGGAAAACTGTAGTGTAGACAGGGGTGTCAACTCAATGAAAACTTGGGCCATTTGGTGCAACAGGCAAGATTCACACAGGCCACATCACATTAAAAATTTTGTTAAATTTATATTTTGAAGTGAGGATTCAGGAATATGGATAAGATCATTAAAACACTATATAATTGCTTTTATTTAAACATTTATTATGTATCTATAAAATTTAAATTTTTTTTTCCGAAACTTGCCAGCGCTTTCCTCCTACTAGTTTTCACTTACTTCTCATGTTGTGACCAGAAAATATAACAAAGTAACTAATAAAAAAGACAAAATGTAGGACAGCTGACAAACATGATGCACAATCATAATGGCTTCCCTCTAAAGATGTTAGCTAGTGCTGCCGCTAGGTATGATTCATAACAGCACAACCCAGAGTGCTCTTTTTAACCTTTTCATTATTGGCATTTATTTACATTACATGACACTGAGAGTGGCAGACATACCGCTTTCAAACATTGCCGGAACAGAGTCAGCGCCTTTATACATGTCCACAGGCCCCCAGGAAAGGCACTGGGCCACATGTATACTGGTCTTCAGTAGTTAAGGGTTAATGAGGGAATTGTGTGTAAGGCATTGCCTAGATCTCCCCCAAGTGCTATTTTCTTCATAACAATTTTTTCTATTTTCATTTTATTTCAGAACATCGCGGGCCACAAGAAATTACCTCGGGGGCCGCATATGGCCCACGGGCCACCAGTTTGACACCCCTGGTGTATGCATCTAAACCCAAACACACTACCATCCAATCACTTCTGGTTCCTCGAGACCCCCTCTAGAGTTTGTGAGGCTATAGATTAGTGGTTCTCAACCAGTGGTTGCAACCCCTTTTGGGGGTCGAACGACCCTTTCACAGGGGTCACCTGATTCATAACAGTAGCAAAATGACAATGATGAAGTGGCAACAAAAATAATTTTATGATTGGGGGTTTACCACAACATGAGGGACTGTTTGAAAGGGTCGCAGCATTAGGAAGGTCAAGAACCACTGCTGTAGATCTTCAGTCTCACCTTTCTTCCGAGGAGCAGCTGGTGGGTTTGAACCACCAAGATGAGACCTTAGCTGCTAGAAATAAAACATTAACAATAGTCAGGGAACCAGGCTCACCTTTTTTGTGAGAACCCTACAAGGTGAGGGCATCCTAATTGCCAGAATTTTTAACTTGCTACTGAGAAAATATTTGTAACTTAGATTGCAAGTCTCATGGCTAGCCTATGTCAATTATTTCATTTTATTTTGTACATTTAGGGGAACAAAGTAAGAAAATATTTATGGACCAAAAGAATTTCTATCATTTAAAGCTCTTTAGTTTTTATTTTTCTTTCCTCTTCTGGTGGAACAGTGGATTGAACAGTAGGCTGCTAATCAAGTAGTCGGCAGTTCAAATCCATCAACTGTTCTGGAGGAGAAAGACACAGCCTGCACCAGAAAAGATAGATAGTCTCAGAAACCTACACAGGATCACTTTGAGTCAGAGTTGACGTGATAGCACTGGGTTCTATCTATCCATCTATTTTAGTGATAGATCGATTGCAATTATTATCAAATCTGGCAAGATATTTATTTATGCACATAGTAACAATGATGCAGTCTTTTCATTAAAAGAACTCATTACTGAATGGTGACCCCATAGGCAGAGTAGGACTGTTCCTGTGGGTTTCTGAGGCAATAAGTCTTCAAAGGAGCTTAAGGTTCCTTATGGCCATAGAAGTTTTAGATTTTTAAAGTTGAGTTTCTGCCCCAAAGTGGTGGAGATGGTGGCAGTGTGTGTGTGTGTGTGTGTGTGTGTGTGTGTGTGTGCCATCATGTCTGTTCTGACTCATAGTGGCCCTGTGTGCAGCAGAACAAAACTCTGCCTGGTCCCATGACACCACCATGCCCCAAGGCAACTCTCTCATTTAGTCACTCAACCCACTCCAGTCATTTATTACTTTCATGCTTTATTTTGTTTAACGTTTTTGTTACGAAATTTGAGTTTATACAACTCACCATAGTTAACTAGAGATAACATTGCAGAACTCCTGGATGGGGGAAGGCTGCAGAGAGCCAGTTTCCTTCTATTCTAGGGGAACACCAGACTCCAAATCCAAATATAATTTGTAGAGACATGTTTATTAAGCCTTAAACGGGACAAAGACAAGTCATCCAATTGAAGGAGGCCATCAGCACAAGACCATAATTGTGTCCAAGGAGTCCCAGCCACTTAAAAAGGACGTCAGACACAAAGGAAACGCCACAGATTCACAACTGGCAACAGATCAATTCCTCACATTCACAGATGGGACTACAGCCTCGACTTGGAAGAGGAGACATGCCCTATTGCAGGTAGAAAAGGTTGAAAGTGTGGTTCAGGACCTTCTAGCCACCTTGGGGTATGACTTCTCACCATTTGACCATGGTACCCCAGTAACCATTATGAAACATATAGAAGGATTAACTATGCCCTAAACTGCCCTGGCAGTGCCATGGACACTGAGAGATGGATACTGAATAGCTATGACAAGAAAAGTGCAACGACTTAACATCCAAAAATAGAGTGAATGTCTGTTACCATCTTCACCGCAGCCCCAGGAAGCACTCGCGCCATAGTAAAATCTAATTGCTCTATCAATTCCTGCCAATAGTGCTAGCATTCTTCGCTACATTAAATATGTGGCACATAGGGTCTTGTCTTAATGATCCTGTTCCCTCTTAAATGAAACTATTATATAAGCAGTTGATTTTCCTCTTGGTTTAGATGTTGGAGGTGGGGTGGAGAATGCTACTCTATTGTGGAATCTCTGTTCCCCATTGTTTCTATTCTTATTGAAAGGGGCTCTTTTGTTTTAGTTCAACACATTTTATATGTGAAATGCTGTGTTTCAGAACCGTGTGATCTCTCGTGTAAAACTTAAGTAGTTTGTCCTTCAGAAGAATGTGCTCATAATTAACCAAACTGGCTGGGATCTCTCACTTAGACCAGGTGACTGATCTTTACATCGAAAGACCTTTAAAGTGCATTCAATTTACCATCCATCAATCATTAGCCCCTGCAGTGCAGTGAATTATTTAGTTTGGCTCTTCTAGACTTTTTTTTTAGTGATTGTTAATAAGGGTTCATTGTGATTACCATCCTGATTTATCCCAAAGCCCTCTCAAAAGCAGGAAGGGGGATCTCATTACCAGCAAGAAAGAGAGAGGAATGACATGTATCCTTTGGATCCTATGATTCTTGCACATTGAATCTCCTTGATCCAGACGATATCTGTGACACAGGAGGAGCAGCAACAGCACCAGAACCAGGAACCAGAGCATGAGACACAACAGTGTATTTCCCAGCCCACAGAACAAGTAAAGCAGGCAGGAGGCTGGCTTGTGGAGTGGGATGCCTTTAGGCACTTAATTGGAAGGTGGGGGAAATGTAAGTTTGTTGGCCCACGGAGCTGAAGCTGAGCACTGTTAGGCTAAGGCTTGTAGCTTATGGCAGAAGTGCTGTGGGGCGGATTGCTTACAGCTTGTGTCATGACCTTTAAGCATTTATTGACAAACCTAAAAAAAAAAAAAAAAGCTTTGTAAACATTGCGCAAGGAGGGCAGAGGCCAGACCATAGGGTCCCAAACTTGTTTGACCTGCTGTGCCCTTAAATTAATTTTTACTCAGTTTACTTCTCTCGATGGAAAACTTTTGTACTATAGCCTATAATCTCAGATAAAGTGTAAGTATCTGCTTTCACAGTCTCCCTCCCCAATTGTTTCTGCACCCCCAGAGGGTGGTTTTAGCCACTTTGGGAAACACTGGGCCAGACCAGGAGACAGATCCAGAGAGAGGCCACCTGCAAACACAGCATAGAAAAACGTGTCCTAACTGAACAGCTGTATCCTGGACATTTATTGCTTGAATCGTAACCTGTTAAGTCATCTGATAAGCCCTCTGATTGTGAGTGTAGCCTGTGCATTCTTTGTGGACATGGCAGTGAATTATCAGACCCAGTTAAGAAGCGTGCCCTTGAAGGAATGGTAAGGAAGATTGGAGGTGGGGGTGAGAAAGTTCATAGGAAATGGCCCTGGCCAGCTAATGTTGATGATGGTGACTGTCCTTCCACCGTCTAAAGTTAGAGGAGTCAGATGCCACCCCCAAGTCACAGTTCTTTTTTGACAGATCACTTTTTCTTAATTAGTTACCGACTGCAATTGGCTCTTGATTATATTCAATTTTACAAACGGGACTAATTATTTTAATCACTGGAATAATTATTATAGGACTAATTAAATGTTTTATTGTTATTTATGCTTACATACAATGCAACACCACTTAGCGAAAAGTCAGGTATTTTGAAGAAATGGAAATTCTTTGGAGAACAGCTCAGCCCTTTGGCCACTGCCCTTTTCTAACAAGTATTCCTTTTCATTCAACCATGCTTACACACACATCTCTTTTTAGAAAAAATAGAAAAGAGAAATATCATGGAACCTAGCTCCAAGCTACATAATACGATAAAGACACGTCAATGGTGGTGGCCGTTTGTCCACGCGATACCAACTCAAGTCAATCTTACAGGCTTGTTACATAATCAGCTACCTGGTGTCCAGCTTCCTTTCAAAGGAAGTGTCTAGGGAGTATTTGAAATAGACAGCCATCTAATTAACACATAAAAAACCCTTGCAGAAGACATTACTCCTTGGTGGCCAAAAAGATCTGCTCACCCTGAAGAAGAGGCTCTATACATAGCAAAGTGACGAGTTGATAAGTCTACCGGGATAAGAAAAGAACATCTTAAAAAGGAGAACTAAATATGAGGCCTAGCACTACCTGACTTGAAAACCTACTGCATAGCCACAACAGTGAAAGCAACCTGGTACTGGGTACAGCGAGAGATACATAGACCAATGGATCAGAACAGAAAACCCAGATATAAATGCATCATTCTACAGACAACTAATCTTTGACAGAGGACCTAGAAAGATCCAATAGGAGAAAGACAGCCTCTTCAACAAAACTGGATTTCTACATGCAGAAGAGTGAAACAAGACCCATACCTTTCCCCATGCACAAAAATGAACTCAAGATGGATTAAAGACCTAAATATAAACCCCCAGACTCTTTGTATCATAAATGAGAAGGTTGGAATAAACTGAAGGGCCCTAATACGAGACATACATAGACTGCCAAGTATAATGGAAGAAGCACACACAGCAGAAAACAAAGTAGATGACTGGGACATGCTGAAATTCCATCACTGAGGCACATTAAAAGACTTCATCAGGAATGTTAAACGAGAGCCCACAGATTAGGAACAAATTTTTTACCAATGATGTATTGGACAAAAGGCTAATCACCAAAATAGATAAAACTCTACAACAACTCAAATAAGAAAATAACAGACCCAAATAAGAAATGGGAAAAAACCCAACACACCAGGGCTAAATGCTAAGGGCATGCAACAGAACAGCAAGGGGAGTAAAGCAATGAAGTCCCCAGGGAATACCAAAAATGCACTTTGGGACCAGGGTATGGCACCTCATCAGACTCAAAGCACTCCTATAGGTCAACAAACATACTTGAACTATTTATAGACTTTTCTCTCTTTTATTGTCTTTAGTTTTTGGTTCTTTTGCTGTTTTGCTTGTGTGTGTGTGTGTGTGTGTGTGTGTGTGTGTGTGTGTGTGCTATTCTTGTCTATCTAGATAAGATAGGTTGGATAAACAATGCAGAGGAGAAAACACCGGATTGCCGATTCCAAAGGGGAACATGGGAGAGGAAGAGGCTGGGGAAAGGAAGTGAATGTTAACAAACCCAGAAACAAGGGAACAAAAAGTGCTCTAAAATAAATGGTGAGGAAGGCATGCGGTGCCTGATAGGGCTTGATCAAGGCCAATGTAACCGAGAGGAATTACTGAAACCCAAATGAAGGCCAAACATGATAGTGGGTCAAGAGGATAGTAAAAGGAAATAGAGGAAAGAACTAGGAGGCAAAGGGCATTTATAGAGGTCTAAATACTGTGTACATATGTAAATATATAACAATAGGGAAATCTATGTACATATATTTATAGGTTTAATATTAAGGTAGCAAATGGACATTGGGTCTCTACTCAAGTATTCCCTCAACACAAGAACACTTTGAATAACCTGGCATTCTGTGATGCTCACCTTCCTGGCACAATCGCTGAAGACAAAATGGGTGCAGAAGCAAATGTGGTGAAAAAAGCTGATGGTGCCTGGCTATCACAAGATATGGCATCTGGGACCTTAAAAGCTTGAAGATAAACAAGTAGCCATCTAGCTGAGAAGCAACAACGTCCACATGGAAGAAGCACACCAGCTTCTGTGATTAGGAGGTGTCAGTGGGATCAGGGATCAGGCATCAAGGACCCAGAACAAAAAATCATATTGTGAATGAAAGGGAGTCTGGAGTGGAGACCCAAAGCCCATCTGTAGACAATTGGACATCGCCTTACAGAAGGGTCACAAGGAAGAGACGAGCCAGCCAGGGTACAGTATACCACTAATGAAACATAACTTTCCTCTAGTTCTTTAATGTTTCCTCCACCCACCTCACCCCCGCTATCATGATCCCACTTCTACCTTACAAATCCAGCTAGACTAGAGCATGTACAGGGGTACAGATAAGAGCTGGAAACACAGGAAATCCAAGACAGATAAACTTCCTCAGGACCAGTATTGAGACTAGCAATACCAGGAGGGGAAGGGGAAGGTGGGGGAAGAAAGGGAACCAATCACAATGTTCTACATATAATGCCCTCCCAGGGGGATGAACAACAGAAATGTGGGCGAAGGAAGACATTGGTCAGTGTAATACATGAGGAAATAATTTATAAATTATCAGGGGTTTGGGAGAGAGGGAGACGGGGAAGGAAGGGGGAAAATGAGCTGATACCAAGGGCTCAAGGAGAAAGAAAATGTTGGCAACAAATGTACAGATGTGCTTGACACAATGGATGGATGGATATATTGTGATAAAAGCTGTATGAGCTCCCAATCAGATGATTAAAAGAAAGATATGAAAAAAATAGGAAAAACATGAACAATTCACCAAAAATGAAGTATAAATGGCTAGAAAACACATGAAAAAATGCTCACAATCATAAGTCATCAGAGAGATGCAAATTAAAACCACAATGAGATTCAATTTTATACCCACAACGGTAGCCCAAATAAAAAATCAAAACATGCTGGAGAGGATGTGGCAAGTTGGGAACTCATCTTCAGTGTTGGTGGATTTGTAAATACTTATAGCCACTGTGGAAAACAATATGGTGTTACTTAAAGCAACTGAGAATTGCAATCCCATATGATCCAGCAATACGGATCATTATTACACATATACCTTAAAGAATAAAGAGACATAACACAAGTGGATATATGCTCTATCCGTGTTCATAGCGCAGTTCACAATAGCAAGAAACGAAGCACCCCAAATGCCCAAGAGAGGAAGAATAGATAAACTACATACACAGAATGGAATACTATGCATCCCTAAAAAACGGTGAGAAAAGCATGAACCACCACATGACATGGAAACCATTGTGTTGAGTGAAGTAAGTCAATCGCAAAAGGACAAGTATTGTATGAGTCCATTATTATAAGGAGAAACACCAATTAATCAAATCTTAGAGACCAATTCCTAAACAAAAGGGGAGAAGGCTACCTACCGGCCATGAACCATACATCACCTCCCTTATGCTCACTTTACAAGAGCCACCTTGAAGGTGGAGACCACACATTGTCTGGGGTTACTCCGTCAAAGGGGGAGTGTGTGAGAGACCATCCTCTTGAGGCAATGTAGCATCAATACTAGGCAAGGACAAATCAATGGGCCTCCACAGGAATGGAATGAGAACCTTGCCGGAAATCCAGACCAACAAAGGGGAGCATCAGCATTTTGGAGGAGACACAGATAGATCTGTGAGTGATTATGGTGGGTAATTGGTGAGAATTAACCTCACATCAGGAAGGGGTGATAAATAATGATTGTACGAAACCTAGGGGGACAGTGGATCAGATTCTATGTTCCTGGGTAGACATTATAAATATGTTTCCACTCAAACCTCAGTGAACCATGCCGTGGACGAAGCACCATGATGACCTTAGATGCTGATTTTACAGGCAGCATGGAATAACCCAGGGGCTACACCAGAAGGGCTTAACATAGAGACCCAGCTGAATGAACTGAGCCCTGCCTCAAAGTTGCCCGCACCCATGGACTGAGGACTGGGGTACCAGGATGGGAGGGGAAACAGAGTAGTTGCCAAGGGAATGTGGAGGTGGTGGTCATCGGACCTTGGGGGGGAACCCTTGGTTTGGTGGCTAGCCAATGGAAAGGGTCCCAGATCCACCGTAAGTTGGTACCTCTGTGCCCCCCTTCGCACTGGTATGACAGGTTTTGATCTGTGGGGCAGGGATCTGCACTCGGAAGAATTGATCCAGGAAGTTCTCCCCTGGCACCAAGTCTCATACTTAGGGTAAGCAGAGCTCAGTGAAATGGGAGGTTGAATTCTGCAGAGCAGTAACACGTGGGTTTTCTCTCATGGTGGAACTGTACTGTTAGACTCCTTATAAGGCCAGTGCCTGGAGTGCTCTGTAACTGGGAAGATTGATGATGTTATCAGTGCCTTCTACCCTCGGGGGATGATTGAAATTGCTTCATTGTTTTGTTTCTATGAATTTCTGTTTCCTGCCCTTACCTTGTTTGCTGTTTTTATTGTTTGTTTTTTACTGGTTAGTTTTTTGCTATTGTTGGTGTAGTAGGTTTAGGGGGTTGTGATTTTGTCACCATTCAACAAAATAGAGATAAACCTGAGTCGTGCATATAACATGGACATGCAGATGGATTCTGGGTTCCTCCTGAACTCTAGTCCCATCCAAGAACAGTTAGTTCTGATAACATGGCCCTGCTCAATACTCACCTTTATGAAATGATCACTGAAGATAAGGGTGCTACAGCAAAGTGTGGAGAAGAAAGCAGGTGGTACTCAACTATTTTTTGAACTTGTGTCTGGGTTCCTAAAGGATTATATTCATACAAACAGCCATCTAAGCAAAACTTCAACCAAGTCCAAATAGACAAAGCACACCAGCTGTGTAATCAAAAAATGACTATAACAAAATTGAAATATGAAGAAGGGGAAAGTATCAGAACTTAAATTGTGAGCACCCAATTTATAGAAACCTATGGAGGACAGTAGGTACCCCCAACCCAGTTGCAGAGTAGTCTAATTAGGTCCCTGGCAGATCCCCGCTTGCCACAGGCAAGGTTCTCTAATAGCTTTACTCTTAGAGATCATTGTCATCTTGTTATGCTGGATCGAACTTGATACCTTCTACCCTCGTGACCCTTTGATAAATTATAAATTATTATTATTTTCATATCTTACACTGTCTGCTTTCTCCCTTCACCCATGTTTCTGTTCGTCCCCAAGTTGACCTCCCTCTTGACCCAACCTAAATTTGTTCTAGGTGGAAGTATTGCTTGTTCCGTGACAAAAATTTCTTTCCTGGCTTTTTAAATATTGATGATGGTCTTTTCTTTGATACTCATTATTTGTACTTTTATCTTTATATTATTTTATCCTTACTAAAAAAAAACCAAAAAGACTGTACAACTCTTCTTCATATGCTTGAAGTGTATGATATGTGGATCAAGTTCCAATAAAAAAGAGATCTTAAAATAATGATCTGCAAGTTTCTGTAGACATTATTGATCATCTGTGGTGATTTTGAAGGAGAACAAAACAAAATAAAACAATCATCGCCATGAGAAGCTTCTGCCAAAGATACAGGGCAGAGTCTGTTTTGCTGTTGTTCTCACTGCATAGTCTGAGCTGACGTTCAAAGGCCCCCAAACCTGAGGAAGCCTTCTACCACCCTCCTTTTCTCTCCCTTCCTTACACAGCAAGATTCTGGGAAAGCATTCAGGTTGTCTTTAGGACTATCCATGTAATCCTTTGTTAAATGACTCAAACTTTACTATTAGCAAAATAATGCTTAAGAGTACATGCCATTGTCTTGTGTCTATTAAAGTCTGATTTAGTACTGTCAAATCAGAAATTTCTTGTAAGTCTGTGTTCTCTGTACTTAAGCTCTTTGAAAATTTCCTTTCACTGTAGTACTTTGTGAATCCTTGCAAGGTCCTCCTAATCCTGTATTGTTTTGTCCCTTCAAGAAACTCTTTAATTGTTAGCACACCTCTAGTTTGCTCTTTGTTTCGATCAGGGGTGGGCATGTCCAGGCCAGTTGTTAAGGGCAAGATTGTCCCTTCCCTGCACTGGCCAAGGAGGCTCAACAAATGCACTCTGTCTGAGAACAAGGCTTTTTTTTAAAATAAATTATTTTATTGGGGCTCATACAACTCTTATCCCAATCCATACATACACCAATTGAGTAAAGCACCCTTATACATTTGTTGCCCTCGTCATTCTCAAAATTCGCCTTCTACTTGGGTTCCTGGAATCAGCTCATTTTCCTTTTTTTCCCTCCCCCCCTGCTCCCCCCTCCCCCATGAACCCTTAACAGTTTATAACTTATTATCTTACACTGCCCAGCGTCTCCCCTCACCCACCTTCCCATAGCCCATTCCCCAGAGAGGAGTCTACACGTAGATCCCCGAGATCATTCTTCCTTTCTACACCCCCTCTCCTCCAGGTGTCACCACTCTCACCGCTGGTCCTGAGGGGTTCATCTGTCCTAGATGCCCTGCATTTCCAGATCCCTACTGCACTGCTGTGCATCCTCTGGTCTAACCAGGTGCACAAGGCAAAATTGGGATCATGATAACTGAGGGGGAGGAAGCGTTCAAGAACTAGAGGAAGGTTTTGAGTTTCATTGTTGCTACACTGAACCCTGAGTGACTCATCTCCTCCCCACTACCCCTCTGCAAGGGATGTCCAGCTGTCTACAGATGGGCATTGGGTCCCCATCACGCATTCCCCTTATTCACGGTGATGTGATGCCCCCTCGCCTTTGTTATTTGAAACCTGGTCCCATCGGCCCTTCATGATCACACATGTTGGTGTGCTGCTTCCATGTGGGCTTTGTTGCTTCTGGGCTAGATGGCCGCTTGTTTACTTTCAAGCCTTTAAGTCTCCAGATGCTATATCTCTCAATAGCCGGGCACCATCAGCCTTCTTCACCACACTTACTTATGCACACATTTGTCTTCAGCATTTATGTGAGGAAGGTAATCACACAATGATGGTTTTTGTTCCTTGGTGTCTGCTACCTGGTCCGTTCAACACCTTGTATTCACTTAGGCTGTGTGCTTCTTCTCTGTGGGCTTTGTTGCTTCTGAGCTAGATGGCCGCTTGTTTGCCTTCAAGCCTTTAAGACCCCAGTCACTATATCTTTTTGATAGCCGGGCACCATCAGCTTTCTTCACATGTTTACTCATGCACACGTCTGTCTTCAGTGATCATGTCGGGAAGGTGGGTATCATGGAATGACCGTTTAGCTAGGCAAGGTGCTATTGTATTGAGGGAGTGTGCACTAGGAGGCCCAATGTCCACCTGCTATCCTACTACTGAACCTATAAATATATGCACATAGGTCTATTTCCCCCATAATCATAAGTATATTTGCATATGTACATGTTTGTATTTAGGCTTCTATGTATGCCCTTTGCTTATTACTCCTTTCTTCTATTTCCTTATGCTTTCCTCCTTTCCCACTACCATGTTCAACCTTCATTCTGGTTTCAGTAATTGCTCCCAGTTACCTTGCCCTTGGTCACTCTCTACCAGTCCTCCCATCCCCTCCCTGGCACTGGTTTTGAACCACTCGCTGTTCCCCTGTCCCTGTGTTGGGCGATACCTCCTCCCTTCCCCTACCTCCCATGCTCTCATGTCCCTCCAGGACCGTTGGTCCCGTTATTTTCTTCTCTCATTGTTTGTCCAGCCTATCTTATCTAAGTGGACCTGCAGGTATAGTAATATGTGCATACAAATGCAGATGGATTTGACAGCAACCAAGTGGCACATGAGAACATGGCATCAACAGCAGCAACACCGACACGCTGATAGACAAAAAAGCCACTGACATACAAAATTTACAAGAGGAAAAAAAAGAAAAAACAAAAAAACAGCAAAAAAAAAAAATTCTTTAGTAGTTTGAGGTCTGTTTGTTGGCCTTTAGGAGTGTTTTCCGGATGAGTCTGGTGGGGATTTTTCCATTTGCATTAGATCTTAAAATTCTGAGCACTAAGTTTATGGCTGACAGTGTACCATTTCAGGCGGTAGTCTATGAGCAGGAACCAATGGTGCCGAAGGAAGAAGTTCGAGCTGCAATGAAGGCATTAGCCAAAAACAAGTTTCCAGGAATTGACAAAATGCCCATAGGAATGTTTCAGAAGGCTGAAGAAGCACCAGAATACTCACTTGTCTGTGCCAGGAAATTTGGAAGACAGTTACCTGCCAAATGAATGATAAAGATCCCTATTTGTACCCATTCCAAAGAAGGGTGCCCCAACAGGATGCTAAGACTATAGAACACACGTAACATTTTACTAAAGATCATCCTGCAATGGTTACAGCAGCACATTGTCGGAACGTCAGGCCGGAATCAGAAGAGGATATACAACAAAGGATATCGTTGCTGATGTCAGATGGATCTTAGCTCAAAGCAGAGACTACCAGAAAGATGTTTACTTTTGTTTCCCTGGATAATCTTGAGACCAATAGGAATCCCAGAACATTTGATTATTCTTCGGGGGAACTTATACCTGGATCATGGGGCAGTTGTGTGCACAGAACCAGGGAATACTTTAAAATCAGGAAAGGTGTATATCAGGGTTTATCCTCGCACCATATTTGTTCAGTCTTTATGCTGAACAAATTATCAGAGAAGCTGGATTATATGAAGAAGAGTGTGGCATTCAGGATTGGAGGCAGGTTTATTAACAACCTGTGATATGCAGGTGACACAACCTTGCTTGCCGAAAGTGAGGAGAACTTGAAACACTTGCTGATGGAGATCAAAGATTGTAGACTTCCATGTGGATTACAACTCAGTGTAAGGAAAACCCAAATCCTCACAACTGGACCGATAGGTAACACCATGATAAATAGAAAAAAAGGTTGAAGTTGTCAAGGATTTTGTTTTGCTTGAAACCACAATCAGTGCTCCTGGAAGCAGCAGTCAAGAGATCAAGAGGTATTGCATAAGGTCAATCTGCTATACAGACCTCTTCAGAGTATGGAAGAGCAAGGCTGTTTTCTTTGAGAACTGAATGATCCTGACCCAAACGTTGGTATTGTCCATTGATCATATGCATATTAAAGTTGGACATTACTAAGGAAGACGATAGAATAGACAGATTTGAATTGTGGTGCTGGAGAAGAATATTGACAGTACCATGAACTGCTAAAAGGACAAACAGGTCTGTATTGGAAGAAGTAAAGCCATAGTGCTCCTTAGAGGCAAGGATGGCAAAACTTTGTCTTACATACTTTGGATATATTGTCAGGAGAGACCAGTCGCTGAAGAAGGACATCATGTTTGGCAAAGTGGAGGGGTGGTTGAAAAGAGAAAGGCCCTCAACGATACGGATTGACACAGCGGTGTGTCACTGGGCTCAGGCCTAGGAACCCTTGTGAGGATGGTGCAGTTTCTGCTGTGTCTAGGGTCACTGTGGATGGGAGCCAACTTGGTGACATTTAACTGCAAAAGCAACAAAGTTTCCAGTTTGGGCCTTCAATCTACATACATTCAGTCTCCACTGAATCCATTTACTCAGCAGTGTGAATAGCCTTGCCCTCTGGCAGGGTAGTTACAGTGGATTACTCCCACTCCCCTAGCCAGTCCAGGGATGGGGCCTAGCCCAAAGGGACTTGCCTGGATGTGCCCTTCATGGAATTGAGGTACCAAGGTTACATAGTCATGAGTCATACTGCCTGCCTTGGTTGGAGGGCCTTGCCTTGTAAGCTCTTCTGTCGCGCAAAATGTACATTTCCCAATCATGGTCCCATTCCTGTTTCTGTAATGACTGCTTGTGGTTGATGTATTGAGCTGTTACCAGTCATGCTTTTGTGACAGTTTCTCCTGTCCTCCCATGTCCTTTCAAGGGGCTGTTTTTCTGTAAATCATTGTACACCATGATGGCCTCCTGCTGGTGGTCTCCTCTTCATAAGGAATTGTCTTCATCTTTGTCCTGTTTAACCAAAAACCAAACTCACTGCCATTGAGTCAATTCTCAGTCTTGACAGTCCTAGAAGACAGGGTAGAATCATCCCTGTAGGTTACTGAGACTACTCCTTTTGGAAATAGAAAGCCTTACCTTTCTTCTGTGAAGCTGCTGACTGGTGGTTTCGAACAGCTGACTTTGCAGTTAGCAGTACAATATGTAACCACTCTGCTACCAAGGATTCCATTTGCCCTGTTTTAAGACGTAATAAATGTCTCTATAAGCTATATTTGTATCTGAGGCGTCTCTTGTCCCGCTGTGCCCTGGTGGAGTGGTGGTTATGTGTTGGGTTGCTAACCACAAAGTCAGCAGTTCAAAACCACCAGCTGCTCTTTTCCTGCCATCAAGAGTTACAATCTCAGAAACCCACTGGGGCTGTTCTGCCCTGCCCTATAGGGTCGCTGTCAGAATCAGCTCGTCACTGTGTTTGAGTCATCGTCCCGACAGCACATTGCCAACCCACAATCAGCACTCCTGGAAGGTGAATCTGTGAGGGCACTCCAAGATGGATTCGCAGCTCCGACGTTAAGCTCTGGTACTTACAGACATATTACCCCAACATTCCCCAGTTTTAAGATTTTGTGATAATAAGTCACCTCTCCTTCTCTGATGAAAAAACTTAGTGCTGTAGAGTCGATTCCAACTCGTGGTGGTCGTATAGAGTAGCGGAAAGCCCTGGGTTTCCGAGCAGGCTGTGAACCCGGATGGAAGCAGGCTTCCTCGTCTTTCTCCCTTGGTGGGTCTGGTGGGTTCGAACTGTTGCTACTCAACATTTAACCGCCTGTACACTTTCCTCCTTACTCTGTGTGTGGGGAGGTGGGGGGGGGGATGGGGGTTGCCTTGCCTGTTGCTTTGACTTGTAGGAACCTGAAGCTGCCTGTGAAGTTTTTAGTCCTTGAGGCATTTTCATCTCTACTCTCCGTTTTGCCCATTTAAATAAACGCTGCCTCAGAATTCTTTCTTGGCTTTTATCACATTAATGTTCCCAACACCCGCCTTGCAGCACAAGCCACTACCTCAGCATTTCAGAAAAGGAGAAAAGCAGCAGACAGCATAATGGATTCTTTTTTAGCCTCTTGCTTTAGCTTCTTGTCTAAAAATCCACAAGTGCAAATTATAAATAAAAACCTACGGACATAAGATTCTAAATATATCATTGTCGCAGAACTCATGTATGCATGTGTATTTGTATTTTCCAAAGTATGGGTTTATATCCCACAGGCTACTATATTATTACACGTGGCCCATATTCTCCTCCTTGTTGGTCATTTTCCAAGTACAGTGTGGCAGAAAAATCTCTGACCTTGCTTAACTTTATTTCTGCCTTGTTGCTGGCTGTCAGCTGCTAGAGAAGGCTCTGTGTTAACTTGTTCCATAATGTATTCAACCAATGCTTACTGATTGACCTCCACACCCTGAACCACTCCAGACTGCAGGTGAACAAAAACGACCAGTACCTGGAAATGGCCTTGGAGTGCTGCTTAGACTAGTGGACACAAAAGAATACACAGTGATGGGTAGATGGGTGACAGGAAGAAGTGGGTGCCACGGAGCTTGGGTGGAGTGTGGACCACAGAAGGCCTCAGAAGGGGATTCTGGGCCAAAGAAAACTATCCTGCAGGAACCCAGGAAGACAAGCCAAGAATTGTTAGGGAACCAGGAAGATCTGGGAAGAGATGGAAACTAGGAACGGTGGCAAATGCTGCCAAGATGTCTTAAGACCAGGCCCAGGACAGCTGGACACTGGTCATTGTTGCATTCTACGATTCAGCCATGAACAGGAATGAAAAGTGAGGAAATAGAGACAAGTAAAATGCCAATTTTCCCAAGAAACTTGTCTGTAAAGGGGGAAGATGAGAAAAGGTGCAAGATATAGGGGAGGAGTGGCCAAAGGCTGTTGTTGGGGGCAAAGTGAGCACGGTTAAGGCTCAGGAATGAGCCTTGGGTGCCCATGGTTAGTGCTTGAATGCAACCGAAAGGTCAATGTTTTGAATTCCCAGGCGCTCCTCTAAAGGATGAGACAGTCTACTTCCATAAAGATGACAGCCTTGGAAACCCTCTGGGGCAACCCTCCACTGTCCCACGGGGCTGCTAAGCGTCGGAATTGACTCCAAGGAAACTTTTTATTTTTTTAAGGCCAGGCGGAAGAAGCCAATGGAGAGGACAGTGAGCAAACCAGAGGGAAGAGACCAGTCTAATGAAAGTAAAGAGCTGATGTCAGACCTAAAACTAGGCTCCTGTTTGCTGTGTGAGGAGCCCTGGCGGTGTAGTGGTGATGTGTTGGTCTGCTACAGTTCAGAATCACCAGCCACTCAGAGGGAGAAGGATCAGGCTTTCTACTCCTGTAAAGAGTTACAGTCTTAGAAACCCACAGGGGCAGTTGTACTCTGTCCTGTAGGGTCGCCATGAGTCAGAATCGACTCGCTGGCAGTGGTTTGGGTTATCTGTGTGACCCAGGCCCAGGAAGCTCACCCTCTGAATCACATTTTCCTGAGTTGTGAGAGGAAGATCCCATTTCCTGTGCAGTTTCTTCAGCCAGCCAGCCAGCCAGCTGGATTGTATGACAGCTGCTGGACATGCAGTGACAAGGACACAATGGTCTCTGTCTACCAGCAGCAGTGGTCCAGTGGACATGACGGGACTCAGCTCAGTTCATCTCCCAGGTTCTTAGAGATGGGTGGCACCAAGGTCATCCATGCCTATGCCTTCCCCTGGTCTGGACTCAGTCATCTCTGCCAGCTCCTCTGTGCTGTCTAGAGTGGAGCCTGGAGCATCCTTGTAGTTATCAGTTGAGACCAGGATGAAGTTAAGTACATCTGTGAAACACCCAGTGCCCGAACAGAGTGAGCTCAACCTTGGCTATTAGTATTAATTGCCAGTTAAGTGATTTCATATTATTATGAATTCCCAGGTGCTTGGTCAAATGTAATGCCTCAAAGTCGACTTTTTTTTTTTTCCTTCCTTATAAAAGGCCACATCATAAACAGGGTCTCCTAACCTTTGTTTCTGTTTCGGTGTGTTGTGATGAGAGTCCTTTGAAAAACCTGAAACCTGTTCTCAGAGGAGGCCGTGGGTGTCTCTGACCAGCCCATCCCTGCTCCTGACATTCGCTGGAAGAAGAAGGAGGAGAAGGAACTGGCTGGGTTCTCCACCATGTCAAGATGTCGATGCTCATTAGACTGAGAGATCTGGGCTGGAGATAGGGCCTGTGAATCATCAGCCTGGAGGTGGTCGGAGAAGCCAAGGAGGAAGAGAGATCTCTAAGGACGACTCTCCCCAGCCAGAGAGTTTCTCAGGCAGACAGGCCACAAAGCCTGTGTGGAGGGAGCTACAGTACAGTTGAGAACATATGGTAAAGGCGTTGAGCCTGCTGGGCCTTAAAAAGGGAGGCCAAAATGTCATGCCTTCCCCGAGTCTTCTAAGATGATTGGGAATTAGGCAAGCATTGCAGGCAGAAGGGAGAGCTGTGAAAATGCACTGAGGGGGCGGTGCGTCTATAGGCTCCTAGGTATAGGTAGGCAGACTGAAAAAAAACAAGGTAAGCAGGCTGGAAGGACAAGAAGGGCTAGATTGAAGAGATTTTTGTTTTGTACTGCCAAGGCCCCAGACAGGAGCCCTGGCGGATGCAGTGGTAACATATTGGGCTGCTGAACGCAAGGTCAGAGGCCACCAGCTGCTCCAAGGAGGAAGACGGAAATGTAGAGTTACAATCTTAGAAAACCGCAGGGACGCTTCTGCCCAAGTCACAATCAACTTGATGGCAGTGAGTTAGAGAGTGAGAGACAGCCTTGAAAGGGGTAGAGGGACTGTCACACACTGAATTATGTGCGCCCCTTGCCCCCTCTATGTGTCTACTTGGGTAGGCTACGATTCCCACATTGTGTGCTTTTCCTCTGTTTTTGTGATACATATTGCAAATCCGCACACCATATGCTGACGAGGTAGGATTGGGGTGGGCTGTGTCTTGCATCATAACTTAGGAGAGAGCTTGACTCAGATCTCCACTTGCTCAGGCCACCCCGCACTGAGACAGTTTACCTGAGTGAAAGGAAGAGAAACAATAGGGACCTCAGTGCCACTCCGAAAGAAGGAGTGGGAGTGGTGCGCAGCCTTTGGACCCAGGGCACCTTGACGCCCAGACACATGGAGGTCTTCAAAGAATCCTGGGCCCCCAGCTGTTGACAAGAGCCAAGGGCCTTTCCCTAGAGCATGCATCTGGATAACTAAGATGGCAGCTTTTAAAGGGCGTGGGTTCGATCCCAGATATTTTATAAGGCGCATTCTGGCAGCAGCTAGTTAAAGGAAGGCTTCTAGGGCGTGAACTAGGAGATGTGGAGAACAGAGAACCTCTGTGGTCATTCACAGGATCAACATCAAAGGCCTCACCCAGGGGGTGCTGGGAACTGGAGCATTCTGCAATTTCCGTGGTACAAATGCCCCTGCTGTGATCAAGTGTAAAATGCCCCTACTGTGATCAGGTGTAAGCCACCAGCATGATGTCACTGAACCTGGAGTTGGGGAGAGAAGTTCCAGCACACCCCCAGACCCAAGGCAAGTAGTGGACATCCTGGACGGACGGATCTGAGAGGAAGGGGTTGAATTGAGACTTGGCAACCAACTGAAGTGTGTGTGTGTGTGTGTGTGTGTGTGTGTGTGTGTGTGTGTGTGTAGAAGCACAGGAGTGTGGTGTGTGTGTGTGTGTGTAGAAGCACAGGAGTATGGTGTGTGTGTGTGTGTGTGTGTGTAGAAGCACAGGAGTGTGGTGTGTGTGTGTGTTTGTGTGTGTGTGTGTAGAAGCACAGGAGCTTCCAGATTTCTGTCATGGGTGATTGGGGTCGGGCTAGCCCTGAAATGTTGTGGTTGTGTCCGTTGGACTCAGCACCCACATGAGTAGAACTGCCCTTGGGCCGCTTCTCCTCGGCTGCACTCTTAATGGGGGCAGATTGCTGTGCCCTTTCTGCTGGGAAGCCACTGGGTGGGTTCAAACCATCGCCTTTTAATTAGCAGCCAACCACTTAACCACGGTGCCTCCCTGAAATAGGGACCATCAAGAAATAGGCTACTCTGCTTAGCAGCTTGCTTCATGGCGCCTGAGCTTCTACACGGATCCATTGCACGCTGTGGCCCAACAACTAGAAGAGTGCTTTAAAAAAATGCGAGGAATCCATTCCAGCTCGTGTGTGTCAGTATAGAACTGTGGCCAGCATAGGGTTTTCAAGGGCTGTTTTGGGGGAAGATCCCCAGGCCTTTTTCCCAAAGCACTTCTGGGTGAACTCATGTCTCCAGCCTTTGGTTAGCAGTTGTACAGGGACCCCAGAACGTGGCTAGCACTCCACCTTCCAATTGAGTCATGGAAGAGCTTTCTTGGTGATTCCCAGGAGTTGCCCTGAGTGTTGGTAGTCAGTCTGTAACTTGCTGCTGCTGCTGTTGGTACCACCAAATTCCTCCCGACTCCCAGGGACCCTGTAGGACAGTGTGGAGCAGCTCCATAGGGTTTCCTGAGCTGTAATCTATTTTTTTAAATCATTTTATTGGGGGGCTCTGACAAATCTTATAACAATCCATCATTCGATAGTATTAAGCACCCTTATACATATGTTGCCATCAACATTTCCAAAACTATTTCTACTTGAGTCTTAGTATTAGCTCCTCTTTATTCCCCCTCCCACCCTTATGAATCCTTGTCAATTATATATTATTATTATTGTTATTCCATGTCTTACACTGTCCATTGTCTCCATTCACCCACCCACCTTTCTGTTACTCATCCCCTGCTATATGTCCAACTTTTGTATTGTGGGGTAGTTCTACCCAGTCTTGTAGGTCACTAAGCCATTGACTTGATAATGGCAAGTGTTTTATTTAACCACAGAAGGGCCCAGATGGCTACTGGCAGCCTTGAGGCAACAGGTTAAGATAGGCTTTCCTGAGACTAAATCATTTGATCCTCCTAACTTAGGCCACCCTCCCTGCCTTCAGAGCTGAGCTTCCTCAAAGTGTGCTTCACACCCCTGGCTTCTAATTTCTCAACCCCCAGACACTTTTTTGACTCACTACAGCAGTGAAAGTGGTTAAGGACTTGGCTCAAAAGATTGGTGGTCTGCAGCCACCCAGTAGCTTGGTGGGACAAATACCTGGCAATCTGCTCTTGTAAAGATTACTGCTTGGGGGGGGGGGGTGCGGTGAGGAAGAGGGGAAAAAGGGAACCCATTACAAAGTTGGATGTTGTGAATTGGGTGATACCTTACAGAGAGGTCATCCATTCTACATTAAGATATTCACACACATGTTGCTTAATCCTACTCATTGCCAGCCCTCTGAGCAATACCACTCAGCCCCGCCTCCTGCCTAAGTTTCCAGCCTCCACCCGCCTCCTCTGAAAACCCTTCTGAACTCTGTCCTTCGGGCAAATGCTGTCCCCTTGGTCTCACAGGGGTGGTTACCTTCCTGGTGGTTTGATTCCCCTTGGAGACCTGCCAGTTGTTTGACTGAAAACTGAGCCCTGGGGAGACTTCAATTCCAGGCCTGACTAGTCTCAGAGCTCTCCAGTCTGACCAGTTGGCTGTCTTCTTTATGGTTGTGTGTTTTGTTCTGCTGCTTTCTCCCCTTCAATAAAGGACCTGCTAATGCAATCCCTTTCAGAGCAGTTGGCAGTGTGTTGGTGCATGCTTTGCTGTCTACATTCCCAACACCAAAATAAATAATGCGTTGAGTTAACGTACGGAAATAATGCTCACTTCCAACAAGCCTTTTTTTTTCTTGTCGCATACCTACAGGTAGTGAAGTGAGAGTTCCACGCATTACTCTACTCTTGTTAGATGCCACAGAGTCTGTTCCGGCCCGTAGCGACCTGCAGACCACAGACCGAAACCCTGTCTGCAGGTGCCCTGTCATTCCCACCATGGTTGCTATGTTTGTAGCCCCCATATCAGTCCATCTCTCTGTCTCATGGAGGGCCTTCCTCCTTTTTGCTGTCCCTCCACTTTATCAAGCATGATGTCTTTCCCTGGGGCCTGAAGAGGGACATGTGCTTACATTATGCCTTAGTCGGACAGTAGACATTCAAGGTGTTTAAAGCCATTCATTTCTCTTTGTCAAGTCAACAGGAATGGGCCTTCCTTCTATATGACTGACAAAAACCTGGCTCTATGAGGTTAAGGCCAGCTTCTTGGACAAGACAACTGTCCTGTTATGGTTTGGTTTTGTCACTAAAGGCTCCAAGTCCACTTCAGTTTTACTCTTCCTCTCTTTTTTAGTCACTTTAGACCAATATTTATCATTTTTTCCCCAAAACCATTTTATTGGCAGCTAATTTGGATATCATATCATTCCATAGTCAGTCACATCAAGCAGTACTGTATAGTTGCTACCACAATCTGTTTCAAAATATTCTCTTCTTCAACTCCTAGATATCAGCTCTGCTTTACGCATCCCCCCCCACCCTACCCCGCCACCCCACCCCGCCAAAGAACCCATGTTCTGCTTCCTGTCTCTATAGGCTCATCAATGAGACCAGTATTTCAATCTGGGGGTGTGTTAGTCTGGTTTAAACTAGAAAAACAAATTCATGGACACTCATGTGTATAAGAAAGCATTTTATATAAAAGAGCAACTGTAGGACGAATAAGCAAATGTGAAGAAAGCTGATGGTGCCCGGCTATCAAAAGATAAATCATCTGGGGTCTTAAAAACTTGAAGGTAAACAAGCAGCCATCTAGCTCAGAAGCATCAAAGCCCACATGGAAGAAGCACACTAGCCTGTGCGATCATGAGGTGTCGAAAGGATCAGGTATCAGGCATCATCAGAACAAAATTTTACCATAGTCAATGAGTGAGGGACTGTGGAGTGGAGACACAAAGTCTACCTGTAGGCCACTGGACATACCCTGGCAGAGGGATATCAGGGAGGAGATGAGCCAGTCAGGGTGCGATGTAACAATGATGAAAATTGCAACTTTCCTCTATTTCCTAAATGCTTCCTCCCCCTCCCCCTACTATCATGATCCGAATTCTCCCTTGCAAATCTGGCTAGACCAGAGGATGTCCCCTGGTACAGATAGGAACTGGAAACACAGGGAGTCCAGGGCGGATGATCCCTTCAGAACCACTGATGTGAGTGGTGATACTGGGAAGGTAGAGGGAGGGTGGACTGGAAAGGGGGAACCAATTACAAGGATCTACATGTGACCTCCTCCCTGGGGGACGGACAACAGAAAAGTAGGTGAAGGGAGACCATTGGACTGGGTAAGATATGAAAAAATAATTGATAAATTATCAAGCGTTCATGAGGGAGAGGGGAGCGAGGAGGGAGGGGAAACAATGAGGACCTGATGCCAGGGGCTTAAGTGAACAGCAAATATTTTGAGAATGATAAGGGCAATGAATGTACAAATGTGCTTTACACAATTGATGTGTGTATGGATTGTGATAAGAGTTGTATGAGCCCCTAATAAAACGATTAAAAAAAAGCAACTGTATATTGAGAAAACATCCCAGCTCTGTCCAGATCAAGTCCATAAGTCTAATATTAGCCCATATGTCTGATACCAATCTATAAAGTCCTCTTGAAGCTCACACAACACAGACATTGACATAGAGTGCAGGAAAATCACAAGTCAGTGGGTGGGAAGTCTTGTGGCTCCAGTGGCATTGTAAGCATCCTCAGCGCTGGCAGGGGTCTCCATGTGGCTTCTCTGACTCCAAAGGTCTGTCTGCATCAGCCCCTCTCCTTGTGTCTTCTCCACAGGGATGTCTCTCAGGGAGTGAGCTGAGAGAGAGGGAGTATCTCCTGCCTCCAAGGAGGAAATGCAGGAGTTCCCAGAATCCTCAGGAGAAAGCCATGCCCACAGAGAGACTCATTGACTATATCCTGATTGACAGGCTAGACTCTACCCTTAATACTCTTAGTCTTCAAATTGATACCAGATTATGTAACTACCACGTGGGGAGTAAGGAATCTACAAGATCAAGAACTTGTTGAATAAGGAGACTGCCCTTATTCCCCCGCCCTCCACCGCCGCCCTCTACACGAACAGTTGCCTGGCTCACTGCTTTACAAGTAGTAGGAACACAGTATGTATTAAGCTGATGGATGTCTGTAATCATCAAGTCCATGATCATGTGACTGCTATGCAAGCCCTTGGAGCATTTGATTTCAGTCACTTTGCAAGTTTGATCACATATGGAGGGCTAAGTGCTTTGCATAGAGAGTAAGCAACATTTGTCAGCACCCCCAAGTGCTTTCACTGATAAGTTAGTCTGGGGTGACTAGAGAAACAAATCCAGAGACATTCTTATGTGTGTAAGAAAGAGCTTTATATCCAAGAGCAATTGAACATTGAGGAAACATACCAGCCCAGTCCAGATCAAGTCCATAAGTTTTATATTAGCCCATATATCTAATACCAATCTATAAATTCCTTTTGAGGCTCATGCAACACATGCAATGATGCTGAATACAGGAAGATCACAGGCCACTGTGGAAAGTCTTGTGAATCCAGTGGCAGTGGGAAACATCTCAGCGCTGGCAGTGTCTTCACGTGGCTCTTTCAGCTCCAGGACTCTAGAGTAGCTCCATGTGTCTTCTCAACAGGAATGTCCTGCCTCCAGTGAGCTATGTATCTCCATAGCGTCTCTAAATGAGATCATCAAGCTGCAACCTGATTGACAGGCTAAACTCGCTCTTAAGTATCAAATTGATGACAGATTATGTAACTACCACAACTGACCACCATCACACAGTAGAAGTGATCTGACCTACATCACCCAAGTCTTGCAGAAAGACTCTGAGGTTCAGACAGGAAAGGGTATGAATAGATGTACAAAGGCTTGGTACTATGATACTGTTCTACTTCAAACACGCTCTACTTTTACATCTGGGTTGCTCACACACAACTCTTAGACAATGCTCGTAATTTACTGGGGGTTTTGTTTGTTTGTTTTCCCAAGAAGTTAATAGATTACAAGGCAGGTGAGAAATGTTCACGATAAAGATGTGCAGTCAGGACATGTCACAGAGTTCTTTCCGCGCTGCTAATAAATGCCCAAAGGGGCGCATCACTCCACAGTAAGCCTCAACTCAAAGATCTTCCTGCATGTTGGCCATGACCCAGAATCTCCTGTGTATAGCTGCAAGAATAGCTCCTTGTTCCTTGCTGTGGATTAGGGGGGCATGTTGGGCTGCCAACTGCAAAGTCAGCAGTTCAAAACCACCAGCTCCTCTAGTGTGAAAGATTTCTACTCCCCAGAAGAGTTATAGTCTCAGAAACCCACAGGCTCTATCCTGTCCTATGGGGTCACTATGAATTAGAGTTGACTTGACAGTGAATGAGCGAGTATCTCACATTTAATATATTTCAAACACCTCTTCTTCCCCCAAGTTCTTTTTTCAATTTTCTCATATTTGTTATACCATATGAATTTAAAATATGGTTTTGTATTTTCAGAAAGAATGGATTGATTGGAAATGGTACTGTTGTATATATTAATTTGAGGGAGGGTGATTTTTTTTCCTTTTTAGCAAAATGAAAGTTTCCAATCTAGGAATTTGAAATGTTTCTCTGTTTTTAAAACTATTGGTTTTAGGTATATCAACAACATTGAATAGGCTTTTTAAAAAAAAGGATTCTATACCCTTTTTGTTATTTATATTTATGTATTATATCGTTTGGGGGTATTGTATATGGAATATGCTTCTACTTCCATCCTAACTGCTTATCATACGAATTTTTTATTATGATATAAAGAATGGCTATTTATCTGTAACCCTTATACCCAGTCTCCTTACTCAATTTTCGTTACTTCTAATAGAGTAGCAGCTATTTTGTCTATACATTTAAAAAATCTTTGCATTTACTTAATTTTCTTATCTCATTGCACTGTCTGGAAAGCCCAAAGTAGTGATTTTGGTTGTGATTTAAATGTCCTGGCTTCAAACCGCCCCCCATTCAATAGGACGATTATTAGATGTATCGGTTTGTACAAAGGGGCTTCACCAAGCTCATCGATAAATCTATTATCTTTAAATTTTATTTTTCCATGAAATTTTTGAGATCTTGTAGATATATGAATATTGCATATAGCAAGAATAGTATATATGAAAATAGATTTTGTTATATTTATATGAATTTATTCTGTTACTATTTTTATACTAGGAATTTTATCTGAGGAATAGCTACTGAATTTTCGCAGACATTTTTGGCATCTATTGGTAAAATATATTTCTCTTTTAACTTCTTAATACAATAATTTATGCTGTTATTCAATATTAGGAATACAATTTAAGATAGCATTTAAATAAATTTATAGTGTGGCAGTCTTCCTCATATAGGAAACTCAAAAGCCAGAAAGGAAAAGATCTTCAAACAAATAAGGGAAGTTTGGGAGGCAGAGCAGGGCAGGTGCAGGGCAGCAAGAATCATGGCGACAGGGCAGCCAGAACAGAAATAATGAGAACGTTGATGCAATGTGTAAACTGCCATCAGTGTTACTAAAACTGTGTGCAGAAGTAATTAAATGAGCACTTAATTTTCAGTGTCAACTTCCACCAAAACCTCAATATAATGGGAAAAGGTTAGTAAGCCGATAAGAAAAGCAACAAAATTCATGTGCATAGACAATTCATTAATTCCACAAACATATATACGTATATATCTTTACAGTTTTATTGGCACATAATAAACATACAATTCAGTAGTTCAAGCATATCAAGAAGAATTGTACAATCATTACTACAATCAAATTTTGAACACTCCCCATGGTTAAATTGCTTTTAAAAAGAGTTGTGTAATCCAAATCAGTTCTAGTACTCCCTCCCTCTCATGAATTGATTGTTTGCTCCAGAATTCCCCTTACCCTCTCTATCGCCTTCCTCCCCTATGTCCCCAATAAACCCTTGCCTCAGTTATGGCCTGTATGCATTCACTCCTTATTTGCTTTACGAACTAGAAAATTCAACAGAAACAAAAAAAAAACAAAAATGAAATAAAGTGGTAAGGATAGAATAATAATAATAATATAAAGATAAAAATCAATGAGTAAGAAAGAAAATGTCATCATCAATATTTTAAAAGCCAGGGAAGAAATTTTTGTCATGGAATAAGAAATACTTGCACCTAGAACAAATTCAGGTTGGGTCAAGAGGGAGGTCAACTAACCAAGTATCAAGTTCGATCCAGTATAATCACGATCACAGTAATCTCTATCTGAGAGTAAAACTGCTAGAGACCCTTGGAGGGGATCTGCCAGGGCCTTAATCAGATTAGATAGTCTGCAGCTGGGTTTGGGGCTCCCATGTCCTCCATAGCCTTTTACAAATTGGGTGCTCACAATTTAAGCTCTGATACTTTTCCCTTCTACATATTTGAATTTTGTTATCATTTTTGGATCACACAAGCTGGGGTGCTTCGTCTATGTGGACTTAGTAGACATATAACTTAGATGGCTGTTTGTTTGATTATAATCCTTTAAGACCCTAGACACGAGTTCAATTAATAGCCGAGCACCATCTGCTTTCTTCACCATACTTTGCTGTAGCACCCTTATCTTCAGTGATCATTTCATGAAGGTGAGTATTGAGTAGGGCCATGTTATCAGAACTAACTGTTCTTGGATTGGGGCCAGAGTTCAGTGGGGGCCCAGAATCCATCTGCACATCCATGGGATATGCACGACTCAGGTTTACTTCAATTTTGTCGTATTGTGACAGAATCAAAACCCCCTAAGACCCACTACACCAACAACCGCAACAAACCAACCAGTAAACAAACAAACAACAAAACCATAGAGAGGTTTGGGGTAGAGACATATTTGTAATGTAATGTCTTCCCAGGAACATAAAATTAGATTCATTGTTCCCCTCAGTTTCTATAATCATTTTTTAGCCTCCCTTCCAGATGTGAGGTTACTTCCCCCCAACACACACACACACACATATTTTTTGAGTTCCCAGTATCTTACAACACGAGATCCTGGGAATAAGCAACTCACTACAATGAAGTCAATTTCGACACATAGCAACCCTATCGGATAGAGTAGAACTGTCCCTGTGGGTTTCTAAATCTGTACAGTACATTTTTATGGGAGTAAAGGCCTCTTTTTTTTCCCTCCCACAGAGAAGCTGGTGGATTTGAACAGCTGACCTTGCAGTTAGCAGCCACAAGGGGTATAGAAATGTAAAACCCAACCAACCAGCCAAACAGCCCCCCCCCCCCCGCCAAAAATCACTACTCCCACATTGAAGGAGCTTAGAAAGGAGATAAGCTAGCTATAGACTACAAAAGGCGTCAAATAGTTGGTGGAAAAATGGAATTAAAAGGTAATAAGCTATCTTAGTGGTTTCGCCACATCAATACCTAGACACCGTTCTCATTTGTTTCTTTGGACAGCGCATGACAGTCCAGTCCTCTGGGGCTAGACCAACGTTTATCCAATCAGCCCTTTATTGCTGGGTGTTGGCTGTTTTTAATCTTGAGCTTTTGCGTATCAAACTTCAGTGAAAAGCCGCACATGTATGTCATTTTCCATGTGTGCAGGTGTATCTATAGGGTAAATTCTTCTGGAATCTTAACAGAACGTGCAGGATGTGCCTCTGTAGGTTTACTGCCATGGTGGTGAGTGCCCGTTTGCCCACATCCTTACTAACCGCGTGCGTTTTGAGCCTTTGGGACGCTGGTGGGAGTTTTGCACCTCTTCATATGCTTTTGGACAGCGTGGGTGCTTGTATTCTGTGAACTCCACTTTTATGTCACTTATTCATTTTTATGAAGGTAGATATAATGAGAGAGAGAGAGAATATGAGTCTTAACACACTTGGCTGTTAACTGAAAGGTTGGTTCCAAAAGCCTACACCAAACTCGCTATCATCAAGTTTATTTCAACCCTCCGTGACCCTAAAGGACAGAGAACTGCCCCTGTAGGTTTCCTAGACTACAAATCTCCACAAGAGTAGAAAGAAAGCCTCACCTTTCTCCCTCGGAGAGACTGATGGTTTCAAACTGCTGACCTTGAAGCTCTCTTGACTGCCGAAGGGTCTTTCAGCAAAAATGGGTATGCATGTTCTAAATATCCATTTAACCAGTTGAAGAATATTTTGGTTGTATCTAATTTGTGGCTATCAGAATAAAATGACTCCAAACATTTGTTTATATCTTTGGGGGATTGTGCCCATGCAGAAATCTGTTTATATGGGCCATTAAGTCAGCCTTCTGTTTTATAAACTCAACTCCAAACTCACTCTCATGAAGACAGACTAGAACTGACCCCACCCCTACCTTGGGTCTCTGAGACGAACCCTTTAAGGGAGTAGAACCCTTCGTCTTTCTCCTGCCGAGCAAGCAACTGGTAGTTTCTGCCTGCCCACCTCGTGGGTTGCAGCCTAATGCATAACCGCTATGCCAGTAATGTTGCTAGACATCGAGACAAAGTTATAATGGAATTCACTCATGGTTTTTTTCTTTTAAATGTTTTCCCCATTTTTTCTTCTAATACGTCTATGATCTCATTTTTCTCCATGTAGATCTTTGATCCAATTAGAGTTTATACAGTTGTGAGGCATGAGCCAGTTTTCTTTTTTCCAAATGGCCACCCAGGTGTCCATAAGTACTTTGCTCCTGATTCACTTTTAAAAATCTGATTTGGGGACTCTGCTTTACAGTTCTTTGTGCTTAACACCAGCAGCACTCAGTGGAAAGTTTCTAATTAAAAGCCTGTTTCTCCATAAACTGTCAAAACACCATTTACTAACATAGTACATTCTGATGTAAATCAAGTAATTTAGGGTTAAAGTGAAAAACACTCAAGTCATTGTTCTTTGATTATCATTTAACCCTCTCTTAACACTTAAGCACTTTGTGCTCAGTTAATTTATCTGAAACTTAAGTTAGAGGCTCAAAAACATAAGTCTAACAAAAGAGATTCTCGTGCAATATTATAATTTACTGACTTGATTAGATTCTAAGCCTCTAAACTTAGAATTGTGAAGTTCGGTGCCATTGGCATACTAACAAATTCCAGAACCGTGTGGCTTGTTGGAGTCCAGAGGTAAATTGAGAGCTCACACACATGCACACAGGAGCATAGGGTCACTTGGGTTCTTCTTGCAAGGTGGGAAAAACACCTTAAGCATAGATCAGGTGTGCTTGCTCCAGAGACTAAGAAGGCCCCACTCCCCCTCAGGTTGAAAATGGACATTGTCTAGGGCAGCAGTTCTCCACCTGTGGGGTGTGACCCCTTTGGGGGTCCAAGGACCCTTTCACGGGGGTTGCATATTTCCATTGGTCTTAGGAACTGAGGCACCACTCCTCTATCCATCTCCAGGTAGATCTGCCCACATGCAGATCCGCCCACATATGAGTACCCGGCATGAAGACTGTTACCCATGCTACACCATGCTTCTAGACAAAATTTCATTTATTTGTACTTAGAAATAAATATTTCACAATATATAATTATATTGTTTGTGATTAATCACTATGCCTTAATTATGTTAAATTTGTAACAATGAAAATGCATCCTACATATCAGATATTTACATGACGAGGCATAATAGTAGCAAAATTACAGTTATGAAGCAGCAATGAAAATATTTTTATTGAGGGGTCACCACAACATGAGGAACTGTATTAAAGGGTCATGGCATTAGAAGGCTGAGAACCACTGCTCTAGGGGAACGCTTCTAGCTTTTAAAGGGGATCTTTAAAGGGTAAGAATGCCACTCTGCAGATGCTCAAGCAACTTTCTCGATACTCAGTCTGTCCTTTAGTCTCCTACTTTTATCTTGGATCTGGCTCTGGGTCAGCGTGCTTTGGATTTATTTCCAGGTACAGTCTTTATCTGAGGTAAGTCTTGTGTTCTGATGGTCACTGGGGCCTGGCTCGGTGCTCCCAGCCAGCTCTCACAGAGTTCTTTCATTCTCCTAGCAGGCAGGGCAGAAGCCCCTGTTCTGTCACCAACAATGATCTTGTGTTTAATATATTTGATTTACTTCAGCATGTCCAAAATCTTAAAAAGGTCTAATGACAAATCAAACAGAACTTGTCCAAGTATTTAGAAATAACATTTACAACAATAGAACATAAAACTTTTTTGAGCACTTCAAAATCATGGTAAATTGAGTAAATCAGATATTTCTAAGTTTAAGCATCAACTGCAAACTTCATCGTTTGCCCTATCCTACATACTTGAGCTTGTGAGGATGAAATTTCAGAATTTTACCATTGTTTTTGGTCCAAAATTTATCAAACATGCAGTCAAGATGCATTGATTACTGTTGGTCACTGGAATACAAATGTTCGAAACAAAACGGAAGGAACAAAAATGTGGTCTTGGTGACAGAAACGAGACTGGAAATCAATCACATGATAGAATTTTGCAAAACTCATGACTTGTTCATAGTTCAGCAACACCAACGACAACTCTACGGGTGGACTTCTCTAGATGGGACACACAAAAACCAAATTGCCTACATCTGTGGGAAGAGGTGCTGGAGAAGCTCGATATTAGTAGCTTCAATGACCCCACAGGCCAACTGTGAGACAGAATATGAATTGCTCATATGTAAGTTCAAGGTAAAGCAGATAAAATTAAAGCAAGTCCACGAGAGCCCAGATGCAACCTGAGTCTCTCACCTGAATTGTGAGAACATCTCAAGAACAGATTTGATACATTGAACATTAATGACCCTGATGAGCAGTGGGAGGACATTAAGAATATTATTCACGAAGAAAGCAAAAGGTCATTAAAAAGACAAGAGAGAAAAAAAAGATCAAGGTGGATGTCAGAAAAGACTCTGAAAGTTGTTCCTAATTATAGGAAGGGTAGCTCAGGCAGATGGAAGAAACTAGGAAGTCAAAGAACTGAACAGAAATTCTGGAAGGGCAGCTCGAGAGGACAGAGTAAAATATTATAATGAAATATGCAAAGACCGAGAGTTAAGAAACAAAAAAAGAAGAACACACTCAGCATATCTTAAACGGAAAGAACTCAAGGAAAAATTGAAGCTTCAAGCTGCAAGATTCTATGGGCAAAATACTGAGTAATTCGGGAAGCATCAAAAGATGTGAAGAATACACGGCGACTGTATAGCGAACTAAAAAGAACTAGTTGACATTCCAGCATTTCAAAAGGTAGCATATGAACAAGAGCCAACGATACTGAAAGAAGTTCAAGCTGCACTGAAAGCATTAGCCCAAAGCGAGGCTTCAGGGATTGATGGAATATCCATTAAAATGTGTCCACAAACTGATGAAGCACTGGAAGCGAAAGACAGCTACTTGGCCAACTGACTAGAAAAGATCCATATTTGTACACATTCCATAAAAAGGTGACCCAATAGAGTACTCAAATTGTAATGATATTGCATGCAAGGCAAATTTTGCTGACAACCATCCAACAACAAGCAGTACATTGACGGAGCTGCCAGAGGTTCAGGCCGGATTCAGAAGAGAACTCAGAACAAGGGCTAGCTTTGCTGATATCCGATGGATCTTGGCTGAAAGCAGAGAATACCAGAAAGACGCTTACTTGAGTTTTATAACCTATGTCAAAGCAGCTTATAGACAAAGAACCTTATTTTTCCTAAACATCGTGTTTCAGGTGAACGTTTTACAGCCTGAATTTGCTTCCCAGTCCACAACTGACATTCTCTGCTTTCCCCTCAGGGTATACGCTCCCTCTGTTTTCACCTTGCCTTCTCTGCCTCCCTCCTTCCCCTTTTTCTGCCCCTCCTCCTCCTCCTAGGCTCTTGCTTACTTTTTGGCAAACATTAACCATTCAGTCTCCTCTCCTGGAGTTGCCATTGCTCACGCTTATTGCTGTCCACTGTACAGGCCACTCTGGTGGCTGAAATATGGCCTCCAGGAAGACTTCCGTTCCAAGTTAAAATGTATCTTCCAGTCATCGCCTCGGGAATCCTTCAGTCTACCAGGCCAACACATCTGATCTTTTTAGGACTTTGGATTTTGTCCTACCTTTTCCTCCCATCCTGTTCAGGGCCTTCTCTGGTGTCCCTGGTCAGAGTGGTCGGCAGTGGTAGCCAGGCACTGCCTCGCTCTTCCCGTCTCAGACTAGAGGAGGCTGTGGCTCCCTGGGGCCATTAGCTCTGGGGACTAGCTGCTCTCCTGGACTCTGCTTTGCTCCAGGTGAAGAGACCAATGCTGGTGTCCTTCTGGGGCCACTTTCAAGCTTCTCCAGCTTCAGCTGCTCTCACCAAACTAGGAGGTAGAGCATCCTCTTCATGTCCTGGGTTTTGCCACTAGACTGACATGTCCCCTAAGACGATAGATAGTCCCTAGCCTTCAGTTCCAAGAGATGTTTGGACATCTGTAAGAGGTTTCTATAACTGCTTTAGAATATAGGTTTGAATATATATGTAAATGACACATAAAGGCCAACTACTATACCTACACATGCATGTGCGGTCCTTCCATCTGTCCTGCCGCACCTGTGTAGCATACATATCTACCTGTGTAACCACTCACAAATTTGGGGAGGTGGTTACCCCTCCTGGAGAAATGTATATCGCACGTACTGTACATACCCTTTATTCTTGTGTACCTCTTAGTGTCGTCACGTGCCTTGGTCACATTGTGCTGACTTCCCTGTATTGTGAGTTGTCAATCGCCTTTGTTCACTAGAATTAATTGTCTACCATACACACACACATACACACACACAATTCCAACTCAACTTCTCGTGCCCCTACTACAGGAAAGAATAAAACTACCCCCTGTGGGTTTCTGAGATTATAAATCTTCAAAGGAGTAGAAAACTAACGTTTCTCCCATGGAGCTGCAGTTAGAAGCCCCATGCATTACTAGGATACTACCAGGGCTCAAGTCAGTACTAACCCTTCCCTTCGTGTCTCATCCTCGTAACCATGAGAAAAAGGTGCTTTCTGTGTATAACCTATTCTTGACTTGTTACAAATAGAATATTTGTCCTGTGGGGGTTCACTACACATAATGCCCCGCCCCCTGATCCAGCCAGGGTTTGAGATGTTTCACAGACTCATGACTCCTGTTGGTTGCCTAGTAGTATTCCATGGATGGATGTCTATCTGTCTATTCATCCCTTGATGGCCACTTGGGTTGTTTCTGTCTTTCCAGTCTGGTGAATAATGACTGCAGGGAGCCTGGGTGTGCGCATGTCTCCACACTCAGATCACTGTTCTCATATCCCTTGGAGAGGAGATCCGTAAGAGTGGAGCTACTGCATCCTCAAGGATTTTTTTTCTCGTGGTTGTGCCGATGTACAGTCCCACCCACAGGGTAAGCGAGTTCCAGGATCCCTAAAGCCTTTCCAGTATTGGCTGTTTTTCTGATTTGGAGTGTTTTTGCTGGAGTGGGGTGGTATCTCCTCTAATGACTAATCAGAAGGAGTCTTGATGGTGCTGTTGGGTAAGCGTTGGCCCACTAACCTCAAGGAGGGCAGTTCAAACAGAGCAGCCACTTCGAGGGAGGAAGGTGGGGCCCTCTGCTCTGGGAAAGGCGTACAGCCGTGGAAAACCTCCACAGGGCCGCCATGAGTCAGAATCGCCTGGGTGATAGTGGGCTGGGCTTGGGTTGTTTTGGGTAATGACTAATGCTGGAGAGCACCTCTTCATGTGCTTAGCCATCTGCATGCCTTCTTTGGTGGTGTTTCTGGTCATGTCCCTTGCACATCTTTTTGATTGGCCTGTTCATCTTTCTGTAGTTGCAAAGTTTTCTATCATTCTGAGAGATTAGACTCTGGTCAGACAAGTCGTTGCCAAATGTTTTGTTTTTTTTCCAGTCTGTAGATTCTCTCTACATTTTTGAGGAGCACTGGTGTGTGACTGTTATTTCCTGTGCCTTGTTAGATAAAGAGCCAGCCTGTACCTTCTCCCCCTCCAGCAACACCGACAAAATGGCTTTCCCGAGACACAAGCCCACCGACAAAGAGATAGGCAATACAAGGGTGCTTTCTAGAAAGCAGGTAGCCTCAAGACAGCTGGTTTAGCAGCTCTGGGAACCCTAAAACCCAAGCTAGTGGTGGAGAGTCAAGAAACAATCACAGGGGCACCCCAGAAGTCCAGAGGCTCAGGCGTGGGTGGATCTAGGTTGCTCTGGAAGTGGGGCGAGGAAGAGGCTGGAGGCAGCAGGAATGTTTGCAATGCTGTTTAAGAAGCCGTCGGCTCACTTTCTTCACCCTTCCCCCCTCCCTGCACAACCAGCATCTGCTTTACCCGCACCGTCCACCCTGCCCATCTCCCAGCAGAAAAGTGGAGGTTGGGTCCCTGGTAAATTGAGCTAAGGAGATGATGAATTGGGAGTCCCCAGCCCAACTGAGGTCACGTGGAGTCTGTGCTGGAGATGGAGGGGAGTAAGTGAAACTCCACACTGAACCACGAGACTCCCTCCCAGTTCCCAGAAGGCATTGCACAGCCTGGCTGACACAGCTTCCAGGCAGAGGCTATAGAGGCAGGAATCTGGCCAGCCCAGGAGACATGCTCCCAAGATAGTAACAGGCAAGACCTGCCAACCAGAGAAACCCCACAGATCACTCCACCCCAAGGCCCCACTCACATGCCCAGAGCTCCCAGCTGGCTCGTCAGCACCTCACTTCTCATCTGGGAATGGACAGGAAACGGCATCAGGAAGCAGGAGCATGCAAAGGCAGGGCACAGAGACACCATAAAAGCACCGCACATCTGTCTTCAGAAGGGCAAGAACCAGGCTCAAAGAGGAAGGACCAGCCATTGACATCAAGTTGATTGCAGCACATTCTGAGCCCACGAGTCACGGAGTCGAACTCTGCAGAGGGTTTTCTTAGCTGTAATCTTTATGGAAACATCGTCTGGCCTTTCTCCTGTGGGTTTGATCTGTGAACCCTCAGGTTTCTAGTCAGATTACTAGTCCATTAAACATTATTTGCTCCTCCAGAAGACCTGAAGCAAAAATAGCTCAACATAGGAGAAAAGACAGGAAAAATAAGAATGACACAACAGCCACAGTGTCTGAAACAAAGCAGTGGTTCGCAACCATCTGCTGAATGAGTCTAATGGAATCAGGTGCTGTCTGCTTGGGTCTGATCCAGAGTAACACCCTAGGACAGCATAGAAGTGACCCGTAGGGTCTCCAGGGCTGACATAGTTATGGAAGGAGACAGCCTCGTCTTTCTGCCACGGAGCAGCTGGTGGATTTGAACTACTGAGCTTTTGGATGGCAGTTGAGCAGAGAACCAGCACATCACCAGGGCTCCTTCTAGAACTGACCCATTGTCGTCCAGTCAGTTCTGACTGCCACATATTTCTACTGCTGAGCAGACAGTGGGCAGAAACCCGGATACTCCAAAATAAATAAACAAAAATCAAGAGCCTCAATCTAAGCTTCACATTGTCCTCAAAATTAACACCCAGAGGACTGTGGATTTAAATGTAAAGTGTGTGTGGCTCAGCTCACTGCCATTGAGTCTATAGGATAAGGTAAGAACTGCCCCTCTGAGCATCAGAGACTGTCACTGTTTACGGGACGGAGAGCCCCGTCTTTCTCCCGAGGAGCGGCTAGTGGTTTCGAACTGCTCACCTTGCAGATCGTAGCCCCATGCATAACCATTGCACCACCAAGGTTTCTAAACGTGAAGTGGAATACTAATGAAATGTAAATTGTAATGGGAGAGGAACTTTCAGGAGAAAACTTTCAGGATCCAGGACCAGGAAAAGTTCTTCGACTTCACATGAAAAGCATGATCCAGAAAAAGGAAAACATTTTTTTTCCTTCACAAATTGGACTTCATTGAAATTTAAAACATCTGCTTCGAGATGAGTCTGTTAAGAGCTGGTACAGAGTAGGAGGAAATATTTGCAAACCACAGGTCCGACAAAGGAATGGTATTTAGATTAGAAAACGGACAAAAGACGCGAAGAGCATATTTCATGGAAGAGAACAGACACGCATGACGAGAAACACAGAAAACCACAAGGAGCCATCTCTACTCGAACGCGGAAGTGAAAAATAGTGATAGCACAGAATGCTGGCAGAGATGTACAGAAATTGGATCACTCGGTCCTCGCTTTTTAAGCGCCAGCAGTCAGGCAGTTCCTTAAAAGAAACTATGCTAAACATGCAGCTTCCATACAAGCCAGCCATTCCACTCCCAGGTGTGCACTTCAGAGAAAAGAAGACTGAGGTTCACCCAAACATACACACCGCAGGCTTTATAGAACATCGTTGTTGTTGACTACAGCCCCGTACCGGAAACAATCCCAAAAATGTCGTCCAGCAGGTGAATGGTTTAGCACACTCTGGTGTGTTCATGCCGTGGAATGTTGTTGCTAGGGGCCATTAAGTCAGTGCTGGCCCATAGTGACCTTATGTACAACAGAAGAAACACTGCCTGGTCTTGTGCCATCCCCACCATTGTTTCTATGCTTGAGCCCATTTATGCAGCCACTGTGTCCATCCATCTCGTTGAGAGCCTTCCTCTTTTCCACTACTGTGTTAGACAGGGCTCTCTAGAGAAACAAAACCAGGACACTTACGATTATATATATAATATACATTATATATATGGATAGATATAAACAGCACAAAGGAATATAACAGCTAATTAGTCCACACAGCAGTACACAGGGCTCAGTTCAACTAACTTCCGTGGAACAGTTAATATACTGGAAGTCCTTCAACTCAGGAGGGCTGCTGGGTCCAAGATCAAGGAAGCAGACAGCTGAGTCTTCCTTGGGCACTGCAGGCAGTCCGGCCACAGGCAGCAAACAGCAGGGTGGGTCACCAGCAGTCAGCAAGACCACAAGATCCGACAGTCCCAAGCTCAAGCAATGTATTCACCAGCAGCGCAGTGAAGCAGGTCTCAAAGGAACCTCAAGCTCTAGTGAGTGACACGATCCATGAGTTGGCAGTCCCACAGGTAGTGTAGCTCACAAGTTGAAGCAGAGAACTAGGAGCCACACACTAGTCCGATCAGAGAGCAAGTGAGAGGCAGGGCTTGCTGAGACATTTATCTCCTTGCCCTCCAAGCAAACTTTAACCTTATTAATCCCACATGTTCCTATTAGCCAGGTTGGTACAATAAACCTATATATCACAACTACTCCTCCACTTTACCAAGCAGGGTGGTAAAGGAAGGAAGTGGGTGTGGCTTAAAAGAGCAAGGTGAAGGACCCTGGACAGATGGGATGTTGTGCATCCTGATGGTATTAGCACCAGTGACCTGGTTGTGGCATCAAACAATGCAGATAGTCCCTGGTTTATGACTATCCATCCAGTGACTGTCACAGGTCAGTTCTGACATAAATTAAGTACTTAATTTTTTCATTAAGCTTTCCTTTTATGATTAGTTTCTCTATAAATCAAATTGTCATTCATCTTTGGCAGTTGGAAGCATTCAACTTTTCCAACTTTTATGTTTGAACATAGATATAGTTTAGTGTTGTACATAGTGTATGTTACTAATGATAAGCTATACCCCCCTGTGCTGGCGTTCATAAGCACAGCTCGTCATAGTGTGATTGTCCTAGTGATTACTATTAGGGGAAAACCGGGCTGAGGGTGAAAGGGGCCTCCTTGTACTCCCTCTAACAGTAATGGATGAGTCTTCAATCCAGCCTCAAAATAAGTTCAATTTGGAAAAAAATTAAAATTAAAAAAGCTAAGGCAGTGGAGGCACATTTATCCAAAATACTCGCTTTTCCAAAACATCATGTGAGTCCACCAACAGCAAGATTTCCAGCACCTGTTCCAGACAACTGAGAGCTGAAATCTGGCTCCTAGGTGGTTGTAAGCCCATGGTGGTCCAGTCGATTCCAACTCATACGGACTGTGAAGGAGAGAATAGAACAGTGCAGTGCCCCATAGACTCAGTTTTCACGGAACAGATGACCTCAGTTTCCTCCCACATTGCAGCTGGTGGTTTTAAACTGCCAACCTTAACCAGTGTGCCAGCAGGACTCCCTTCTGGGTGGTTTGGGTCCACTCCAAGGCTGAAGAGTCCCACTGCGTGACTTCAGGGATAATTTTAACAAGGACACCAGAGCTTCTGCAGCCAAGACACTCTCTTGAGTCTCAAGGGTCTGGATGGTGGATCAGTTATTGCTCTTACTGATGGCATAGTGATTACATATTGGGCTGTCATCCGAATGGTCAACAGTTTGAAACCAGCAGGAGAAAATCTGGGCTTTCTACTCCTGTAAAGAGTTACAGCCTTAGAAACTCTCGGGGCAGTTCTGCTTTGGCTTATTGGGTTCTGTGAGTTGGCATCCATTTGGTGGCAGTGAGAGGGTCAAATGATAGGCAGCCCAGCTTACAACAAGAAAGCCATCTCGTATCACCAGGCCTTTCTTTCAGGGCACCTCTGGGTGGATTCAATCTACCAGCCTTTAGATCTGTAGTAGATCACTGAGCCAGGTGCCCCACCCAGGAGCCCCAAGAACTTGTGGAGAGGCAAAGCTGACTCCGGCTCGGCTCTGGCCACCGGTGCAGTTCATCTCCTCCACCCCCCTTGCCCACTCTTAATAATGCTGCTTTCAGTCTTCACGGAGAGGCCTTACCAGGCCCTCAGTCCGGGCACAGTATTGGTAGCCAAGCAGCTAACTTTGGCCCTGATAAGAGAAATTCAGCCACGCACAGATCTATGTGCTTGTTGTCAGATGCCCTTGAGTCGACGGTGATTGATGCCTACAACTAACGGACACGTTGCCTGGTGCTGCATGATCCTCACCGCAGCTGGAGTCTTCGGGCCCATTGATGTGAAAACTGTACCAGTGCATCAAACGGAGCGTCTCCCTCACGCTCCCAGGCCCTCTGCCCCACCAACCAGGATGTCTTCCTCCTGATGACAACCAAAGCAAACCAGATGGTGGGCTGTGCCAACTCATGATTCCAACTCACAGGCACCCGATGGGGCAGGTACAGAAGTGTCCCTGTGGGATTCTGGGGCTATACCCCTTTCCGGGAGCAGAGAGCTTCATCTTTCTTCTGTGGATCCTCCTGGGGGCGTTCACAGCACCGCCCAACTGCTTAACCCACTGTGCCACTAGAGCTCTTCAGCTGCGGGTAGCAGTGGGACAATCAGGCCTGGGCCAGGGGGTGGGCTTGTGTGTATTTTACCTTCATTGGGCCCCTCATCATCCTGCTTGGATAATTTGAGCGGAAAAAAGAGTCAGGGATTTATGAGAGATGTTTGACCCCTCTTTAAAAGTCTGTTCAGTTTCCAAGTTTATTAGAAAGATGTGCATGGGCATAGGCGGGCACATACATAGGCATGGATGGCCATCAATGAGGGGCTTCGCAAAGCATGAACTCCATGATCTTTTCATGCCATTTTCCTACAGGCTCTTTGAAGCCTCCTCGTATAAGAAGTCTCAGAATCTGCGAACTGTCGCTGAAACTTTTCACAAGTTCTACTTCTGGGCCCTTGCTCTTTATGAAGTTACCAAATCGTGGCATGTGCTCCAGAGTGGACCCACTGGTATCTAATCACCTGAGGTCCATTTCCGGGACACCTCTCCTTTGCCCTGTCATGCGCTCTAAGGCAGAATTGACTGAATTGGACTGGGTTTGGGTTTTGGCAGCAGGACAGTTATGCATTGCTCACAGGCATGGAGGGATGAGGGAGACCTGGTCACATACAGTCACACTCCTGTTCCCTCCCAGCCCCAACACATCGTCTCCCAAGCACTTTCTCGGAGGCTTTTCTTCCAGGCGTTCTCATTGACAAGGCATTCACAATTGATAAGAACGAGGCACTTTAAGACAGTATGTGTAGATCATCAGGTTTTCAAAAAGGGGTGGAATACATAATGCGATATGTCTGTGAATTGAAATAAGGAGTCCCAGTGGTGTGGTGGGTTGTGTGTGGGGCTGCTAACCACAAGGTCAGCAGTTTGAAACCACGAGCTGCTCCGAGGATGAAAGATGGAGCTTTTTATTCTCAAAAAGGTTCATCTTTGCCCTGTAGGGTCGTTGTGAGTCAGAATCAACTCGATGGCAATGAATTTGGAGTTTGGGGGTATCCTGCCTGGTGCTGAGTTGCATAATGAAGGCCGTATATAAGGAAATCTTGTTCTTGGGTGTGAGCCAGTTCTGACTCGTGGTGAACCTGTGTGTAGATGGACTAGAACTCCAGGTCAGCCTCTGAGTGGGTTTTAACTGCCAGCCTTTCTGTTAGTTTAACTGCTGTACCATCAGAGCTCTGAGGAAAGGCTCAGAAGGCAGGCTGTGTTTGTGATGTTTCTGAGGCCCATGTCACCTCCTCAGTAATTTCCTTTGCCTCTCTCGGAGGAGCCAGACAGCAGGTTTCTCATCTCGGTAAGTTAACTTGAGTCTGTGCCCTGGGGATCCTCCCTCCAGAGGCCTGATGACAAGCCCTTCAAAGGCTGCCTTCTCAATCAGGGCCAGAGGGCTTATTCATTAGCATAGCGAATGAATGCCGGAAATCTTCTTTTTGCTGATGAGATAAATGGTGTGATAAATGGTGATGAGATGGTAAGGTGACCAGATTTTAACATTGGTAAAGCGGGACACCATTGATAAAACTCATATCCTGGCAAAATAGCCACATTGCAGCCGAAAACCGTATACCCTAGCTTGTCGTGCATTCTTTCCAAAAATCAGGACTTTTTTAAAACACCATGGGCCACGGGACAAATTATTAAAAATCAGACCTGTCCCGCCAAAAGCAGGATGTCTGGTCACCTTAAGCTACAGGGTGAGTACGTTCAGAGACGCAGCACTGGGGCCACGCCTGGCCCAAAGCTCCAGTGATTCCCAAGTCCCCCATGCAACCCAGGCCTTGGTGGTGTGGCCTGGCTAGAAGGGTGGCTCATTTTGTCACAATCTGGTAGGCACAGTTGCCACGGAGGGGAACTACCTGGCACATGTTCTTGTAGAGGGCCCACTGGGCTCCACTGGCGCCCGGCCTGGGTCTGTGGTCTCTCATCACCTGTCTGTTAACACCTGCCTTTCTGGTGACCAAATTCAGTCTGAGATTTGCTTTCACAGCAAAATACTTCCACGAAGATGTGTCCTAGAGGAGTTCCGGTGGGACAGCAGTTACACGCTGGGCTGCAAACCACAAGATGAGCAGTCTGAAACCACCAGCCCCTCTGCGGGAGACAAGAAAGGCTTTCGACTCCTGTTAAGGGTCACCGTGTCAGAAGTCCACTAGGGTCGCTCTGTCATGAGTGAGAATTGACGTGGTGGCAGTGAGTTTTTTCCTTCTGTTTTAGGAAGGTCCCTGGGTGGCACCAATGGTTTACATTTCAGTTACTAACCTGAAGGATGATGGAGCACCTCAGAAGAAAGGCCCTGGTGATCTGCTTCCCTAAAGATGGCACTTCTTGTTATGTGCTCAGGTCCGCTCTAACTCCTAGTGACCCGATCGATGTGCAACAGAACAAAACATCGCCCGGCCCTGCACCAGCCTCGCCACTGTGCTTGTGTTTGAGCCCGTGGCTGCATCCACTGTCAGTCCATCTTGTTGGGGTCTGTGTTAGACAAGGTTCTCCAGAGAAACAAAACCAGATGCTAATAATTTTATAGAGAGATAGATAACATAAGAAATAAACACTTAATCAAATCATAAAGCAGTACAAATGGCTCAGTGCAGCTCACTCCCGTGAGACAGTTGTGAGACACTGGCAGTCCTTCAAGTCTTGAGGGCCACCAGGTAGTCCTCTGTAGAGCAATTCAGACTATCCGGGCACAGGCAGCAAACAGCAAGGCAGGTCACACACAGCCAATGAGATGACAGGGTCCGACAGTCCCCAGCTCAAGAGATGTAAATTCCAATGGTGTGGCAAAGCAGGTCTTGAAGGAACCTCAAATTACAGTGACACAGTCCACGGGTTAGGTGTCCCTTGGGTAGTGTAACTTACAAATTGAAGCACAGAACAAGCAAGGCAGCTGTGAGCTAAGAATGAGAGGCGAGGCTCCCTGAGTCATTTATCTCTCCGCCCTTCAATTAATCCCGCATATGTTCATTGGCCATGTTGGCTCCATAAACGTTAATTATCTTAGGGTCTTCCTCTTTTTGGCTGGTCCTCTGCCTTCATCAATGTCAGCCACAGAGACCCTGTGTGGTGGTTTTTCTCAGTCCTACAGGGTCACTGTGAGTTGGGATGAACTAGATTGCAGTGGGTTTGTCAAGAATGCTAGTTGGCCCCTAAGCTGACATAAGCAGTTTGCTTTCAGTTGCTTAACCCAAAGGTTGGTGGTTCAGATCTACCCAGTGGTCCATGGCAATCCACTTTTGTCAAGATTGTTGTTGGAATCTCATCAAGGTGATAAGAGAGGGGTCAAAGAAGAGACCCAGAGTCCGTCTGGACAAGTCCCATGCAGAGGGGCTGCACGGAAAAGAAACTACATCCAGGGGGCAGTTTAATGTGCACGAAACACACAACACTCCTCTAGTTCTGTAATCTTTCCTCTCCCACTATTATGATCTCAGTCCTACCTTGGAAATCCTGCTAGACCCGTGTATATACAGCAGAACTCAGGATAGACAAACCCCCCCAGAAACAGTAATGGGAGTAGTGATTCCAGGAGGGTAGGAGAAGGGAAGGAAAGTGGGGGAAGGAGGAATGGATACCAATGATGGCAGAATGACTCCCCCTCGATAGTAGGTGAAGGGATAGAATGGGTGGTATAAGATATGTATAAATAAGAATAACAATACGTAATATGCTAAGGGTGGGGGTGACAGGGTGGGAAAGGGAGAGGGCAAAAGAGAAGCTGATATTAAAGGGCTCAAGAACAAAGATAATGCTTAGAAATTGTTGATGCCAATAATTGTACATGTCTGCTTAATATAATGGATGTATGGATTGTTATAAGAGCCCCCAATAAAATGATGTATTAAATTTTTTAAAATTTACATTAAAAAAGATTCTTGCTGGATGTTTTGACTTGTGTAGGCCCCATGTCACAGCAGAACCAATCCTTAGGGGTTTCTAGGCTGTCATCTTCAGGAAGAGCAGGTCTTTCTCTGGAAGAGACACAGGGTGGACTTGAACTTCCAACCTTTCAGTTAGCAGCCACATGCTATCAGGACTCCTATAAAATGACAGCCAAGAAAACCCCATGGAGTGGTCGTACTAGAGCCACCACACCCCAGATTTGGCTGGAGGACAATGGGTGCAGGACCTTTGGTTTGGTTTTTGTAGTAGTGCTAGAGAGGGGAGACCCCAGAACCGGAAGCCCACCACTTGCTCACTCGGCACTGTCTGGCCCCTTACACACCTTTTCCCTCTCAGTATTTACCCATGTCCAGGGCAGGTCTTGTCTCCTCACACTGGTAGGTGTCCTGCCATCACAGTGAACTGCCCGGCCCCGTTACAGGTATAAAAAGAGGAGATATATTGGAAAAACTTTAAGGATGTTCTCCCCAGACCCACTAGTTGACCTGGGCCATGAAGGCAGCAGAAACCGTAGGCATCACCCTTGGCATTTCCACTGATTCTCAGTGTACTATTAGCAGGTTCAGCACCAGAAAGTGCTCTGCCCATTGGCATTTTCAAACCTGGCAATCCCTCACCCTGGGGGCTAATGCAGGGCCAGTGAGGGAGGCTGCAAAAGCAGACACCTACTCTTTATCCTGGGTCGTGGACTAAAGGGCAAATGTTTTCATTGCCTGGGACACTGAGTAAATTTTCCCCTGAAAAGGGGGCATTAAGCTAAATAAGATTGAGAACGTAGGCATCAGAAGAATGGCAGTGTTGGATTGCCAAACTTGTAAGGTAAGCATGGCTGAATTGTGCTTACTCATGAACCAGTGGTGAACACTGTTCCATGTTTTTCACCACATCAAAAGATAGTCTGCCTGGCGTCTCCACCCACCCCCACCCCACTCGCAGCACATCCCTACAGAATCCAGGCCTCTTTTCCAATTTACAGTCTGGGACAGGGCCGTCATTAAGCATGGATGAGCGTGGGCTGACCTGTGCTTAGTCATTCATCTGTGGTGAACAGTTTCACCACGTCTCTGATGTGGTGGAAAATCTACAGCACTGAGAGGAGCTGAATGGTTGAGCAAGGAAAGCGACCTTCTTCCAGAAGATGAAGACCCCAGGGGCAAGGCAGCCCAGAGACTGGGGTTGCCCTGCATGGGACAGCCTCCGTGGACACTGCTGGGCGAGAGCCTTGCTCCTGAGTTGATGTGATGCACGTCGCTCAAGCTTCAGCTGGGCTTCATGTCGTGCAATGACATTTCTTTCTTTTTTTACCCCAGGTTTAAATTTTTTTGTTTGCATATTTTAAAAATTGTGCATTCCAATAACAAAAATCATTTGAACTAAAAAATGGCATTCCGATTAAACTGCATTTTACGTCTGCAGGACACCTTGGCCCAGCTTTGCTTTTCCAGCCCTTGGTTCCCTGACCCCCAACCCAGCTGCTGCCTTCACCAATGGGCAAGTTCTCTTCCTTCCCTGCCAGCCAGACAGGCGATGGGAGCGGCAGGCGCACCGCCTTCTCTCTGGGCTGCACCGTCATTTCAACGAGATCCAACCCCTTTGCGCGGTACAAAGTTACACGGCTAGGAGAGGGCAATCTGAAGGCAGCGCCGCCTCTGGACGACTCGCCTGCTTCTCTGGTTTCTCTTGCGCTCTGTCTTCCATTTTGACTCCTCGAATCTCTCGATCTCGGCCTTACTGGGTGACACACGGTTGCAGAGGAATTGAGAGAGCTACAAGAGGAGTAGAATCTGTGTGCGCTGTGGCTACTGCCGAATCAGAAATGTCTTTCTTTTTTTTAAAGATCATTTTATTGGGACTCTTCCAGCTCTTCTAACAGTCAATACATTAATTGTGTCAAGCACATTTGCACATACTTTGCCATCATCATTTTCAAAACATTTTCTTTCTACTTGAGCCCTTGGTATCAGCTCCTCTTTTTCTCCTCCCACCCTTGTGACCCCTTGTTAAATTATAAATTATTATTATTTTCATATCTTACACCGTCTGCTGTCTCCTTTCCCCACAGTTCTGTTGTTCATCCACTGTGGGTGATGGTGGTGGTGAAATTTCTTCTTCTTGTTAAGGGGAGGAAAATAGATAAAAAGTACAAAGCCAAAATCAATCCAGTACACCCATCTACATGGAAGCTGATGGAAAACTGGACGTAGGTAGAAGGCTTCCTTGTCCAGGTCCTGGAGAATGTGATAGGAAAGGCCAGGGGCAGCTGCAGATCCTTTGCTGACCTGAGCTGTCACCGTGTCTCCACGCTGCCCTTGCGTGGTGGAGATCAGATGGCCACACGAGCCACAGACTCGGGAACATGCTCAACTTTCTTAACATGGTTCTTCTACCACACCATTGGGAGGGACGCTGCAAACAGGGCGTGTGTCACACGAAGAGAGGGGATTGGGTGGTTTTGGTTACCAGCCCCTGGCTCTAAGGAAGAGTCATCTTTGAAGCAGAAGCAGAAGTAGAGAAATCCTGGGACTGTCTTAGACGAGCACATCCCTGAAGTGGCAGAGGCCACCAAGACCAGATGCCTCGGGGTTTGGGACACAGAGACTCAGAAGAGCAGGGCCAAGACTAGGGGGTACCTTCTCATCTGAACTGTGGGACGGAGGGACAGGTGGACTGGCTTCCTGGCCCTTGGAGTCAAAGGCCAAGGGACCACATAGCTGAGCGACTGAGGACCTGAGAGTTGCTACCGTGTGGTTGAGAGGCTAAGAACTGGAGCGAGAAAGATTTGACTGCTGACTGAGGGGACCAATGACTGCATCCTTACTGTTTGCAGCTCCTGATTGATATTAACCTATGGACTTCCCCAATAAACCTGCTTTAACCATGAGTGTTGTCTGTAAGTTCTGTCTGGTCTTTGCAATGAATTCGCGAACCCAGTGGAGATGCAGAGTGGCGTGGGAAGACCGGTTGGTGTCAGAATAAGGTAAAGAAGGATGGACCATGGATGAGTGTTTGGCCCTGGCCTCATAGCACTTGGGATGCCAGAAGAGGTCAAGTATGACCGCCTCCATGCCACTGATTGCAGGTGAAGGCAGAGCCCCTTGTATGTCTTAGGCTGAGCCTTCAACACTGCAGACCTGATGGTAGCTGTTGCCGTGAGTCCAGTTTTAATTCCCATCACTTTCTGTTCCTGACAGATCGTCTTCCGGTGGTGGAAGATCTCCCTGAGGAGTGAGTACCGAACAACCAAACCTGGAGAAGTCAGAGAAACTCACGAGGACTTCCTGGAGAACTCCCATCTCCAAGGCAAGGACGGGGACGGGTCACGGTTTCATGCTCACTGGCTCGGGCCTTTAATCCGTGATGCCAGCGAAGTCACCAACATGCCATCTTGCCAAGCAGTGACATGGAACACTATACTGGAAACAATAGAGCATTGCGTTCTTAGGAAAACAGAAAACATTAGCGTGTCCTGAGATTTCCCTCTGGGAGGTATTTTGACGTGTTTAGGATTTCCAGTCAACATGTACATTGGAATCGAACCTATGAAGGTTAAATCTTGTAAATATAATTTCATTCAAAGGGGTCTCTTTTAGTCTACAAACGAATGGAAAAAACCACTTGAAGATATAGCCAAAGAATCAAATCTTTGAATGCGATAAATCTTGGAATTAATTTAAAAGGGACATCTCCGTATTTCTTTGAATATCAAGGCTTGGTTAAGCAGTAGTGTTAAATTACCTACCACTTTTGTGGGACGGTGGTTACCCGCAAGGTCAGCAGTTTGAAACCACCAGCCGCTCTGTGGGAAAAAGACAGGGCTTTCTACTCTCATAAAGAGTTGCAGTCTTGGAAATGTACAGAGTCAGTTCTGTCCTGTTTATAGGCTAACCATGACTTGGCATTGACTCGATGACAGTGAGGAGATTTTTTGTTTTTTGTTTGGAACTTAATAATAGAAATTTCTCCCTGATTTACCCCTTTGCTTCTTATCCCCTTCTTCATATGAAAATCCATGCCAATAAAAGGAGTAGGGTGATGTAACAAGCTCCCATGTACCATAACCCCGCCTGAGTATTCAGCAACCTCCACTCCGGGTTGCCCTGCGATTATTTGGAGACAAATCTGGATAATTCCCTCACTTTGTCCTCCGTGACTTCAGTAGGTGTCTTCTTTGAGCACAATCACAGTTACTCCAGGAATCCTAAATGCTGCAGTAATAAATCCCTCATAATAAGATTTTATAGCCAGAAGTCACCTAGAACTTCTTCTTCTATTAGCATTAGTTAGTAGTTACTAATAATAGCAAGTGCTTTCACCCACATTCTCTCCTCGATTGTCACAGTAGCCTCGTGACATCAACATCGGCATCTTGGCTTCATAAGTGAAATTTGGGGAACTAGCCTTGGAAATCAAGTCTATTTCACGTCACTTTAAAAGGAGGCAGACTCCGGGTAGGATCCTTGATAACCAGCATCCTTATTTAACCTTACGACATGCAATAGCTGGTCTCAGGGGGAAAGGCTTGGTTCTGTTGTGCTTCCCCTTAAATAGCTAACAGTCTGGATTGATTACAGTGGTGGAATAGTCTGGAGAGGGTAGTGGATGAGAAAACACACTGAAGTATCCCCGTGGAAATGGTTGGGATGTACAGGGTTGATTGCACATATTTTCAACCCAGTGAAAAAATTCAGGATTCCTGACAACGCCCACCTCATCTTTCATTCCCTCCTTCACGTTGTTGCTATGGGCTGTCAGGTTGACTCTTAGGGACTCTGCACAGCAGAGTGAAACACTGCCCAGTCCTGCACCAGCCTCCCAATTGCATCTATGAGTGAGCCCACTCCTGGATAGCAAGTATTTCTTAAAGACTCATTCTTGGCCTTAAAAAGAACCATTCTGGGTGAAAGACTTCTATTTTTCACTGAATAAAACACACTCCAGGCAAGCCCTGTTCATTTAACCATGGAATAGGCCTGTTTCCACACAGATCATCGTAGACAGACATCTACAAAGCACGTCCAGTGTTGGAGTTGTGATCCATTTTCTTTTCTTATCATGGTTCTAACTGCCCCAGAACCCTTAGTCTAGTGGGTGCTATTAACTGACTGACAGACCATGCGCTTTTCTGGCCAACTTCCACCGAAGCCTGGGGGAGAGGGGTGCTTGGGCCAGAGAGAGCAGAAACTGAAGATCACTGGGAGTCTTCTCAGGGGGGGTCTTAAGGGGCAACCTCCCTGAGCACTGTAGATGCAGGAAGACCTTGGTGACATTGGGAGTTCAGTCCCAAGCCACCGCAATGCCTCTGTTGTTGTTAGGTGCAATCCAGTTGGTTCTGATTCATAATAGCCCAATGTACAACAGCAGAACTAAACACCACCGGTCCTGCACTATCCTCACCCTTGCTTCTAGGCTTGAGCCCATTGTTGCAGCCATTGTGCCAGTCCATCTCGTCCTGGGCCTTCCTCTTTCTCCTCGTCCCTCCGCTTTACCAAGCAAGATGTCCTTCTCCAGAGACTGGCCTCTCCTGATACCATGTCCACCGTAACCGAGACCAAGTCTTCCCATCCTCCCTTATTTTTAAAATCATTTTATTGGGGCTCATACTACTCTTATCATAATCCATACATACTTCAATTGTGTAAAGCACACTTGTACATTCATTGCCCTCATCATTCTCAAAACATTTGCTTTCCACTTGGGGTCTTGGAATCAGATCCTCATTTTTCTTTTCTCTCTCCTCCCTCACTGCTCCCTCACAATTCCTTGATAGTTTATCATCCTCCCTTTTAAGGAGAATTCTGGCTGTGCTGTTTCCAGACAGATGTTTGTTCTCCTGGCATTCCATGGTACCTTCAGTAGTCTTTGCCAGCACCACCATCCAGTTGCCCCGGTTCTTCTTCGGCCTTCCCTAGTCAATGGCCAGCATGCATATGAGGTGACTGAAAGCACAGTGGCGTGGGCCAGGCGCACCTGAGCCCTCAGAAAGTGACTCCCTTGCTTTTCAACACTCTAGTACAGCCACCAGGCCATCCGTGAATTCATTTGTTTTAGGTAGCAGCTGAGTGCTTAGCCGCTGAGTCACCAGGGCCTCTCCATTGTTTGATACTCCAAACTCCCACAAATATGCAAATTATCCCCTGTCTCAGCGTCCAGTCACCTGCACTGTGATAACACAAACATTAAGGGCATCTGCCTGACAGGGCTGGGGGGGGCGGGGAGGGGGGCAGGAACTGAATGAAGTACTTTGCACCGTGTCTGACACAAAAGAAGTTCTACTCCCTAAATTCAAGCCGGTCCAGTTTTTAAAACTTAAAAAGTAGAAATCCCCTCCCTCTTCACTGGCTCCCTTCCCAGAGATAACAGCCATGAGTGGTTCCAGTTGCATTTGAATTCTTTCAGGCTCTGTTCAAGACGGTCCACACAGACCTACTGGGTTTTGTTTGGGTGCTGTTTGCGTCTGTTGACAAAAATGGCATCAGATGTCCCCTTTAGCCCTCTCACTTGGTTTCGCACGCCGTAGACTGTGGACTGGTTGCTGTGAGGACGCAGAGGAGCCCTGGCAGTGCGGTGGGGAAAGCGCTCATTCGCTAGACTAAGGTCAGCGGTCCAAACCCACCGGTGCTCTGAGGGCAAAGGTTGGTGGTCTGCTTTTTTAAGACTGTACAGCCTTGGGGACCTCACAACCCCAGCCCACCTCAGTGCCTCCAAGTCAATTTTGACTCAGAGTGACCCTATAGCACAGGACAGGGCTGTCCTTGTGGGGTCCCAAGGCTGGAACTGGGCGGAATTTGAAAGCCTCGTTTTCTCCTGAGTGCAGGCTGGTTTTGAACTGCTGGCCTTGTTGTTAGCAGCACAGCAGGTCTCCGGGCTCCTTTGCAAGCGCCCTAGGGCAGTTCTCTTGTGTCCTACGGGGCTGAGCAATCAGAATGGACTTGATGGCAATGGGTTTTGTTTTAGGGGCTGAAGGTTAGGATATATAAAGAAGGACCCCATTGTTTTTAAAGATTATATGCGAATCCACCAGCCACTTTATGGGAGAAAGACAGGTTTTCTATTCCTGTCAATAGTTACAGTCCCGGAAACTCACTGGAGCATTTCAACCTTGTCCTAGAGGGTTGCTATAAATCAGCATTGACTAGATGGCAGTGAGCTTGGTTTGGCTTTTTAACTGATGGGTAATTTTTCTTTTTCTTTTGTTGTTGTTGTGAATTAGGTGAAGGTTTACAGAGCAGATCATCAGCTTTACCTCCAACAATTCATACCTGTTTTGTTTAGGCTCATCTATTGCCATCTGTCAGCACCCTAGTGCTTCCCCGTTCCTTCCGCTGGTTCCCGTTTCCACCCCCTTCTCTCCTAACCCTCTGGACTTTGTCCTCGGGTCATTCTGCCCTTTGGATCAGCTGGCTGACTATTCTAACAAGGGGATGAGTTCAGTCCCAGGGCTGAAGGGTGACTAAGGGTTTCCGTGTATCTTTCCACTTTGAAATGATGGGTATTTTCACATCATTGCTTGCTGTTCTTACGAAACACTGGGTATGTTTTGGGACGTACTTATCTTTGCACCCTGCGTGAGAATGCCACTAGTTTAGATGTGGCAGTGCCAGGTATAAAGATGGGCATGTCACATACATTGATAGCTGCTCTGAATTTTATCGACAGGGGGAATGCTTGCAAACCTTGTGCATTTGGGAGCAAATCTGAAAAAGGCCACCGAGTATTTCTGTTAACCACCTAGAGCCGCCTTGCCACGGCAGGCCGGGTGGATGCCATTTATAACACATGTGACCTTTATGATTGTGCCATTATTGTAACTGGGCCATTGGTCACTGAGGCAACTTGGGAAGAGGAAGCCAAATTGAGCATCACTCTTGGGGTGGGTGCTGGGGATGGGAGGAATGCCTTCCCCGTTTGTGCCCTGAAATTGCTATCCGAGCTTCCAGGTGACTCTGCGTGATAACATTGTTGGTTTCTTTGAATTGCAGTTCAAGTTGCCTTAATTTTCGGTGAAAGAATAATAGAGTATGTCCTCAATTTGTGCCAAGGTAAAGTCGACTTCCTTGAACGGCTCTCGGACAACTTGCTCCTGAGCATCATGTCCTACCTGGATCTGGAAGACATCTGCAGGCTATCGCAGACCTCTCGAAAATTCGCCAAGGTAACAGGCCCATCGCTTGCCCCTCGGAAGCATTTCCCATCAGCCTTTTCTTTTTTTTTTTTTTCTTTTCTAAACATTTACTTTCTAGTTGAACCCTTGGTCTCAGCTCTTCTTTTTTCCACTCCCCCATCAGCATTTTCAAAGTTGTTTTAGTGTTTGCATTGGTTTCAGCAGTCATTTGGGCAGTCTTGGGCATCTGCAGCGCCCTGGTCAAGAATCCCCAGAGGGGAAAGACATTATCCCTACCCTCAAGGAACCTACAGTGGGAAAGGAGACTTTGTACATTGCATACAAAAGAGACACTCACGAATTACATCTAATTTCTACCGAAAGCAAACTTAAACACACTGCCATCAAGTCGATTGTGACTCATAGCGACTCTATTCCCAATCTGTTTTTATTCCCAATCTGTTTCCTCCGTGTTCCATTTCCCTGTTTCGTTTCTTTATTTAGAATTTTTTTAAAAATCTAACTCCCCCATTAATCCACCACTTAGCTGTCAGTGTGTCATACTGTGGTGGCTTGTGTGATACTATGATGCTGGAAGCGATGTCACTCGTATTTCAAATACCAGCAGGGTCACTCAAGGTGAACAGGCTTCCGTGGCACTCCCTGCTAAGAACAGACTGTTGAGAAGGACAGGACCGTTCGCTCCGGAGGGATCAGCCACTGAGAAGCTTAGGAGAGCAGTGGAGCCCTGTCAGAGAGAGTGCCAGAAAAACGGGAGACACTCAAAACACGACCGGGGAAGAGCTGCCTCCTCAAACAGAGCCAGTTTTAATGATGTGGAAGGAGTAAAACCTTTCTGACCTCCGTTGGCTGGTGGGGCATGACTCAAAATGAGAAGAAACAACTGCAAACATCTGCTAACAATTGGAACATGGAAAGTACAAAGTGTGAATTTAGGAAAATTGATAGTCGTCAGAACTGAAACAGCCCTACCTCCTAAAGATGGATAATCCTAGGCATTAGTGAGCTGAAACAGACTGGAGCTGGCCATTTGAATCCTAACACCATAGGACTTAGGAGGGTGGGAATGACACATACTCGAGGAATTCGTGATCAAAAAGGAAATTTCATGATTTATAGACATACACTGCTGTCTGTGACAGGATAATTTCTACGTACCTACGAGAAAATTCAGTTAATACAACTATTACTTAAATTGACATACCAACCATTAAAACTAGTGATGAAGAAACTGAAGAATTTTACCAACGTCTTCAGTCTGAAACTGATCAATGCACTAAGATGCATTGATAATTACTGGGGATTGGAATGCAAAAGTTGGAAACAAAGAGGCTGGAACAGTCATTGGAAAATAGGGTCTTGGTGATAGAAATGAAGTTGGAGATTGCATGATAGAATTTTTCAAGACGAATGACTTCTTGGTTGCAAATACCATTTTTTAACAACACAAAAGTCAACCAGATGTGTGGACTTTTCCAGATTGAATACACAGAAACAAAATTGCCTATATCTGTGGGAAGAGACAATGGAGAAGCTTAATATCAGTTGCTCAGACTAAACCAGGGGCTAACTGTTGAACCAACCATCAATTGCTCATATGTAAATTCAGGCTGAAGTTGAAGAAAATTAAAACAAGTCCACAAGAGCCAAGATATGACTTTTAGTGTCTATTCCACCTGAATTTTGAGAACATTTCAGGAACATATTTGATGTGTTGAACATTAATGACAGAGACCTGATGAGGTGTGATAGAACATCAAGAACACTATACATGAAGAAAGCAAAAGGTCATTAAAAAGCCCATAAAGAAAGAAGAGCTCCTGCAAGTCTACGTAAATAAGATATAAACAACCCAGAGGAGAAAATAATGGGATAACAGTTCTGGGGGACATGGGAGAAGGTAAGGTGGGGGAAAAGAAGTGGGTGTTAACAAACCCAGGGACAAGGGAACAACAAGTGACCGAAAATCGATGGCAAGGAGAGTGTAGGAGGTCTGGTAGGGCTTGATTAAGGGCAATACAACCAAGAGGAATTACTGAAACCCAAATGAAGGCTGAACATGATAGTGGGACAAGAGGAGAGTTAAAGGAAATAGAGGAAAGAACTAGGAGGCATTTATAGAGATCTAAATACAGGTATGTACATATGTAAATATATTTATATATGACGATGGGGAAACAGATCTATGTACATATATTTATAGGTTTAGTATTAAGGAAACAGATGGACATTGGGCCTCTACTCAAGTACTCCCTCAACACAAGAACACTTTGTTCTAGTAATCCAACATTCTGAAATGCTCACCTTCCCAACACAATCACTGAAGACAAATGGGTGCATAAGCAAATGTGGTGAAGAAAGCTGATGGTGCCCGCTTATCAAAAGATATAGCATCTTAAAGGCTTGAAGATAAACAAGTGACCATCTAGCTGAGAAGCAACAAACCCCATATGGAAGAAGCCCACCAGCCTGTGTGATCATGAGCTGTCGATGGGATCAGGTATCAGGCATCAAAGACCCAGAACAAAAAAATCATTATGTCAATGTGAATGGGGGAGGAAGGGAGTGAGGAGTGGAGGCCTAAAACCAGTCTGTAGGCAATTGGACATCCCCTTACAGAAGGGTTTCGGGGAGAAGACAGGCTAGTCAGGGTGTAGTATAGCACTGATGAAGGAGGGGGGGGGGGATTGAGGAGCTGATACCAAGGGCTCAAGTAGAAGGAAAATGTTTTGAGAATGATGAGGGCAACAAAGGTACCCATGTGCTTGACACAGTGGATGGATGGATGGATTATGGTGAGTTGTGCAAGCCCCCAATAAAATGATTTAGAAAAAAAAGGTCAAAGTGGATGTTAAGCAGAGACTCTCAAACTTGCTCTTCATTATGGAGAAGCTAAACCAAAGGAAAGCAATGATGAAGAAAAGAGCCGAACAGAAAATGTCAAAGGGTCAACTTGAGAAGACAAAGGAAGGCATTGTAACGAGATGTACAGAGGCCTGGAGATAGAAAACCAAAGAGGAAGCACCCCTCGGCGTAGCTTAAGCTGAGAGAACTGAAGACAGGGTTCCAGACTTGAGTGAGTTGTAATATGGAAAGAGTCTGTGAGCAAAACATTGAATGATGCAGAGAACTTCAAAAGAACATGGAAAGAACAGAGTCACCGTACCAAAATTAACCAGTCGACATTCCACCATTTCAAGAGGTAGCACATGAACAAGGGCCAGGGGTCCTGAAGGAAGAAGTCCAAGTTGCACTGAAAGCATTAACCAACAACAAGCTTCAGGCAATGACAGGATATGCATTAAAGTGTTTCAACAAGCTGATGAATTGAAAGCACTCTCTTGTCTATGCCAAGAAACTTAGAAGATAGCTACCTGCTCAACTGATTGGAAGAGATCCACATTTGGACCCATTCCAAAGAAAATTGACACAAGATAATGCTCAAATTATAGAACAATACCATTGATATCACATGCAAGCACAATTTTGCTAAAGATAATTCAAAAACAGTTGTAGCACTACATTGACAGGGAGCTATAAGAAATTCAAGGTAGTTTCAGAAGAGGACATGGAACAAGGGATAACATTGCTGAAACGAGAGCAACAATATCAGGAAAATGTTTACTTGTGTTTTATTGACTATGCACGACTATTCGACTCTGTGGATCTTAGGAATCATGAGTAGCTTTGAGAAGACTGGGAATTGCAGAGACTTCACTGTGCACATGCGGAGCCTGGGCATGGATCAAGAGGCTGTGTGAACAGAACAAGGAAATACTGCATGGGTTAAAATCAGGAAATGTGTGCATCCGGGTTGTGTCCTCTCATCATTATTGTTCAATCTGTGGGCAAATCATCAGAGAAGCTGGATTAGACGAAGAAGAATGCAGCATCAGGATGGGAGGACAGCTTATCAACCACCTGCAATACACAGACGACACAACCTTGCTTGCTGAAAGTGAGGAGGACTTGAAACACTTGCTGATGAAGAGCAGGGATTGTAGCCCTCAAGATGGATTACAACTCAGTGTAAGGAAGGCCATGATCCTCACAGCTGGATCAATAAATAACATCATGAGAAATGGAGGGGGAAAAGTGAAGTTGCCGAAGATTTCATTTTGACTGAATTGGTGGATCCAATAGGTCAGTGCTCATGGAGGCAGCATCAAGATCCAAAGGTCTCGTCCCAGTGGGTGCCCGTGCTGCACAGACACTTGAAAGTTGGACACGGACTACTGGAGACACAGCACTGATGCGTTTCATGGCAGTGCTGGGGAAGAATGTTGAAAGTACCACAGACTGCCAAAAGAACACACAGGTCTGTCTTGGAAGAAGTACCGCCAGAGTGCTCCTCAGAAGTGATGAGAGCAAGACGTCACCTCACATACTTCAGACATGTTATCAGGAAAGACCAGTCCCTGGGATAGGACATCATGTTGGTAAAGTCAAGGGCCAGACAAAAGCGGTAGACCAGTGGTTCTCAACCTGTGGGTCGTGACCCCTTTGGGGGTGTGTCAAACAACCCTTTCACCGGGTCACCTGATTCATAACAGGAGCAAAATGACAGTGATGAAGTAGCAATGAAAATAATTTTATGGTTGGGGGGTCACCAATAACACGAAGAACTGTATGAAAGGGTCCCAACATTAGGAAGGTGGAGAACCACTGAGGTAGACCCTCCCGGAAATGGATTGACACAGTGATTTCCACGGTGTGCTCAAACATAACAACCACTTTGCAGGCCTGGGCAGTGTGTGGCTACATTGTACACGGGTGCTTTGCATCAGAACCTGCGTGACGGCACCCAACCACAGCGACCCTTTATGAATGACAAAAAGCTTCCATCTCAAACTCCTTGGGAGACATTTATCATGAATACATTTGTGTCCAGGTCCAACCCTGTCATCGACTCTTAGGGATGGAGGTGTTCCTCCCTGTCCAAGGCCAGGGCCACCTGGCTCCTGGACTTCCTCCTGGTGACACCAGGCTATCAGCCATCTCCTTTTCCATCTGTTGTTGTTGTTTTAAAATAATTTTACATTTACAGAGGACTTGCAAAGATAGTATCAAGAGATTACAAAACCTCTTGCCCCAACTTCTCCTAATACTTATGTAACCAGGACACTTGACTAAAACCAAGCATCTATGTTGGCACAATCCTGTGCATGTTTCACCAGCTTTTTCTAATGCCCTTTTGCTGGTGCAGGACACAATCCAGGATCTTGGTGTGGTGGTGGGAGTTGAGCTGACTCCATGTGACAGAGAACTGGCCCCCCCAAACTGCTAGGCTGTCAGGTGTATGGAAGCAGATATCCTGAGGTCTCTTCTCCTATGTCGCACCTGGTGACTTTGAACCACCAACGTTCCAGTCAGCAGCTGAGAACCCCACCAGCATTCCATCAATCCAGTCCAATAGGATATTATATTTAGTTCTGATTTCTAGTTCTCTCTATTGGTTTATTCTTCCCAGTAAACCCCCTTCCCCCCAATCACTTTTATCCTTCAAATAAAAAGTACTTGACTCTGCTTTTATCCAACCTCTCTCCTCCTTCCGGGCGGGGAGAAGAAAGACCATTATTTATACCAGCAAACTCACTGTCGTCCAGTCCATAATGAGCCTGTAGGGCAGAGTAGAACTGCCTGTGTGGGTTTCCAAAACTGTAACTCTTGACCGGAGTAGAAAGCCTTGTCTCTCCTATGAAGTGGCTGGTGGTTTTGAACCGCCAACCCTGTGATTCGCAGCCCAGCCCATAACCACCAGGCCACCAGGGCTCCTTTTATCCCAGTGGTTTAGTCAAACTCCTCCCCAGTCGGGGCAGCGGGGAAGGGAAGGAGGGTGTGCAGAGTTTTTCAGAGAGCACAGTGGATTTTGCTTAGGTGACTGGTATCCTTGGAGGTGCCCAGCCACTGCCCAGAGGTGATCCCTGCTCCCGACACTGCAGGCAGGGCCTCCGAGACGGGACACGAGCAGCCTGCCACCTCGTTTCCTCAGAGTGGCCTGCGGTGCGCAGCCCAGCATGTATTCCCTGCGCTACAGGGCGCCTTTGCAGTCTGGGGCAAGTGAAGAGAGATGCCTCCTCCGCCCTGTGGTGTATTTGAAGCAGCACGAGGCCAGAGCGCTAGGTTGTCGTCCAGGCTCAGCCTTGGGCAGCACCCCACCCCTCCTTGAACCTTAGCTCCCTCTTTTGTGAAAGACAGGTTTTAACTAGGCAAACCAAACCAAACTCGCTGCCATTGAGTCCGTGCCTACTTATAGTGACCCTGTGGGACAGGGTAGAACTGCCACTGTGGGGTTTTTAAGATGAGACTGTAACTCTTTCCAAGAGTGGTTTAGAACTGCCGACTTTACTCCTTAGCCGCCCATGGGCTACACAAACACTGAAATCCATGCACGTGCTACCACCAGAGGGCGCCAAATGCACGCTTAAAAGGGCTTTGGTCAAAGGCGCTGGCTGGTACCTTCATGAATACTACCCAGAGTCCTTTGGTGGTCTCAGGTGGATAGTATTTTGTACATCAACTGAAGAGTAGTTTTCTGTAAATCCTTTCAGTATAAAATGTTCATACTGCAGAAATGCAGTTAGTAAGAAGCAAGCTCCCTGCCGTTGAATTGATCCCGATTTACAGCCCCCCCCCCCTCCAGGGCAGGCAGAGTGAGGAGGAGTCTTGCTGTTGTTAGGTGTCATCACGTGGGCTTCGACTGCTAGCGACTGATGTACAACCGAAGGAAACACTGCCCACTGTGGCGCTGCCCCCCAGGTGTTCTTATGTCCGAACCCTTTGTTGCAGCCACGGTGCCAGTCCCTCCTGTGGCAGGCCTTCCTCTTTGTTGCCGTCCTTCTCCAGGGACTGGTCTCTCCTGACCACGTGTCCCAAGTGCGTGAGATGAAGTCTTGCTCTCCTGTGTCTAAGAAAGATTCCGCCTGGACTTCTTTCAAGACAGATTGGTTTGTCCTTTGAGCAGCCCAGGGTACTGGCAGTGTTCTTCACCAGCACCCCAATTCTAATACAGAGGTTATGTCCAACAACCACACGCATATGAGGCCAGCGAAAGTACCATGGTTGGGCCAGGCACACCTTAATCCTCAAAGTAACATCCTGGCTTTTCAAGCTTCTAAAGAGGTCTCGCACAGTAGATTTACTGAATGCAGTGTGTCGTTTGAGCTCTTGACTGCTGCTTCCGTGAGCATTGATTGTGGATCCAAGTGAGGTAGTTAGTTTATTGTGCCAACCTGGCCGATAAACACATGTGGGGTTAATTGAAGGGTTTAGGGATAAATGGCTTGGTGAACCTCACCTCTCTAGTTCTTGGGTCTCTTGCTTTCTGATGGTCGGACCAGGGTACAGCTGCCTCAGCCAGTCCCCTGCTTTAGCTGGCAAGGCTCACTTCCTGCAAGACATCCCTGAGGAGAAGCCACATGAACCTACCCTGAGGTGGCCCTGGGTGCTGGAGTAGCCGTGTGGAGACCCCTGCCAACACGCTGAGTTGCTTACACATTCACTGACTGGGCTTTCCTCCTGCCATCAGCATCTGTTTTGTGAGATGGAGGAGGACTTTGTGGATTGGTGTTGGACATATGGGTTAACGTTGGGCTTGTGGGCTTGGGCAGCACTGGGTTGGGATGTTTTCTTGATGCACACTTACCCTTTATATAAAACACTCTTATACATGAGTTTCTGTGGATTTGTTTCTCTAACGTACCCAGACTAACACCCAAGCAAGACAAAATCCTTGATGATGTCAGTGAGGGTAGGATGAGCTAATGATCTGCCCGGCATCAAGACGGTTGGGAGCTGCGAGGACCATGTGCAGCTGTGTGGTTGCTTCCCAGCCCCCTATATCAGGTGACTAGCATTGCTCTGCTGTGCTACAGCTGCCGAAAGGACCACAGGTGACCACCCTGGAGTGTCTCCTCAGTTCTCTGGCCAGCCCTCCTTGTCCCTCATTCTAGTTCTTCACAGTCACACGGCCTGTCAGAGTAAAGCTCACAGGCTATTTTCTGTTCTGCAGCGGGTGTGAAGGGATAGCAAGAAGGCTTGCCTGTTTGTCTGTTTCCCTGCCCAGAAAGAAGTTAGGGGACACCACAGCAGGGCAGGGCAGCGCCAAGGGTGGGCCAGGAGTGGTATTAGTAGGGATGCTAGAAAAGAGTTGAAAGAAAAACCCAAACTTTCCATAAAATTGATGTCGTAATAGACTAGGTTCGAAGCTGTGTCTTGGGACCAAACCCCTCCACTCCCATGCCAAACTCCCTCGCTGTGATGCAGTAACACCGGCCCTCTCACCTATAGTTCCTATTCCCTGTAGGTCAATGGGAGGCTCGTCTCTGCCATATTGGAGCTGCCCTATTCGACCCACAGGGCCACCACAGCACCATGGCAAGGACAAGAACCCGGGCATGCTACCCTGCATGTTTCTTATACTCACAGCTCTTTGGCCAGAATGGATGATGAAGCCCCCACCTGACTGCAGACTCCAAGCCCAGAGGAAAACCACTCCCTGCCATCGAGTTCATTCTGACTCACAGGACAGAGTGGGGCTGCTCCTTCAGCTTTCCAGACCTTAAATCTCGATGGGAGTAGAGAGCTTCTTGCCTTAAGAGTGGCTGGTGGTTTTGAACTGCTGATCTTGTGGTTAGCCCAGCGTGCAACCCACTGCCCCACCAGGACTCCTCCCGTGACTCCTAGGAACAAGGAGTTGTGGGAGAAGAAGGTGGCATGTTAGCCAGCCACCACACGGTTTCTGTCACAGACTAGGCAGTGCTTGTAGCTCAATTCCCAGGTCTGAAGGTGGCCTTGCAGTAATAGATTCTACCGGGTCACACCAGCAGCCTGCTCCCATTACAGTTCTCCTTCCAAGATGGGCCTTTCGTTCCTTCATGGCGACTCCTTCCCACGTTTCTGGAGACCCTATGCTTGGAACCATGTACCTGACATGATACACAAAACAAACGACCCTAGCGGAAGGCAATGTTTTATAAGTCTAAAACTATATCACGTTTATCAAATACCCCCTCTCCCGCCCCTTCCACAGGGGCTGTTTTCTTCATCTACTCTTTTCTTTTTGGAAATGTTCTAGTGTGCATTCACCTACTGCCATCGAGTCCGTACTCCTTCACAGTGACTGTCAGCGCAGAAAACCCACTCTGCCTCCTGCAGGGCTGCTGGTGGTTTTGAACTGCCCACCAATGCAGAGAGCAGCCCAACTTGTCCCCATGACACCGCCAGGGCTCCATTGTGAGCCTGGCATGCACACAATGAACAAGCTTCCAGCATAGGAAGTCTGAGTCCACCAGCAGGTGGCAGTCGACTCCAAAAAATTTAGGCATTGAAAATCCCAAGGAGGACTCCTGCTCTAATTCCCAGGGGGTCGCTTTAAATCAGAATCCATTCCATACAGTGACTTGTCCCTGCCCCCTCCCCTTTTCCAAAAGTCTCTGGCTCCCCTCCTCTTTTCTCATTGGTTGCTATGGCATCTTATTGGCCTCAGAGTTAGAAGCAGTCCTGAAAGAAGTTGTCCCCCCAACCCATCCCTCCCATCAAGACCCCGCCTTCCTCTCCCAGTCTCTCAGTCTGTGTGTTTTAAGGGAATGGCTTTCGCTCACTCCACCCCTCCGTCAGCCGTGTAACCCATCCCCACTCTCTCCACCCACAGCTGTGTGTGTGTGACCAGCTGTGGGAGCAGATTGTCCATTCTACGTGTGACACCATCACCCCCGACATGCGGGCCCTGGCCGAGGACATTGGCTGGAAGGCGATGTTCTTCACCAACAAGCTGCAGCTCCAGCGTCAGCTCCGCAAGAGGAAGCAGAAATCCGAGAGCCATAAGCCAGCCCCAGCCGACCAGCCATAGAGGCCGGCCTGGCCGGCGGGGAGTGGAGGCCCGGCGGCTTCTCCTCAGAGCCCACCTCTCTGCTGCTCCCTTTTCTAAGACCCAGGGGCCTCGGCTGACCCAAGGAGTCACGCACACAACGGCAGCAAACCTAGCCACCCTGCCGTGCCGGTGCCACCCTCCCTGCCATCAGTGAGCCCAAGGCCTGCAGTCTTGGGAGCCTCCAGGTCACTGCTGTCACCTTCCTCCCAAGACACCTACAGGAAAAGAGCCTTCTGCTGGGTAGAACAATAAATGCTTGTTAGCATGTTAAATGTTAGCTCTGTTTGAGTCTGGGCCTTGGGCTGGTGACCTTGGGCTGGTGATGGATGCCATTCCTAGCCCCTCGTGAGGGGGTCTCGAGTGTCCCTACGGGGGACTGGGAGCCGCAGGGCCCTCATTCTGAGTGTGGTGGCCTTCCCAGCTTTGTCCTGCTACATCTGCCGTCATGGCCCCTCCATGGGGATTTGGGGTCCCTGGTTGGCAGGCTCTCTCAGGCTGTGTAGACAGCCTCTGAGCTGGCCCAGGATCACAGCTGGAGGGGAAGACCAGGACCTCCCTGCAGACCTGGCCCAACAGAAAAACCCCAGAGGAGAACTAGCTCAGTCACCCTTGCTCCAAGGGCCATGGCTGTCTAGGGCACCTAGGACACCTTTTCACGTGGGTTTGTAAGAGACAAAGGGAGCTTCAGGGACTAGAGGAAATTCCCAGATGGTCTAGGCAGAGAAATCAAGCCGGTGCAAACGGCAGGAAGCCATTGCACCCCACTGAGAAGGGTTCCTTCATTTTCATTTGTTCCCTCTTTGCCTGCTGTCTGAGGCTGAAGTCCTTCCGACCGTGATTTCACAGCAGCCTACCTTCTGTTCACGAGATGCTGTCCAGGTGACCGAGTCCCGGCTTCCTGCCACGTAATCTTTGTCGCCAGATTGTTTTCCTCCCGCTTCCCTAACTAGGAAAACAAATCCTATACCGGCGAAGGGAAAGCCCTTCCCAGTGGGGCCCAGTGGTGGTCTCAGCATGGCCTTCTCATCTAAGCCCACTGGGAGAGCTCCGAAGCCAGGGGTCACGGACTAACACCCACTCCCAGTCCCCCAAACCTGTGATGACAACCCATCAGAATTCTCCCTCATCTACACACCCTTAAAACGTGGCCAGACATTGCCAGGGACACCTGACAGCAGAAGCATCTTCTTCCCACAAGAGGGGGTGCCGGTCACAGTCCTGCCAGGATGTAGTCCCAGCACCTGGCAAAGACTGGGGGCCGGTGAGCCGCCCGACTGCACACTCCTGCTCAGATGGCGGTCTCACAGGGCATGCTTCGCCTAGGGGCTCCCAGCGGCTGTTTCTAACTTCCTTCCAAGCTCCGTGTTAAGGGCCAGAACATGAGTTAACAGCAGGTGTACGCCAACACCACAAGAATCGGGGGGTGGGGGGGCAACAGAAGTGGGTGAACATCTTCCAAATCTTCTGCGACATCTCTGCCAAAGGTGGCTGTCTTAGTCTCCCTGCTTGCGTTATCTCAGCTATCCGAGGCTCTGACGCTGAGAGCACTCAGAATAACCTAGAGACACGTTCTGGCCATAGACGAGAGACAGGCCTACAGACATGCATGTTGCAAGTAATGGCGATGGAGGGTTGACCTCTGTGACCTCCTCTGGCTTCTGTAATGCGGAGAGGCAGGGGTCCCACAAGCCTTCAGGGTCCAGCCTCCCTTACCGTCCTGTCACCAACCGTTCCTCCCACAACCCTCTTTGCTGTGCCGTGTTCAATTGTTGCAATGGCCACAACTCATACGCAACACTCAATTAAGGGGGTTCATTAGGGACATTAATAAGTTACCACAAGTCAGGCTCAGCAAACAGCCAGGTCACTGTCATTGGTCTCCTCAGCCTGCAGTCACTTCTCTGGCTCTCAGCCTCTCAGCCACGTGGTTGCTTGGCCTTTGCCTCCATGGGCCAGGAAACCCGCCCGCCTGTCCCTCAGCCCCGTAGTTCCACGGTCAGAAGGTGCCCCACTCCTCCCAGTCTCCACGCACAGTCTGTGATGTGTCTGGTCTCGGTGGCTGCCGCCATTGCAGACAGACCTGGAACGTGCTCTTCCCGGGTCCTCCAGGTTTCTCTCTCTGCTGCTTCAAAGGGGGCTCATTTTGAAAGCCGGGGACGTGGGTGGGGGGGCACCAAAAATGACCAATCCCCTCGAGGCTTACACACTCCCTATGTTCATAATCCCATCCCGTCATTTGGGGGAGCTACTGAGACTAGGGTGAAAGAGCCATATTCAGGCTCACAGCACATGTCTATACATGTGTCTTGAACACTCACTCGCTGACTTGGGGGTCTCTGCTAACTCAGGGAGCCCCTGGGGGTTTTCAACAGGGTTTCTAACTCTATGGGAGTAGGGAGCCCCATCTTTCTCCTGCAGAGCTGCTGGTGGTTTTGAACTTCTGAATAAGCACATGGCAGCCCAACACATAACCACGATACCACCAGGGCTCCAGATGTGTCTATATCTATATAGCGATATATATTTATTTGAGAGCATGCACATGTTTATAATATATACATTGTAGTGTAAAACAGACACTAGCATTAAATAATGCATGAATTATTCATATAGTGACTATTGTTAAGTATAGGTTGATGTATTGTAAATCCTTGTCATAAATAACTTGAATGTCTTATTACTTGTTCATTATTTTTGCCAAAATAGAAGACAAATCAGTGACCTTTGAACCTTTTGTGGTCCCCCATCCTTAGCGTTGGGGCATTTTTCAGGAAGCCTTGCGTGGTGCGGCACTTTCGGTGTTTGATCCTATGGGGTGATCCCTCTAAGGCTCACTGGATGCTCACAGCACGGGGGTGGGGGGGCACCCCCGCACACCCTCTCTATTTGTAGCTCTCGTGGGAGCGGATCCATCTGCTTTGGGTATGATGTAGCATTTCAGAGTCAAGTGCCTCTTTCTGGGTTTTCAACCAAAGTTGCTTCTATTGTGTTCTCACTCTCTGTGGCCACTGTCGAGTGAATAGTGGCCTTTTCAGGAAGAACCCGGGGGTGGGGGGGCATAGTGTTTACGCAGCAGGCTAATGCTAACCTGAAGGTCAGCAGTTTGACACTACCAGCTGCTCCGAGGGAGAAAGAGGCTTTCTACTCTTATAAACAAGTGTTGCAGTCTCGGAAACCCCCTGGGTCGGTCTACCCGTGGCTTCACTGTGTATCAGAAACGGCTCCATGGCAGAGAGCTTGGTTTGGCGACAAGAGAACCCAAATGTTTCAACTTTGAATCGTTGACCTGACCTCGAAAAGGATGTTGTGGTTAGATGTTAAAAACATCCTGTGAACAGCTGCCGCCACACTTGCAAACCACACACCTACATCCAAAACACCGTTAACCCCAAGGGCCAGATCACATTGCAAAACTCATATCTCTCGCTCTATCTCTCTCTCCCTCTCCCTCTCCCTCTCTCTTCCCCCCCCCCCCCCATGGGAGCAGAAAGCCTGGCTTTCTACCTCCGTATTCTCCTGTGAATTGTCGCCCAGCCTCTGGGACAGCATTGGCTGCCCCACCCGACCCAGACTCACACCATAGAGCAACTCCCCGTCATCAGCTACCGCTTTTCATTTAAAAACAACAACAAAACACAGCTCTTCGCTCAGAAGAGTGATGTCTCATTGGGAAATCTGTTCTGTGTACTCAGAGGTCTAGACTCAGACGTAGATCTGTTATGGTCAGCACCTGTCCACACATTGCCAACAGCCTTCTAAATGATCATGGTGAAAGTTTCCACGTATCGTCTGCTAGCCTAAACCTAACACACGCCCATCAGGTTCGCTCTGATACAGCCACCCAGTAGGCGGAGTGGCACTGTGCCCACAGGGTTTCAGAGGAAGCAGACGGCCACATCTTTCTCTCACAGAGAGGCTGGTGCTAAGAAATACACACGTATCACCCAATTTAATTCTTACAGTGACTCTTAAAGGTGGTGGGTGTCGAATCGCTTCCAACCCGTAGTACCCACCTCCCCCTTGGGGGCAGTTTTGCCCACTTTGGGAAACATTGAAAAACCCAAAGACACAGGAAAAGTTGGAACTGACACATTAGTTCCCCAGATCATGGAAGAAAAATAAATCTACTAAAGACCAAAACACAACGCTAAATGGGAACCAAAATGATAGGACAAAAGTGTCTTTTCCTGGCCCTTATCATTATTAATAAGTTATCGTTTTAGTGGCCCTTGTGTTCGAGCATCCTTCTGAGAGTGATCGTTGCGATGTTAAAGGAAAAGACATGGTGTGTTTTGGATGGAGATGGGATAGGTTCAGTCACAGCCAAAAGATGGATCTGTACAACTTTCTGGAGCCACTGAGGTAACACACAAGGCAGGCAAGTTGTTGCACAATAGTGCCTGGGGACAGGGACTCCTGACTGCTGACTGCTCAGCGGAGAGACAAAACACACACACACACACACACACGTGCCCCTCTAATGAGACCGTCACTTGGTGGGGTGACTTCTCTCGAAGAACGACGCTGTGTGTGTTGTACTTATGAAGAGATTGCTATCAAGAAATGGCTTCCACAAGGTGCAGCACAGCACCGACAACACAACATTCCTCGGGTTCTTCAGTACTTCTTCCCGCCTTTCCCCGCTATCATGACCCCAGTCCTACCTTATCAATGTGGCTAGACCGGAGAATATACACTAGTACAGGTAAGACTCTCAACACACGGAATCCAGGGCAGATAAACCCCTCAGGAACATAAATGGGAGCAGTGTTACCATGATGGTAGGAGGAAGGTGGGAAGAAAAGGGGCAGAAATGGGGAATCATCTACAATGATTGACATATTCACACACGCGACCCAGGGGGACGAACAACAGAAATGTGGGCGAAGGGAGACAATGGATGGTGTAAGATATAAAAATAATAATTTGTAATTGATCAAGGGTTCCTGAAGGTGGGAGGGCAGGGGTGGGATGGAGAGGACAAAAGAGCTGATAGCAAGTGCTCACGTAGAAAGAAAATGTTTTGAAAATGATGATGGCAACCTATGTACAAACATGCTTGATACAATTTTTTAATCGCTTTATTAGGGGCTCATACAACTCATTACCATCCACACATGCATCAATCGTGTAAAGCACATTTGTACATTCATTGCCCTAATCATTCCCAGCTTGATACAATAGAGGGATGGATTGTTAGAAGAGCTGTAAGAGCCCCCCAATAACATGATTTACTTAAGAAAAAAGTAAGAAAGAAAAGAAATGGCTTACACAGTTGCAAAAAATAGGCAAGGGCAGTCTGGTTCAAGCCAGGGTACTCCGCTGAGGCTCCTGGGATGGCAGGCAATGCAACCCAGAGCAGGATGACGAGGCAGAGACAGCAGGGGCCCCGACAGGCTGGTGGATGCAGAGGTCCGGGAGTCAGTCAAAGGAATCCACCGTTGGTAGTTCGCTGATGGCTCCTGGGGTGGGCAGATGATGCAGCAGGAGGTGGAGGAGCCAGACACAAGATCCAGCTGCAGCTCCAGCAGAAAGCAAAGGACAAAGGGGGATTCGAGTCTCCTCGACCCCTCTGTCTTATACAGAAAGACTTAGGATGTCAAGGAGGTGTCATAAGTGTGATGCAATTGGTAGTTGTGAGCTCCACCCCTACCCTTAACCCAGGCATACCTAGTTGACATAGCCCCTAACCATCACACTTGTCAAGTGAAAGACTGAGCCTCACACATGAAAGCTGAACCACTGTGTGCCGGATTTCGCCCTTGCCTTACCAGGACCAGTTGACATGGAGTTGCCTCCAATTCGCGACACCCCCACGTGTCAGAAGAGAACTGTGCTTCTTAGGGTTTTCAATGGGAGATTTTTATTTGTGGAAATAGGTCATCGGGCCCTCCTTTGAGGAGCCTCCAGACTGACTCTCACTTCCTAACTTTTGGTTAGCAGCTGAGCACATGAACTCCTTGCATCACCCAGGGAGTCCATTCTTGCCTTAGAAATGGACATATCAGTAGATGGTACATCAAAAGACGGAAGAGCAATAGGTGTGGATGGACATGTGCTATTTTGCTTGGGCTCATCCCGTATCACCACTTACATCAAAGGCCTTCTAGAAGATGCTTAGGGACCCGCCCACGTGATGCTGAAGGGTCTGAAGTCCTGAATAGCCATGTTCCCTCTCAAGGTAGACAGACCCTGGAGCACCTGTGCTGACATCTTCACTGATGGTCCAGAAGCCATGGTGGGTAACACCCTCACCACTGCACACCACAAAGCAGGGACGCCCAACACTGGTGGCATCATTGGCTTCCTCACCACCACACACTGACAGAACATGGGTGCCAAAGTGACTGAAGAATGTTCGTGGAGAAGCAGTGAAAAGGTTCATCTTTATTAGATTTGTGCCCCCAAGTAAGATATTTCTCATCATCTGTAGGCAAAGATAGGAAATCGAGACAAAGCCTACCTGCTGGATTCGGAAGTACAGGGGTTGTCATCAGGGATATTTGAGGAACTGAACTGCAAGGTGAACTAACTGCAGCTTCTATCCAGACACCTTCTTGACTGTCCCTCCAAGGGAACACCCAAACCAAACCCACTGCCATTCCAACTCACAGTGAGTCCACAGCACAGCGTAGAACCCTGTGGGTTTGAAGCTGTAAGTCTTATTGGAGTAGAAAGCCTCCTCTTTCGCCAGTGGAGCAGTTGGTGGTTTCAAACTGCTGACCTTGCAGTTAGCAACTCAACACCTAACCTCTATGCCACTAGGGCTCCTCCACCCCAAGAAAGCAGCTACCATCTGTGTTGAATGTCACTAATGAAACTGAGGCATTCAAACGCCGTGTGAATTCGAGAACCTCCATGAGCTCATCCACCTTCCCAACACTGAAAGACTTCTTTTCTGATAAGGTTGGTGGTCAGATTCCCAAACCCCAAACCAAACCCGTTGTCTTTGAGAGGGTTCTGAATCCTGGCAGCCCTTGGGGTCAGAGTAGAACTCTGCTCCCTAGGGGTTGTTTTGGTTTTCGGCATTTTGTGTGTGATCCCAAGTGAAGGTTTACAGTGCCCATCGTAGTCCTACGTTCAGCCATTCACACTCTCTGAATGCTTCAGCTCATCCATTGCAAGACTGTTTCTTGTCCACAAGTGGATCACTAGGCCTTCCCTCTAAGGAATCTCAGTGAATTCAAACCAACAGCCTGTTAGACATCATGGGTTTAACTGTTTACACCACCCGGGGATTCCTGTGGCCCAAGTGGCAGTGTTATTTTTAAAAACATGTGATTCGCGTACTATCAAATCTACCCATTAAAGTGCATAATTCAGTGTTTTAAAACTATATTCACTAAGTCCTGGAGTAATCACCGCTGTCTCACTTTAGAACATCTTCATCCCCCAAAAGGAAGCAATTGTCCTCATTGGCAGGCACCTCCTGTCGCTTCTCTGCAGAGCCTTAGGCAGCCACACAGGCATGCCGTTCGATGGGTGTGAGTCTTCTGGGCTTTTCAGATCCATGGAGTCATCTGAGAGCACACCATTTCTAAAATCTTGTCTGAAATATGAAAGTTTTTGGAAGATCTAGAAGATGCGGTGGACAAATTACTTGCAAAAGATCCACCTGAAGCTCAAGATAGACCGTTGGAGTTCAATGTAATATTGAACCCAAAAGTTCATTGCTAGGGTTCAAGCTCACACAGCACCTGATCTCTAGGAAACACCATTTGAATAACCATGAGTACCAGAAAGAACATGTTCTAACGCTGGCAATATTGTACAATCCTTCTTAATGTGATTGAACTGTTGTATGATGTGAGAATTATATGCCAATAAAATGGTTTTTAAAAAGGGGAAACAACATTTATTGAGTCAAGTTTGGTATGATATATATGAAAAGAATCATAAATATCTGAAAAGACTACTAAAACACTCGTCTGTTTTCCAGCTACATTGTTCTATGAGGCTAGCCTTCCTTTATAGGCATCAGTCAGAAGCGCGTATCAAATCAGGTTGAATACAGAATAGGAAGATGCAACTATTTTCTAAACCAGACTTTGAAGAGATTTGAAAAATGCAAAACAGTGTTATTCTTACTAAATGGGTTTTCCCCCTCTTGGAAAAGTCACTTTCTTAAAAATGTGATTTATATGAGTATAGTAGATTTATCATTGCTATTCCTAAATGAATCATATGTGATAAGTTGGGCTCATAACGGCAAGGGCCAGCAGTTCTAACCCACCAGCTGCTCTGCAGGAGAAAGAGGCTTTCTACTCCTGTAAGAGTTACAGTCTCGGGAACCCATAGGGGCAGTTCTGCCCTGTTCTAGAGGGTCGCTGTGAGTCAGCATTGACGTGGTGGCACATGCGTACACTCATATTGTATCTTTCATTTGACAAGTCGTTGGTCTTCCATTTCCTAGGAATTGCTTGATTGCTTTGTTGAACGTCCTTGTACTTTTACGTGATCAATCAGTTTCATTTATGCAGGCTGCAAGTAAAATTGCCCATACATTAGTTGCCACACTGTCACTTTAAAAACCAGCTGTGATCCAGGTGACCCCAACTCATGGTGATCTCGTGTGTGTGTCAAAGGACCTGGCATCCGTTTGTTTTATTCTCCTACAAGCGGGTTGACATTTGTCGATTGGGAAAGGACCCTGTAATCCAAAAGGCACTGTTGAATAAAGGTACGATACACTATGAGTTCTCCATTGGTATAATTGACCAGAACGCTGTATGAAGAGAAAAGAGGCAATTAAAGAGAGTCAGGAAAACATCTGTTCGGACTGGTTTGAGAATGAGCATAAGAATCTTCATGAGCTGATCCGAATTCTACCTCGCAGGGCTGGATAGGGCAGAGGTTGTACACTGGTGCATATGGGAGCTGGAGGCACAGGGAACCCAGGGGGGACGATACCTTCAGGACCAAGGGTGTGAGGGACGATGCTGGGAGAGTGGAGGGTGAGTGGGTTGGAAGGGGGGAACTGATTACAAGGATCCACATGTGACCTCCTCCCTGGGAGAGGGACAGCAGAAAAGGGGGGGAAGGGAGACTCCGGATAGGGCAAGATATGACAAAATAACGAGGTATAAATTACCAAGGGCACATGAGGGAGGTGGGAGCGGGGAGGGAGGGGGAAAAAAAAGAGGACCTGATGCAAAGGGCTTAAGTGGAGAGCAAATGCCTTGAGAATGATTGGGGCAGTGAATGTATGGATGTGCTTTATACAATTGATGTATGTATATGTATGGATTGTGATAAGAGTTGTATGAGCCCCTAATAAAACGTTAAAAAAAATCTTCATGAGCATAAGAATCAATGGATACGGGTACTTAGAAGGCCTATTTTGAGACTTATGCTCAATATTTCACTTCATTTAGTTCTAAGCAACCTCAGGTCTGCATTTAAAATAATGACTTATTTCCAATGGAAAAAAATTGGAAAAGTAATAGATGCCTAAGGAAAAAATTAGTTGGACCCACTCTGACCTCCAGAGATGAGCTATGCTGTCTTCTTGTGTTTCTTTCTAGAGGTGGTCCATGTATAAGCAAACTGACATATGTATGAATAACCTTTCTTTCTTACGAATAAAATACTGGAGGTCTATCAAATAAATTCTCTCTTGTTTTTCTCGCTTAGAAATAGATCTTAGAAACTCTGAGTTTCTAAATATACATTTATTTTTGGTTTTTTAAAATAGTCGCTTACAAACTATACCTTTACTTAGCATTCAATCCCTCAGTGACAGGCAGTTAAATGGTTTCCAGACTTTTACTTCACAACAATAATGCAGAAAAAAAATTGTCTTTGTACAAAACAGGGCGGGGAGGGATGTCATTGTGATATTAAAAGAAGTATGCAGTCAAAATTTAATAGCTGGACCAAGTGGCACCGTGGTTTAGTGGTTTAGTGTTTGGCTGCTAACTGAAGGATTGACAGGCTGAACCCACCAGCAGCTCCGTGCAAGCAAGACCTGGAGATCTGTTTCTGTAGAAATTTACAGCTGTGGCATGAGACCAGAAGAACTGGATGGTGCCCGGCTCCCATTCCAGAACATTTTGATCAAAGATCTCATAGAAGAATCCTAATTCAATAGGGGAGACTACAGAACTGAATTTCAAGTTCTCATGGACTCGACTTTGTGACGTCACTGTGAGTAGGTGGACCTGAGATTATCATTAAGCCAAAAAATGGCCCCAATGTCATCTTAAAACGGAACCAGTTTAGCTTAACTAGTACAAAAGGTCTACCTTGAGCTTTCTGCTCAAGAACTGTCTGTGGGTCAAATGGACAACAGCAAAGGTTAGATAGGAACCTGGTGAGGGTGGGAGAGGGGGAAGATGGGAGTGGGGGTGGGGGGAGGAGTGAGTTTGGGTTAATGAGAGAGGAATGACTTAGGAATGGAGGGAGAAGATGGTTGCACAACTTGAAGAAAGCAGCCAAAGTTCATGTAGAAACTGTTGAGTTTTGATATGCATATTCTCAACCACAACAACAACAAGAACAATTGGGGGGGGGGGGGGAGACGACAAAGATTTATAGCTGTAGCAAGAGTGAGGATCCTGATTTTCAGCCCAAGGCCATTTGGATATTTATAACATTATCCACAGTCACACTGGTTAAACGTTTAATTGCCTCACCCCTAATGTGGTTGGATCTGCTTCTCTTTGGGGACGTGTGTGATGCTCCCTGGTGTTGATGATTTCATGGGTCGGAGCTGGCCTGCACGTCAGCTGTTCTCCACCCTTGATTTGTAGCCTTGGAAACTCTCCGGGCCGACTCGACGCTGTCCTGTGGGGTCCCTATCATTTGGAACCCACACGATGGGGATGGGTTGGGTTCGGGGTTTTGCACTGTTAACCATCACAGGAGGTGATCCTTGCCACGTGAACCTATAAACATGCTTAGAAAAACATTGTTTCTGGGGGCAAATAAACACCGAGATAAGCATCAGCTCCACTGTTAGCCAAGAAAACATTTGCTTTTATGTACAAAAACTCACTGAACAGCTTTAAAGAGGGCACATTTTATTGAGTTGTTTGCCAGTAAAAACCGTTTGGATAGATGAAGGGAGCATGACGCAATCTGATATAAATATACAACATCCTTCATAATATCCTCAAAGAACTGCAAATGAGAACATAGTTTAAATTCCATTGCTCCCTCCCTCCCTGCTATTGAGTCAATGCCGACTCACAGCGACTCCAAAGGGCAGGGTAGAACTGCCCCTGGGTTTTCTGAGGCTGTGACTCTTTATGGGAGTAGAAAGCCCCCTCTTTCTTCCTCAGAGCAGTTGGTGGTTCTGAACTGCACCCTGGAAGTGGGTTACCAACACGTAACCCGCTACACAAACAGGGCTCCTGCGGGAAATAGAACACAGTGGCTGTAATTCTGATACCATTCTTTGCGGTCTGCCATTCACACGAATATTTCAGCTCTGTTGTAAAATGGGAACATCTGTTGATTTCGTAGAAATCACCATTTCTATAAACATGGTAGGCCAACAGACAACTACAAAACTTGAACATGAATGACACCCAACTTGGATCTGACACAAGCCGGGCCACTGGGTTAAAAAGTTCATACTTGTGATGCACAACCAACTGGGGGAGGGGGGCAGCCAAATGCACTGGTAATAGCACCATTCCAAACAGTGACCCCCACCTTTTCACAATTTGGTGTCGTCTGAAAATGGAAGTCATGGAGTCAGTAACACGGGACAGGCTTTCCAATCGACTCCTCCTAATGCGATTGTTGGCTACATCTATTTGTATCATTGCCTCAACACTGAAGATTATCTTTGTGAAATCAGAAAGTTGGATTCTTCAGCGGCCAAACCCGTAAGAACTGATCTTCGTGTAGAACCACAGGGCGCGCGATCTGCATCGGATCCGCTAAAAAATCTCCGTCGATTCCTTAATCAATGGAGGTATATCGGATACGCATATGAACAGTGTTTTAGTGTCTCCATCCCATTAGCTGCCTTTTATGATCATTGTTATTTTGGGGTAGGCTTTTCATTGTACAATCTGTCCCACCACACCGTTGAGTGGGGGACATAATGCAGATGAACAGAATGCTTACTTGTAATCTTTAGGTCTTTTAATAAATGTAATAATAGCAGGGTTATTGATGAGGGTCATAATCTTGTCAACAGCCTGGAAGCTCTTGGTAGAGTTAAACAGGAAACTGCTCGCTCCAACCTCACCTGTGACTCTGGCTCCTAGGATCGTATACGGATCAAGGTTAATGGAGAATGGGCTGTGTTCATCTCAGATACATTTGACCCAAGAAACCAGCCATGCTGATTTGAGAGAGGAGGGGGGTGGTGTGTGTGTGTGTGTGTGTGTGTGTTTTGAGAAAAATGAGAAGCAGGAATAGAAAAGGCTCTACGATTCATGTCAACAAGTCAGGCATCCAGAAATTGCCAAGTGATTCCTTGAAGAATATGCTGCAATCTGGTGGTAGGGGTAGGGGTGGGGGTGGGTGGGTGTTGGGGAGGTTGGCTTAGAAAAATAAACATCTCAGGTGAAGGAAGTGTGTTTGTTGGGGTGCCGCACACTACATGGTGTGGATCTTCTGTCTGAACTCAATCAAGAGAAGAGCTTTTAAAAACTGGGCACATGCCCCCTGTATATGAAGTCTGTGCAAAGGGGTTCAGAAAGTTTGTGGGAGGGAAGTGGACCGGAAAGATGATGGAAAACGTCCACAAACGTATTGAAGCTGGAAAGGAGCTCTTTGTAAGCACAACTTCCACATGGCTGTGCAGACGGTGGGGCTTCCGCTCCCCTCTGCATTGGCTCATCCCGTAATGCGGTCCGGACAGGGGATATGCTCTCCAGATGGCAGGCACCAGTGCCATCTGCCCACCAGCCATTGCTTCTCTATCAACCGATCAGTAGGAGAAAGAGAAAGAAAGGAGAAAGAGGGTGGAAGGAAAGAATAGAAAAGAATGAAGCAAGCAAGCAAACAGCTCTGACGCTCCAGGAGCATATGTCTGTCCTAAGACAGAGATCGATATGAGGAATGAACGTGCTTGACTCAATAGCCCTTGGTTCAATGGCCATGTGCACAAATCGGCTTTCATGGACCGGCTTGGTGATGGTGTGTGGTGTCAGGATTCCGTTTCTAACTGAATGACGATGAACGGCAGGCCTTTCCCTGGGGAAGGGGTATAAATGGCATCCCTCACTGCTGAAGTCTCTCAGAAAAATATAAATAGCAGTTCTGTAATTATACGAAATAACTTGGCCTTCGAACTGAAAGCCCGACTTTGCGTTACACCCGTGAGTCAGCAGCTCCCTAGAACAATGACCTTCTGAACTCGCACAAAGTCCTTGCCCAGGGTTCCGTTCGTCACAGGCTCCTTGCAGGGTCCACGAGAGGTAGGCAAGAGCGTCTCAAAGCAGTCCTGCCTGAAACACCACAGGGCACTATACATGGGCACCCGCCACCTGTTTTTTTCTGGACTGCGCCATCAGCCGAAGACACAACTGGACGAGCAAAAAGAGTATTCCTACCATGTAAAGCAAACCAGATATATAGAAGGAAAAATCGTATTTTTGGGTGATGTCGTAGATCCACCCTGCAAAACAAAACAAAGGTCGAGAAGACTTCCGGTGAAGAGTCAAGGACACAAAGCCAAACTCATTGCCATCAAATCGATTCTGACTCACAGTGACCCTAGAGGGCAGAGTAGAGCTGCCTCTGAATTTCCAAGACTGACTCTTTCCAGCCTCGTCTTTCTCTCACGGAATGGCTGGTGGTTTCAAACGGGTGGCTTTATGATAAGTAGCGTCAAGCATTCACCACTAGATAGACACCAGGCCCCTTCAAGAACAAAGCTGATGCTCATGGCCACAGCAATTGTTTCTACGATGATTTATGTCTGTGTCATTTAATGCCCACAGTTCCATTTAAACCATTAAAAAGAAAGAAAACACACACAGAACCCAACCAGTTATTGTTCAGCTGATTCCGATTCATGGTAATCCCATGTGTCATAAGAGACTGTGCTCCATTTGGGTTGTCTCCAAAGGCTCCTTTTTTTCAGAAGCAGGTCTCCTTGCACCCTTGTAGCACAGAGGTTACACTTCGGGCTGCTAACTGCCAAGTCAACAGTTCAAAACCACCGACATTCCCATGGGAAATGGGAGAAAGATATGATCTACAGTCTTAGTAGAAACCTACATGGGCAGTTGTATTCTATCCTATAGTATCTGTCACTAGGAAGAAGTTTTTCTGGTTTGTCTAGTTTCTTGGCAGTAACCCTCTCCCTCAACTCTTGTTCTTTCTCTTTTTTTAAATTATCATTTTATGGGGCGCTCTGATGGATAGCACAACATTCCACAGTTCAGTCGCATCAAGCAGGAGGGTACACTTGTTGCCACAATATGTTTCAATGCATTCTCCTTCTTGACTTCCTTGATACCTGGTCCCTTTCATCCCCTCCCTAACTCAACCCCCAGCCCCCAGCCCCACCCCCAACTCTTCTAGTCCTGGGCAGCTTACCTGCAAAAGGTGGGCCCAGCAGCGCGGAGATGCCGTTGGCACAGATGATGATGCCGTAGGCGTTGGCCAGGTGCTCGATGCCAACCAGGTCTTCGGTCACCACGGGCATCAGGGAGAAATAGCCGCTGGAGAACCCGATCAGAGCACAGACGACAGCCAGGCCAGCATAGGTGTGCATCAGCGGCAGGACGAGGATGCTGGTGACCAGGGAGAAGTTGGCCACCAGGAAGACGTCCCAGACGCGGATGCACGGGAGGTCGGCGACGATGCCCAGAATCACCTTGCCAAAGATGTGCATGATGGCTATGATGGACGTCAGTGGGAAGGCGTCGTTCTGCTCCGACAAGCGGTACAGGCGGACGATCTCGGGGAGGTGGATGAACGGGATGACGAAGCTGCTGTAGGCAAACAAGGCCCAGAACACGAAGGCGAGGAACATGCGGTTGGTGAACAGCGAGGCGGTCCCGAAGTAGCCCGCATACCAGTCTCCGCAGCCCTCCTTGACCCGCAGGGTGAGCTGACTCATGGTCTTGAGGGCGCGGAGGGCGCGCATGTCCCTCCGGGGCCGGGCCTGGCCTTCGCTCTCCGGGGCTTGCACGTCACCCAGGGCTGCCTCGTTGGCGGCCGCGCTGTCCGGCTCCTCTTGCCCGGCTGACCGCACCGACCCGGGGGAGCGAGCCTGGGGGGCCGGCGCCCCCTTCCCTGCGGGCTCTCCTCTAGCCGGCCCCGCTGCGAGGGGCCTCAGGAGCGCCCCGCACACACACAGGTTCAAGGACACAGCGCCCTGAATGAACATGGCGTTGCGCCACCCATGCTCGGCGCAGAGGGACTTGAGCAGCACAGTCATCAGAAAGGTGCCGAACCCTGTCCCTGTGGTGCTGAGGCCCTGCGCCAGCGCGCGGCGCTTCTGGAAGTACCTGCTGACCATGACCACGGCGGGGAGGTAGGCCATGCCGCTCCCGAAGCCTGCAGCAGCGGGGAGGAGAAGGAGACGCCGTCAGCCACATTTCCAAGCTATCAGTTACCTTTGTTTGTCTCTTTGTTTAAACTTGTTTTATTGCCACAGATTTCACCTCTCATCCACTTTAATTGTGTGATCACCACCACGATCAATTTCAGAACATTTTTTTTCCTTTCGTCTGCTCAGTGTGGCCCCTCCCCACTGCCCCCATCCCCTCTGCCAGGCCCCTAGCCAATTATCAATCCTGTTACTGCCTCCAGATCTCTCTCTCCTGGAGTTCACAGACAGCAAAACAGACAACACAAACAGGACGCAGATAAACCCTGCCCAACAAGGGACTAGATGAAACAGAAAAAACTTCAATGGAAAAGAAAACAGAAAATACTTTGTTAAAACTTTTTATTTTTAATAAATCATTTTATTGGAGGCTCTTATAGCTCTTATAACAATCCATACATCAGTTTTATCAAGCACATTTGTACATATGTTGCTATCATCATTTTCAAACCTTTCCTTTTGAGTCCTTGATATCAGCTCCTCTTTTTTCCCTCCTTCTCCTCCCACACTCGTGATCAATTATAAGCTGTTTTTATTTTCATATCTTACACTATCTGCTGTCTCCCTTCACCCACGTTTCTGTTGTTTATCTTCCTGGGTGGTGGGGGGGGGCAATTTATCCGTCAATCCTTCCCATTGGTTTCCAGCACCAGCCCTCCTTTCCCGGCCTTCTCCCTGTCCTCATGGTATTGCTACTCCCCTTACTGTTCCTCGGGGGTTTATCTGTCCTAGATTCCATGTGTTGAGAGCTCTTACCTGTACCAGTGTACATGCTCCAGACTAGCAGGGTTTGTAAGGTAGAACTGGAGTCATGATAGCTGGGGGTGAGGGAGGAAGCATTAAAGACCTAGAGGAATGGTGTGTGTTTTGTCAGTGCTATGCTGCACCCTGGCTGACTCGTCACTTCCTTGTGACCCTTCTGTGAGGTGATGTTTAACTGTCTACAGATGGGCTTTGGGTCTCCACTCCTACCCATCTTGTTCAAATATTTGCTTTCCTGATACCTGATCCTGTTGACACCTCATGATTGCACAGGCTGGTGTGCTTCTTCCATGTGGGCTTTGTTGCTTCCCTGCTAGATGGTCGCTTGTTGATCTTAAACCATAGCATTGCATGGGGCGTGCATTACAGGCGATAAAACGGATTTTAAAAGGGAAGGAAAGCAAGCAACTCTGTACCACCGAGCCGATGCTGTCGCACAGCAACCTTATAGACAGAGCAGAACTGCCCCTGCGGGTTTCTGAGACGGTGTCAATTTGGGGGGAGCAGAAAGCCTCATGTTTCTCTCTCAGAGCAGTTTGTGATTCCAAACTGCTGACTTTGTGGTTAGCATCTGGTGTCCAACCCAATTTGCCACCAGGGATCCTCAGAGGCTCGGCCAGTGCCGCCTGAGCCCAGGTTCCTCACTACCCTCGGCCCTGGAGGAGGTGGAGGGAACGGCCTGATGGTCTGGGAGGAGGCCAGGCGGGCAGAGGGTCCGAGTCAGAGTGGACAGAGAGGAGGCCTCTTCCACAGCTAAGCGCAAAGCTGAGACCTGTGCATGTACTGTCTCAAGAAAGCTCACTGGCCTAAGGGACTCACGTCAGGTTCATGCTTGCCTGAAGGGGGGTTCCCCTGTAGTTTCATTGCCTACTTGTTCAGCACACACATACACAGGAAAGAATAGAAATGAATCTGTCTCAAATGCTCTTTTGGAAGAAAGAAACAAACAAAACTTCCTTCCCATGGAGACTGTACAGGGGCTTGCTTTTCACGGTAACATGTAGCATCTTTTGTCGCTCTGATATTTAAGTGGGACCCCATGGCCATAAGGTTAAATACCTACCAGCTGTTCCGAGGCAGAAAGATGCGCAGTCTGCTCCCATAGAACTGACAGCCTTGGAAACTCTGTGTGTGTGGTGGGGAGGGAGAGAAGGGGGGGGGGCGGGTTCGACTGTTCTAGCGGGTCAGTGTGAGTGGAAACCAGCTAGATAGCAATGAGTCATGGTGTCAACCACCTTCTGAAGCACCCCTTCCCACCAGCTCCATATTATCGCCAAGATTCATTTGAGTGTCTCGCCTAAAGTTACACAGATAAGAAGTGGTAAATATCTATCAATCGGAATGCCTACACTGGAACTTTGAACTCTAGTCTGGCACTACTGTAAATGCGTCACTTTTTAGGAGAACTGCAGTTCTGCATGTACGATGAAGAAAACTGGGCTGGATCCGGCTCACTGATATACAGTTGTGCACCAGTGCCAGCCGGTGACCTGTGGATAAAGGAAATGATGGCTGGGAACGTGTTTGTGCAAAACGGATTTGCAAACCAGCACAGGCTGGCAGCCAACTTTAACTCCCTCACAGAGGAAGGGTTCCTCGCTGTGCCCTAGATTCGCCTCTGAGACTCCCTCTGTGCTTGTGGATTTTGTTGCAATTTCATTAATTTGAACAAGGCTGACAGAGAAAAATGATTAGCTGGTGACTCACATCCAGTTCTGAAGTAGTTATTCAATGGGAGGATGATATGCATTTCTTAAAATGTGCTCTAGTCAAAGGGAAAAGAGACCTGGCGGTACTGTGGGTTAAACATTGGGCTGCTAACTGCAAGGTCAGCAGTTCAAACCCGCTAGCCACTCTGTGGGAGAAACACGAGGTTGCCTGCCTCGTCAAGCTTCACAGTCTTGGAAACTGTGTCTACATGTAGTCAGGATGAGGTGGAATCCACTCAGTGTCAGTTAGTAATTTGCTTTATTCACTTGAGTCTGTATATACAAAACTACACAACCGCACTGTTTTTTAGTTGATGCTGACTTGCAGCAACCCAGAAGGGCAGAGTAGAACTGACCCTGCGAGTGTCCGAGATGGCAATTCTGTATGGGAGTAGGAAGCCCCGTCTTTCTCCCATGGAACGACTCGTGGTTTTGAACTGCTGACCTTGCAGTTAGCAGCCCAGTGTGTAACCATCACCAGGGCTCTTTGGTTACCCTTCTTTTCCTGTGTTTCGTGGGAAAAGGGTTAGAAACAAGAAAGCCAAACAACACAAGAGTGAGTTTGGTTTCTACCCTTGAGGCATATTTAATGCGCTATATTAAAAAGGGGTTTTCTGGGAGCTGGCCAGGTGTGGCAAGGAGAATGGGCACCGACCTAGGATGGGCAGAGGAACTCCCTACAAAAAAATTTACCCATACTGCAAATATATTCTGGAATATAACAGAGCATCCTGGGGGCACAATTATGAAGACATTTTAGCCGTAACCATAAAATCTTGAAGGAATGAGTCACTGGGCCTGTAGGCTCAGTCTTAGGGGGACATCAAGGTCAACTGGCATAACATAGTCCACCCAGACAAGGTTCTTCTTCCTACGTTGCTAATTAGTGACCACAAAGATACATAGATCTGACTGACTGAAGATCTCTGCTGCAAATATATCCATAACTGTGCTGGGGGTGGGGGTGGATACTAAGCCCACTACCAAGCCAAACTCATTGCCCTCGACTCTGGGCTGACACATAACAACCCATTAGGACAGGCAAGCATTGTCCCTTTGAGTTTCCGAGTCTGTCATTCTTTATGGGAGTAGGAAGCCTCATCTTTCCCTTGAGCAGCATATGGTGGTTTCGAACTCCTCACCTCGAGTCTGACTTAGCGTGACCCTCTCTAGCTTTTCCCAGGCTGTAAATCCTCAGAGGAGCAGAGAGGGTGTGTAGCGGGGAGGAGGTTAGAGAAGCCCAAAGAATAGAATGTGTTAGTGGGCTCTTTGCCCCACAAATACACTCGTTTTCACAACGCCCAACAGCCACGTTTAAAATCAGGGTAAAAAAGCAAGCATGCTTACCAGCTACCACGCCGAATGTAAAGAAGAGGTAGTGCACGTTGGCAGCGTAGGCGCTCAGCACCCAGCCCAGGGCGTTCACCACTCCGCCGATGATCGCCGTCCAGCGGCACCCACAGGTGTTGATGAACAAGCCAATGAAAGGCCCTGTCGAGGAACAGGAAACCGATGCGACTTTCATGCTCACTGCGGACCAAGGTTGCACCATGGTCGGGGCTGTGATGTGAAGCCCCAAGCCATGGCTCTACATCCAAAAACCTTCCAGCCTGCAAAGATGGGGAGCATAAGTTTCCAGCTCCCAGGAAGGTCGATCTGACACAAGTAGACAAATACACAGACTGACTCTTGTCCAGAGCAGAAGCCCTACCTGAGAGGTCTAAGATGGACAAGGAAGAAAGGCCTGGTTCGTCTCGGACCACAACATGGACCACAACAGAGTGCTGTGATACACTACTGGAAGGGGAGCCCCCGTTGAAAGGCACTTGATACACACAAGAACTGCAGCCACACACGGAAGTGCATGAAAACGGTTGGAGAGGTGACTCAAGACTGGGCAAGGTCTCAGTGTGTGTCCACAAGGTTGCCCTGAGTCCAGGTCAACAGGCCATCACCCAACCACAAACCGGAGACCTTGAAGCTGAAACCAACCTGTGGATGCTTCTCCTTCATCCCGAACATTAAAAATGTGTTTTAGCAAATGAAAAATGCCCAGTGTTTTTAATCACTCACCAGCATTTTAAATCTCAAAGGGTCCACAGGGAGTCTGATGGCAACACAGGCTTCCTTCCCACCCAGCCCACAGCAGCTGGAGCCAGGCAGCAGCTCAGCCCCTGGAGTTGGGCAGTCTCTACTCTTTCCTTTAGACGACACCCGGGCTGGCCGCCTGCCCTCACTAACCTTACTTAATTGGCCTCTGTCGACAGTGGAGTCTTTGTCCGGCCTAAATGGGGTAGAGGAAGGGTGCTCTCGGGACTGTGATGCTTCTAGACCAAGGCAAACTTACGGACTTCCAGTTGATTCTGACTCATGGCAACCTTCTAGGGAGGAGCTCCCTAACATTTCTGAGGCGGTGCATCTCAATGGGAGCAGACAGCCTTGTCTTTCTCCCATAGATCCACTGGCAGGTTCAATTAGTCGCCCCCTGGGTAGTTGCACAATTTCATGTCAACTTGATAAAAGAATGGCGGGGCGGAGTCTAGCCTGCCAATCAGGTCACAGCCTCTCTTTTTCTCTGGAGGCAGAACACTGTCCTTTTCTCTCTGCTTCCCATTCCTGTTCACAAGTCACATGGCGCCATGCTAACGGCAGCCAGAGCCCTGGAGATACGTCCACTATCATTGGATCCACAGGACTTTCCACCCACCAGCCGGTGATCTTCCTGCGTTCGGCATCATTGCATGTGCAGTGTCAGTCCAAAGAGGAATTCACGGACTAATATTGGACTTATGGGATAATATCGAACTTGCGGACTTGCTCTGGACTGGGCTGGGACGTTTAATATAATTACTTCTTGATATAAAGGTCTCTCTTACACATATACGAGTGTCTCTGGATTTGTTTCTCTAGTCAACCTGGACTAACACAAGCACTGTACCATCGATGGGGTTCCTTCTTCATGAGGATACCCAGGTGTAAATAAAGTCCCCCAAAAGGACTCTGCCATGGCTCTACATATACCTGCGGAACCCGTCAGTCAGGCTGTGAACCCCTGATACCACGTGGGGATTTGGGACTCGATGCTGTTGTGCGAGATGCGACACTCTTCACCCTGCAGCCTTCTCGGGGCCACACGCCGGTGGCTAGCTTTTTGGGGACACTCTGTTTTGTCATTGGCAACAACCCTCTTGATTTCCTTCCGAGGGTTTTAAAATTTTTTTGGTGACTGGTATTTTCATGGTTGTTTTGACAAGCAGTACAGAGGAATCATAAACAATTTGTTCATAATTCTTTTTTTCTTTGGTTCAGGGTCACACTGTCTGTTTTTCTGGTATTTGGGGCTGGATGAGGATGTGAGGGCAGGCAGTTTGGCCACTTTGCCACCATTGGCTGAGGATACCCTCAGAAGTGGACTTAACTCGATGTCCCAGCCAAGAAAAGACAAGAACTCTGCTTTGGTTCTCTGGCCTGCTCAGACCTCCAGTCTGCCCGTTGATCTCTGCCTGCTCAGACCTCCAGTCTGCCCGTCGATCTCTGGCCTGCTCAGACCTCCGGTCTGCTCGTGGACCTCTGGCCTGCTCCGGATCTCCGGTCTGCCCGTTGATCTCTGCCTGCTCAGACCTCCAGTCTGCCCGTCGATCTCTGGCCTGCTCAGACCTCCGGTCTGCTCGTGGACCTCTGGCCTGCTCCGGATCTCCGGTCTGCCCGTCGATCTCTGGCCTGCTCCGGATCTCCGGTCTGCCCGTCGATCTCTGGCCTGCTCTGGATCTCCGGTCTGCCCGTCGATCTCTGGCCTGCTCTGGATCTCCGGTCTGCCCGTCGATCTCTGGCCTGCTCCGGATCTCCGGTCTGCCCGTCGACCTCTGGCCTGCTCCGGATCTCCGGTCTGCCCGTCGATCTCTGGCCTGCTCCGGATCTCCGGTCTGCCCGTCGATCTCTGGCCTGCTCCGGATCTCCGGTCTGCCCGTCGACCTCTGGCCTGCTCCGGATCTCCGGTCTGCCCGTCGATCTCTGGCCTGCTCCGGATCTCCGGTCTGCCCGTCGATCTCTGGCCTGCTCTGGATCTCCGGTCTGCCCGTCGATCTTTGGCCTGCTCCGGATCTCCGGTCTGCCCGTCGATCTCTGGCCTGCTCTGGATCTCCGGTCTGCCCGTCGATCTCTGGCCTGCTCCGGATCTCCAGCTAGCCACCGTGTTCTCTTGCTTTTCTGATCTAAAAGTGGGAGCACAGTGTTGGGAACTCACCAGGGCAGTTCCACCCTTTCCAAAGGAGTCACTACGAGCTGGCCTCAACTCCATGGCAGGGAGTTATTGTGTTTGCGTTGATGTGGCCCTGATGGGTAAGCAATGGATTGCTAACTGCAAGGTCACCAGTTCACAGCCTCAGCTGCTCTACAGGAGAAAGATGAAGTTGTCCATACTGGTGAAGCTGCACAGCCTTGGAAGGCCTGCAAAACCTCACTATAAATTGGAATCAACTCGGTGACAGACGGTTTAAGTTTTATGTCCCAAACATAAGACATTTATAACCTACAAATACCCACTATTTCCATGTAATAAGTAGTATGTAAAGACAGGTTTGTAACACCAAGAGGTAGCAGGAGTTATTTATGAAGTATTCCAGCCCCTATAAAGTCACAAATCAGCTCATTATATAGGTAATGTAATAAGCACATTTATGTAAGCAGCTGAAGAACTGTTGAGGAAACTGAAATCCAGGAGCAATAGCAGGGGTGGGGGGGCTGTCTCTCTGCCTCCTTTACAGTGATCTTTACTTCTCTAAACCCAGGGCCAGTCCGTCACATGACAGGTGACACAGAGGCAGTGGTACAATGGACGGAAAGGTAGCTCTCGATGGCCCTTTTCAGATAAGAAAGGTCAACAAACAACTCATTAGCGTGATCACATTGTCCGCGTTACCACCGGGGCTCAGGAGCAGGAACTCCCCAAGACTGATCGAGTCTGCAACCTGCATTAAAAGACACTTGCGGGGGCACAGAAGGTGGGGAGGAGCCCACAGTCCGTGCAGATGCTCACTTCTGGAGGACTCTGTCCCTCAGAAGGCAGGTCTGAAAGGCCTGACAGATAGGAATGTCCCATCGATAACAGCGTCTGCTTCTGCGTCGGCCAAACCCTTGCCCCACGCAGCTTTGGCAGCAGACAGACACTTACGACTCGCAGACGGGCAAAGTCGGAGGCGGAAAAAGTCAAGCCCGGGGCCTGGCACAGTTTCACTTTCTAAACACTGCTTACTGCCCATCCGCTGGCGTCTCCTGGGCCCACGCGCCACTCCCACTAAGTGAACATAAGTCTCCGCGCAGGTCGTTTGGAGGGTGGGGGCAACGCCTGCGGCTCTCCATTTCCCAACCCCCTCTGCCCCGACGACTCATGTTTGCAGGGAAGGTCATTGCTTTGGAAGGAGATGGGACTCACTAGCAGGCATTTTTCTCTCTCCAGAAGGAGTCGGAACCTTGGCCCATTTGCCACACAATAAAGGATCTCCTCGCTGGGGGGACAGTCTCCCGAAGTTGTCATCTCTCCCCTATCTCAGAGTCTGGCAGTTTGGAAAACCAAACACCCTCCGGTGTGGAGAGGCACTGTCCTGTGGGTGAGTCTGGGTTGGAAAGGGGCAGTTCTTGGAAACCCAGCCCTGCTGGAGCGGCCCTCGCTGTGCAAAGAGTTACCTGATGCCTTCAAGGCAACTCCACTCAGATGGGCCTCATGTTCGCTCGAGCAGAACTGGCTCCATTGGGTTTTAAAAGCTAGTTTTTCACATGCAGAGCAACCAGGCCTTTGTTCTGAGTTGCCTCTGGAAGGATTTGGACCTTTACCTTTCAGTTAGCAGCCTAGTACGGTAATCACTTGCAAGCAAGGATCGGAACAAAGCCGTCCATCTAACTTATAGCTGCCCTATCGGACAGAGTAGAACTGTCCCCATTGGGTTCCTGAGACTGTAACTTTCCAGAAGTAGAGGGGTATTATAGCATTTTAATGGTTTGTTGTTCATAAAACGTTCTCTGGTGAGCTGTAAGGTTTACCGAGCAGATCATGAGTCTCACAGTCAACAGTTCACACACGTTTGGTTGCATCTTCTTCCCTGCAACCCCTCAACAGAAAATGGCTTATCCCACCCCACCTTGTGGTCCTTGTTGCATTCCTTGTTGTCCTAAGACTTTGGAACATTGTTGTTGTTAGGGGCCGTGGAGTTGGTTCTGACCCACAGCGACCCTGTGCACAACAGAACAAAGCATCACCCCCTCCCACACCAGCCTCCCCATGGACCCTGGGCTCGCGTCCATTGTTGCAGCCACTGTGTCCACCCACCTTGTTAAGGGCCTTGCTCTTTTTCGCCGCCCCTCCGCTTTACCAAACATGTCCTTCTCCAGCGCCCCATCTCTCTGGACAATCTGTCTGAAGTACGTAAGATGAAGTCTTGCCATTCTTACCTCGAAGTGGCACTGTGGCCAGACCTCTTCCACGACAGAGTGGTTTGTCCTTTCAGCAGCCCACGGGAATTTTAATATTCTTTGCCATCACAATTCAAATGCATTGATTCTTCTCAGCTATTCCTTATTCTGAATGTTATCCTTGGGTAAGTGCTGCCATTTTGATCTCAAACGGTTGGCCATTCAAAGGTGGGAGTACATCACCGATGTTCGCATTGTCCTCAAACAAATAAACAAACTCAATGCCATGGAGTTGAGGCCGATACAACAGGCTGCAACCGCCCCTATGAGTTTCCAGGACTGTAACTCTCTAAGGGAGTAGAAAACTATCATTTTCTTGCAGGTGGTTTGGAACTGATGACCTTGCAGTTAACAGCCCAAGGCATAACCACCATGCCACTAAGGTTCCTATTGTTCTCCTCAGACCCTATTTATCTATCGTTTGGCTGAAATGAGAGACATGGGGGTAAGCTTAGTTCCGGACCGGAAGGGTGACTAAGGACTGTAGTCTTAAGGGTTTCCTCAGTCTTTATCTGACAAGAAAGCCTGGTCTCTTTTATGATTTTGAGTTTTGCTCCATCTTTTTTCTCCTGTATGATCCCTTACAGAGCAGCTGGGTGTGGTAGCCTGGCACCATCTAGTTCTTCTGGTCTCAGGCTTGTGAAGACTGATGTCCATGTGATCCATTAGTCCACTGGACTAAATGATTCTGTGTGTCTTTTGATTTTTATCACTCTGCTGTCCTCCATACGAGTCTGAATGGCTGCTCGTGAGTGTTTAAGACTCCGCATGCTACTCACCCCAGTCAGACATTGTCTTTATGTTAGTCCATGCTATGCCCCTGGACCTTGGTGTCCCCTGAGACGATGATCCTGATCCCCCAGGTCCAGTGACCCACTCCCTCAAGGCGTCTAGTGATGTATAAGAAGTTTCCATGAAGCTTTGCCCTCTGTGAGCCCCACCACACAACGGTCAACAAATCCACAAAGAGCCTCTGTCAAGCATACATTCATGCATGTACTCCCACTCGCCGCCCCGCCATCCTTCAGCCTGCAAGTCCATCCATGCATCTACTCATAGACCACAGTTACTGCAGGATGGTGACTATAACAGTATTGACCTCTGGTGCCTGCAGGGTCTTCCCTTGGTTCCATCATTATTTGGCAGCCTCCTTCTTATTGGGTATTGGCCTTCTCCTTCACCCAGGTTAATTCTTGCCTACGTATTTGGCTCACAGATTTTTTTTCTTTATATAATATATGATCATTGCTTTAAATTAGAAGCAATACAAATTTGAAATAAGACGGCTACTTGACTTTCATCATATTTACTTGGCCCTGGGATGGTACAAATGGTTTGGGCTCCTAAAGGTTGGCAGTTCAAACCCACCCAGCAGTACCACAGAAGAAAGGCCTGGCGATCTGCTTCCTTACAGATGAACATCCTCTGGAGCAGTTCCGCTCTGTAACACACGGGGGGGGGGGGGGCGTCATGCGCTGGATTTGGCTCGATGGCCAGGGATGCGGTTGAAAACAGTTTGCACGAACATTTAGAATATTCATTGATGTCAGATAACCGAGATGTAGCTAGCCAAGCAGTCTTCGGGATACAAACATCTGACTTATCAATAAGTGCCGTTGTTGTTAGGTGTCGAATAGCAACAATGCCCAATCCGGTGTCATCCTCCCAATTGTTATGTTTGAGTCCTTGTTCCAGCCACTGTGTCAGTGTTTTCTCTCCAGTGTTATGCGAATCTGCTCTCTCTTTGAAAGGATTGAACCCTCTCTCACTCACAACCACTTCTTTGGTGCAGTCACCTTCCCTTCGTGTGCAGCTCTTAAATAACTGGATAGGCTTCATGGTTTGTCTTTCCCGAAAGCCACTGCCATCAAGTTCATTCTGCCTCCGAGGGACGGCTCTAGAGGGCTTCTGGGGCTGTAAATCTTTGTGCTATCTGACAGCATCATCTTTCTCCTGGAGAAGCAGCTCCTGGATTTGAACCACTGACCTTGTGGTTAGCAGTCCAACGCTTACTGGACAGAGCCATTATGGCTCCAGCCTCAACAAGAACCATACATATGCCCTTGTTCTGATCCAAACTACAAATTCCTCTCAAAGACTAGATCTCATTCTTTGCCCTGGGACTGCCTGCCTAATCACGATAAACAATGAGTTCTAACAGTTTAGAAAACCGAACTTGGGGTCAAGGAGAGTTTTTCACAATGACCCATATTTTAAAGACGACAAACGATTTCAAAAACCCAGTGGAAATTGCCCTGACAAATAATATTCTGTTTCAACAATAGAGGAGATGTTGTTAGGGCACGGGTCCCCAGGGTCAGAATGGACTCAATGGGAGTGAGGGGCCATCCAAAGCACAAGGGACTCTCATTTTACAACCATTCACGTTTCCTGCGGGTCACATGCCAACATACCCACGATCAAGGTGATGCCCATGCTGAGGGAGCTGACCCAGGCGGTGAGGCCACGACTCTGGTGGAATTCTTCAAGCCACTCCAAGTTGAGGACTCCCAGGGCCATCTGGGAGCCCATGATGAGGACGTGCACAAAGAAAGAGGACAGGACAATCACCCAGGCCCATCCGCCATCGATGTCGGGGTGGGGCTTACGTCTCTCCTTGTCTTTGGCGTCGTCCTCAAAGTCGTACCCAATGTCTTCATGGCTTGTGTACATTTTCCAAGGTTTTCTTAAAAAAAAAAGAAAAAGAGAGATTCACCAAATAGTTTCATTGAACATAAGGCCAATAGATGTCTTTGTCTTCTTTTGACAACCTCCCCTCCCCCCTTGCATCATCCCTTCAGAGACACATCTTTGGCATCAAGCTGATTTGGGAATAAACCAGACCAAACCCACTGCCATCGAGTTGATTCCAACTCATAGCAACCAAAAGAACGCACCGTAACTCTTCAGGGGAGTAGAAAGCCTCATCTTTCTCCCAAGGAGCGGTTGGTGGATCAGTACTGCTGACCTTGCGGTTGGCAGTTCAATGCGTAACCACTACGCCATCAGGACTCCGTGTCTCTCTCTCTCTCTTCTCCTCACAGGATCAAGTGCTTTCATAAAACCTGTTCCAATCTTGCAGGTATGAGTAAGTTTCATCCTAGATGGTATAAGTATTGCAATCTCTCCCTTGGAGAAATGGAAGTCGACTCAGAAAAGTGACACAACTTTCCCACCTTTGAGGGCCAGGAGCTGGGGCCACCAGCTTGGAAACTGCGATTTGAATGTAGTGATTCCAACTGCCAGGAGAAAGAAGAGGCTTTCTACTCCCGTACAGAGGTCCTACCTTGGAAAGCCACAGGGGCAGTTCTACCCCATCCTGCAGAGTCACTATGAGTTAGAATCAACTTGATGGCAGTGAGACCGAGTGAGTGAATCCCAACGACCACCGCCCGTCTGTCAGTTTGTGGTCGGGTGCTGGTTGGCATCTGACACATTGGCCTGCTAACCGGGTCAGAGGTTCAAACTCGAGCTGCTTTTCAAGAGAAAGAGGGCATCAAGATGTATGGCCTCAGCCACGCAAAGGGGGCCTTTCTACACTGTCCTGCAGGGCTGCCATCGGGTGCAATCCACTCCGCGGCTGTGGGGTTGATGCTGCTGGGAGCCACGCTAGGAGTGCTTCAGAAACCAGCAGGGTCACCTAGCGTGGACAGGCTTCGGCAGAGCGCCCAGGCTAGGAAAGCGGACCTGGTGATCCACTTCTGAAGGAATGGGTCGCTGAAAGCCTGACGAGTCAGGGGAACATGGTCTGATTCTGCTGTTCCTCTGGGAACTGACGGACAGTGCCAATGCCTGATGACAGCCCATAGGCTGTGCCCCTTGTAGAGAGGGAGACGTGGAGACCAGGAGGTGGTAGGAAAGATGTAGCTTTGGCCTGGTCTCAGATAGCCGCTCAGGGTGGCTCTGTCTGGCTGGGAACTTCAGGGATCAGAAGAAATTTGGTCCCCAGAACTTGAGGAGTAATCAAATCCATGTGGCACTTCTCACCACCCAGAGAGCAAGGACAGATCTCACACTGCCCTTCAAACTGCCAAATAAGTAGATGCCAGCCATAGTTTTAGGGGGTCCAGTTGACACCCCCAAACTTCTCACTGACTAGCCAGAGTCAAGGTTTTCCATTACCCCTACAGGATGCTGGCCTGTAGCTCCGGAGGGCCTCTCCTGAGCACCGTCACTTTCACTTGCAGACTCGCCCCAGCTTCTTTGTGTCTGTCATTCCCTAAAGGACGCACTCACAGACAGCACCATGCACACGATGGTAAAATGTATTCTAGCAAAAGGATACTAGTCAGGATCATTGCGGGAAGAGATACATGAGTGAGGTCTGGGGAGGCCCCCAATACAAAGCTTCCCTATCCTTTCCCAACCAGGAAGCCCCAAGAGCCTCCGTGTTCAGAGCTTCGGTCAGCCTCTGGTGGCTGAGCCCTCACTGCACATGCATGATAGGCCACATCATGTTTCCCCAGGTTAGTTGGCACTGGTTTCCCAGGTGTGTCTTTTCTGCTCTGGTCTCCCCCCACCCCCCAGACCCACCCAGTTTGTCAGCTCAGATCCTCAGCAGTGGTCTGGAGGTGTCAGCTAGAGGCACCCAGTTACTCCAAGGGTTATGTCCCAGTAAGCAGGGACAAAGGCCAACCTTTGTTTTCCCCGCCAGAAGGTCTGCTTCTTAAAGTTGTAGATGAAGGGGTAATTTGATTGGTGAGGGGCAACTAGCGTGGGTCTGCTTCAGGAGAGTCTGATAAAGTGGAAGGTCGGTGTAACATTTGAGATGGGCGATGCAGCTTTCCAAGAACAGTCATATGTATTTCTGACCGACGAAGCTCCTATTTGGGACTCTCCACCCACGGGCAACCCTGACTTACTCTGGGAAACTTAGTTAGTAGAAAATTTCTCAGAAACTATGAAATCAGACTACAGGAATATGGATACTACAGTGATCTACAGATTGCTAGTAGGTAAGGGCTAGATCTTGTAGGACCTGGGTGGCAAATAAGGAGTGAGTGAGTGAGTGAGTGTGTGTGTGTGTGTGTGTGTGTGTGTGTGTGTGTGAATTTGGTGAAGGTTCACAAAGCAGTCCATCAGGGTTACCTTCAAGTATTCACAGTTTGCTTCATCCCATTCACTGCAGGCCCTCCATGAACACCACTTACCCCACCTCCTCCCCGAGTTGCCTGTCCCCACTTCTGCCCTACCCCTTCTGAACGCTGTCCTTCTGGCAAATGCCAACCCCTGGCTCTCACAGGGAGGGGCCGTTACTCTAAGTGTAACACTCCCCAAGCTCTTCCATTCCCCATCTATCAGTCTTTCTATTGTTTCTTTGAAAATGGCGCCCCAGGGCTGAGTTCAGTTCCAGGCTTGAAGAGTGATTCAGGGCTGGACTCTGGAGGCTTCCGTCACAGGAGCTGATCATACGTATTATGACCAGTCACTGGCCGCACTGACACGAGGGCCAGAATGTATTCCACGTGTGCTTTACCTGGGCAGCCCAGATGGTTCAGTGCTCGCCTTCTAGTGAAAAGGTGGCACCCAAGGTGCCCTGGAAGACGTGCCTGGGGGTCTGCTCCTGACAGCCTCTGCAGCCCCTCCACTCTGCCCTCTGGGGTCGCCATGGGTCTGGCTTGACTGACGGGTGCAGGTTAGTTTGGTTTATTTTCTTAATTCATTGGCTTCGTGCAGAAGAACACATAGGAAAGTGGTAATTATCGATTCTTACCTAATGATCACTGAAAGTATTTTTATTCACTGCTATCGAGTTGATGGCACCCCACAGTGACCTTACAGGACAGGGTCGAACTGCCCGGTGAGTTTCTGAGACTGTGATTCTTTACAGGAATTGAAAGCCCGTCTTTCTCACAGAGGACAGGCCGGTGGTTTCAAACTGCCCACAGGCCTTCAGCAGTCCACCATGTAACCAACCACTGGCCACCGTGGCTTGGAAGAAAGAAAGGCGGTCGATTTCCTGAATCCAACCCCGAGAACCCTTTGAAGTGGGTTTTACTCTGACAAACAAGGTGTGACCTCCTTAGAGTTGACCCAGCAAGACACATCAAAGGCATGTCTAGGGGCCTGGGCCCCCGCCGGCGGGTGGCAGTTCCACAGTGCCCCTCTCCAGTTGCCATCCGTGTGCCCATTTCACAGAAGAGGACACAGAGACTGTCTGCCCAGTCTGTTATAGAGCCCCTCCCTTCCGGGTTCCCATTTTAACCTCCCATTCTCACTCCCTGGAGAGCTCGCTCGCTCACTCACTCACTCACTCACTCACTCACTCACTCACTCACTCACTCACTCACTCACTCACACTCACAAAGAAGCAGGCAGGACAATGGGAAACGAATGTTTCCAGTTCCAGTAAAGTCCCTCCTTCATCTTTGTGGATGGACACGGACCAACTTTTCAGTAGAAGGAATCGGCTTTATTTCGGGGGGCACAGTTCCGCTCCTGAAATACCAGCAAGGCCTTGGCTGCTTTCGCCCCAGAAATGGCCGCCCCCGCCCCTCATATGGAGACTCATCCCCCATATGGATACTGTCTCTTCCTCTCTCCTGAGGCGCTGGGCTCTGAACCGCTCCTAGGACCCCGGGATCTGGCGGAACCCCCACCCCACCCCACCCCGACACTTCTCCCCTACCTCGCCGCCCCCGGGAGGCGTCCCGCACCCGGAGGGTCTGGCCTCAGCCCGGGTCGCGGTCTCTCCCCATCACTGTCCAACGCGAGACTGGGTTGGTGAGCCGGGTCGGGCGCGGGGTGGAGCGCGCCTCCAGCGGCGGGGGGCGGGGGGCAGGGGGAACTGAACCCCGGGGCCTCAGTCGCTGCCCTCCGCGCCCCCCACACCCCCGGGCCGCCCCTGCCCGCAGCTCGGGGACCACAGGGACCCCTGTGCTCCACGCATCCTGCCCGCAGGTGTCGGGGTCAGTGCCGCCCCGCCACCTTGATCACCCCGCACCCCAACTCCAGCCGCCCCAGCCGCCTCCACCCCCGGGCCCGCGGCGCCGCGCGGCCTCGGACACTCACCGCCGCCGCCCGCGGGGCTCCGGCCGGCCTCACTCGGCTCCCGGCTCCGAGCACCGCACGGGCTGTCTCTGTCCGCGGCCCCGGCGCGCTGGGGCGACGGCATCTGGGGCCACGTCGCCTGTCATCCTGCAGCCGCGGTGCCGGCGGCTCGGCTCGGCTCGGGCGCGCGGCGCTGGGCACTCCTGGCCGCAGGGCTGGGCCGGTGAGCGGAGCCGGAGCCCGTGGCCGTGGCCTCAGTCCGTGTGGCTCTACAAAGGGTATGGCCCTGACCGAGCGGCTTCCAGTGGAGTCTCCGCGCTCGCCGGCTTCCTATACCGGCTAATTCTGGTTTGGGGGGGGGGGGGGACGAGCTTTGCAGCCACCTCACAAGCACACTCTTGTGGCCGGATGCAGTTGGCGACCGAGGTTCGTTCAGGCTATGCAATGGTGAGACTGCTGCAAGGCACCGGATCCAGCAGGCAGGTGACCGCAGATCTCAGGCCCAAGAGGTCAGTTTGCGGTGGTGACACCGACTTATACCTCAGGCTGGCCCACAAGATCCTGGTTCCTGCAGAGGCACGAGGAGGAAGCGCAGTCTGCCCCGGGGGTCCCTTTCAAGCACCGCACTGTCCACAGCGACTGTCCCTGCTGGGCTCTATCCCAGAGCCTTGATGCCACCCTAGGCTGTGATCCACAAGTTCAGCAATTCAAAACCACCAGCTGCTCTGCCAGAGAAAGACTGGACTTTCTACTCCATAAAGGGTTAGTCTTGGTCACCCACAGGCGCAAGTCTACCCTGACCTATAGAGTTACCATGAGTCGGCATCGAGTTATACCCTGGCTTGTGGCCCATCCAAGGAGCCCTGGTGGCACCCTTTGGTGGTGGTGGTGGTGGTAGTGGCGGGGGTGGCTAACATAGGGTTAGAGTTGTTCAAACCCATCAGCAGCTCTGAAGGGGAAAGGTGAGGCGGTTGGCTGCTGTCAAGAGGTACCGTTGGTTTTCCGCCTGGAGGTGCACCTCTCCCGGTCTCTCTCTAGGAAAAATGTTGTTTTGCCGTTTCTATTTCTAAGAGATTCTTTCTATTGTCTAGGAACTCCGGCAGTGGGCAGTTTGTACGTTGGCTGCTAACCGCAAGGTTATCTGGCTGGAAGACGACGCTCCCTGTTCCGGCAAAAACTTGCATTCTCAGAAACCCCGCTGTGAGTCAGAATCAACTCCTTGGAAGTGTGCTGGTGTCGGTAGATGCTGTCCTGTCGGTTCGACTACAGCAGCCAGACTTACCACCCCAGGAAGTCCTGCCCCATCCTCCACCCACCCCCTCTCTCTTATCTTTGAGCCCATGGTTGCAGCCACTGTCAGTCCATCTCGTTGCAGAGCTTCATCTTTTTGACCATCTTCCAGTTGACCTGATGTTCTTCACCCCGGCAGTGGGTGGGGCTCTTTCTATCATGGACATTCCTGGAGCCAGGCAGGAGTGCCCAGCAGGGTGAGCAGCCCTGTCCTCTGCGTGTGGAGAGTTGATAGCAATCACCAGGTGGATATGTAAATGATCAAAGCCAGTGCCTGTTCATTTCGCTGGAAAGATTTGGTAGTGATGTTCTATTGATGCTGGCACAGACAACAACAACGTACTTACTGGCTTCGGACAAAACAAAGGAAAACCACCCTGCTCTGTCAACGCTCCCCCAATCCACCCACCACACACACACACACACACACACACACAAAAGGTTTCAAAACAAAGCAACACAAATATTTTATCTTACACTCTGACAAAGGGAGGGGTGTGAAAAGCCTACTCAGGTCTCACTGGGCTACAGTCCAGGTGTCCGTGGAGCTGAATTCTTTTCTGATGGCTCTGGGTGAGCATCCCTTTCCTTGCCTCTTCACTCGAATTCTAGAAGCTTCTCAAATTCCATGACTCTGGGCAACTTCTTACACTCTCACCACCAGTCTTGCTGCATTTCTTTGTGCTCTTCTTGCCTTGTCCCCACTTCTCCAAGTCATTTCTTCGTACACACACCCTCTTCCATTGAAGGGCATCAGAGTCCCTGAATGGTGGGAATGGCCAAAACCCGTGACTACTAACCGAAAGTTTGTTGGATCAAACCCACCTAGAAGCACTTTGGAAGAAGAATCGGGCCGTTTGTTTCTGAAAGACCAGACTTTGACATCTATATGGAGTATGCTAGGCAGGGTTCTCCCAAAAAAAAAAAAAAAAAAACAACCAGGACGCTTATGGCTACACACACACACACACACACACACACACACACACACAGCAGTACAGAGGGCTCAGTTCCACTCACTTCTGTGGAACAGTTAATATAACGTAAAGTCCTTCAATTCCAGAGGGCTGCCAGGTCCAAGGTCAAAGAAGCAGACATAGCTGAGTCTTCCCTTGGGTAATGCAGGCAGAGTCTACCCACAGGCAGCAAACAGCAGGGCAGGTCACCAACAGTCAGCAGCTCAGGAGCTGAGCAAAGCAGGCCCATATGGGCTACTGAACTCAAGCAATGCAAGACGATAGGATCCGACAGCCTCAGACTCAAGTAATGCACACACCAGCAGTGTGGCGAAGCAGGTCTCAAAGAAACCTCAAGCTCTGGAGACACGATCCATGGGTTGGCTGTCCCATGGGTAGTGTAGCTCACAAGTTGAGGCAGAGAACTAGCAAAATAGCCTCATACTGGTCCAATCACCAGAGAGCAAGGGAGAGAGGGGCAGGTCTTGCCGAGCCATGTACCTCTTTGCCCTCCAATCAAACTGTGACCTGATTTATCCCACATGTTTCCATTGGCCAAGTTGGCACAATAAACTTGTGTCCATTCGGCACAGAAGGGGTCACCATGAGTTGAAATTCACTCCATGACTACTGGTTGTGTGTGTGTGTAAGAGACTGCCTTGGGCCCACCTGCGGGAATCAGAATCATCTATTTTATAACTAGCTGATCAGCAGCTTCAATTTCTTCTGAATCCTTCATTCCTCTTTTTTCTCTTTTTAAGGTAACCTAAGTTGATGCATTTGAATTACGACGTCGGCCCAGAATATTGTAAGCACCGTGGACTGCCTTAAGAATAAGCATATCTGTCTTGGAAGAAGCACAGCCCGAATGCCTCTTAGAAGTGAGGATGGCGAGACTTCATTCAGTTACTTTGGACGTGCCATCAGACAAGACCAGTCCCTGGAGAAGGACACAGCACTTGCTGAAGTAGAGGGTCCACGAAAAAGGGGAAACCTGTCAAGGAGATGGATGGACAAAGTGGCTGCTCCAATGGGCTCAAACAGAACACCAATTGTGAGGCTGGAACGGACCCAGGCCGTGTTTCCTTCTGTGGTCGGGACACTATGCACTGGCAAACGTTTGACACCACCTAAGAAGAAAAACAAAGATCTCAGGTCCCCGGATAGGAATGTTTTGGGCACCATTATTCTGCCAACCACAAAATTTATTTATTTTACAACAACAACGACAGCAACAACAAAACTTCATGTATTTCCCAGGGACTTTTCTTATACCAACTCTTCATTACAAATCATTTAAACAAAACCATCCAAGGACGAATGCACCAATTTGCTCCTGTTGAGGCCACCGCAGCTTCTAAGACCCAATTTCTTCTTCTGATTTAAAAGCAAACCAACGCACAAAAGTTGTGCCTGAAAAATCATTGAGGGTGTGGTAAGGGTGGCCGGGGGAGGACAGTTTGATGAGGCTCCTGGGGTCAGGCGGAGTCGGAATCAACTCACCCTCCATTATTGGTTGTTTTGTTTTGATCTGTGGTTTTATTTCTGTTGATCAGAACATGAGTCAATGGATGATTGGCATTCCCATGGGCCTTCCTTCTCAGATATCATTCATTTCAATGACGCCCCTTACGGGAAATCAGGATCGCAGTGCCTGGCGCGTACTTCCAGTACAGAAGGCCCATCTTTCTCTTTCTTTTCTTTTCTTCATTGAAAATTTTATTGTGCTCCAGGTGGACAGTTATGCAACAAGATTTTATTTAATTCATTTTCCTAATTGAAACCAGTTTTCAATTAGTTTTCCTACTTGATTGTTGGCACATACATTGTTTCAGGACATGGTCACAATTGTTGCAAAGGCGCCAGCACTGTGCACATTTCCTCCTTGGGTTCCTTGCTTCCATCTGTCGTTTATCCGTGTTCCTCCCTGCCTTCTAGTCTTTGGTTTTGGGCATATGTCGCCCTGGCGGTCTCATTTGGTTGATCGTTCTGAGGGGCTTGTTCTTGGCGTTGTTTATGTAATTCTTGAGATGTCCTTGGTGTGCAATGGACAGCACATGTGTAAAGGTACAACCTGAGCTTGTAACACAGGTCTAGCGAACCCTCAACTCAAACAGAACGACTCCCAAAGTTTCCTCCTGGCTCCTTGTCACCCAGTCCCCCCTGTGTTAGGTTGGGTTGACAAACCCAGTGATGCTCATCCATATGTAAGAAAGAGCTTTTATATATCAAGAAGGCATTCCGGTCCAGTTCAACTCAAATCCACAAATCCAAGGATAGTCCACAAATCCAAGGATAGTCCATCCAGTCCAGTTCAACTCAAGTCCACAAATTCAGACTCTCAGAGCCACATGCTGGTGAAGCAGGAAGATCACAAGTTGGTAAGTGCAGCGTCTTGTGGATTCAAGATCAGTAGGAGCATGGCATGGTGCTGACAGCTCTTGGGGTTTGGTGGTCCCCATGAGGCCAACCCTGGAGGCAGCATCCTAGTGAAGTCCCAAGGAAAGCAAAGTAACAGAGAGAGCAGTTTGCAGTGTCTCATCCTCTCCTACAAAAGACTTATGACCTACCAAAGGAGACATCATTGGGTTGTGACTTGATTGACAGGTTTGACTCCACCCCTAACACAAAGCCACCCAACCAGCACACTCGCCCCACCTTCCACATGCCCACACAATCTTTGATCTGCTCTCGAGCAGCTTCTGCCCAAGACCTGGGATTCTTTGTATCGAGGATGCCCATTGAAATCTCTTATGATATGCCCTTCTAATATCAAAAGTGTCATTGGTCTTACCTGTCCGGTTTTACCTTGGTAGGACAGGTAGGTTGAGCTGGTATAGAGTAAAGAGGCCTGTCTTTTTCACATAGTGTTGGTGTAACAGATACAACTAAGTGGCTTTCCAAAACCAGAACCAAACACTGCCATCGAGTCCATTCTGACGCATAGGTACTGGGGGCTAGGGTTTCAACACATAAGGTTGGGGGACATCATTCTATAACAAGACTTAATGGTGTGATTGGCATGTCTGAGTTAAATGAAAAGAAATCCATTATACATCAGAACAAAAAAGACAAGAACTACACCCTTTCATGGATCCAAAGTAGGGAAACCTGACACGGTCTTTCAGTTGTTAAGCAAATTACACATGGTCCATAAGTTGTCAAAGATTTCCCCTTGCTTGGATCCACAATCAATTTTCATGGAAGCAGCAGCCAAGAGATCAAAATACCTGCTGTACAAGACCTCCTTAAAGTTTTGAAAGGCAAGGGTGCTACTTTGAGGACTAAGGTGGGCCTAATACAAGCCAGGGCATTTTCAATATGCCCAGATACGTGTGAAAGTTGGACATTGAATAAGGAACACAGAAGAATACTCAGTGCACATGAATTGTGGAGCTGGTGAAGCTTCCTCCCCACCCACTATCATGGTCCCAATTCTACCTTACAAATCTGGCTAGACCAGAGGATGTACACAGGTACAGATAGGAACTGGAAACACAGGGAATCCAGGGTGGATGATCCCTTCAGGACCAGTGGTGAGAGTGGCGATACCGGGAGGGTGGAGGGAGGGTGGGGTGGAAGGGGGAACCGATGACAAGGATCTACATGTGACCTCCTCCCTGGGGGACGGACAACAGAAAAGTGGGTGAAGGGAGATGTCGGACAGGGAAAGATATGACAAAATAATAATTTATAAATTATCAAGGGTTAATGAGGGAGGGGGGAGTAGGGAGGGAGGGGAAAATGAGAAGCTGATGCCAGGGGCTTAAGTGGAGAGCAAATGTTTTGAGAATGATGAGGGCAATGAATGTACAAATGTGCTTTACACAATTGATGTATGTATGGATTGTGATAAGAGTTGTATGAGCCCCTAATACAATGATTTTTTTTAAAAAAGAAAGAAAATATGGTGGACTGCCAAAAAATAAAATAAACAAATGTGTCTTGGAAGAAGTACAGCAGAGCACTCCTTAGAGGCTAGGATGGCGAGACTTGGCCTCCCATACTTGGACTTGCTATTCAGAGAGAGCACTCCTTGGGGAGCACATCACACTCAGTGAGGTAGGAGAGCACCACAGAAGAAGGGCCTGTTGACAGGATGGGCTGACAACAGCTGCTGCACAGTGGGCTCAACAAAAGCTATTGTGAAGATGGTGTGGGACTTGGCCGTGTGTTGTTCTGTGGTCCGCTGGAACCAACTAGGCGGCACCTCACAAGAGCAGCAACACCCTTTGCTGGGAATGTATCAGATGACAAACTAGTCCCTTCAGGAGAGTAAAGGATCCACACCCTACCCCTAGAAGTCTTTCCGGTGAACTTTTATCGTCAATTCAACGAATTTCACAACTCTGCATTGGACTTCGGTAGAACTAACAATCTGAACACTCTGGGCCTTATTTTTGATGTTTTAATGGTTTGGCTTACCAAAAATTCACTGCCATCGAGTCATCTCCAACTCGGAATAAACCTATAGGGTTGTGCCTCTGTGGGTGTCTGGGGCTGTAAATATTTTTTAAAGCAGTTTTATTGACATAGAATTCACATCGTATACATTTCAATAGCTCAGTCAGATTACAAAGAGTTGTGTGATCATCACCACAGTCAATTTTAGGATATTTCTTCTTCCTTGTATGTACTGTTCTTAGCTCCTCAATTCCCACAAACCTTTCCCGCCATGCTCCTATTTATCTAATTGTTGCCAGATGGGTTTCAAGGGGACTGGGAAGCCTATAACCGTATGAGCAAAAAATAGAGACCACGTTGATTCCAGAAATTCTAAGTTTATTCCCGTAAGCGCTTGCAGGAAGAAAGCAGCTAGGTCTCTCTTCGAAGCGGTTTCGGAGTTTAGTCCTGACCCTGCGAGTCAACATGCTTTCCACTACGTGACAAGAAGCAGGTTGTTTTATAATGATTACAGAATATAACTGGTGCCCTAAGAAGTCAGGTTTTCACTGATGACTAGGAAATGATCTAGACCTCCAGCCCGGAAACTTCATGTGCCTTTGTTTACTCCTTCCTGAGTCGGGACATCCCTGATGCTTAAGCTGAAAAGGAACTTTTACTGAAAGGGAGGAGGCTGCTACAATTTGGATTCTTAAGAAGTTGATTATTGAATGATGTTATATGTCTAGTATTGAATTTCTCTAGATCATAGTTACTACCTCTATAGATTTACCTATCTTAGATTTCATATACAAACAAACATCCAAAATCCAAACAAACCAACCCAACAATGACATATTAAAACAGGAAAGCCTCAGCAGAAAAGAAAGCAGAAAACATTAAAAACTGGAACAAATACACATGAGCTCAAATGACAAGTTGTTGCATCTTAACCTAGCTGCGTCTGGGGAAATCCACCCTACAATGCACTCTGTCGGATGACCATCCCTGGTCAATAGTCTGTGGGGACTCACTGGAGGCTAACTTTATGTGGCCCCCCGAGAAAATGGATTTTGGACTTTCACTCTCATGTGTAACCTGAGGCTATAAATCTTTGCAGGAGCAGAAAGCTGGTGGTGCTTTGAACTGCCAACCTTGTAGTTTGTAGTCTAACTTGTAAACCCGTACGCCTCCAGAACTCGTAGCCATGTGGTTTCGCACCCCTGCCGTGGAGTTGAGTTGATTCTGACTCACAGTGACCGTCTAGGATACATTGGAGCTGCCCCTGAGGGTTTGTGAACTGCCAATCTACATAAGCTCAGATAGCCTCAGCTTTCTCCCAAGATGGGACTGGTGGGTTTGAACCACTGACCTTGCAGTTAACAGACCATATGCATAACCCATGGTGCCTCCAATAGGCTGGGTAGTAAAAGGTGCTGTGAAGGGAAGGGGGACAGGAAAGGCAGAAATGGTCCATGATAAGTCCAAAGCTCCCGACTCAAAGGCACCCAATAGGACAAAGTAGAGCTGCCCGGGTGTGTTCCAAGACAGTCATTCTTTATGGGAGTAGAAAGCCCCATCCTTCTCCCATTTATGTGGGTAATGCATCCAAAATATGGCATGCCGGTTCATGAGGCTTTTATGGTAGTGTTATTTGGTGACTGTTATGTATGACTTATTTTTTAACTTCTAAGAAATTAGTCACAGTGATCAGCAAATCACTGAACCTTTATTTTGTGAATATAGATTCTTTTCGTTTTATTCAGTACCCATTTCCCTCAACATTGCATGTACATCAAATCCTTCTTTGCAACGATGTCAGGGAGTTGGCTAATGTAAATGCCTGCCGAATCTTCCTGAGACTAGGAGAGTCTTCTTATGATGAGCCTATTTACAGCCTTTTCCCCTGTATTATTGGTTTGGATTTAGAATTTTGTTAGTCCCTTCCCAGCAGGATACACTTGTAACTTATACCATCTGAAGCTGGACTAGCATTAAACATCCCTGGTTCATGTTCAAAAGTCAACTGTATTCTCCAAAAAGGTCAGCAATCCACATAACCCAGAAACTATCTGATGGGAAAGAGCTGTCACTTTATTTTTTTCAGTCACGGCCTTTGTTTGTGTATTTACAGGAGCAAATGCCCCTGAGGAAACTAGGTGAAGATAGGAACTATAGATGCTGAAAATGTCAGAATAGAGAGTTTGGGATGGAAGCCTTGAATTATTCTCTTGTGGAGCAAGTGGGAAAAGGGATCCTCGTGGCTCAGTGGGTAAAGCAATTGGCTGCTAACTGAGAGGTCAGCAGTTTGAAACCATCACTGAAAAAAGATGTTACTGTCTGCTTCTGTAAAGACTTACAGCCTCAAAAACCCTAGGTAGCAACTCTACTCTGTCCTACAGGGTGCTGGGAGTCAGAACTGACTCAAGAATGTTGGGTTTGTATTTTGGGGGGAGGGGTGGTTGTAGAAAGAACCGTGATGTCACAGTGGTTAAAGTGCTCGACTGCTCACTGAAAGGTTGGCGATTCAAACCCACCAGCCACTCCTTGGAAGGAAGACTCCGTGGGAGCAGTAGGCAGCCTTGGAAAGCCTGAGGGCTGTGCTACCATGTTTGATAAGGAGTGGTAATCAACCCCTGGCAACATTTTCCGTTTTGTTGGTTTATTTACTCTTATGTGCTATCCAGTTGTGTACAAGTCATCGTGACTTCAAGTACGACAGAAGGAAACATTGTCTGGTCCCCCACCACCTTCATGATCACTGTTGCCTTTGAGCCCATTGTTCAAGCGGAATCCTCCCTTACGCACTGTACGCTGCATAGGCGAGATGCAGTAGACAGGTTCTTCTGCTTCACGTGGGGGGAAGAGGGCTCTCTCTTCGATCACCATTGTCAGTGGATGTCTTGCATTTCACCCTTGGCTGTTGACATTGGAGGAGACAAACCTAGGAAGCCTAGAAGCTTGAAGATGCCCCAAAGTCAGCCGCAGTTCTGCAGCCCTGCGGTGGCAGGGTTCTTGGACCCCTTGGCTTAGCCCCGTCCTCATCCTTGGGTTTGCTTCTATCCTGCTTCCTTCCTGACTCTCCATCACGTTGGCTTGGCCTCAGCCCTGGGTTTCCCTTGACTTGCAGGGCTCTCTGGTGGTCCTTCCAGCCCCAAGCTAGTTCTGTACCCCAGCTCCCCAACCAGTGTTCAGCTGAGCGCCTTTTCGATAGGGCACCAGATGATTTCAATGTACGATTATTGTGAAGGTCAAAGGGCAGCATTAGAAAAACTCTTAGGATTGTGAAATCAGCAGTTACGAAAACCAGGCAGCTCCCCTTTTCCCATGTGCAAAGCAGCAGCGCGTGCCTGCTGGGAGGCCAGAGAGCACACTCCTAGGTGTTTGGTGTCGTGGTCAGACAGATGTGCGGTGGAAGCCTAGCTTCTTCACACTCCAGCAAGTGAAACTTGAGGGTCAGCCCTAGAGTGAGTTTAGTGACCATGCCTAACCCAACGCTTCCTGTGGGGATTACGAAAGAGGATGCGCATGAAACATTGTTTGAAGTGCTTGGTAGTTTGTTAGGGAGGTCAGGGGGTGGCACAAGCAGTTAAGCACTTGATTATTAACCAGCAGGTTCGTAGTTTGAACCCACACAGAGGGCCCTCAGAGGAAAGCCTGGTAAGCTGCTTTGGACAGCGTCCAGCCTTGAAGACCCCCCAGAACACAGGCCTACCTCAGAACACGCAGGGCTGCCCGGGGATGAGTGGGCTTGGCAGCAAGTGGGTTTGTGTTGATTTTGTTTGTCATTTCCTTAAGCACCATCTAGAAGGTTCCGACTCACAGCCACCCAACGTTCAACAGAGCAAAACACTGCCTGGTCCCGTGCCGTCCTCACAATGTCCATATTTGAGCTAATGGTCGCAGCCACTGTGCCATTTCACTTTGTTGAGGGCGTTCCTCTTTTGTGCGATTCCCCTGCTTTACCAAGCATCGCATCCTTCTCCGGGGACTGGCCTCTCCTGACAACGTGCCCAAAGCACGTGAGGTGAAGTCTCACCATCCTTTCCTCTACGGAGCATTCTGGCTGAACTCTTTTTTGAGAAGCATTTGTTTGTTCTCTTGGCAGTCCCGGGCATCTTCCAGATACGTCTCCAGCACCCAGTTCAAGCGCATTGATTCTTCTCCAGTCCTCTTGACTCAGGGTCCCACTTGCACATGCGTAGGAGGCAATTAAAAATATCAGGGATTGGGCCAGGCACCCTTGCTTTTCAACACTTTAGAGAGGTCTTGTACAGCAGATGGACTAAATGCAATGTGTCTTTTGATCTCTTAACTGCTATTTCCACGAGCTTTGATTGTGGAGCCAAGCAAGACAAAATCCTTGAGAGCATCAATCTTCTCTGCATTGATCATGATGCTACCTATTGGTCTAGTTGTGAGGGTTTGGGTTTCTTTACGTTAAGTTGTAATCCACACTGAAGGCCTCAGCCTTTGATCTTTGTGGCAGTGATATAATCTCCTGCCAATTTGAGTGAAGGGGTGGAGTCTAGCCTGTCAATCAGGTCATAACCAATGAGGCCTCAATGTGGGAATTCCTGGGAATTCCTGTCTTCCTCCCTGGACACGGAACATACACTCTCTCAGCTTCATATTCCTGATGGCAAACTACATGAAGCTCTGCTGATGTAGCCAGAGTCCTGGAGCTGGAGGAGCCACATGGAGACCCACGCCAGTGCTGAGATGCTTCCACCGCCACTAGATCCACAAGACTTTCCACCTACTGGTCTGCATACAGTGTCATGGCATATGACATACTGTATCTTCCTGAATGCAGTGTCATGGCATATGTTAAGAGGAATTTATAAACCGGTATCAGACATACAGGCTAATATTCGACTTATGGACTTGAACTGGACTGGGCTGGGATATTTTCTTAATATACAACTACTCTTTGATGTAAAGCTATTTCTTATACATATGTAAGTATCTTTGGATTTATTTTTCTAGTCCACCTGGACTAACACAATCTTCATCAGCAAGTGTTTCAAGCCCTGTCACTATCAGCAAATAAGTTGGTGTCATCTGCATGTCACAGTTGTTGATGAGCCTCCCTCCAATCCTGATGCCACATTCTTCTTCATATAGTCCAGCTTCTCAGATTATTTGCTCAAGCTACAAATTGAATAAGTATGGGTAATAGTGTCGTCCAAATCCATTCCACAGCCTTACACCACCGCGTCTTTGAAAGGCAGCAAAAATGAGTGTTTTAGAGTATAAAGTAAAGCCTGGGGCCACATAGCCTAGGTTGAACCTCCAGTTTTCAGTACTTGTTTCGCCTGTTAAGAAGTGGGACCAAAAATAATCACCACCTCTTGGATCGCTGTGAGGCACAGAACATGGAAAACATAGACAGTCCATTGACAAGTCCCTCTTGATGGGGGGTGTTGAGGACACCACGTTGCACCTGCGGTGTCCTTGACAATGCTTAGGTGGCCTAAGTCTTATCATGAGAAGACACCAGGCACACCTGGATTAGGATACATTCTACAGTCCGGCCTGGACTCTCCAAGAAGATCCGAGCCAGGAGAGACAAAGCAAGACTCAAGAGCTGTTCAGAGGAAGCTGATCAGAGTCATGCTAATGAAATACAAGAGGTGATTTGTTCCTTTAGTTATACTAATTTTAGCAGGGCAATTAGCGAAATCTGATTCAGGTCTGGAGATTAGATAGTAGTATTGTAACTCAATTAATTTTTCAATTTTGATGGCTGTTCTGTGGTTATGTAAGAGCATGTCCTCGTGATTAAGAAGTACTCATTAAAGCATTGAGACAGGAGGAGGAGGAGGAAAAAAGAGGAGGGAGAGGAAGGGGAGAGGGAAGGAGAGATGGAGAAGAAGGAGATGGAGGAGAAGGGGGGGAATCTAAGCAGTCCTTAGAGCAATGCTTGGCACATCCTTAGCACTGTGTGCTGTTGCTAGGTGCCACCTAGTCAGTCCCGTCTCAACAGGCCCCGTGGTCCTGTGCCATACTGGCAGTGATTGTGACCGACACCACTGTTGCAGCCACTGTGTCAGTGTTAGCTGTTATTTGACAACTTCATATTCTCCCAGGACTGTCCAAACAGGGCTTATTGTGACTTAATTTTTTAACAATGTCTCAGATAAATGTAATCAATCTGTGTTTGTGTTTCCTTTCCCTGTTTCCCAATGTTTAGTTACAGATTTTAAACTAGCCCAGGGAATAGAGGAAAGCGACTTAAAACGAACCTATTTTCATTCCTTGGTGTTCCCCCTGCCTTTGCTCCCTCTCCCCCTCCCTCTCTTCCCCTTCAAAGTCACTTGCTAAATACATTTGGATCGTGGCAGGTGTGCCCACCCTAGAGCTCCAGGAGCTGGATTGGGACAGGACTCTTTTGCCACAGCTTGGTGGGCTGTTGAGCCAAGAGGAGAGCCTTTGTAAGATGTGTATCCTCCTGAAGGACTTTCACTCGTTCCATGGTCCTGCTCCTGCCGCGGGAGGGTGTATTTGTTTCTTGGGGTTGCCATAACAAAACACCATGAGCTGGGTGGGTCAAGACAACAGAAATGCTTTGCCTTGAGGTTCTGCAGACTTGAAGTTCAAATTCAGGGGTGAGCATGGTCCTGCTTTCCCTGGAACTAAGAGACGATCCTTGCTTGCCTCTTCTAGCTTCTGGTGGTTCCTGGAAATCTTTGGAAATCTTCACATTCCATAGTTTGTAGATGCGTCACTCCAAGCTCTGCCTCTGCCTTCCCAGGGTCATCTCCTCTCTGAGCCCCTCTCCTTTTTATAAAGTCGCCATGCATGCTGATGACCTCAGTGTGACATCATTATAACTGGTAGAGGTATGTGGGGTTAGGACTTCAATGTATCCTTTCTAAAGCATTCACTGGCATTAAGTCAGCGCCAACTCATATTGTCCCTATAGGACAGGGAAGGGCTATCCCTGTAAGTTCCTGAGATGGTAAGGTAACTCTTTCCGGTAGTAGAAAGCATTATCTTTCTCCTGTGGAGCAGCTGGTGGTTTGAAACTGCCGATCTTCCAGTTAGCAGTCCCATGTGTAACCACTACGACACCAGGGCTCACCTGAGCTGCGTTGATTCTCAATCCATTATATGAATAACTCTCAGAGACCAAGATGCCAGACCAGAGTCTAAGAGCTGCTTTCATGACTCCTGCCACATGTTGATGATTAAATCCTGAACCTGGCCTTCACTATCACCTTGGGGTGACTGGACTGGGGTTACCTTCGGTACCTGGCTATTGTTGCCTTAACAACAGTTGCCTAGACTGCATTGTAAGGGACTTCTTTCATCGTAGCTTTGAAGTTCCCACACAATAAGTAGGCCTAACTAGGCAACTGAAGTGCTTGGACCAAGGGATTTGGACAGCTTGCTAACAATGCAAGTTTGGTGCTTGGAGCCCTTGTGGGGAAGAGCAAATAAAGTACCTAGAAACCTAATAAAGGGATTGGTCAATTTTGCCATCCTACTAGCCTTAAAAAAAGGAACCAATTCCAGAGCAGCACGCGGACTCCTTGCCACCAAGAAGAAATTCCAGGAGCAGAGTGTGTCCTTTGGATGCAAAGTCCCTGTGCTGAGAACCTCCTAGACTCAGGAGACAGAGAGAGCTGGAACACCGGGGATGGTGGGAAGGGATGACAAGCACACAAGAGAACTGGCAGCAACAGAACCAGGGGACCTGGGCGGACGGTGTGGCGGGCTTCCTGGCCCGGGGAGCAAGGTGAGTACAGAGGGAGTGCTGACCAAGGAGGAGCTAGAGCTTGGGAACACTAGACTGAGCAGGACAGAGGCCAGGCCTGGAGGGCCGAGTGGGGGGTCCTGCCCTGAGGGAGCCAAGAGGACCTGTTCTCAGGAGTGAAAAGTAACTCCGCATGGCTGAGAGGAGCCGAAAGCGCAGCTCTGCACAGACCATGGAAGACTCGGCCCCCTGCTTTCAGATCCCGATCCTGAGTTGTAGCCTCTTGATCTTGGCCCCAAGTTGTCATCTGTGATTTCTCTAATAAATCCTGGAGCTGTGTGTCTGGTCCATGAACTCTGTGTGGCCCGTGAACTCTGTGTGGCCCATGCAGCAACCGAACGAGCCCAGCGCTGAAGCAGCGTGTGCTGGGGAGGGAAGGCTCGTGTTGGAATTGGCAGAAAGGTTGGAGGCTAGACATATCTCCGACCTCCGCCTTGAGTTCATTCAAAGACAACAAGTATATAATCTCTATGTTTTGTTTCAATTCAGCCCAAAACTCCATGTGGAGACTCAGAAAGAAGGTTGGGTTTGGAGAGAGGCGTTTCCTGAACTGAGAAAGAGAAGAAGAAAGCATTTTAGGTCCAGCATTGAAGTGGCCATCTGCAAACAAGGATGGCCCAGAGCAAGCAGGCCAAGCCAACGTGTCTTTGGAGCCCGATCCACCCCCAATTCAGTGGCCCATCTGCCCACTTCTATTGCTCCTCTTCCGCCCTCCGGAGCCCATGATCAAACCCTGTCACTAATGCTCAGCAAAGATGAGTAAGACCTGATCTTTTAAAGAAGTGCCTCTTGGGAAACAGGAAACAAGGAATCAGCTAGCAGGTAGTCCATGCCATTGAGAGTAGAGACCAGTCAATAAGTGAGTTAAGGGAGAGAAAGCAGAGACTCCCTGGGTGGCAGAGCAGAGTGGAAGTGCCCTGGTGGAAAGGGATGGCCCGTCTGCTTGGAGCAGACGCCAAGCCAAGAGCCAGTGACTAAATAGCGGAGCTGAGAGTGGTTAGCATGGGGCTCTCTTCCCTGATTCAACAAGGAGTCATGAGCCACAGAAGAGCAACATGATCCAAGACATACTTCTTTTTACACAGGGTTGTTGCCAAGCAATTTACATATCATACAATTCAAGAGTTCAACCATTCAATCATATCATGGAGAATTATATAATCATCCCCACATCAATTGTAGATCATCCCCCCCCCCATGGTTAAGTCTCCTTTAAGATGATTTACATAATCATAATCTGTTCTAGTGGTCCCTCCCTCTTTTCGTCTCCATTAGTTACTCCCACAATCCCCTCAAGACATACTTCTGATAGACCAGTCTGTTCCAGATGGTGCCTGGAAGGCAAGCAGGTTTGGCAGGTGGATTCTATTAGTTAAATAAAAGAAAACCGAAACCAGTCACCAACGAGTCTCCTCCAACTCATGGGGACTCCATTGAGCAGCACTGCAAAGGGTTTCCACATTGTAATCTTCCAGACGCAGATTCCCAGGTCTTCCCCCAGGATATCTTCAAAACCAAAGCTAAGACCAGCATCATCGCATCCATTCTAAATCCCGGCGACCCTCTAGGACAGAGTGGAACTGTTCCATCGGGTTTCTGGGACTGCACATCTTTACAGGAACAAACAGTCTCATCTTTCTCCTGAGGGGTGGCTAGTGGGTTTGAACCACGGTCCTTTTGTTTGGCTGCCCAATTCTTCTTCTTTTTAAAAAAATCATGTTATTGGGGGCTCTTACAGATACGATATCAATCCATGAATCAATCACATCAAGTACACTTGTACACATGTTGTCATCATTGTTTTCAAAACATTATCTTTCTACTTGAGCCCCGTGGCAGTTACATAATCTCCTAACAACTTGAGTGAACGGGTGGAGTCTAGCCTGTCATTCAGGTTAATCAATGAGACCTCCACGTGGGCATGGCCTTCTCCTGAGGATTGTGGGAATTCCTGTCTTCCTCCCTGGAGCCAGGACACACTCTCTCTGCTCTATATTCCTATTGACAAGCCACACGGAGACACTGATGGAGCCAGAGCCCTGGAGCTGGAAGAGCCACATGGAGACCCACGCCAGTGCTGAGATACTTCTACTGCCACTGCATCCACAAGGCTTTCCACCCACTGGCCTGTGATCTTCCTGCATTCTGCATCACTGCATGGCAGCATGAGTCTAAAGAGGAATTTATGAACTAATATCAGACATATAGGCTAATATCAGACTTATGGACTTGATGTAGACTGGGCTAGGATGTTTCTTAATATGTAATTGCTCTTTGATATAAAGCTCTCACGCATATGTGAGTGTCAGTGAATTCGTTTCTCCAGTCAGCCCTGACCAACACAAGCCCCTTGCCCTCAGCTCTTCTTTTTTGCCTCCCTCCCTCACTATCCCACCCTCTTGAACCCTTAACAAATTATATATTATTATTATTTCATATCTTACATTATCTGCTGTATCCCTCCACCCACATTTCTGTTATTTGTCCCTCTCAGTGGAGGGGGTTATACATCATTGCTATCAGCTCTCCCTTTCTCCCTACCTCGTCCCATAACCTCATGATATCGGTCTGCCTGTTACTATTTCTGAGGGATTTATCTGTCCTGGATTCTGTATGTCAAAAACACTTATCTGTACCAATGTACATATTCCAGTCTAGCAGTATTTGTGAGGTATGACTGGGGTTATGATGGTTGGGGGAGAAAGCCTTAAAGAACTAGAGGAATGTTGTATATTTCATCTGTGCAAAACTGCACCCTGTATGAATCGTCCCTTCCATGTGATCCTTCTGTGAGGGAATGTCCAATTGTCTATGGATAGGCTCTGGGTCTCCACTCTGCCCCCTTTTCTTCACATCAATGTAATTGTTTTAGATCTTCTGATACCTGATGCCATCCACATCTCGTGCTCACAGAGGGTGCACTTCTTCCATGTGGGCTTTGTTGCTTCCCAGCTAGATGGCTGTTTATTTAATTTCAAGCCTTTAATACCCAGATACTATGTCTTTTAGTAGCCAGGCACCATCAGCTTTCTTTTGCTTATGCTCCCATTTGTCTTCAGCGATGGTGTTGGGAAGATGGGTATCACACAGTGTCAGACTATTAAAACAAAGTGTTCTTGTGTTGAGGGAAGACTTAAGTAGAGGCCCAAGTCTATCTGCTATCTTGATACTTTTAACATATAAATCTATGTACATGGACCATTGCCCCTATCTTTATGCATTAACACATTTACATATATGCATGTCTATATTCATACTTCTCTATATAGCTTTTACCTCCAACTCTTTCCTCTCTTTCCTTTTACTTTCTCCTGGCAGCCCGATTCTTTTTTTAAAAAAAATTAAATACTTGTATTGGGGGCTCTTACATCTCTTATCAAAATCCATACATTCATCCACTGTGTCAAGCACATTTGCACATATGTTGCCATCATAATTTTCAAAGCATTTCCTTTCTACTTGAGCCCTTGATATCAGATCCTCATTTTCCCCTCCCTCCCCTGCCTGACCTCCCTCATGAACCCTTGATCAGTTATAGATTGTTATTTTCATATCTTACATCATCCTCTGTCGCCCTTCACCCAATTTTCTGTTGTTTGTCCCCCTGATCCTTGTGATCAATTTTCCCTTTCTTCCCCCACCTTCCCCTAACCCTCCTGGTATCTCTGTTCTTATTGTTGGCCCTGAGGAGTTTATCTATCCTGGATTCCATGTGTTTCAGGCTCTTATCTCTAGCAGTGTGCATGTTCTGGTCTAATCCGATTTGTAAGGTAAAATTGAAAACATGAGTATGGGGGGAAGGAAGCATTAAAGAAATAGAGGAAAGTTGTGTGTTTCATCGGTGCTATACTGCACCCTGACTGGTTCTTCTCTTCCTTGAAACCCTTCTATGAGGGGATATCCAATTGTTACAGATTGGCCTTGGGTCTCCACTCCACGGTCCCATCCCCCTCCCCCTCCAACTATCCACATTGGGTATGATTTTGTTCTGGGTCTTAGATGCCTAATATTGGATTCCATCAACACCTCCTGATCACACAGGCTGGTGTGCTTTTTCCATGTGGATTTTGTTGCTTCTCATCTAGATGACCGCTCGTTTGTCTTCAAGCCTTTAAGACCTCAGACACTATATCTTTTGATAGCCAGGCAGCATCAGCTTTCTTCACCACATATGCTTATGCACCCATTTTGTCTTTAGCAATCGTGTCAGGAAGTTGAGCATCACAGAATGCCAGATTATTAGAACAAAGTGTTCTTGTGTTGAGGGAGTACTTGAATCAAGGCCCAATGTCCATCTGCAACCTTAATTCTTGACATATAGATAGGAGTGCATAGTTTTATTCCCCTCTTGCCATATATAAATATATTTATACATGTACATGCCTGTATCTAGACCTCTACAAATGTCCGTTGCCTCCTGGTTCTTTCCTCTATTTCCTTTCACTTTCCTTCTGTCCCACCATCATGTTTGGCCTTCATTCAGGTCTAGTAATTCCCCGCTGCTACACTGGCCTCGATCAAGCCACACTAGGCATCCCATGTCCTTCTTTCCATCGATTTTAATTCACTTGCTGTTCCCTTATCCCTGGGGCAGCCTGATTCTTAACCCACTGTACCCTTGAGCCTCTGAGGACGAATTCAATTTTCTAAATGTGTGGTTAGTAGCTGAGCCCTGAACCGTTTGCACACCCAGGGACGAGTTAAACAGAGGTCATACCAAAGTCCACAAAAAAGAGGAAGGCACGCGATTCGACGGATTGACACAGTGACTGCCACCGTAGGCTTCAACATAGCAAAGGTTGCAAGGATTGTGTAGGGATGGGCAGAGGTCCATTCTGCTGTGCATAAGGGCTCCATGAATTAGAACAGACTCGACAGCATTTAACAACAACAACATACCAAAGAGGAGTGGATCCTAATCTCATGTGAGTGTTGCTTTTATAAAAGAGGACAACACACTCAGAAACACACTGAAGAAGAAGCACAGCCTTTCCAAGACTCACCTACACATCAAGGGACAGAGGGGCTACCAGAAGCTGGGGGACCCACAAAAGGACCTCCCCTGCTGTGGACAGAGAGTGCACGGCCTGGCTGAGGCCACAGATTCAGATCGCCAGGCTTCAGGGCTGCTACACAAAGCCTTCTGTTCTTTAGCGGTATCTACGCTATAAAAAAACCAGTTTCCTTGACACATAATTCACATACCATACAATTCAATGGTTTGAATACATCTTCCGAAAAGAGTTGTGGACTCATCACCACAACCCATTGTAGAACTGTTCCCTCAATTTGGTATTTATTGTTATTAGCTCCCCATTAGCCCCAATCTCCCCTGCTCTGACCGTAAGGATGAATTAAACTAGTTACCGTCTCTACAGATTTACCATACTGGATTTCCTTCTTTGCTCAAATAGTGTTACTGGCGCCTAACCCACGTCTCATACAATGGAATCCCCCAACTGCATTCAGAAGAGTTGCACAATCATCACCGCAGTCAGTGTCACAGTTTCCTCTCCCACTCATTGCTGTTAGCTCCCCATTCCCTCACTCCCCTGCTCTGCTCCTAGGCCATTATTAATCTACCTACTGTCTCTATAGATTTACCTATCGTGGATTTCATGTACAGAAAATCACGCAAACCACAAACAGCAAGCAAGCAAGCTCAGAACCCCCAACAATGCCAAAAGAAAACAGAGAAAAAATTCCAGCAAAAAGAAAGGAGAAAATATTAAAAACGGACACAACTTCCAAGTGGGTGATCAAATGATTAGGTGGTACAGTTTAACCTAACGCCATCTGCCACAATTTACTTTACAGTGATCTGGCTGGTGGCAGGGCTGTTCGCATCCCTGGACTATCGTCAGAGGGGGTTCAACAGGATTTAGTCCATGTGGGGACCCTAGGAACGGATTTTGAACTTCCCCTGTCATTCATAGCCTTCTATGAACGGGTATTCACAATGTAAGCTCTTGTACAGTTCCTTCCTTTGAATCTGGATTATATTCTTTGCAGTCCTTGGTTCACTCAGGCTGGTGTGCTGTATTTCATATAAGGAAAACCTAAAATAAGACTCAAACCAAAAACCCAGTAATGAAATAAAACAGAAAAATGTCAATCCAAAAGAAAGCGGAATAGAAATGACAACAAATTAAAAGTGGGTCCAAAAGGAAAACCAATGACATGCTTAATTTAACCTAATCATATTGACATTAATCCACTTCTGATGCACTCTGTCTGAAGGCTAGTGATTCCCCTCCCTGATCAATGGTCCGAGGGCATTCAATGGAGTCTTAATCTCTGTGGGGTCTCTGCAAATGGATTTTGGGATTTTCTGCAAACTGGCTGCTCAGAATTTAAACTCCCATACAATTCCCTCCTCTGCTCTTGAATTTTATTATTCACAGTCCTCGGATCACACAGGATGGGTTGGAAACCTCAACTCCTCTAAATATACTAGATGAAACATTCATATGGCTGTCAGCTGGAAACAGCTAGGCTGTTGTCTGGAAAGGCTGCGGCCGGCTTCACTGACATGTCAGCCTCAGTGTGATTGGACTATGAATGACAGTTCAGAGCAAGTGGTCCAGAACACAGAGGAAGCATTCTCTATTGGCTGAAGCCCTCATAGATGAGTGAACACGGACCCTCCCCATCAAGGGGAGGCGTGTTCAGATCACATAGTAGAGGAAGTAGGTGAGATGGGAGGTATTAGTTATGCTCGTCTTTGGAAATACGATTGGACACAGGTATTGTCCTGAAAGCATGTTCCTGCTTCTTCAGGAGCCATGCCATGTTCAGAAAGTTCCAGGGGGGTAAAACTTTAAAAGGATACTTTCTCCATTTTCAGTGTATCAGTCCCTCCCTCCTCAGTTGCTGCAGACCTCTCATACATGGACACAGCAATCCGGCACAGCGTGTTTTGCGATAGCAATGATCCAATTTTGGACTCAACAGTAGTGCCATTTGGTCCCATGGTGCTTTGATCATAAATGGATGCCTCTGCACGGCCAGTTCCACTCTTCCTTGTTACCTTGATATCTTTGTTTTCTGGGTGCTTATATCAGGGCTGGGGAGGATGGAGGATAAACAAGGGCTAGGGGAGGATGGAGGATAAACTTGTCATTCTCTGTGAAGCCTTTTAGAAAATTTCTAGAAGGATGAGAGGGCCCATTCACCATGTCTCCTTCTACCTGCCTCCATAGGAGACCGGTTGTCTATCCTAAGAGGGCTAGCTGACTCCAGCATCGTCCCTGATACGGGTCTCCAAGCAGTGCCTCCTCCCCAACCCCCACCCCCGGTCTTTCCCTTGGCTTCACAGAATTCTTATTGGTTCTTAGTGTTTATGAGCAGTTGCCTCGGGGAAAAAAGTACTCCTTATGCAAAATATATAAGTCCTGAATCATGCTTAAATATTTCTTGTCGGAACCAGCAGTTGTAGTGCTGGGAAAGTTCTTTCAGGAGACAGAGAAGAGCCTTTTGGAGAAAAGGAATTATTTATTTATAAGTCGCTTACTCATCAATTATACATGAGTAAGCCACTGCGGTTTGTAACTTGCTCTAACGCAGATCTGTGCCAAACACAAGAAGTCCTAGTAGTCTTTGAGGTGGTCTGCTAAGGACATGGTCTGCAGTTCAAATCCACTGGCCATTCCCCAGGAGAAAGATGAGGCTGTCTGCTCTGGTAAAGATTTATCGTCTCAGAAACCCTACGAAGCAATCTGTCCTACAACATTTTGCTTTATGGGTCAGATCAACTCAAGGGGAGTGGGTTTGGTCCGGGTTTGGTATAAATACAGAAGGTACCAAATGATTTTTCAAATGTCGTGGAAGCATTAGCTGGATATGTGAGGGCGAGGTAGTGCAGCGATGGAACTCTCCCCTGTGAGCGAGCTGGATTCCAAGCCTTACGCACAGCCACCATCTACTGGTCAGCAGAAGGTGTGTGAGTCTATGCCGCTGGACAGATTTCAGCAGCGCTTCCAGACTAGGAAGAAAGGCCTGCTGATCGAATGCAGTGGCAACCGTTTGGGCTACAGCTGTTCGGTCCACAGTGCACCATGGGGTTGGCACAAGACCAGGCAACATGCCATTCCATTGGGCATGAGATTTTCACGAGTCATGGGCCAATTTGACAGCAGTGATCAACAGCAGGTCAGTGTGTGTGTGTGTGTGTGTGTGTGTGTGTGTGTAGAACTCACTCACATACTCCGCCCCCTGTCCCAGGAGGTCTCCCAGGCATTGTGAACATCCCCATTCCTGCTTGTCTCCCCTTGTTCTACCAGCTCATCCACCCCAGCTACTTGCGGCTGGGGGCTAGTTCTGAGAGATGATCTAGGCCAGAGATAGGGAGCTAAGGTGTGACTCACTACGATCGTAATCTCATTTTCCATCTCGGAAGGACCATGTTTTAATGTTGTGAGTGCACCCAAACTTTATTGGGCCCCCAAATCACACCCAAAGCTTGTTGAAACAGCTTCCTGAGCCTCATCCCTGAAGGTTCTGCCCTAGCAGGTCTGGGGTGGGGCCCAGGGATCATTTTACATGGTCCCAGACCATACTAGGCCAAGCGCCGTGTGGGCCCCAGCTCCGCATCACTGACCCTCACACCCTCTCACCTGGCATCCTGAGGCTCCACAGTCAGATGGGTTATACCCCATGATTGCTTTCAATCTGGAGGGAAGGACAGAGAGGGAGAGAGGGAGGAGGGAGAGAAGGAGCAGAGAAAGGAGAGGAGAGAGAGAGGAAGGAGGAGAAAACAAGGGAGGGAGAGAAGAGGAGACCCTGGGAGGCGAATGCAGAAACTCCCCTCAGCTGGCTGCCAACTGGCTGAGCAAAACTAGAGCTCTCAGCCTGCAGGGCATCTGGCCAAGAGCAAAATTGGGTCAGACAAACCATTTATCTCCTGAGCCCTTCCCAACCTCTACCCACCATCCTCTTGCTGGACTGGCTTGGCTCTACCAGTCTACTAAGTGTCATTTTGGGGCAAAGCTAGTGCCAGGAGGAGATATAACCCCTTCCCCCAAACCTGAAAGGAGGAACCGATTCCACCCTACGGAGTTAAAAGAGGAACCCAGGGTCATCCTAGCAAGTGTCCTGGTAGTCCCCAGAGCAGTGCTTGGCATCCTGTGATGAAATAATTCCCCGTCTAAGTTTGCTTCCACTATTGCATGAGACATACACTTTACAAATTCACTATGTTTAACTATCAATTGAGATATAATACATATATCATATAATTCCATGAACACCTCACCCTTCTATATGAGATTCAACCCGAAGAGGCCTTCGGTAATTTCACTGACTCACACCAGCAGTCCGGACCCTGATCCCATGTTCTCTCCCCTCTTGGCAGGTCCTGCAGTGGGTGCTCCCCATCTGTGCTCCCAGGGGACTAGGTACCCATGCATTCTAGCACCTGCCACACTGGCCTGCACAGAGTCTGGCTTCATCAAGCCCTCCCCTCCACCCTCCCTGGACTATAGGGTCCATGCGAGCGGATGCCCATGCCCCCTTGGGCCTCCAGAGTCTCTCACAGAGTAGACTTCACTTTGGTCGCAGGAGTAATAGCTGAGTGACATTCCTTGGATGGCTGGGTGGCACAAACAGTGAAATACTCCACTACTATCGAAAGGCTGGCAGCTTAAACCCACCCAGAGGTGCCTCAGAATCTATGACAACCAACTCCAATAAGTGATCCCTCCGTCCCCCACCCCTAGACACCTAGCGGAGAACTGCTGTGTCTCTAACCTGAGTCACCAGGCGTGGGGATGGAGAGTGGGTGCCTGGATTGGGCTCCCAGGACAGTTCTGTCATCAAGCTGGAGATCTGCTCCCAGATGGACCTTGAGAGCCAGGAGGGGCCAAGTGGGATGAAGAGTCAGGAGCGGCCAGGGAGCACGGCCCGAATCGGTGCAGGAGGTAGAGGCGATGTGGATCTGCTGAAAGTGCACCAAGGGCGTATCCACAGCCCCTGCGGGATCTGCGCTCCCTCCTGTGCCCACGTGCACATTGGGTGAGGCCTGTGAGGAGGTGGCCTGAGGCTGGGAGGCCCTGGGACACTCCCCTGTCTTCCTGGTTCTCACAGCCACCAGGAGAATGTCATGTGCGGACGGCTGTGAAGGTCGACCCTTCCGAGCCAGGGAGACTTCGGGGAAAGCTGTTTGTTATGAAAGTGGCAGCTCGCTTTGGTGTGCATCCTAGAGATGGGTGCAGAAGTAGAAATAGATACTCTTTTCTTTCTTGGGGTTGATCTGAATAAAACTATGAAATGAAACCGCAAATATTTTAATGAATAAAAACATTAGAAATGAATATTAAACACATGTACTAGAAGTCTTGGGGTTTATTTGGAGGAGAACCAACCGCACTGCACTTGAGAAAGCCAATAATTGACAGAGTATTTTGGAAAGCTCTTTCACGATCGTCAGGGTAAAGTGAACGGAACGGGTTTACATTTGTACTTGCACAAGCTACAGCTGTGGTTAGGCTTTGTTTCAATTGACTTCAAAGATTTGGGTGGGGGTGTGGGGGGGAGGTGGGTGAGTGGGGCTTAGACTTCTCTGTTTAAGGGGTCCTTGCTGTGGGTGGTCCGTGTCGTGAAGCCAGTTCTTACTTTCAGTGGATCTATGTCCAGCAGAAGGAAACACTGCTTGCTCCTGAGCCAGCCTCGTCATCGCCCGGCTCAACCGGTTGTTGCAGTCACGTGTTAATCATCTCATCCAGAGTCTTCCTCGTTTTCCCTGTCTCTCTCCTTCACCAAGCACGATGTCCTTCTCCAGAGACTGATATTTCCTGATCACAAGTCCAACGTAGGCGAGCCGACGTCTTCCTGCTCTGGCTTCGAAGACACACTCTGCTCTACGTCTTCTAAGAAAGATTTGTTTGTTCTTCTGGCAGTCCATGATATGCTCTGTAGTCTGTACCTTTATTCACACTTTTCATAGCAATAAAGTCATCGGGGCATGATATGTTTATCAAGGCTAATAAGCTGTTGCTCTGAAAATGATCCGTTAGCTTGAAACGGATAACTGCTAGCTTTAAACAAGGAAACAGTAGTGGAGACGATGTAAAAGCAAAAGATTTGTTGATTTTGCTTGTTCATGAAACATATGTTTCAGACTTTTCACCATAGCCACCCAGACGGAAAGCAGGTATCATGAGTTGCTTAGGCATCGTGATGTCTGTTCTGGCTCCTGGCGACCTTACAGAGAACAGGATGACTCCCTGTCCAGTCCCGGGCCAGCTCCCAGATGGAAGCATGAGCCCATTCTTGAGGAGCGCTGTCCATCATGGTGCGTCAGTCCATCTCATTAAGAGCTCTTCTGAGGGAATCCAGGAGCAGGAATGGGATAGTGAAGGGTAGGGGGAAGGCGGGAAGAGGAGGAGGGGAGGAAGGGAGAACTACATGCAATGATGGACACATAACCACCACCATGCCTTCCAGGGGGACGAACAACAGAACCATGGGGAAAGGAGACAGCGGTCGGTGTATGGTATGAAAATAGTAATAATTTATCATTTATCAAGGGTCATGAAGGTGGGTGTGGGGGAGGGAGGGAAAAAAAGAGGGGCTGATCCCAAGGGCTCAATAGAAAGTAAATATCTAAAAAAGAATGATGGCAACAGATGTACAAATATGCTTGATACAATTGATGCATGGATTGTTATGAGTTGTAAGAGCTCCCAATAAAATGATTTTTTAATTTAAAAAATTACCAAGAAAGCTAACCATAATGCATAAGCCAACAAATGTATTAATAGAGGGAGGGGGGAAATGAGGAGCTGATACTAAAGGCTCAAGTAGAAAGAAAATGTTTTGAAAAGGATGATGGCAACTTATGCACAAATGTGCTTGACATAATGGATACATGGATTCTTATAAGAGCTGTAAGAGTCCCAATAAAATGATTTTTTAAATAGTTATTCTCAGATATGAAGTCTCTTTCTATCGTTTGGCCTTTCCTGTTGATGTGTCCTAATTAGAGAGCACAGTTCTCTTGAGAGGTTCAGCCTGAGTCAGGGGAGTTTCAAGAAGAATGATCCAAACAGAGTACTCATGATTTCCCTGCTCCACTACCCACCAACAAAGGTGCAGTCAATGCTCAAAAGCCTTTATCTCTGGTCAATTCAATTATGCACTGGTGAACACCCACTATACAAAGAGCCACAGGCTGGGAACCTGAGGAGATGGGGAGATCATGGAAGAGCCTGAAGAGTTGGAAGTCCAAGTGGGGGAGATATGTCCACGTGGTTCAAGACAGGCCCCATCAGGTTCATGGATTTTCCTCACTCCTCCCAACCTCCTACTGGCCCTCCCCACATCTAATCTATCACCCACCAGGGCTCCCACTCTGTCTACACAAGCCAACACCAATTCCGTGTGGGGCCCTGGGGTGCACACCAGCAGGTAGGGATTGTTGGAGCCATGATGAAGGCTGGCTACCATATTGGGGGTCAGGAGATCAAATTAAATCAAAACAGAAGCAAGTCCTTTACAATATAAATTCTTACTGGTTCTGGCTTCTCTCCCACCTCTTCCTAAATAACTCTTCTCCTCAGCCACTCTGACGAAGTCACATCGGCCTTCTTTTACATTCCTTCAAGCTGCCAGGTATATTTGTGCCTCATCACCTTTGAACTACCTGCTCCCTTCACCTGATAAGCTCTTCCTGCTGATCATGGCTGACGGCTGGTCTTGGCTTAAAAGATCACCTTCTCAGAGAGCCCCTCCCTCACTGTTTAATCTCAAGAAGCTGTCTAATCAATTACTCTCACTCCACTCATGTTCTCTCCATAGTACTTTTGACTATGGGATGCATGTCTTGCTTTCTGTAATAAATAAATAAATAGATAAGGAGATAAATAAATAAATATATAAATAAATAACCCTTTCCTCTCCCAACAGCTTTATTGGCATATAATCCGCATACCATATAATTCAATAGTTTAATCATGACCAGAAGAGTTGTACAATCAGTTTTAAAATATTTTCTTCACGCTTGGACTCATTGTTATTCGTTGCCCATTTCCCTCAGCTTCCCCTGCCAGACCCACCGAAATCACATGTCAGCTTAATAAATAGAATCTAGGGGTGGAGTCTAGCCTGTCAGTTGGGTCACAGCTTGATGATGCTTCCTTGTAGATGAAATGCCTTCTTAATGGATATTTAATATTCTGTAATATGTGTATTTCACAATTTATTCAACCATGCCCTTACTCTTGGAGAACCAGCCGATGTTCCTCTTAATGTTTTGCTTCACACGATGCAGAATTAAGGATCCTTCCATGAGTGCCTGTCGATTGTTGTTCGCTCCCATTGAGTCAGCCCTGACTCATGACCCCATGCACAAGGGGATTGGATCATGAGGCTCCAACGAGCTTTCATTGACCGGCGTTTTGGAAGTAGATCGCCAGACTCTTCTTCCTAGACTCTTTTCGTTTGGAAGGTCTCCTGAAACCTCTCCAGCATCGCAGTGGCATGCGACTCCTCAGACAACTGGTGAGTGCTCTTGTTGTTAGGTGTTGTTGGATCGGTACTGGCTCATAGGAACCCCATGTGTAACAGAATGAGACGCTGCCCGGTCCCCACAGTGGTGGCAGCCTCTTTATCAACTCGTCTCATGGCAGGCCCTCCTCTTTTTCAATGAGCCCCGCTTTACGGAGCACGATGTCCTTTTCCAGGAACTGGCCCTTCCCAATGACGGTGTCCAAAGCACGCGAGCCGCAGTCTCGCCATCCGCCCCACGAAGGAGCACTCCGACCGTACTTCCTCTAACACGGATGTGTTTGTTCTTCTGGATGGTGTATCCGATGCACGTAGGTACTGGTCTTACTTCTGTAGGACACATTTTTCCCACTGGGGTTGTTGGGACCAGGTTGCAAAATATTTTAATGGATTGTTAGGTTTGTGCCCCAAAGAGGACAGCAACCACACTCCTCTCCGAACTACGTCAAATCTGTTCTCCTTCGCCTTGTGTTGCTACCTGCCCGCCCCTCCTGAGGAAGGGCATCCTGAGGAATGGCTGAGGAAGGGCATCCTGAGGAATGGCTGAGGAAGGGCATCCTGAGGAATGGCTGAGGAAGGGCATCCTGAGGAATGGCTGAGGAAGGGCATCCTGAGGAATGGCTGAGGAAGGGCATCTCCTTGCTGCTTGAGTCCCAGCCCCTTTCTTTCCAGAGAGACCGAGCCTCTTCCCTGTTAGCTGGCCCTTTCATCGCCCACTCTGAATTGTCTGTTCATATCTTTTGCCCATTTTCCCTTGGCTATTTGCTTAAAAAAATTAAATTGTAGAAACTTTTTGTATACTGTAACCTAGATAAGTTCACCTTTTGTCTGCTTACGTGTTAAAAATACATTCCATCAGTGTCTGGCCAGCTATGGTAGCATTCGTGTTTTGTATTTGCCAGATTCTCTTTGATTGTGTGTGTGTGTGTGTGTGTGTGTGTGTGTCCTAGCTTACTGAAGAATTTATTTCCCATCTCAGGTTTATACAAATATTTTCTAACCTTTCTTCTGCACACTGTATAAGTTACACATTTATTTGTTATTTTGTGACCATTGAGGCAGCATTTTAGGTGCCCAGCCCTACCCAGCATGACTGTTTACCATGTGGAATCATCCTTCCCCACCCTTTCTGAATGGAACCTTCACTTTTGCTTCGTGAGAGGTTTCACTCCGTGGGCTGTGGCAGTGAGGAGAGGGCAGAGAGGGAGGTCACAGGGAGAAGGCACCACCGAGTGTGGAGGCAGTGGGAACTTTGTGCGAGCAGGAAGCATCTCAATGGGTAGGCTAAAGACACCTGTAGTCCCATCTTCTGGATCTGTCTGTCCACGATCATCATACACTTTTCTCTCCGGGAATGTTCTTACTTTTCGCCTTCCAGATGGCAAGGGGAGCAGGGTGGGGAGTGGTCGCTAATGAACAGGAATACAAAGAAGGAGACAGCAAGTTCCCTAAGAAAGGACTTTTAAAAAAAATGTCATTGGCCTTCAAAAGGAGATATACTTGATTCCAGTGAGAAGAGTCAAGGACTACTTCCTGAAGGAGGTGGCATTTGGCTCCTGGCCTATAGCCATTGTACTAAGCCAATAAAGGGGCTGACAAGAAGAGGAAGCCACAGTATGGAACAAACACAATGAAGGGCAATCAGGAGAAGAGGGGTCCAGGCCTTTCAGCATCCCTGAGCTCCCTGCTGCCCACACCAGACCACCTTTACCAGCTGGAGGCGAAACCTGCAGGACTGTAAGGTTCTGGTTAGTGAATGCCAAAAATAAAAATAAAATGGGGTGGGGGGGAGGTGGTGAGGGAAGAGAGCGAGAGTGACAGTCACATGAGCTATAAAGTGAAAGATGGACCTGTCTAATTGACAACGGACAACAGTTCTGCTATTCTGTCTCAGAAGCAGAAGCAAAAGCAGAGAGAATCCCAGGGCCATCAAGAAAGAGCAGCCAGCAGTGGTGCATGGGGAAGACCCTTGTCTGATCCTGGCCAGGCACCAGACCAGCAGCACCAAGACCAGAGACCCCGAGAGCATGAGGCAGACCAGCAGGGTGGATTTGCTGGCCCACGGAACCAGGCCGAGGCTGCGGGACTGTGTACTGAGACCAGAGAGGCATCCGCTGTTGGCTGAGAAGATGTGCGACTGTGGGCCCTAGTGTTTAGCTTGTGGCTTGTGTTCGGCTGATGACTTACCTAGTCAGCCCCCCTGGTGATGTGTATTATCTCTGAGATCTGTTCGCGTGTGGCCATCCACTAATGATGGAACCCAGGAGGGAAGTGGAGTGCCCTGTAGCGTGAGAAGACAGTAAAGAAGGGTGGAGGGGGAAGAATGTCTGCACTCTGCCTTGTGGCCGTCGCCTTGGGTTGATGTGGACGTGGATTATCCTGCTCCCTTTTGTCGCCAAAGGAAGTCAGATGTGGACCCCACACCACTTCCTCAACCATGTATGCAATATCAACTTGTCCTGATTAAAACATGTACCTGTAGCACCTAGGACAGCGGTTCTCAACCTGTGGGTCGGGACCCCTTTGGGGGGGTCAAACGACCCTTTCACAGGGGTCGCCCAATTCATAACAGTAGCCAAATGACAGTGATGAAGTAGCAACGAAAATAATTCTATGGTTGGGGGTGGGTCACTATAACATGAGGAACTGCATGAAAGGGTCGCGGCATGAGGAAGGCTGAGAACCACTGACCTAGGATGTTGTTAAAGGACGAGTGAAAACAAAGGAAGCGTTCAGGGACTGACACCAGGGCCCCAGCAACGGGCTCGTTCCGATCACAGACCACGAGTTGGATGCTGGCCCGGGCAACCTTCAGTTCTGTCATCCCGAAGGTCACCAGGGCCCGAGCCGCCTTGACTGCAGCTAAGAACAGCAGGACGGGTGGCACTGTGACAAGCAGCATGAAGGGTTGAAGACAGGCCTCTTGGCTAACAGGAAGCACATTCTCAGTATGGCACCCTCTGCGTCCTGCAGAAGCTGCTCCTTCTTCTTTTCAAATCATTTAATTGGGGGCGCGTTCAACTCTCACCACGATGCATCCATCCATCCATTGTGTCCAGCACATCTGTACGTTTGTTGCCCTCACCATTCTCCAAACATTTGCTTTCTACATGAGCCCTTGGCACCAGCTCCTCATTTTTCCCCTCCCTCCTTGCCCCCCTTGCAGAAGCGTTTAACTACCCGGTTCCTTCTGTTGAAACTGCAGTCACTTCCGGAGATGTAATCTGAGATTTTGGAAGGATCAAATTCAAAATCTCACGCTCACTGCTCACGGCAACCTTGTAGGTCAGGGTAGATCTGCCCCGCGTGGGTTTCCAAGACTGTAGCACGTGATGGGAGTAGAAAGCCACATCTTTCCCCCTCAGAGGAGTTTAGAACTACTGACCTTGAGGTTAGCAGCCCAACTCATAGCCATAACCACACCAGGAGGCCTCTTTGAAGGCGAATCTGCTTTAGAACCAGGGATCCCAGTGGTTCAGATTTCCCCTTTCTAATCTTGGTCATGCAGTGGGTTAAGCATTGGGCTGCTGATGGCAAGGTCACAGGTTCCAACTCACTGAGAAAGACGAGGCTGTCCACTCATCTTTTCAGATTTACAGTCTGAAAACGCTACAGAACACTTCTACTCTGTGTTACAGGCTCGCTCCGAGTCAGCCTTCCTTAGGTGTCAGTGGGCTTAGTTTGGAGGGGGTTAATCTGAGGATGAGGGAAACTTGTCAGCTTCCCCATGTCACCCACAAACATCAGGAAATGGGTCTAAACCACAGAAGGGGTGTGGAGTGTGGAGGGCGGGTACCTCTCTGTAGAGGGGCCCCTGAGTTCAGGAGGGAGGCGGGGCCCAGGGTCCCTTGACTTCCTTCTGGGACAGACGACTCAGCCTTTTCCAGGAAAGAGCCACAGCTGACTTTTGGGTTCCCTGAGGGCGTCTGTCCACCCAGGGAATCACAGCGGGACACTGGCAGCGGGCACCTACCCAGGAACCTCCAGGCTGTATGCTTTGGTTCCTGCCGCACGTCTCGGCTGTGAGAGGCTGAGTTTGGAAGGTTCTGCCTAAGATTCCTGAAGAGATCCCTGCTGTCACCTCACACCCTTTGTCCTGGAAAGTACTCTATTTCACTGGCAGAAACGATCCTGGCCATACGATAAGCTAAGGTAAGTCGGTCTTGTGCCTGGCTGAAGCCCCTCTTCTCACGGCTTCCATTTCGGCTTCAGGTTGGTCCTGAGCTATGTCTGGATAGTTCTCTGACCACATTCTTCTGGGTTAGTCCATGAGGTGGCGAGGAGTGGAAGTGGCTGGATTTGAGATGGGAATTGATTTTCTCAAAAGAATCCATGTGCTCTGGGTTGAGTGATCAGGTCTGTCTGGTCTCGTGTAGGAGAAGGAGGCCAGAGGTGGGTGTTTGGGGGTGGGGGGATCCTAAAATGTCATTTGGTGCTTGTTCTGGTTCGAATGACCACGCCACCAGTGAGTGAACTTCATGAGGGTCTGCACCTTGCCTGCCTGGCTCAATATGTTGTCCGCTGCACTTAGAGGAGTCGAATACTCAGCACACAAGGGGTTAAAGAAGACATGAGTCTGGCTGGCTGGACAGACGTTTCTTCTTTTTCAAGGGACAGCAGCCCTGGGAAGTCTTCTCAGCAGATCACACTTCCTCCTCTGGGATTCCATCATGCTTTATATTATTCACTTAACTCATAGCATTGAAATGACTTACTCAGATGCGTTTGTTTCTGGAAAAAGTCTGAGTGCCAGGGAGGCAGGGGATTGGCCCAGCTTTCTATTTCACTGTGATTGTGGTGCACCCACACCAGAGAGCAGTGGTCCTCAATATTCCTCATGCTGCGCCCTTTACAGCTCATGTTGTGGTGACCACCCCCCCAACCATAAAATTATTTTTGTTGCTACTTCATTTCTGTAATTCTGCTACTGTTATGAATCAGGTGATCCCTGTGAAAGGGCTGTTTGCCCTCCACAGGGGTCGCGACCCACAGGTTGAAAACCGCTGCCACAGAGGCTCATGGCCTGCAATGATAAAATCGGGGCAGTCTCGTTAGTCTTGAGCAGCCTTTGGGATGGATAGCAGCTCCCACACAAGCTGGAATCTGCATAAGGTGGACACCTTACCAGAGAAGGAAACGGCAAATCATGTCCACTACTAGAGAGCAGTGGCTAAGAAGTGAGACAGCACCTGTCAGTCAGAAGGCTTGTGAACCAGGAAATAAGGTGGCCCCGAGGTTTCCTGGTCCTTGTCAGGTGGATCAGAGCATTTGAAGCAATGCTCTGTGTCAATGGTACAGTCGTCAGCTCACCCGCCTTGATGTACCTTATTCCTCAGGAAGCTTCTATTTGCAAATGTTGTCCCCAAACCCTCTCTGTTGAATCTACAAATGTGCCGAGTGGTTCCCAAGAAGTACATTTCCGGGGTCACCCCTTGATTTTACACAAGGAGGCACCTTAATCTCCTTCCAAAAACCCGTCTCCAAGTCCCGGGGCCAGCGCTGTCGTTTCAGCAGGGCTCCTCTGGGCGTTTATGTGGGTTCTTACACCTCTTGTCCTAGAAGCTCAGTCCCTGGTCTGGTTCCCACTCCCTGTTGGCCGGTGGGCTTCCCCAGAGGCTGCCCTTCCCCCATAAACGGGTGCCTTTGCTGTCTGAACTCCCACTACCGTGAGGGGGGGGTTAAACTGGCTTCGTTCTCACCACTCTGGAAGAGTGAATGACCTCATGTGACCTGCCCTCCCATCCCCAGTCCTGCCTCATCTGAAAAGCATTCAGTGATCAATAGTCAATCAGTAATCAGAGGCTGATAAAAAACAAACAAACAAACAAACCCCTGGCTGTGGGCAAAGAGACACCTGATTGGTGGTGGTGCTCTTATATCAGTCAGGGGCAGAGCAGACTGGCAGCCCTTTGTTCATCCTAGCTTGATGCCTAGATTGTGGCCAGAGCTGTTTCATGCCTAGGGCACATAAGAAAATAAATAAATAGAAATAAAAACAAACAAACTTCAGTGTTCTGAGACCAGGGATCCAGGAAGTTCATGAAGACCTATGGATCCCAACAGTCTGATCCACAACCCATTGGGGGGACAGTCCAGGGCCCAGCAGTGTTCTGCTCTCTTGCCCGTGGGGCCGCCAGGAGGCGGGGCTCTCTGCAGCAGGTACAATCCAGCAAGTCAAGACTAAGTGCAAACGCACTTGCCATCAGGCCGCGAGGGCGATACTCACCTGAGGCAGAGTTGGCCAGAGACCAGTGATAAAGGTCTTGTGGGTTTTGTGCAGGGTTTTCTTCTACCTAAAAATGTGAAATTGTTCTATACTTTTACCTCCTGGGTCAGAGGCTACCTCCTGGCCGTTCTCACCTGCATCCTGAAATCAATGAAGAATGTTTGGTTTTTGAGACTAAGGCCGCGTTCCACTCACCCCTAAAGAGCAGGGGTTGTTGTTTTCAACCGTTTTATGAGCACTTCATCCACACTGAAGACCAGTTGTTCACATATGGCCCAACAATTAGTTGCTGAGTGCAGTCAAGGTGGCTCTGACTCATGGCGGCCCTGCGTGCATTATGATGAAATACTGCCCACTCCTGCTCATTCCCCATAACTGTTGTTCCGCTTGAGCCCGTTGCTGCAGCCACTGTGCCAGTCTATCTTGCCCAGGGCCTTCCTCGTCTTCGCCGCCCCTCTACTGTACGAAGCACGATGTCCTTGTCCAGGGACTGGTCTTTCCTGACAACATGTCCAAAGTAAGTGACATGAAGTCTTGCTACCCTTGCCTCTAAGGAGCACTTTTGGCTGTACTTCTCCCAGGACAGATTTTTTTGGGGGGAGGGTGTCAGTCTATGGTACTTCAAATATTCCCCGCCAGCACCATAATTAAAATGCACCAATTCTTCTTCGATCTTGTTTATTCAATGCCCAACTTTCACACGCAGTTGAGGTGATTGAAAAGATCACGGCGAGGGCCAGGTGCTTCATAGTCCTCCAAAGTGACATCCTTGCTTTTCAACACTTTAAAGAGGCCTTAGGCAGCAGATTGCTTGACTGTCAGCTTGTCGTACTGTGGTGTCCTGTGTGTGCTGTGAGGCTGGAAGCTGTGTCCCTGGTATTTAAAACGCCAGCAGGGTCACCCGAAGTGAACAGGTTTCAGCAGAGCTTGCAGACTGAGAACTGGCGGTGAGGAAGGAACAGGCGGTCAGCTTCTGGGGAATTAGCCACAGAAACCTTATGAGGAGCAGCAGCCCCTCGTAGGTACTCTATAGGGTGCATACTTTTCTCTTCGCAAGTGTGAAGGAGTGAGGGCACAAAGGTGGCACTGAAAGATCAGAATGAATCGGTAAAAAGCTACGTGACTGTAGGTTATCTGCTCATTCAAAAGTAGTGTAGTGATCACGTACCTGGGGGCTTTCCAAGTGAATACTTTTCTTTATCACCAATACTTAGGATGCAGTGTGGTTTGTGAGATAAAAACCATAGCCACAAATAACATCCATGACTATGATACATTCTTCTTTTAGAGAAGAAGCCTATTAAATGAGCAGGTTAATGTTCTAGTCATATTTTAAGGCAATTAGAAGATTAGGTAACAGCCATTTGCTCTATAAAGGTAATCCAAAGTCCTATGTCAATTCTATGGCGCAAAATATAAATGCTAATGAGAATAAACAAGAATTTGAATAACCTGATATAACTGGAATTTGCAATGGAAACATTCAAATCCACCCTATGAATAGTAGAATTTGCTGTGATAGGCGCACTAATGTCCCTGCCAAAGAAATATATGGTTGGTTAGGCATATTTAGCAAGAATATTTATATTTGTATACATATGCTAAAGTGGGTAATGCATTGGACTGCTCACCACAAGGCCAGCAGTTCAAAACCACCAGCTTCTCCTCAGGAGCAGGATGAGGCTTCCTATCCCCCTAAAGAGCTACAGTTTCAGAAACCCACAGTGGCTGTTCTCTTCCGTCCTGTCGGTCTCTGTGGGTCAGCAGTGACTGGATGGCAGTGAAGGTCCACCCCCCCACCCTCCCCCACGTCACTAAGTAGCCACTTCGACATGTTAGTAGGTGGCCCTTTATTAAAAGGTTAAATGCATTCTAAAAGCTAAATCAGAGCATCAAAAGCAAAATGCATCACAGAGCCTGCCGATTTCCCCTTTCCTGAGATGGTATTGGTTAGAGAAGGCTGATCTGCTGAGAAAGAGCGAGTTTAAAGAACCTCGTGTTATTGCTAAAAAGAACCTCGTGTTATTGCTAAAAAGCCTCAAGACAAACCCGCTGCCTCAGAGTCCAGGCTGACTCACAGGGCCCGATAGTATGGGGCAGAACTGCCCCGGGGGGTTTCTGAGATGATAGCTCTTAAAATATATCTATATCTATCTTTTGCTACCCGAGCAGATTTATTCACATGTATTTTACATATTACAATTGTACAATCACCCCCACATCAATTTTAGACCATTCCTCTTCCCCCATGGTTCCATCGCTCCCCCATGGTTCCATCGCCTCTAAGATGATTTATGCAATCACAATCCATTCTAGTGCTCTCTCCCGCTCCCATCTTCATTACTTGCTCCCCAAATCCCCTTTCTCTCCCAACCCCACCCCCTGCATTCCCCATATCCCCCTGTGTCCGCTATTATCATTATGCACCCCCTCCTCCTGTGCTTCACAGCTGGGAGACCCAACAGAAAACAATAGAAGACAAAGTCATGCTAAGGCGATACTGGGGGGGGGGGGGGGGAAGCCTGACAGCATAAAGACAAAAATGCTAATGATGCTAAAGAAGGGAAAGCCATCCAACAATAACACCAAAAAAAAAAAAAAAAACAGGGAAGGAATTTCTGTCATGGAACCAGTAAGAGATACTTGCACCCAGAGCAGATGCAGATCATTCTAGAGGGCGGTCCCCTGGCCAAGTGTTGAGTGCAGTCCGGCATAATCAAGATTACAATGGTCTCTGCCTGATAGCAAGGCTGATGGAGACTCTTGGCTGTGGCCAGAGCAGATCGGCCAGTGGCTCAGGCTGACCAGATACTCTGCAGATGGGTTTGGGCTCTAACTGTCCCCCAGAGCCCTCCACAAATTGGGTGTTCATAATTTTTGCTCTGATGATTTTCTTCTCGCCATGTTCAAGTTTAAGAATTGTCCTCCTTGGGTCACACAAACTGGTGTGCTTCTTCCATGTGGACTTAGTTGACTCCTCACTCTTTCTCCCTCTGAGAAGCAGGTGGTTTCAAACTAGTGGCCTTGGTAGTTAGCAGTCCAGCTTGTAACCACAGCCCCACCAGGGGTTCCACACACTTTCAGGGCCCCTTGACTGTTCAGTGAAAGGAAACCGGTGACTTTGGAGCAGAGGAGAACTACTAGTCAAACACGCAAGCTCATTATCTTGGCAGCCAGATGCTTCCATGAGGTCAAGGTCATGTACCAGCACGTCAACTTGATGCAGCTGAATAACCATAACCACCAACACTAAAATAATGAGCTCCGGCATATTTTCCAATGTAAACGCTACCAGATGAGCTCAAAACAAACCAGAGGCCAACCAAAGAAACATTCCCCTCAGATTCTGTACAGTGGAATTGGCAATGAACTACACATTCAGCGGCATGCTGATTACTGTTGGCTTTGTGGTTTATTTACACCATCCGAACCTTTCACATCTGGAGAGGTGGAGGATGGGGGGTAGGAGAAAGGCCACGTGCTCTCTGCCTTGCAGGGAACTGCCTTAAGATCCCAAAACCAAACCAAAGAGAGTTGACTTGCTCCTATGGGTTCCTGAGACTGTCACTCTCTACAGGAGTAGACGCTTTTCCCCCCTCAGATTGCCTGGGGGTTTCAAAGTGCTCACCTGAGGGTTATCAGCTCAACACCTGATTAAATAAATAATCTCTTTCTGAAATCTCATGCCACGTTTCTATCTGTCGTGACACTTTTTGAAAAAAGGTCAGTGAACTAGGTTATTAAATTGTCTCTTCTTTGTTAACCCAGATGTTATTGTTACTGAAATAACCTGGGAGCCTCTCAGTGCTACCATAGTTAATGCTCTTGGATGCTAATCGAAAGACTGGAGGTCCAAATTGACCCAGAGTGTCCTCAGAAAGCCTAGTGATGGTGATCTACTTCCAAAACAAAATCAGCCACCGAGGACCGTGCGGAACACAGCTCTACTCGGACGCATGTAGGAGGTGCCGTAAGGTGAAACCAGTGAGATAACAGCTGGTTGGCTAGGCTAGATAACAATTTGGGATCACACATACTTAACATTATAAGATAAAATTAACTAACTTATATAAAAAAAGACCTTTGCCAGCATCATTAGCTACCTTCTTTCCATTCCTTCCCTTTTGAACATTGATTTATAAGTCTCAGTTTCGAGTCTTCCACACCTTCCCTGCCCTCCCCACGGCCGCCCCACTGCCACCTCACGGCCGCCCCACTGCCGCCTCACGGCTGCCCCACTGGTCCTTGCTTGTGTGCAGCCTGGTGTCACAAGATCTCATTCTATTCAGTTAAGATGCGTATGAATATTGCCTTTTTTCTTTTAAAAATCATTTTATTGGGGGCTCGTACAACTCCTATCACAATCCATACATCCAGCCATTGTGTCAAACACATTTGTACATTTGTTGCCATCATCATTCTCAAAACATTTGCTTTCTACTTGAGCCCTTGGTATCAGCTCCTCATTACCCCCTCCCTCCCACTGCCCCTCCCTCACGAACCCTTTATAATTTATAAATGGTTATTATTTTGTCATGTCTTACACTGTCCTTTGTCTCCCTTCACCCACTTTTCTGTTGTCCGTCTCCCAGGGAGGGGGTTATATGTAGATACTTGTGATCGGTTTCCCCTTTTTTACCCCACCTTTCCTCCACCCTCCTGGTATTGCTACTCTCATTATTGGTCCCGAGGGGTTTATCTGTCCTGGATTCCCTGTGTTTCCAGCTCTTCTCTGTACCAGTGTACATGCTCTGGTCTAGCCGGATTTTTAAGGCAGAATTGGGATCATGATAGTGGGTGGGGAAGAAGCATTAAAGAACAAGAGGAAAGTTGCATGTTTTATCATGCACCCTGACGGGCTCGACGTGTTTTTAAACACCAGCTATTTTAGAAAAAGACAACCCAAACCAAACTTACTGTCATTGAATCGATGCTGACTCATCGTGACCGTGAAGGATAGGGTATCGTTGCTTGGGCGAGTTTCTGAGACTAACTCTTTACAGAGGTAGAAAGTCCCCTTTTCTTCTCTGGAGTGTCTGGTGGTTTTGAAGTGCTGACCTTGCACTTAGCACGTGTACACCCAACGCCACCGGAGCTCCCTAGAAATGGACAAGGTTCTTTTTAGCAAAGCAAGGGGGTCAATCTCTGGATTGATACATCCTCTGAGGACTTAGAAGAGCTGTTGATCAAAGTTTGGTTCAGGAACAAGAATTAGCAGAAGTGGGAGATTGTCTCTTTATATACCCGAGGTGGTATAAAAATGTAATTTATTTCAAAGTCGTGTATGTGAATTTTTTTATGAAACAATTTTTTACATTTTATTAGGGGCTCATACAACTGTTGTCACAATCCATACATATACATACATCAATTGTATAAAGCACACCTGTACATTCTTTGCCCTCATCATTTTCAAAGCATTTGCTCTCCACTTAAGCCCTTTGCATCAGGTCCTCTTTTTTCCCCCTCCCTCCCCACTCCCCCCTCCCTCATGAGCCCTTGATAATTTATAGATTGTTATTTTGTCATATTATGAAACAATTTTATCACCTTCAAAGTACTTTCTGTTACACTTACTAAATTTGTCAAATCTGCTATTCTATTCTTGGAAACATTTTTCAAACTCATCTATTTGGGCGGCTGACAGAATGGCTCCCTTATTTTTCCTTCACCTGTTCTATGTCATCACATCACTGTCCTTTCATCCCCCTCTTCATTCTCATCTGAAGAAACAAAGGGAAGTTGCAGAGTGAGGTCAGATGAGTAAGGTGCGTGCTGTTTTTGCCAAACACTGCTGTGCTGAGATGGCTGTGTGAGCAGGTGCATTGTTGTGGTGGCAAAACCAGTCCTCCATCCGCCACAAACCAGGCCTTTGGTGTTGCACACTGTGCCACATTCTTTCCAGAACCTCTAAATAGAAAGCTTGATTAACAGTCTGACCTGGTGGAGTGTCGGAGCCAGCCGACGAGTGGAACAGTCCTGAAAGGGGGAGCGAGGATTGAGGAAATAAAGAGAGACAGAAAGTCTTGGGAGGGCAGCAGTCTGATGGACTGAAGCACGGGAGTTTATTCCACACACTCCTTATATCCATGCAGAAACCACCCGGGGTTAATAATCTCATTGTTCAGCAGGCACATTTGATACACATAGCAACTCTATCTTCTGCCAAGCCAGACAGCCTTGAGAAAATTAAACCACCTGTTTTTCCCAGACCTTGCTTGCTTTCTTGTCCTTGACAGTCTGTTCAAAGCGTAAAGTCACAGAAGAAATCAGCAAACACTTAGGTCATGAGACTTCTCAGCCGTTTCAAGGCTGAGTCTTAATGGCCTTCAACAGTGGAGCAAACTCCAAATGCGACATTTTTATCCGTTTGGGAAGTTGATGGACGTCCAGAACTAGGTTTGTCATCACTCAACATTTCACCTGTTTTGAGAGGAGAAAGCCACGCGTACACTTAAGTTTTCCCATATCCCTGTCCTCGTGAGCTGTGTTCGTCATGAAAACAGTTTCTGCAGCATTTTTTCCCAAAATTTCACAGCTACACTCTGTTCCCTTAAATCAGGCATCATCAAAAACGAGGCTTGAGCAAAACTGCTTTCACAAAAAAATCCACTGTGACCAAAGAGAACACTCCCTGGTGATGCCACTGGGTGCGCTGACTCAGAATGAGTTGCCCAATGCTTGTCTAGCAGCAAAAATGTGTACTGTGAAAGCTCTCTTCTGTCCCGCACAATTCTGTTTTTTTTTTTGGGGGGGGTACCCCCTTATGTATTTTTTTAAAAGGTAGGTTAAGACTTAAAGAGTTAGCTTAAAAAAAAAAAGAGTTAGCTGCCTAGGAAACTGTTTAAGAGCAAGAAGTGTCGTTTGTTGTTGTCTTCCGAAGTCACACGGAGACTTAGTGATTTTTTCCAGTTTTTGCAACCCACGAAGTCTCCGGGCTGACAACACCAGCCAGTATGACAAGAGCTCATTCTGGTGCCTGCTTCCCCTGTGGACAACGGCCCAGAAACCACAGGCCTTCTGCCCTGGCACCGCGAGGCCGAGTGTGGAGGGAGGGGCAGCGGGGTCTGAAGAGAAGGCGTGTGATTCCTGGGGAGGCCAATGTGGCATCATTCGGGCCCTCCGGAAGCATCCTCTTCTCCCTGGCCTCTTCCTGCAGCCTCTGGGTTCCTGGCACCCTTTCTGAGTTTCATGCTCAGTGGACCCGTTCTTCCCAGCCATGGTGAGTCAGCCTCTGGCCCGGCCCATGGTGCTTGCCCAAGAACCAAGGCCCACCTTACAGAGGACCCGTCTTTCTTCCTCTCTATTCTTTCTGCTGGGAGCCATCTAGTCCTAGCGACCCACTAGACGCTCATCTCCATTCATGGAAGTCAGTGGGAACTAACCAATTGCTGCTTTTCCCTGCTCAGTCCTTACTTTTTTTTTTTTCCTTTTAAAGAATGAAGGCACACACCTCACTCTGCTGCTGGAAGGAACCAGACAACAACCAAATCTGGTCTTGGAAAGAAAAGGCCTGCGTGGGAAAGCAGCCCTCCTCATTGACTTGGGCTACATCCACCTCTGTGCACCAGGGGGAGGGTCCTTGCTCTGCTTCCCACTGCCCCTATGGACTGCTGCACCAAGCTCTTGAGGTGACCTAGGGTTGACCTTTAAATGCCCACCGTAATGAATGTGATAGGAGAAAGATCAGGTGTCTTTCCATGCCCATGAAGAGTAGAGCCTCGTGGTGTAGTGAGTGACCCGATGGGCTGTTAGCCACACGGTCAGCAGTCTGAGTCCACCAGCCCCTGTGAGGGAGGAAGACGAAGCTTTCTATGGACAAAGACAAGGCTCTCTACTCCCGTTAAAGCATTACAGCCTCAGACACTCACAGGGGCTGTTCTACCCTGTCCTGCAGGGTTGCTGTGAGTCAGAATCGACTCAGTGACAGTGAGTTTGGCTTGAGTTTTGGATCATGAGTGGGGGTCACCTGGTTGAGCGCTTAGCTGAGGGGGATTTTGGAATTGGGCTGTCCAGTCTTGGACTCCTGCAGGGAGTGGCTGTGTGGCTGGCTCTGAAGTTGTCAGGAAAAACAAAACCAAATCAGTTGTCATCACATGGGTTCCGTATCATGGGAGAACTGTGTTCCACAGGGATCGCAGTGGCTAATTGCTCAGAAGATTGCCAGATCTTTCTTCTGAGGCTCCTCGAGGTAGAGTCTAACCTCTAACCTGTCAACTAGTAGCTGGGCCAGTGGTCCTCACCTTCCTCACGCCGCGACCCTTTCATACAGTTACTCATGTGGTGGTGACACCCCCAGCCATAAAATTATTTTTGTTGCTACTTCATCACTGTCATTTTACTACTTTTATGAATCAGGCAACCCATGTGAAAGGGTCATTTGACCCCCCCAAAGGGGTCGCGATCCACAGGTTGAGAACCGCTGAGCTGGGTGCTTTAACTGTTTGGCCCATGGAGAGTCTCCTTTGTCAGGGCAGCGATGGACAGAGTGCTATTCTTTGCCAAGCCTCTTGGCTCCAATGGGCTTATTTCTGAGCTGGAAGTGGCATTTGGGACTGAGAGAAGAGTGATGTTCCCATGTTAGGCTTTCAGAGATATGCTCTAGGGATTGTTATTGACTGGAGACCCATGTATGGATGGGGCTTCTCCCATGGGCCTGCTGTCTGAAAGTAGACCTAGCAAGTCGAGCTCTGAGAAGAACTGTGAATCAGACACTGGCCATTCTCTCGAGCTATACAACCCTAGATAAACAGGCAATATAATGTGCACTCAAGGATTTTGTAGATTTGTTTCCTGTTTAGAGATTTCAAAGGAGTCCTGGTGGCATAGTGGGTTACACATTGGGCTGTTAACTACAAAGTCAGTGGTTTGAGCCCACCAGGAGACAGATGAGGCAACCTCCTCCCATAATGACTTGCAGCCTCAGTAAATCCAGGGAGAGGTTCTACTCTGCCCTCTAGGGTCACTCTGAGTTGGAATTGAGTTGGTGGCCGGTGGTTGCTTTTGGTTTGGGTTGGAGATTTCATATGTACAAATGTTTTAAGCCAGTCCTATGATCTCACTGCCACTGAGTGGGTTCTGGCTCATAGTGACCTCGTATGAACACGGAATCTACCATTTTGATTCCAGAGGAAGCACGGCGATAGGCGCTCTATGTTCTATCTAGGTCTCCGGTCTCAGTACAGCTCACCGTGGGGGTAGCATCCAGCGCAATGGAATCACGTGGGCGTGGGTGGGTGGTGCCTTCAGCTCAGGAGCAGAGAAGTCCTGGGGATCAGGGGTCCAGCAGGGAGGTTACAGGCATGGCCAGCTTGGGGCAGACCAGCACAATGGGGCATGGGGAGCAAGAGCCTCAAAACTGGGCCTGCAACATAGCATGGGGACACCTGGCCACAGGAAGCCTAGGCGTGTGTAGGATTGCGAGTCCTAGTAGTGGGATCTAGGTCTTAGAGGCTGGATTTCATTCGGGTCTGGGGAAGGGCCGTGGCAGGACAAAGTAAGTTCTGTTCTAGAGAGCTGGGGGTTCTCTGCAGATCAGGGGTGCAAGACCAAGGCCCGGGGAATAAGAAAGTAATGGGCTGGTAAGGCGCGCTCATTTCTCAGGATATTATTTAGGTGACATTGACGCAGTTCTGACTCATGGAAATGCTCTGCACCACAGAACAACGCCTTAGCTGGTCCTGGGCCTCCTCAGGACCTCAGGTATCTCTGAGCCCATTGTTGAGCCTGGGGTCAATCCAGCCTAGCCTTGTTGCTATGCTTGAATTCATTGATGCAACCATTGTGCCAGTCCATCTCATTGAGGGCCTTTCTCTTTTCCACTGACCCTCGACTTTGCCGGGCATGAGGTTCTGCTCCAGGAGCCCGTCTCTTGTGATAACAATAAGGCTGTCGTTATTATCAGCGTCCATCAAGTTGGTGCCAACTCAGGGCGACCTTAGGCACAATGGAACGAAACAGCCCCCAGTCTTGTGCCATCCTTGAGATCATAGCTCTATTTGAGCCCATTGCTGAGGCTCATACCAACCCATCACATTGAGGAGTTCTCTTGCTCTCCCGGGCTCTCGACTTTACCAGCCAGGATGTCATTTTCTTTGCAATCGGTCTTCCCTGACGGCATGTCCCACGTGATGAAGCTTGAAAAGCAAAAACAAGCTACCCAAACAAAGAGGGCCTCAATCTTACTATCTTCGTCATCCCAAGGAGTATTCTGGATGTGTTTGTATCTGGACGATTTTGGTTTTCTGCCAATCCGCATCCTTCGACCACATCCCTGTTTGAATGCAGGCATCCTGCTGTCTTCCTTGTTCACTGTCCAGCTTCCACCTGCATCCGAGGCGATTAAAAAAAACCTCGTGGCATGGAGCAGGCCCGCTGTTGTCACATGTGTTGCTCAGGGAAGGGGACTATGGGAAGGAGAGGTGTTTCACATAAGTGGCATGCTTCCTTCTGTTTAATACTGAAGTATAAAGTCTGTAGCTAAAACAAAGCCTGAGATTGATATTGTCCACAAGACAATTTCTATTCCTCCTTAGGAAGCAGATAGTAGAAAAACAAAACATAATCGAAACAAGTGCATGGAGTTCACCAAAGAAGTCCTGGTAGTGCGGTGGGTGAAGCACCGGATTGCGAACGGAAAGTTTCGTGGATCAAACTGATCAGCCCTTCCTCGGGAGAAAGACGAAGCTGTCTGTACTGTAGATTCATGTCCTTGGAAATCCCCCCCGGGCAGTTCGACTCTACCCTTGCAGCCTTGCTCTGAAGATTGGCTCGATGGCTGAGGGCCCAGTGTGGTCTGGATTTCAAAGGCAGGACAATGGCCAGAAAAATCCATCAAGAGGAAGAGTCCCCACTAAGGGCAGCAATACCCAGGATCATATGAAGATACCTTAGGACCCCAGCGAGGGACTCCACAGCACTGAGGGCGTTGGAGAGTCTCACAAAGCTGCAGAGCTGCTGTTAGCTCCACTGTCGTGGCTCTGTGCCCGTTAGAAAATCAGCATAATTTACGGTGGATTTTCAGGACTCGTTTTATATGCAGTGGAGTCTACGGGACATCACGGAGGAATCAAAACCCTTTCAAGCTAGCTCACCAGATAGAGGGGCTTGTGATATTTTAAGCACCCAGTGGAACAGGTGGCCCAGAGCCAAGACAGGCTGGTCGCTTTGTCTGGGAAGAACTTCTAAGGGTTGGCAGGGACCTCGTGGTCTCTTCCATCCCAGCTTCCCTCTGCTTCTCGCTCCTACATCTCTCTCTCCCCCTTTCTTCCACTCACCCTCTTCTCAGTGTGAACTGACAGGTCAGTTACCTGACGCAATACTCACACTACATTTTCTGTGGATCTTGGATCAGATTATTTTTTATACTCGTTTTCATTTTAATCCTTTTACTATAAGAAGTTAAACAAGGGGCCATCTAGCAGGAAAGCAACAAAGCCCACATAGAAGAAGCACACCAGCCTGGGTGAGCATGAGGTGTGATGGGATCAGGTATCAGGCATCAGAAGACCCAAGACAAACAGTCATATGAATGTGAACGAGGAGGGTCTGAGTGGAGACCCAAAGGCCATTTGTAGACAATGGGACATTCCATCACAGAAGGGTCACCGGAAGGGACAAGCCAGTCAGGGTGCAGCAGAGCACTAATGAAACCACACAACATTCCTCGCGTTCTTGAATGCTTCCCCTCCCCCACATCTTAATCCCAGTTCTACCTTACAAATCCAGCTAGACCTGAGCATGTACACTGGTATTGATAAAAGCTCTTGAGATATGGAATTCAGGACAGCCAAACCCCTCAGGAACAATAATGGGAATAGCGATACTATGAGGGTGGGGGGAGAAGAGAGAGAAAGGGGGGATCTGATCACAATGATTGACATATAACACTCCCCATCCCCTCACATACACCTGAGAGTGATGAACAACAGAAACGCAGGTGAAGGGAGACCGCGGACAGTGTAAGATATGAAAATAATAATAATTTATCCAGGATTCATGAAGGTGTGAGAGTGGGGGAGGGAGGGAAAAAAGAGGAGCTGATACCAAGGGCTCAAGTAGAAGGGAAATGTTTTGAAAATGATGATGGCAACCTATGTACAAATGTGCTTGGCACAATTGATGTATGGATTATTATAAGAGCCCCTAATAAAATAACTTATTAAACATATAACTAAATAAAGGCATGTGTCATGAACCATTTTCCACTGAACATTGGGCTTACACCTGGTCATTGGATGCCATCAATTGGATCTCACTGCATCGTGACCTTGTGTCAGAGAGTAAACCTATAACCTAGGGCTTTCTCGGTTGTGGTCTTTACGGGAGCAGATTGCCAGGCCTGCCTCCCCCCAGAGTGGCTGGGTGGCTTCAAACCAGCAACCTGGAGGTTAGCAACCAAGCACCTAGCCTTTGCACTACCAGGAAGTCTTGAAGTCGATTATGGTCATCCGGTTGTCCAGCGATCACCACTATCCATTGCCAAATGATTCCACCACCATTCACGGAAACTCAGTGACTCTGAAGGTCAGATTCCTGCTTTCCTCACTCCTCCCACCCTGGGCAAGACCCACACCTACTGCTGTTAAGTCTCAGTGACCCTGTAGGACGGTAGAACTGACCCACGAGGTTTCCAAGGATGGATAAATGTGTGTGTGTAAATATACTGTCCTTGGGTAAATGCTGGCCTTTTGATCTCAAATGGTTAATGAGTCTAGCGTCTAGCTTGAATGTCATTATTCCCACTATGGACCTGTCTGTTGTTTGAAAGTCGAGCCAGGAGGGGGGTTAATGCCATCCCTGAGGGTGACGGTGGGCTATCATCTCAGGGGCTCCGCCAGTCTCTATCTGCCCAGTAAGCCTGGTCCTTTTCCTGATTTTGCGTTTTAGTTCACATTTTCTTCCACTCTCCCCGGACCTTCTTTCAGTGTGATCCTTTCAGAGGAGTTGGTCGTGGTAGCTGAGCACCAGGGATGTTCTTGTGCTCGCAGAGACCGGTCATGTGGTCCATTGGACTGCGTGTTTGCATGTGTCTTAGAATCAGTCTCATCACTCTTCTTTCCTCTTTGATGGCTGCTCACGAGCTTTTAAGATCCCAGTCCTACTCACCAGTGGAGGGTGCGTGTAGAACATTGCCTTTGTGGACTGCTATGTCAACTGACCCGGCTGTTGCTTGAGACCATGGTCTTGAGCCTCCAGGCCCAGCAACCCGGTCCCTTAAGGCATTTGCTTATGTCTAAGACGTTTTTGTGACTTTGCCCCACGTATGCTGAGGTAAATACCCATGTACCCTCCATCAACTGCATGTACTTGTGAGTGGAGTCCCCCGCCGCCCCCCACCCCCCCCCGCGTGTCTATCCATGCACTGTCTTCATTGCACATGGCGATGTTTGCCTCTGTTGCAAGGCCGTGTCTCTTCATGGCAGCGGATTGCCACGTCTGCCTCGTGTGAAGTTGGTGGTGGATTCAAGCCTCCCACGTTTCAGTTTAGCAGCCGAGCACTTTAACTGCTGTGCACCCCTTCTCCCCCAGTTATCAACCGTGAGCTTTGATCTCAATGTGTGTGCCTCTTTTGCATAAATGAGACCAGATAACAGTACCATATTTGTTGTTTTGCGATTTATTTCGTTCAGCCTGATGTCTTCGGGCGCCAAAGGACCCCTGCTGGTATAGTGGCTTCATGCTGGACCCTTAACCATAAGGTCAGTAGTGCAAATCACCAGCTTCTCATAGGAGAAAGTTGAGGCTTTCTGCACCTATAACGCGTTCCCGCCTTGGGAACTCCCAGGGGCAGTTCTCCATGGCAGTGAGTTCGGTTTATTTTGGGAATGTTTTCACCATTCACCTCAGATTCATTTATCTTTATGGCTGATTGGTATTTCATTGTGCGCATACACTATAATTTTTTTTTTGTCATCTGTTGATAGCTGGGTCAGATTTTGAGAGAGACTCTGGGGGACACAACCCAGTCTAGGGGTTTTCACGGCACAGTTGCTATCCTGGGGTCTAGTCAACTCGGATGGGGGGGTGGTGGTGGTGGTGAGGTGGTAAGACATGAGGTCAAAGTGAGGCAGCAAAGTCCATGGTGGAACTGCTGATGGCCTAGGCTGGGGTGCGGTGGGGAGGCCATGGCTGGTATCTCCACCACAGCTGGTATCTCCACCATGCAGCATGCTGTCCTGTGGGGTCCCTTAAGCTGCCACAGCTGCACACCATGTCAGTCAGCACGGAGCCATTTGGGAAGTTGTATGCAGCTACTGTGTGTGCGTGTGCACCTTACCCATTTCGGTGGTCACTGGGCTTCCAGCCACCCCTGGAAATGCAACCTCCCAGCATCGCAAGCAAAGAAACCATATGAACACCAACTGCCTATACAGGAGAGTGTAGGTCTAATACACATACAACCTTCCTTACACCACAACCCTTAAATCCAGTGCCTCATGTGGGGGTGACCCCCCAACCATCAAATTATTATTGTTGCTACTTCATCACTGTCATTTTGCTCCTGTGATGAATTGGGCGACACCTGTGAAATGGTTGTTTGACCCCCCAAAGGGGTCGACCCACAGGTTGAGAACTGCTGGTCTAGCTGGGTGGATAAATGACCGGAGCCAAAGAAGTGGTCTGAGAATACACTCACGGGAGGCTGCAGTGGTTGACAGTGTGGCTTCTGGACTGGCTGTCCTCCTGGTTGACTGAAGCCCTGGTCCTATATTCTGCAATGGCCGTACGGCCTTGGGCGAGTTTCCTACCCTCTCTCAGCCTCAGTTGCCCCATTTGTGAAAAGCGTATAATCAGACCATCTAGTGGAGCAGCAAGCATGCCCCAGGGGAGGGAGGAATCTACTTTAGGAACAGTTGGGACCCAGAGCAGGTCCTTGTAAGTGTCTGTCCTGATCACCAGCATGACTGTCGATCACCTTCTAAAACTCTCTGACACCAAGGGTTCAGCTCTCTGCGTCAAGGACCTCAATGCTTCCTAATTCTTGGCCTTCCTCTTGGCTCTTGCGCCAACTTCCTTTCCAGACCTTAGAGCGTACTCAGTGCCAACAGTGCCCAGTGGTCAATCGTTGCCTCTCCGGATGTGGTGTTTCACACTCTAGATTGCAAGAGGCGGCCACAGCCAGAGATGGGAAAGGACACAGAAGCAGAAAATTGACCTGGTTTTGAGCTCTTTGCTGAGGACCCAGAATACCATCTTTCAGATCTTCCTAGTAGATGATTTGAGGGGTGGGGGGATCTCTCTTCACAACCCCCGCCCCCAGTCAAAGAGAAGACCTCTGGCAATATCTCCAGGCCTTTTATCCACATCAATTACACTGACCAGTGTCAACCATTATATGGAAACCCAGAGACTGTTCCAGGGGCTCGATTTTGAAATCCCTCACCAAGAGAGCTGGCAAAACACATCAGCAGCTAGAGCACGGCCTCACTCTCCCTTATTCTTTCCTCCCCCAGGAGCCGGGATAACTGAAGAGGATGAATGCCTCGTCAGAGCCCTGCAACATCTCCGACTGGCTGAGGCTGGAAGCCACGGTGAAGGCCTCTGTGTTCATGGTGGCTTTTTCCTTCGCCACGTCCACCACGGCCATCATCATGGCCATCGTGGTGCAGGATCGGAAACTGCAGAGTGAGATCCGGTACATTCTCCTCTGCCACCATCTCCTGTGCATCTCCTCCTACTGCGGCCTGGGCATTGTGTTCCAGGGGATGCGGGCGCTGCAGGCCAACAGCCCTCTGCTGATCTGCTGGGTGGTGTTCGGCATCCAGCTAAGTGTTGGGGAAGGGATTCTCTTCACCTTGGCCTTGATGACTCTCAACACTTACCTGGCGATTTGCTGGCCTTTGAGATCGCTGGTCCTGGTGGATTCAGTTAAGTACAAGATCCTAGCTGGGATGTGGACCGTCATCATCCTCAAGAATGTTAGCTTCTATCTCATAGAGGGCACGAGCCATTCTCCAGTGGCCATTCTGAAATCCCAGCCCATTTGCCCTGTGACCTTGAACAGCACAACGTTCAGAGTCATTGGTACGGTTTTCTTTTGCCTTCCCCTGTCTGTCATCCTTATCAGCTACTCTCTGATTTACCACGAAGGGAAAAGGGCCGGGCATTTTAATAGGTCGAATGTCAAAGCCAGGAAAACAGTTCTTACTCACCTACTGCAGATGGCCCTACATGTCGTGCCAACCCTGGTGATCATAGGCTTGGGGAAGAGGTGCGGGGCCTTTTACTTTGCTTTAAATATGGTGCTGTTTGCCATCTTTTCAATGGCCCAGTGCTTTAACCCTCTGATCTATGGACTCCAGAACCGAGAACTGCAGAGCAGGCTATGGCACTGGCTGTGCTGTGATCACATGGTCAACAGCAGAGCGCCCATTGAAACCGATACACCGGCTCTGCGAGTCAGAAACTCTAGTCCGAGTGGACGCATCAGGTAGGAGCCAGGCCTCGCCTGTCCTCAACCTCATTTGATTTTGTGTGGATTGTAAGTCATGTGTGGTTGGCTTGAGTAAGGCGAAGCAAGTTAGGTAGCCTTTGAGAATGTGTTTGTACCTTTCTATAAATTCAGGTTACTCATCGGAACCTGACGGGACAGGGTCGCACTGCCCCCCCCCACCCGTGAGTTTCTGAGATTGTAACTACTTAAGGGAGTTGACAGCCTCATCTTTCGCCTGGAGGGGCTGGTGGTTTTGAACTGCTGACCTTGTGGCTAGCAGTCAGAATGCCCTTGATGGGCAGTGAGCTGTTCAGTTTATGAATTAGGGTTAAATTTAGCTGCAGATAATGATAAAAAAAGAGGACAAAATAACAGAGGCTTTAAAAGATAGAGGTTATTGTTTGTTCTCCATGAAAGAAAACTAGAGGCAAACCATCTAGGCCTGTGAGGGAGCTCAGTAGTCGGCAGGCTCATTCTAGTCTGCTATTCCCTGATTAGTGCTCTACCTCATGATCCAAAGTGGCTGTCAGTGCTCCAGCCGTCACAGCCACACCCCAGCCCATGGGAATGGGGGGGGGGGAGGGAGAGTCTATACCCTGCTTCTAAAGACACTTTCTAGAAGTTACACAAAGACACTTTGCTCATGTCTACATCAAGGTAATCCTCCTAAAAGGATACTCTGCCTATCAGCATGATATACAAACACAGAGTTATCTGTTGAGGGTCTCCGAGAACTCTAAATGCGTTATGGAAACAGTTTCCAATGAGAATACCCTCGTTGAGGAGCGCACTGAACCGATTTAAACACGGGACTGTCTTACTGCTTCAATCGGACAGAGCAAGTCTGAGGCAACGGCCTGAGATAAATGATTTCACTGTAGTCTGCGTGTGACACTGATTTCCATGAAACAGACATTCCTGAGGCATGCCAGACTGCTCTTAAGAAGCAAAGATGGCGGCGAGACTTCATCTCACAGACTTCGGACACGGTCTCAGGAGAGACCGGTCCCTGGAGAAGGACATTGTGCTGTGCTCAGTAAGGCAGAGGGGCAGCGAGAAAGAGGAAGGCCCTTGACAAGATGGATGATGGACACAGTGGCTGTCACCGTGGGCTCCCTCCTAACCAGAATTGTGAGGCAGGCCCAGTTTCGTTCTGTTGTCCAAGGGGTTGCCGTGAGTAGGAATCAATTCCATGGCACCTAACAACGACAACGACAACAACAACAACCGTTTTCAATCTTCTTGGTAGAAAGCATTGACAATGGAATGCTGTCAACGTCTGTGCAAAGTTTAGGCCTAATGTATCATTGGACTTTTGCTAATCAGGAGCTGGCTACTCTTTTCTGTGAAATGAGCCCGTAGACTCAACATTATAAAAAGTCTTTCATAAAGACCAATGTGGCATTTTAAAGAGAACACTGTAAGAACTCTGATCATTGTTGGAGTTTAAGAATACAATGTATATTTCCTAAGACCCCTAATAAATTGTGGGGGCCCTTCCATAGCTTATCTTGTCATTGCCAGACCATAGGTCATCAGGAGGAAAAACCAAAGGGGATGCTTTGGTATTTTCCCCAAAGCCTGGCTCTGCATGTTTATTTCACAGTCTTTCTATTATCAAATCCACTCTTTGGAAGACTTAAAGCACAAAAGGATTCCTCCCCGCCCCTGTCTTTTACTTAAATCTTCCAGCAGAAGCCAAACTGGTCTAGAGAAAGAAGAAGCCCATATTTACCTAGTTTGGAATTTCAACTTTACATAGTCACTCACCCTCATTATTAATGGCTAGGTGAAAAAAATAGCTAGTTTACAAAGAACAACAAATTTTGAAATTAAATATTTTAAACATAACCAAACACTTTTCAGGGAATTAGTCACTGGGCCTGAAGGCCCAGAACTGTGGTTTCCAGGTGCCCTAAGATTCATTAGCATAACATGGCCCACAAAGACTCTGTTCCACATTCGATTTCAGTGAGTGTCCAAGGAAGTCTTGAAAGCCCATGAGCAGGTATATAAGGTGCAACACTCAGTCTCTGTGCAGAGGGAAAAGAGTTATGAAGATTGAAGACACGTGGACACAATTGGTGCAATGGGCTAATAAACCACATGGACATCAGTATCTATCACCCTGAAACCGGAAGAACTAGATGGTACCCAGCTACTACAGCTCTGAAAGGGATCACATTCGAAGGTCCTGGATAGAGCGGGAGCAAGCTGGGACAAAACTCAGAATCATGAAAGTGACCAGGCTTACTGGTCCGATAGAGTGGTGGAATCCCTGAGACCACGCTGAATACTCACATTTGTTCAATTCCAAATACTTTCAAATTAATGAATGAATTCGGTTTTCACGAGCCAGTCAGCAGTGGGCACAGCTCGCATCCATTATCTGTTGCTAGGGGCTGTCGGGTCAGCTCTGATGCGTAGCAACCCTCTGCCACATCTCGGCATCCCCAGTGCTCAGGAGCATGCTGGCTGCCCTTCTTCCGGAAAGACTGGGTGTCTTCAGTGTTCTTTGCCAGCACTATAATTCAAAGGCACCGATTTTTCTAGGATCCGCCCTTTTCAGTGCCCAACTCTTACATGCCCATGAGGGTCAGGTGCACCGTAGTCCTCGAAGCGACAGCCTTACTCTTTCACTCTTTCATGAGGTCTTTTGCAGCAGACTTGCCCAAAGCCAGGGCACTTCCTTTCCAAACGACTGGCTGCTCACCTTGGCTCGCAAAGGGAGGATGATTCCGTCCTGTCTGCTGAGCCACCGAGAATCATGGCCTAGGCCAGTCCACTCCAAAGCAGCACGCACTGCCATGGAGTCAATGCTGACTCATAGCAACCCCCAGGGGGTTTCGGAGACTCTCACTGTTTGTGACAAAGCTGCGAGGGGTTTCAAACTGCTGACCATGCGGATCGCGGGCCAATGTAACCACTACACCACCAGGGCTTCTAGACGGCAGGTAACATTAACCATCAGCCCTCTCTAATTCCAAATCATCACCTCCACCACGTTACACCCTATTACAAGTGAGATACTGCCACTGACCAATGTTCAAGGGACAAGGAATTCATTCCATTTTTGTGGAGGCAGTGAGGTCAAAGAATTCGCTGGAATTCTAAAGCCACCATGCCATGCGGTTGGCATTTCCATGGATACAGGTTACTTCTGGGGGAAAGCCTTTAAGTGCTCCTGTGTGATTTTCCATATTTTAATCCCCTGTCAATCTGGAGGGGGCAGGTGCTAATACAGAAAAGTGAAGTTGAATCTCTTCAGGATGGGCAGCTAACCTAGAAAGTAGCCCAGAACATCACACGACCTTGAGTGGATACGATTTGGTTGTTGTTAGATGCTGCACTACATCCTCACCAATATTCTCCAGTATCCAAGTGGCCAGACTAGACACGAATGGCCCACTGGCAATCCTGGACACTAGAATCTCTCTATTTTATTAAATGATATGGTACATTATAGTGGTAGACAGATACTATGTCAACTAGACACTCCTGGCTAGGGGCAGAGTTCAGCCTGTCAGTCATGTGGAGGCTTGATGATGCCTTCTTGGGAGAGTGGCCTTCTTGGGAGAGTGAAAACACTGGAGTGCCCTTCTCTCTGTGTCCTCTGCCTTCTTGCCTGCTGGAACTCTGCACCCCTTGAGAGGCGGCCCCATGTGAGCTGCCCAGTCCTGAGAGCTGCCAGCACCCTGCGTGTTCCAACTGACCTTGGAGTCATGTGACCCTGCACCCACCAGCCTGTGAGCTTCCTGTTTCCTGGTTCGCCTCTCTGCGTCACCGGCCTGCTGCTATGTGGATCTGAAGAGGATCTTGTAGACTCACATCAGACTTCTGGACTTGAGTTGGACTGGGCTGGGTTGCCTTCTTGATATATAAATGCTTCTTAATATAAAGCTCTTCCCTATACACAGCTGAGTGTCCCTGGATTTGTTTCTCTACATACTCCGGCCTAATGGCATAGAATAGGGGTTGGTCTGACTTTGTTATAGCCACTGGGGAATTCAAATTTCTGTGTTCATAAATAAAGTTTTATGTGGTCATGCCCATGTATGTTCATTGATGCATTGCATTGAGATGGCAGGTCTAAGCAGTTGCCACAGTGGCCAAATGACCCCCCCAAAGCCTACATCATCCCTTTCAGAAAATGTTTGCCCTCCCCTGGCCTCAAGGACCCTGAGGTGTGGCAAACAGGAAACCTCATGATTTTGAACTGAAAGGTGTGTCAGAAAAAGAAATTCTGAGTCGATACAAGAAATACCTCCACTCCCTGCCATTGAATTGATGCTGACTCAGAGCGACTGTTTAGAGGCATAATGAGCCTCCTCTTGCTCCTGCGGAGCGGATAGTGGGTTTGAACTGTGGGCCTTTGGGATCACAGCCCAAATTGTAACCACTGCACCACCATTAAATTCCATTATCTCTTTATTCCATTTTTTTGAGCTCCCTGGTATGTACATGCACAAATATAAAATAAGACAGAAATCTATGTCTCAGTAAGTCTCCGTGAGCTCCATCAGTGAGGATACAGTGAGGATGTCTCAGTAAGTCTCCGTGAGCTCCATCAGTGAGGATACAGTGAGGATGTCTCAGAACCAGGCCCGTGTGGTCCCGCTGAGCATGCAGCACGCTTTCCTTTCTTAGAATCGATGGGGCCTCTGGCTCCATGGACTATGGTCACATGAACGCTATCAAGCAAGTTCTTCTCTAGAAAAGCTGCTGGAATCCTAGTTGTGATCAGCGGCTTTCTGAGTCAGTAGCTCCCTTTGGGGCTTACTTCTGTCCTGGCAGTTGGCAGAATAAACATGACGTTTCCCGCGAGTCAGAGGAGTCTTGAATCTCGGGCATCTCTGGCTCTCCTTCAGCTGTCATGGGTTCCTCAGATGGCAGCAGCTGCAGGAGAGCCCCTGGCACATGCCAGTCCTGCGCTTGCTGACCAGCAGCCATGTCCCGTGCTCTCTGTGGCCAGCATTTCTAAGGGTGGGTGGTGTGCGCTTCAGAGAGTCCAACCGCCCACTGCTTTCCTGTAAACTCAAGGACCGAAAATGCTTTAGGATGGAATAGGCAGTCCTATTTTTAAAAACTCCCATCAGTTCTGGAATTAGAATATCAACTTTAATGAGCAGGCAGTTAACTCTCAGTCGCTGTCCTGACAGATTGTAAAGATGTTGACTTCTACTGATACTTGCTCCTTTGAGTGGGCCTCTTCTCTAAGTCTCCCAGAAGACACACCCATGATCTTGTCGAGCACAACTAAGAGTGGTCAGTTTAGGGAACCACGTGGGCCAAACGGAACCACCATGTGGGGTTTTGTTTTTGGTGAGGGTCAGACTACTTGATCTTGTTAGTTTAGTTTTGTGTTGTTTTTCTAAAGTCAGGCTCATTGAGGTTTCAATGATATTCAATCAAATCCACTGCCTTGTGTGGTTAGATGTTTTCTCCAGCAGATGAAGTGACAGCACTACAGTCAAGACTAAAGCCTATTTAATGGCCCTCAGAGCTCCTCAGAGCCCCTAGGGGACCCACCTCTCCCACTCCAGTCCCCTGAAGCCACCAGGCTGCGTCTAGTAGCTGTCATTTGGTATACTCTGGAAGGACAACCATTGGCATCAAGACAGTTTATTGTGCCAGCCTGGCCGATAAACACATGTGGGATTAATTGAAGGGCGGAGAGATAAATGGCTCAGTGAGCCTCACCTTTCTTGTCTCTCGCTCTTTGATCATCGGACCAGTGTGTGGCTGCCTTGCTTGTTCTGTGCCTCAATTTGCAAGCTACACTACCTGTAGGACAGCTAACCTGTGAACTGTGTCACTGTAATTTGAGGTCCCTTTAAGACTTGATTTGCCAGAGAATTGGAATGTACATCTCTGGAGCTGGGTGGGGACTGATGGTTGATGACCTGGCTGACGGTTGGTGACCTGCCTTGCTGTTTGCTTCCTGTGCTGGGAGAGCCTAGTTCTCTCTACAGAGGACCTGGTGGCCCTCAAGACATGAAGGACTGCCAGTGTCTCACAACTCTCTCACAGGAGTGAGTTGCGCTGAGTCATTTGTACTGCTTTATAATTTAACTGTTTATTTCTTGTATTATATATCTCTCTATCTGTATATAATTTAACAGTTCATTTCTTGTGTTATCTATCTATCATTCTAATTATCAGCAATCTGGTTTTATCTCTCTAGAGAACCCTGTCTAACACAGCATCATATACAGGAAATTACATCATTATCAGCCATTTGAATCTGGCTGTTTTTCTTTTGCAGTTAGCATAATGCTCTGGGGATTCGTTGTGTGTTTGCATGCATCATAAGCTTGTCATCATTTATTGTTGTGCACCTGTCTATTGTATGGCTGTATCACCCCTGTTCACCTGTGCAGCGGGTGACAGACACTTGGTTTAGGTCACTGCCAACAGTCTGGAAGGGAGAAGCGTGATTGTAAAGCAAGTTGGCTAAGCTGCGCTGAGGGCATTGGTAAAAACAAGGCATCAAGAATCAATAGAGAGGTTTGATGCAATTGATGTACAGATTATTGTAAGAGCTGTAAGAACCCCCAATAAAACGATCTTTTAATTTAAAAAAGAATTGATTGAAATGCTTCGACAAAGGGCTAAGTAATTTGGAAGACAGTCACTTGACTGACTGGAACAGATCTATAGATATGATCATTCCAAAGACAAGTGATCTAACCAAATGCAGAAATTATCAAATGATAGCATTAATATTCCACATGAGTAAAATTTTGCTGAAGGTAATTAAAAATGGTTGTAGCAGTATATGAACAGGGAGCTGCCAGAACCTCAAGCCAGATCCAGATAAGGACTTGGCATAAAGATTATCATTGCTGCTGCCAGATGAACCTTGCCAGAAAGTAGAGAATACCAGAAAAGAGTTACTTGTGTTTTATTGATGATGCAAAGTCATGTGACTGTGAGAATTATAACAAATTAAGGGCCCATTGAGAAGAAGGAAGATCTCAGAACACTTCATTGTGCTCAGGTGGAACTTGGGTCTGGCCAAGAGACAGTTGTTAAAACAGGGCAAGGAAATGCTGCCTGGTTTATAATAAGGAAAGATTGCCTCCTTCAATCTGTATGCTGAGCAAATCATCTAAGAAGCTGGACTATTTGAAGAAGAACGTGGCATCAGGATTGGAGGAAGGCTGATTTACAACCTGAGATATGCAGATGGCACAGCCTTGCTCGCTGAAGGTGAGGAGGACTTGAAGGACTTGCCCATGAAGATCAAGGACTGCAGCCTTTGGCATGCGTTACAACTCAATTTAAAGAAAACACAAATCCTCACAGCAAGACCAAGAAGCAGCATCATGAGCAATGGGAAAGAGAATGATTTCCAAAGATTGTCCAAGATTTCATTTCACTTGGATCCATAATTAACGCTCACAGAGGCAGTAGTCAGGAAATCGAACCATGTATCCCATTGGTTAAGTAAGCTGCAGCAGGCCTCTTTCCAGTGCCCCAGCCCAGAGATGCCACTTTAAGGGCTAACATGGCCCTGCCCCACACAGGGACGTCCAATCACAGCATTGCATGCCTTACCCAAGATAGATAATGAATCAGGAAAACTGGAAAGGAATCCATGCCTTCGACTTTATTGGTATTGCCGAAGAATATTGCACATTCGTCCACCAGAAGAATGAGTAGGTATGTCTCGGAGGAAGCACCTCCAACGTGCTCCTTAGAGAGATGATGGCAGGACTTGGCCTCCCTGACTTGGGGCAAATATCAGGAGGATCCTTTCCTTGCTGAAGGTCATCCGACTTGGTAAAGTAGAGCATGTGCAAAAATAGACAGACCCTCAGCGAAATAGCGGGACACAAGGGCCGTGACGGCACGCTCCGACCTAGGAGCAGTTGTGAAGATGGCACAGGACCAGGCGGTGTGAGACGCAGCGCGGCTCTGGGCTGGAAATGACTCGATGGTACCCAACAACAACAACAACAACAACAGCGTGTTGCTTTTTTCTTGAATGGCGTGATAGGAGAGATTCAGTCTTGGCAGTTCCCTCTGGCTTGTTCTGGCGCTGCATCCAGGTCCAGGCCGAGCCCAGGTGAGGCTTCTTTAGGAGGCCTGGGTACAGGTACCTGTGACAGTCTCGGGTGAATGAAAATCCACCCGATGGCTTGCTGGTTCTCTTGGCTCAGGTACAGACGGGTCTCCTTGGTTCTGGGATCTGGGAGACAGTAGGGAAGAGGATAAGGTGTTAGGTGTGGAGTCGCCCCTCCTGCTAGCTCAAAGGGACAGCCCCCGGAAAGAGCAGCTAGGGACAATTTCGTGTACAAAAAGGCAGCTCGTGCTTCTAGATGCTCTAGTAGTGTCATGGAAGAGCCTGGGGGCCTCACAGGTTGGGGGGGGGGTGAATTGTGGGTCCACTGCCTGGCGTCCGAGAGCACAGACCCACCAGGTTTCCACCCAGCCACTGGCATCTCCACCCTGCTGCCCAAGGAGGGCGAAGAAATAAAGTCCCACCCAAGAGCCGCTCGCAGGTTCTGTGTCGAGGACAGTCTACTTTGTCAAAGGCTGGTTGGTGTCAGCTCTGACTCAGGGCGACCCAAAGCGTGTGCAGCAGACCTGCTCTCTAGCACCTTCGAGGCTGCGACCTCTCTGAAGTCCGTCCCCTCTCTCTCTTCCCAGGGGCCTCTGGGCGGAGAGACACGTGAGGGGAGGCTAACATGGTAAAGGGGTGAGTCAGGTTGGGCTTCCTTGAGAAGGGGACTTTTGAGCAAGGGAAGGAACCACAGGGACTTCCAAGGGGCAGAACCTTCCAGACGTCCACAGGGCATCTGATGTGAAGGCCTGGAGGCAAGAGCTGGCCTCGTGCTCAGGGAATAGTGAGGAGGCCCGTGGGACCAGAGCGGAGGGGCCGGGAGAAGTGATGGGGAGGAAGAGAGAAGGTCAACGGGGTCGGATGCCGGCACAGTCACTGAGAAAATAGAGGATCAGACTGGTTGGGACTGGACTTCAGGGTAAGAGCTGGACAGAACACAGGCCAGGGAGGCCTCTGGGAGAGCCCAGGCAATGACAGTTTTCCAACGGCAGGGCCAAGTCCACATGTGAACTTCTTAAGGGCAGAGCCAGCAAATCCTGCAGTTGTTTGTTAAGCCAGAGGCCATTCCCAACAGCCATCTTCAGGCCAGGAATGCCAAAGGCTGGGAAGTCCCACAGGGAGAACTGGGAAGGGGGTGGAGAGGGGAGGAGAGACATGAATGGTGCCTTGCTGAGAAGGTCTCTCAAAAACTCAGACTCAGCCACTGAGTGGATTCAACTCATAGTGACCCCACTGGACAGGCTAGAACTGCCCCTGTGGGGTTCCAGGACAGTAACGCTTCACCAGAGCAGAAAACCCCATCTTTCTCTTTTGGAACAGCTGGTGGATTTGAACTGCTGACCTTGCAGTTTACAGGCCAATGTTTAGCACACCATGCCACCAGGACACCTTGTGGAGGAGTTTGCAGGGAGAGTAGGAAGAAATGCTCTTTTTGTTTGGTTTTTAAAGCTTTGGGGAATGAAATCTACATCCAGGAAAACAAAAACCAGGACAGTCTCAAGAGTCCACCGTCACCGCGAGAAACCCACTTCTCTGCTTCGTGTGCTATCTGACACGAAGGTTCTTCAAAATAAACGGATCTATCAAACTTTCAGTCTCAGTAAATAGGAACTTCCATCATATCAAATAGGTTTCTTTTTAAGAAACCATTTGAATTCCCTGTCTTAGTCGCCTCTCTCATTATCCAACCTTTCAAGTGACAAAAGGGACATATTCTATGCCAGGCCTATATAGATGTGGGTGTGTATACATATGTGTGTGTGTGTGTGTGTATGTGCCAGGGGACTTCAAAAAGTTTGTGGGAAGATGGAATGAAAAAATAATGGGATTTCCCCACAAATGTTTTGAAGCCCTTCTCTCTCTCTCTCTCTCTCTCTCTCTCTCTCTCTCTCTCTCTCTCTCTCTCTCTCTCTCTCTCTCTCTCTCTCTCTCCCTCTCTCTCTCCCTCTCCCTCTCCCTCTCCCTCTCCCTCTCACTCTGTCTTTCTCTGTGGAATAAAAAGGAACAGCTTCAATCAGGTGGTTAAAAACTCCCTCTTCTTAAGGGCTTGGATCCACTTAGGCAGTGGAGGTTTAACTAGTCAGTCGGTCGGTCGACCAGCTGACCTGGTGGTGCAGTGGTCTACACAGTGGGCTTCTAACCACAAGGTTAGCAGTTCAAACGGACTAGCTTTCTGTGGTCTTCCTTATTCCACGCCCAACTTTCACACGCAGATGAGGCCATTGAAAACACCGTGGCTTGGGTCAGGGGCACCCAAACCTCACATTGAGGTCCTTGCTCTTGAGCACTTTAAAAAGGCCCCGTGCAGCAGATTGACCCAATGTGGTGGGTCATTTGATCTCTTGACTGCTGCTGCCATGAGCACTGATCGTGGAGTCAAGCAAGACAGAATCCTTGAATATTTCAACATTTTCTCCATTTATCATGATGTTAACCTATTGGTCCAGTTGTAAGGATTTTGGTTTTCTTTGCATTGAGTTGTAATTCACACAGAAGGCTGCAATCCTCCTTTCCTAATTTTAAATCATATAATAGTCCCTTGTTCTGTTTGAATAAATTACCTCTTGAGCCATGTGCAGGTTCTGCATGAGCATAGAACTCTGGAATTTCTATTCTTTTCAGTGCTGTGAGTACTTGGTTATAGTTCACACAGTCAGTGCCTTTGTATAGCCAATAAAACACAAGTAAACATGTTTCTGGTACTCTCTGCTTTGAGCCAAGACCATTTGACGTCAGCAATGATATCCCCATTCCACAACCTCTTTTGTACCAGCTTGAATTTCTGGCAGCTTCCCATCAGTGTATTGCCGCAACTGTTGGTGAACGATCTTCAGCAACATTTTGCTTACATGTGATAGTATGATACTGCTGATAGTTTCTGTATCCTGCGGGGTTGTCTTTATTTGGAAGGGATTCAAATATAGATCTCTTCCAGTTGGTTAGCCAGGTGGCTGTCTTCCAGATTTTTTGGGTATAAACTAGTATTTCCAGTGCTTTATAAGCATGTTGAAATATTTCAAGTTATAGTTTATGAATCCCTAGAACCTGTTTTTCACTAACTCCTTCAGGGCAGGTTGGACTTTTTCTGTAAGTACCCATGATTCTTGATCACACGCTACTTTTTGAAGTGGTTGATGTTGACTAGGTGTTTTTTTTTAATAGTGATTCTGTGTTTTCCTTCCATTGTCTTTTGATGCTTCCTGGCCTGTTCCACATTTTCCTGTAGAATCTTTTAATATTGTAAACCACGGCTTGAATTTTTCTTTAGTTCGTTCAGCTTGATAGATACTGAGCATGTCCTTCCTTTTTGGGTTTTTGACCCCAGGTCTTTGCACATTTTATTATAACACTTTATGTTGTCTCCCTGAGATGGCTTTTGAAACGTCCTGTTCTGCTCTTGGCCACCATCTTCTCCCATTTACCTCAGCGCGTCTACAATTAAGAGCAAATTGCAGTCTCTTCTGACATTCACTTTGATCTCTGCTTTCTTCATGTCTGAGCTTCTTGATCATCAGGTCTTCTGCCACTAGTGTTCAATACATTAAGTTGTCCTTGAGATGTTCTTGAAATCCAGCTGGGATATATTCAAAGTTGTATTTTGGTTCTCGGGGACTGGTTTTAGTTTCCTTCAACTTCTAGTTGAACTTGCACATGAACAATTGATGGTCTGTTCCACAGTCAGTCCCTGGCCTCATTTTCATTGATAATGCTGGGCTTCTCCATGGTCTTGTGCCATGAATGTAGTCAATTTGATTTTTGTGGATTCCATTGGGAGAAGTCCATGTGTATAGCAGTCACTTATGGTGTTGAAAGAAAAGATATTCGTGATGAAGAAGCTGTTGGTCTTGCTAAATTCTATCATGTGATATTCAGCTTCATTTCCATCGCCATATTGTCCAACTACTGCTCCTTTCTCTTTGTTTTTGACTTTTGCATTTCAGGTGCCAGTAATTATCCATCATCTTGGTTTTAGGTTTGATCAATTTCAGACAGTTGGCAGAATTCTTCAATTTCTTCATCACTAGCTTTAGTGGTTGGTGCATAAATTTGAATAATAGTTGTACTGACTGGATTTCCTTGTATGCATATGGATATTATTCTCATCACAGAAAGTATTGTTTTTCAAGGTGGATCCTGAGGTTTCCTTTTAGAAGTTGAACACGATGACCTAACTCTTGAGTTGGCCATTCCTAGGATAGATAGTAAACCATATAGTTTCCTGATTCAAAATGATCAATACAAGTCCATGACAGCTCACTAATGCCTAACATACTGATTTTTATGTGTTTCACTTCACTTCTGATGATTTCTAATTTTCCTAGAGTCACATTTCATACATTCTAAGATTCCAATTATTAACAGATGTTTACAACGATTTCTTCTTATTTGAGTCGTGCCCCAGCAGAAAATGAAGATCCTGTAAACTTTACTCCATCCATGTCCTCAAGGTCAACTCTGCTTTGAGAAAGCAGCTCGCCCTCAGGCATATTTGGAGCAGTCTCATCTTTGAGCTCATATCCGACAGTGTTCCACTGCGATTCGCAGTTTTCCAGTATCAGACAATGAGCTGCTGCTTTCCCCAAGGTTATCAGTGGCGAATTCCTTGGAAATGGACAATCTATCCTTTCTTTGTAGTCTTTTCTTAGTGTGGAAGTTCTGCTGAAATGTGTGCACCCTGGGTGACCCTGCTGGTGATTGGAAGTCTGGAGACATAGCCACATAGCTTCACGCATCGTAGCAACACACAGTAGGACAACCTGATCGACAAGCGCTGATCTTTTAGGCTAACCATCATTAAAAAGCCTGACAGTTCCAAGTGCCGACAAAGATGCAGAGCACCTGGAGTTCTCAAGCGCTCCTGCAGGGAAAGCAAGTGAGACAACATATTGGATATCAGCTTGGGCGTGGCTCATAAAGTCAGACTTTCACTTGCAATGCGAGAGGCTTCAAAAAGGCCCAAAATGCAATAATCTTTACATTCCACGTTAAGCCCCTTCTGAGGACGTGGCAACACCCAAGCTTTGAAATGAGCACGTAGACCAGCATCAAGATCCGTACATAGACATTCACAGAAGATTTGCTTGTCATATGCACAAACTAGGAAACCCCCAAAGACCCATCAACACCGAAAGAGGCAAGCAGATTATGACATATTCACTCCTCGACAATAAAGAACCACAAACTATTCATGCATGCATGCAGAGACACGGATGAATCCCAAAGCATAGGTTAACCGAAAAAATAAAACAAAGCCAGGTTTGAAGACTGCTAAGCCCCGATGGCAACGTGGAATGTGTGTTGGCCTGCGAACTCCAACGTCAGCAGCTTGAAAGGACCTCCCTCCTTGGGAGAAAGATGAGGCTCTCTGCGCCCATAAAAACTCCACCACAGGAAACCCACACAGTCAGTTCGTAGGGCCGCGTTGAGTCAAATCCACTCGGCTGTGAGTTTGGTTTCAGAATGGTGTATTTCCATTTATATAATACCAGTCACATGGCATTTTAGAACAAACAAACTATAGGAGCAATGTACTGTCTTGTGGTTTGGGGGGACTGGAGAACAGGAAGTGAGCTCCCAAGTGACTCTTGGGAACTTTCTGGGGGCTGAGAAGTGGTCATTTGTCTTGATTGTAGTGGTGTTCTTTCACTCCCTACATTGGCAAAAACTCTTCTAATCTCCCATCGTTTTTTTAGATTGAATGTAAATTTTATCTCAATAAACCTGAATTTCAAGAATAAAAACTAACAAGCTCAAGTAGTCTGGCCCTCACCCCAAATAAAACTTTACCATATTGTGGGTGTACTTTGCACACATGCCCCTAAATAAATCATTTTTGTTTTCTGTGCTCTTCAATGTAATTAATGATGTATCTTCTGGGAGACTTACAGTGGAGGTCCAGTCAAAGGAGCAAGTATCATGAGAAGTCAACATCTTCCCAATCCTCCAGGACAGTGACTTAGAAGTAACTGCTTAGTCAACACAACTAATATTAAAATTCAGAAATGTTGAGGGTTTTTGAAAATAGGACTGCCTATTCCTTCCTAAAGCATTTTCGGTCCTTGAGTTTACAGGAAAGCAGTGGGCGGTTGGACTCTCTGAAGCGCACACTACCCACCCTTAGAAATGCTGGCCACAGAGAGCACGGGACATGGCTGCTGGTCAGCAAGCGCAGGACTGGCATGTGCCAGGGGCTCTCCTGCAGCTGCTGTCGTCTGAGGAACCCATGACAGCTGAAGGAGAGCCAGAGATGCCCGAGATTCAAGACTCCTCTGACTCGTGGGAAACGTCATGTTTATTCTGCCAACTGCCAGGACAGAAGTAAGCCCCAAAGGGAGCTACTGACTCAGAAAGCCGCTGATCACAACTAGGATTCCAGCAGCTTTTCTAGAGAAGAACTTGCTTGATAGCGTTCATGTGACCATAGTCCATGGAGCCAGAGGCCCCATCGATTCTAAGAAAGGAAAGCGTGCTGAATGCTCAGCGGGACCACACGGGCCTATTTCTGAGAAGCTGCACTGTATCCTCACTGATGGAGCTCACGGAGACTTACTGAGACATAGATTTCTATCCCACATCACCTTTTTGCACATAAAAACATTTGTAAAGGGAATTCATTGGCTAGGGTGTTCTCTGGTGGCATATTGGGTAATGTGTTAGGCTGCTAACCCTAAGGTCAGTGGTTCAAACCCACCCGTGAGTTTGGGTTTTTTGGGGGAAAGTATGCAGGGATAGTGAACTATATAATGTGGCTCTCTCTTTAATTACAGCAAGTTCTTCTGTTGTTTTTTTCCCCTTCGATTTATCTTTTGTTGTTTTTTCCCCCCTTCAATTTGTCTTTCTTTCTTTTATCAATCATTTTATTGGGAGCTTTTACAGTTCTTATAACAATCCATACACCAATTGTATCAAGCATGCTTGTACATATGTTGCCATCATCAATATCAAAACATTTTCTTTCTACTTGAGCCCTTGGTATCAGCTTCTCTTTTCCCCTCCCACCCTCATGACCCCGGTTAAATTATAAATTATTATTATTGTCATATCTTTCACCGTTCGCTGCCTCCCTTCACCTGCATTTCTATTGTTTATCCTCCTTGGGGTGGAGTTACATGTTGATCATTGCGATTCGTTTCCCCTTTCTCCCCCTCCCTTCTCCCCTCACCTCCACCTACCCTCATGGGATCACTATTCCCATTTCTATTCCTGGGGGTTTTATCTGTCCTGGATTCCCTGTGTTTTGAGTTCTTATCTGTACCAGTGTACATGCTCTGGTCTAGACAGATTTGTAAGGTAGAACCAGGGTCATGAAAGGGGAGGGGGGCAAGCATTAAGGAACTAGAGGAATGTTGTGTGTTTTGTTGGTGTTATACTCCACCCTGGCTGACTTGTTCCTTCCTTGTGGTCCTACTGTGAGGGGATGTCCCATTGTGTACAGATGGGCTTTGGATCCTTGTTTGCATCGATAGGATTGTATTGGGTGTTCTGTTGCCTTATACCTGATCCTGTCAAGCAGCAAGTTCAATAACAGTGAAAAAGTGGAAACAACCAAAAACTCTAACGCTAGAATGATGGATAAAGAAACTCTTCTCGATTCAGACAATGAAATATTATGCATCATTAAAAAGCACTGATGAGTCTGTTAACCACCTTAAAACATTGGTGATTGTGGCTCTTCTAGCCAAAGCCCCCAACTCCCATCAAATGACCTTTCCCTGCAGAGCTCTAGTAAGAAGGTGGGGGAAGACATTGATAAGATTCACTAGTGAGCGATTGCTAATAGGATTCCCTGGAGTGCCATCCAGCTGTGGATAAGATGAGCCCTCTGAGAAACAGGAACAGAGCTCTCATTACCAACAAGTACCAGGAGTGTACAGTGTCTTCTGGACCCAGGATCCCTGTGCAGTGAGCCTCCTGGATCCAGCCGACAGCAACATCAGGGAAGCAGTCCCAGAGCCACGAGCCAGAGCATGGAGCAAACTGATGGGCTTTCCCAACTCAATGGAGTTAGTAAAGCTGAGTGCTTTTGTGCCGGAGGCTGGCTTGCAGAGTGGGGTGTTTCTGGGCACTTAATTGGGGGAGTTGGATTTGCTGACCCATGGAAGTGGAGCTGAGTGCCTTCACACTGAGGCTTACTGTAGTGGGGTGCTTCTGGGCACTTAATTCAGGGAGCTGGGTTTGCTGACCCATGGGGCTTAAGCTGAATGCCTTCAGGGTGAGGTTTATAGCAGAGTGGCATGTCTTTTGGGCATTTATTAGTAGACTTGGCAGAACTTTGTAAAATATCCTGATAAACAACTCAACCCTGAGCATTGATCACTGGCATTACAATTTAACTTTTAAAACAAATCAAAGGGTTTATGCTTTCTTAAAAAGAACTCCACTTTTTATTTTTTAAAAAATTTTAAAGAAAACATTTTTATTCAAAAATCTTTTTATTTGAAATAAAACTTTTTTATTTTAAATAAATCCAACCTTTAAAATAAAGTATGAGTTCTGTACAGTCGTTTCAATGGATATTAGAGCCTAAACCAAACCAAACCAAAACTCACTGCCACTGAGTCTATGCCGGCTCATAGCAACCCTATAGAACAGAGTAGAACTGCCCTTTTGAGTTTCCAACACGGAAACTTTTTACAGGAGTGGAAACCCTGTTGGTTTCAAACTTCAGACCTTGCAGGTCACAGCCCAACCCTTAACTGCTGTGCCACCATATTATTCGACTCAGAGAGGTATGTCTCAGAGTCACATATTAGAGCCCAGAGAGGTAAAACAGAGAACGCTAATTAAGACATTACCGGGCGTGTCTTCACTTTATTCAGAGTCCTTTTGTTCTGGGGCACTTTGATCCAAGTTAACAAGCTTCGTGTTTTCCACACCTGCTTGTCTCCAGGCAGACACGCTGTGTAAAGGGCGGGGTAGGCGATGGTGTGGGCTTTGTGGGCCACTTGGTTTCTGTTGCAACTGCTCCACCCTGCTGTTTCCATGTAATACATCCAAGAATGCACATGGGCGTTGTCCAATAAAACGTCATTCGTGGAAAAGGAAATTTGAATGTCACCAACTTTTCGTGTGTCACGAAGTCTTGTTCATTTAAAAATCAAAGAACTGTCCTTGTTTCTCGCTGTACGAGAACACGCAGTGCACAGGTTTGGGTCTGTGGGTTGCTGTCTACCAACCCCTACTCTCCGCCATTAGGACCACTTGCAATACACAGTGGCGTCTGGTAGGACAGACAGGCTCTCGTTTCCAGAGTTTCCTGAGCAGTGCTGGTGTCTCTCCTGCCCCTTGAGCACTGAGGAATAATGCGGACGACAGATTATGGCGCAACAGCACACAAACCCCAATCTTCTCCATCGGAGGTCCTTTGAAAGTCTGGGCTACCTACTAGGTTAGCTACTAACCTGGAATGACTCTGCTTTGTTCTTCCGTATCAGCACCTCCCTCCTCTATATCGGCAGGGGACAACCAACTGCTATCAAGTCGATTGCAACTTATAGATACCCTATAGACCCGGTAAATCTAGCCCTGTGAGGTTCCATGACTGTAACTCTTTACAAGAGTAGAGAGCCACATCTTTCTCTCAGGGGTGGCTGCTGGTTTTGAACTGCTGACCTTATGGTTAGCAGCCCAACTCGTAACTACTGCACCACTAGGGGACAAGAATATGGAACATTCCACAGCAGCTCCTAAAGGCGTCCCTCCGGAAGTCACCTGTGTCTACTGGCAATGCTAACCACATGGCGTGGTGGTTTTAAAATACATCTGCCAATTCTTAGACATCCCTGCTTCCACTAAGTCACATTAACAATGGGCTCGCACATATCAGAGATCAAACACATCCAAGAGAGCGTGCAGGACTGGGCAGCATTCCGTTCTCGACGTGGAATCGTTATTAATCCCAGCTGACTTGCTATCAACCGACAACAGAAGCAAAGGATTTCCACATCCTGGCCGTGATTATTGCTTGTGTCATGAATGATCACTTTAAACACAAATTTTAGCCACCGCCCACGTCCAAACTCTCAAACCCCAAATGATCTGGCAGACCAGAGAGGATCGGTACTTGCCTTCCCTAAATTCACTTGAGGAAAACACAGGGAACTCATGATTCCATTTGATTCTGCAGAAGCAGACTGACACCTGGGAACCCAGGGAAGACACATACTCCCTTTCACTGAAGGTCATGTTGGACTTCTTGAAGTTGATGCCACATCTTCCTGAATGGGATGAAACTTTTTACTTTAAAAAATGATACTTTGGCTTTGAAAGTATCAAATTGCCATTCTAAGTCTTTTTCAAAAAGTTTTATTGGCACACAACCCACATACCATACAAATCAATAGTTCAATCGTATCAAGAAGAGTTGTACAATCCTTACCACAATCAGTATGTTTAAAATACCAACAGCGAGTTCTTGCTCTGTCAGCGCACACACTAATACTGGAGCAATACAGAGATTAGCATGGCCCTGAGCAAGGATCACACACAAATCCATGAGGCGTTCCATATTAATAATAATAAGAAGCCAAGTTGACCAATGGTTGCCATGGGTGCAGGAGGACGAGTTGCTGCTCAGAGGGTTTTGGCTTTATGTTTGTGGTGGAACAATGTGGACAAAGACCGTGTGCAACACGAAGCGTGTCATCAATGGCACTCAATTATACATGCAGAAGTTGATGAATTGGAGAGGGTTTCATTGTGTCTATTTTTGCTGCAATTAAAATAAGATAATTACACTAATTTTAAAAAACTAATAAAATAGAATACCCACAGTGATGATTCCTGTTTTTCAAATTGCATCTTGGCCCGTTCAAGAACGACTATTCCAAATAAAGAAACAGCACACGTAAGTTTCAGTGAAATAATTTGTTTCCTGTTGCCACCTCAAACTTGCTTCCAAAATGTCAGACTCTGTCACTGAGTCAACACATCGGGACCCTGTAGGAGAGAGTAGAATTGCCCCTGTGGGTTTTGAAACTGTGCATTTTGTTTGTTTAATTTAATTTATTTATTTGGAAACTGTACATTTTTACGGGAGCAGAAAGCCTCATCTTTCACAAGGGGAACAGCTCTTGGTTTCAAACTTCCGACATTGCGGCCACTAAGCCGCCGGCACTCCTGGGTCAAATTTGTATAGCTAGAATCAAGGAGTCAAGTTCCCATGTTTAAATCCACTCACTGTAGTACAGATGCGTGTGATTTCCCATGTTTAATTAAATCCACTCACTGTAGTAAAGATGGGTGCGATTTCCCATGTTTAATTAAATCCACTCACTGTAGTACAGATGCATGCGATTTGCCAAGCGCTGCTGGCTCCAGTTCTAACCAGCTCAGCAACCCCATGGCTCCCTTCAGGTCCATACAAGAACCTCAAAGAGACCGCTTCCGCTGCCAGCTCCTTGCAGCAGGCTCGCCTTGAACTTGCCAGCCTGTTCTCTGGCTGACACCGTCGGCCACCTTGAGCTCTCCTGCACTTTGGATGTTTTGAACTTTCCTTTCCAACCTACCTTCTTTTGAGTGCTGGTGATGCTTAGCATACCTGGGTGATGGTTAACCTGCTTAGCTGTTGAGCTAAAGGCGGGAGGGTCAATTCCATCCATAGGTGCATCAGAAGAAGAAGAAGAAATAAAAGCTTGGTGATCTGCTTCTGTAAATTCAGCCTTTGAAAGTCCTGTGGAGCGTGGAGTGGATGCATGCGGTCGGGGGCTGAGCTGAGAAAGGGGGCTGGAGCCGTTCCCCCAGACGGGGAAGTTCTGCTCCCTTGGTGTGGGTGAGTGGTGAAAGGAAAAGACTTGCCTTATGCCTCTCGGCCGAGGTCTTTGCATCAAACTCTGCAGAGGCCATCTAGCTGGCCTCCATGCTGCCGGAGGCGCTGCACAAACAGGAGCCAGGCAGTTTGAGAGGGATACCCTTCTAAAGGTCTGCTGCCTGGAACGGTGGCCTTGGCTGGTGCCTTGAGGGTCCCACCATCGTCAGAACTGATAAGACCGCTTGCGGTGCCCCAAGTATTTGTACAAATCACACAGGGTGTTGCTGAGCCTGATCGACCGCCGCCGCAGTCTACGTGACGTTCCTCCATTGGCAGCATGAACACAGGCCTGGCTGAAGGCCCGCCAAAGACTGGTGTCTCTGCCACAGCCTTCCACACCCCATTTGAGAGAACGCTCTGTCCCCACAAGTCTTCCTCTTCACCCCACTCCACCAAATAGCCCGTCTCACTGCAGTCACCATGGGAACTTTCCATCCCCACGTTTGTATCTTCCCGCTCTAACTGGGTACCTGAGCGCCATGAAAACAGCGATATGTGAGTTGTATGAGTCCCTAATGAAATGTTAAAAAGAAAACTCAAGAGAAAAAAAAATGAAAAGAAAACAGAGATATGTAATGGTTAGCTCGACTTAAAGTCCTAAGACTTTTGTAAGGACAAAGCAAGATCTTATGTGACAGAGCAGTTTGAAAGAGCACCGTGTGATCCACTTACCTGGGGTGACAGTTAAATCGTATGTCCACTTGCACGGGTGGAGGGGTGGAGTCCAAGCTGTCAATCAGGTCACAGCCTGGTGGTACCTCCTGGGAAGTGTGGCCTTTTTATGAGCCCACTCGGGACCACGCCTACCTCTCTCTGCCTCTTTGTCTTCGGACTTCCTGCCTGCCTCTGGGATTGGCCCTGTGTGGGCTGCCAACCCAAGGCCTGTCAGTGCCCTGTCAAGTTCCCACTGACCTCGGGTCCACAGGGCTCTGCATCCACCAGCCTGTGATCTTCCTGTATCCCGCTTCCCATTTTCTGCATCATCGGCCTGCAGCTGCAGGAGTCTGAGTCAGGCTTCTGCTGTCATCGGACCCCTGGATTTAAATGGGACCGGTCTGGGATGTGTTCTTGATATAAGATTTGCTCTTGCTATAAAGCTTTTTCCTGGACATCTATGAGGGTCACCGGTTTTGTTTCTCTAGACCACCCAGCCCAACACACCTCGTGAGGGTCACTGCCAATGACTATGACCCTCTGAGGAGGGTTGATCTGAAGCTTTCGCTTGTCTGTGTTTACGAAGGACAAGCATCTGCATTCAGAGGCGTTTATAATTTTGTGACCAAATGACAATACTCCTGAATGGGCATAGTACTGCAAACCCACCCAGTGGCTCTGTGGAAGAAATGGCCTGCTGAACTGCGTCTGTCAAGATTGCAGCCAAGAAAACCCAGCTGCGCAGTTCTGCTCTGTAAGGCTTGGGGTTGCCATGAGTTATGGACAAGAAGATCGCAGGGGTGGTCGACATGATACAAGTAATCTTGGAATTCCAGATCTGAAATCGGGATTCTCTCCCAGACTCTGCGGAGTGCTCTGTCATGCATATGGCAGAACTCACATCCACTTTTGAAAATTAAATCTTTTGGAATCCTGGGACAGAGCTGCCCTCAAAGGCTTCAGATAAAGGCTTGTGAATCTTTGCTAAGAGGCCAGACTGTCAATCCTGCCTCTTCCTGTATTGTCACCTGTGGGATGTGGGAAATGATCCTTAGAAGTTTACTTGCTAAAGTTTCTTTATATTTGAATTGGAGGACAACATATATCTTGTCTATTTTTTTAATGGAAAGATAAAAGGTGATTGCATTCACAAAGATATTTTTAAAATGCCACTGTGGGTCGTCTGTCAAAAGTTACACATTGAATAGAAATAAACTCTGTTGTGAGTGGGGAGAAGTTACACAGACTAGATCATCAGCTTCCCAGTCAGTCATTCAGGGAGCCGGTTTTTGGCAAACAAACAAACCAACAAAAAACAGCATGCCTCTCTTTCCCTGCTCACCTGACTCACCTGATCTCACTCCATGCTACTTGTTTCTGTTTCCTTGAATGCAGAGAGACTTAAAAGGACAGCGATTTGATTATTTAAAATAGGCAAAGAAAAAACACGAGGGAGGTTCTGTTAGCCATCCAAACAGATGAGTTTGAAAAATGTTTCCGTGAATGGAATCACAGATTTGACAAATGTATTAAGCATAATGGAGAGGACTTTGAAGGTGTTTAAGTACATAGCTTTGAGGGGAAAAATTCCCCCCTGTTTTTGGAGTACCCCCTTGTATAAATGATTCCTTTCTTTGCATTTTCTCAAATGACTAGATGTGGTGACTGCAGAGGAGGGGCTTCAGGGTTACTGTGTCATTGAGTGAGGTGTAGTTAGGGGACACGTGACAGGAAACAACATCTCTGGGCTTGGACCCTTATGTCCTAGAGCCTAGGGCTGCCCATCTGTGGAAGTCCTCTAATCTGATGTCAATTTAAGGATTGAGTGTAGGGGTGGAGTCTAGGCTGTCAGTCTGGAGTTAGTCAGTGAGACTTCTGTGGGCATGGCCTTCTCCTGAGAATTCTGGGAAATCTGTTGCTTCCTCCTTGGAAGTGGAAGACACCTCTCTCTGCTACTTCCTGGGAGACATTGCAGAAGACAAGCCACATGGACACAACCAGACCCCGGAAGCTGGAGAAGCCACAGAGAGACCCCTGCCAGCGCTGAGATGTATCCAATGACACTGGATCCAAAGACCTTCTACCCACTGGCCTGTGATCTTCTGCACTTGGTGTCATTGCATGTGTTTCATGAATCTGAGGAGGACTTTATGGATTGATATTGGGAATATGGGCTAGTATCGGACTTATGGACTTGATCTGGACTGGGTTGGGATGTTTTCTCAAAGTTCAGTTGTTCTTGTATATAAATCTCTTTCTTATACGCATATGGGTACCATGGATTTGTTTCTCTGGTCTACCCAGACTAACACACCATCCTTACCCTCCTCTGCAGGTCCACTTTGGCCTGCCGAGTGTCGCAGGCTTCTGGGGGCTTGTCCTCCTCACTGGATTCTGTATTGTACCACTGCAGAAAAGAGCAAATGATCCCCCAGAGGTCTTAGTATATGGCATAGGAAATCCTATAAAAGGAAAACTATGGGGGCAGGGTGGGACTGGGGAAGTTCTGAAATCCCAGGCAAAACTGGTCCTTTTCCTCAATCCTCCATGATGTCTTTTGAATACGGTGATATCAAGGTCAGTATTTTATCCTTCGCTGTCTCTTGGGTCCACCACCCACCTGTCGGATTACTGTATGGTGGAGGCTCAGGCGTTGCTCTGATGCTGGAAATTAGCCAAGGAAAACCCTTTGGGTTACACACCCCACATTGTAGGACTCGCTCGCTTCAGACACGTCCTCCAGTGGGCTCAACCGCTGGAGGAGGACATCATGTTTGACAAAGCACAGGGCCAACTAGAGCGAGGACACCCTCAAGGAGATTGGCATAAGATCGGCAACAATGGGCGTGGACCTTCTCGAGATTGTGGGGATGGTGGAGGACTGTGCCGTGCTTGTGCTGTTGTATACACGGTCGCCATGAGTCGGAGTTGACTCGACAGCAATTAAAAATAATACCAACATTGCTTGATGAAAGGCTGAGAAATCTACCCACAATGGGCCTCTTGCTGTCGTCTTCACACTCAGTCTTCTGAGACCTCATTCAATATCTTCTTTCACTGGTCTCTTCAAAGATTGTGTTTCCGATTGTGTTGGCTGCTGTGGTAGTTACAAAATTTGTTGTCAATTTGAGACTTATTTGAGTGAAGGGGTGGAGTGTAGCCTGTCAATCAAGTTGCAGCTTGATGACCTCATTTAGAGGTGCTAAGGAGATAAATAGCTTGCTGGAGGCAGGACACAGTCTCACTCCCTGGGAGACATTGCAGCAGACAAGACCCATGGAACTACACTAGTGCCCTGAGCTGGGGGATCCATGTGGAGACCCCTGTCAGCGCTGAGATGCTTACAACGCCACTGGATCCACAGGACTTCCCACCCACTGCCTGTGATCTTCCTGCATTCGGCATCATTGCATGTGGTTCGTGAGTCTGAAGAGGACTTTATAGATTAGTATCGGACATATGGGCTAATATCGGACTTATATATTTGATCTGGTCTGGGCTAGGATGTTTTCTCAATGTACAATTACACTGTATATAAAGCTATTTCCTATACATATATGAGTGTCTATGAATTTGTTTCTCTAGTCAACCCAGACGAACACAGCTGCTTCCCTGACTCCTTGAAACAGAACCTCATCCCTATCAACTCTAAACGTTCTTGGAATGTTTACTTGAGAAATTGAGACTAAAACTTCTATTAGGTTTGCGCCACTGACTTGTTTGGATGTCTCCATTATAGCCGGGAGCCTACCTAGCTCACCAACCCAGTTGTCATCAAATGGATCCGAGCTCATGGCAACGTCAGGTGCTTCAGAGTAGAACTGGGCTCCTCTGGGCTCTTGGTGGGATCAACCGGATGGCAGTGAGTGAGTGGACTTTCAGAAGGAAAAGGCCCAGCGTTTTTTTCTGAGGAGCCTCTGAATGGATTTGAACCACCAATCTTTCAGCTAGTTATTTAACGTTTAGCTGGTGGCACCACCCACGGACACCTGCCTACTCCGGAAGTTAAAATATAAGCCATCTGAAAGGAAAAGGAATTTCTGTGTTTACTTTGAAAGATAGAACAGAAAATTATAGTGAAAATCTTGGAGAAAAAAATGCTCATTTATAACCTTGGAGTTTTGGTTTTCTCTTACCTCTTTTTCTGGGGCTTTTTCTCAAAGGGGGGGTGACTTTTTTAGTTCCACAGACTCTACAAAGGGAGAAAACAGTTATTCCTACACAGAAGACTTGAAAATCCTACAATAGCTTACACTGCAGATGGACCTGCGATCATAATGCTTTTTTGATGTTCATCCATTTCTCTTCCCTTCTGTATCCAGTTACGGTGATCCAGGTCAGAGTTGGGATCTTGCTAGGTTCCATACGACTTTGTAACCCAGGGAGCTCGTACATATATCTTAACAGTTCATAGTTCAATAACATCAAGCAGTACCGTACAATTGCTACCACAACCAGTATCAGAACATTTTCTATTTTCTTGAGCTCTTTGATATCGGCTCCCCTTGGGCCCTTCTCTCCCACCAGACCCTAGGAACCCTTATTCTTTTTTTTCTATAATAGTTTTTTTAACCATATCTTACACAATCTGATATATCCATTCTAGAACTCTATCAGACAATGTCTTTTATAAGGCGTAAGATCTTCATTGGTTTCTTATCAGCGCCCTGGTGACATAGTGGTTACGTGTTAGGTTGTTACCTACAGAGTCAGCAGGCTGAAACCACCAGTTACTTTCTAAGGGCGAGAGATGGGACTTTCTACTTCTGTGAAGAGTTACCATTTCAGAAACCGCCAGGGGCAGTGCTCTCCTGTCCGACTGCATCACTATGAGTCGCCATCGACTCGATGGCAGCCAGTTTTTTTTTCTTTATTTTTTGGGAGGATTTCCAGAAGAAGAGCACCAGGCCTTTCATCCTCTTTGGAAGCTTTGCTGAAGCCTGCCTGTCATGGAAGACCCTACTGGTATTCAAAATACTGGTGGCATAGTTTCCAGTGTCACAGTAACTGGCTCACCACCACAGTATGACCAACTGACAGATGGATGGTGAAATAGTTATGGCAGTGTGTAGTGATGAGCACATTGTCATTTTGCTAGTTTGAAATGTTGCTCAATTCCCCAAGAGAAGCATGGGTAACACAGAGTATTCGCTAGAGACCAGTGTGCTCAATGGTGGGGAAATGGTGGCGCCTCCACATTCTTGATCACCAGGTGGATGCTGCTTTGAGCACATTCTTCTCTAGTCTGGGGAATAATTTTACCCCCAGGAAACATCTGGGTCTGACACAGAAGAAGACTCCAGAGTTAACTGTTATAGCTAAATACTGGGACTCTAGAGAGAGCGACAGAGAAAAATGATCATTCAATGGAGCAGTAGTAACAAAGGCACCTAAGAAGGAGGGAGTACCAGCAGGGTTGTGAGTGCTTCACACAAACCTCACTTACTCTAAAGATACAGCAGACCTGGGCTGCTGGTGCTACAATCACACCTGCAGTACAAGGCATGAATCTTAGGTGCAAAGAACAGCCATGCCCAGATCAGAGGGGAAGAATTTGAATTGAAGGCACCACTACCGTTCATGCTCTGACCCTACCTTCTGGCACTTAGTCAATCCTAGCTCTGATATTGGTGAAGTTGTACAATCCCCCAACTCGCTGAAAAATGGGAACCATCTTTAAATTGTTGGGATGATTAAATGAGGGATTACATGCAATGTGGGATCTGTGATCAGCCAAATAAAACGAATAATGCCTTAAGTTGGCAATACTTTGAACAATTTAATATTGTATCATTGCTCATGAAAGAACCCAGGTGGCTTAATGGTTACATGTTACGCTGCTAACTGCAAGGTGAGCAGTTCAAAACCATCAGCCAATCCTTGGGAGAAAGATGGAGCTTTCTACTCCCGTAAAGAGTTAGTCTTAGAAATCCACGGGGGCAGTTCTACCTTGCCCTATAGGGTCACTATGAGTTGGCATCGACTTGATGGCAGTGTGTTTGGGGTAACATTACTTATATTATGCAGTTATAAGCAGGGGTTATTGGTGATGAAATTACAAAGGGTCTTTGTGGTGGCCCATCTGGTGCTTGGAGGGCAGCTGCTGGTCTAATCCCAGGGTGATGGGTCATGGTGTTGGTGATGGGTGATGGCTCTCGATGCCCTGTAATGGATCCCACAAAGGGACCCTCCCATCACTCCATTGCTCGCCCCTCTGTGCCCACATTGCCGCCACTCCATTACTATCAAAGCATCAAGTTTGCAATCACACAATATCAAAGCAATCCAGGGAGCAAGGCAGAGGCAGCTAAGTGCACAGCCAGGCGCCTGGAAAAGTCCAGCTCCAGAGCCCCCTGGCCGGGCCGCAGGTGTGTCTGAGGAGAAAGGGAAGGGGTCATCGTCCTCAGCAACACAGAAGACAGGGACCTCGTGTCTCCTTAACTCGGAGAACGTGCAGATACAAAGATGGAAGATTCAGGATACAAAGATGCAGCCCCACACAAGAATCGAGACTCGAGTCAAGAGGGACAAACCAGCATGAGACGCGGAATCTGCGTGCAGCCAGGGCAGGCTGCCATGAGAGTTTCCACCAGTTCCTGGGGGGCAGAAATTCAAAATTCATATCAGATGTTGACATGGGAGTTCCATCATTGTAACCAATTCCCCTTTTAGTCTCTCAGACATTAGCGTTATAGACTTCCCCCTTTATCCACACAGACCCCACCGGACCTGATGACTCCCACCAGACTGGGGCAGCTCCTAGAGTGGGGAGGCTGGGTCAGCTGTCCCCAAGGCTCGGGACCTCACCAGGCCAGCTCCTCTGAGTGTTCTCCATGGGACACTGGATTATCTGGACACTCCAGCTACGGGGTACCTGCCTTTGCCCCCAGAGTTACTCCTACCCCCAGGTTCCCAGCTGGAGTCTTAGAAAGTCCTCTTGCCCTATTGCCACCGCCATAGTCTATCTTTGTTCTTGGACTTTCCATCAGAATTTCAGTGTTCATCCTTCTCCACTTCCTCCTGCTCTAATTATCCCATTGTTTCCTGGATGTTTCTCTGGGGCAGTTACATATTCTACTGTCAACCTGAGCGAAGGGGTGGAGTCTAGCCTGTCAATCAGGTCATAGCCAAAGAGGCCTCTGTGTGGGCATGGCCTTCTTCTGAGGATTCTGGGAGTTACTATCTTCCTCCCTTGAGGCTAAACACACACTCTCACTGGGAGACATTCCTGTTGACAAGCCACATAGAGATACAGCTGATGGAACCAGAGCCCTGGAGCTGGAGGAGCCACATGGAGGCCCACACAAGCACTGAGATACTTCCACTGCCACTGGATCCACAAGACTTTCCACCCACTGAGCTGTGATCTTCCTACATTCAGCTTTGCATGAGTTGCATGAGTCTGAAGAGAAATTTATAGATGGGTATCGGATGTATGAGCTAATATTGGACGTATGGACTTGATCTGGACTGGGCTGGGATGTTTTCTTAATATATAGTTACTCTCTATATACAGCTCTTGCAAATACACATATGAGCATCTCTGAATTTGTTCTTTAGTCAACCCAGAACACCACAATCTCCTCTTCAAACATATTTCTCCATTTTTGTTTGAATTTGTTATCATTTATGCCTGGATTAGTCTTTGCTCATGACCTCAGGTAGATCCTGATGAAGGGACGTTGGGGACGTAGTGGTTAAGAACTTTGCTAGCATTGGGAAGGTCCGTGGTTCTACCCCACCAGCCCCTCTGTTGGAGAAGCAGGTGAGAGTGGGCTTCGGTAATGATGGCAGCCCTGAACCCCAGGGACAGTTCTGCTCTGCCTCATGGAAGTGACCCCAGCAGTCAGGGTTAGTAGGAGTCCAGAAATCATCAGCAGTGTGCAGGTAAGTCATACTCCCCCCAAAGGGCAACCGCTAGGGCAGAATCCACAACAAACACGGAATAAATGTTCAGTGAAAGTGAGCTGTTCGTTTTCATGATTGCTGTCCTCTCCCCAATTCCCCTCAGTCTTTCCCCGCCCCTCCTTCTTTGCCCCTCCCCTTGGCACACTTCCCCCCATTGTCTCTGCTTCCATCTCCCCTCCCAGCCTTCTGGCTCTTAAAAGAACACCTTCTGGATTTCATTCAGTCCCTGCTTCTGCTCTCTTCTTCCATGGTGACCACGAGCCAGGCATGTGGACCCCTCACAGTTTCATAGGGATGCTGCTAAATCCTAAGGACGACCAAGTCTTCACCGAGATCTGTCTCAGCCACTGACACCTTCAATCCCACTTTCCCTTAGCTCTGAGGTGTCACAGAAAGATGCTCCTCCCACAAACCCATGTCCTCTCTGCCTGCATGGTGGCCCTCAGCAGTCCTTCTCTGATTCCACATCCCCTCCCCACACTGGGCCTCAGGCCCCTGAGACCCTTTCCTCCTTCATAGAGACGGATCGTCTTTATCCAGCTCAAGTTACCTCCCTCCAGGCTTGCTTGGATGCCAGGATTGTCTTCTCCCTCTAGTTCTTGGAAACAGAATGTCTCTTTGATCACTGAAGAGAGGAAGGAAAGGGCAATGAGGGATCTCCAGCAGAGACAAAACCTCACGAACACACATCCAAGACCCTGGTGGTGTCTTGCTTACCTGTGGGGCTGCTAACTAAAAGATCAGCAGTTCAAAACCACCAGCTGCTCTGAGTGAGAAAGTCGGGCTTTCTTCTCCGGTAAAGAGCTACAGTCTCAGAAACGCCCATCAGGCAGTCCGACAGGGTGACCACGAGTCGGCATCCACTCGATGGCAGTGGGAGTTTGAGGATCTCCCAGCTCTTGGATCAATCAAAGCTCAGAGAGCTTCCTGTGACCTGAAGTTCAGTCCTCACGCTCTGGGGCAGCCGAGCAGACACCCTAACAGGGGCCCTGGAAGTCTCCTACTCAGAGCCAGCCTTAAAGATGCAAGAGTAAAGGGTTGTGGGAATGTTGTGTGCAGTGTGTGCGCACTTGACAAGTGATCAGCTGGTGGGGAAACATTCGTCTAAATACATAATTGAGGTGCAATGTGCTGGGGTGTTCAGACGAAGGAAACAAACACATCCTCCCCGAGGGACAGGTTAGATCATGCAGAGACCAGCACAGGTCGCCCAGAAAGCCCCAGCAGCTTCCAAAATCGAGATGAAGAAAGAGGAAGCTTAGAACGGTGTTGAGTCAGAGAGGAGGACGGGTTTCCAAAGAGCCCAAAAGAGACCACATGTGAGGAATCCAGGGAAAATCTCCCTGAAAACTGCAGACAGGAGTGATTATCGAGGAGGGCGGGGAGCTCTCCTCTTGGCTGTTAGTGGACAAGGATGCCCGTGAAGAAGAACAGGGTTGGCGACCTGCTGGCCAGAGGTTTCCTGTCCTGTGTCCTTCTAAGTCGAGCTGATGCCAGGGTGCTTCTGACTGTCTCCTGACTCCACATGCCCCGCCAAGCAGACCTCGGGGGTTTGGGCATCAGCCTCTGTACCGTAAGCTGCAAGAAGCCTCAAGGCGTTCGTTTGTTAAGTACTTTGTCCCACTGTGCAGCTCAGAGCTGGGACCCAATCAAGAATGGACATAGACGGGAAATGCCCCAGGATCTCAAAAGAAGGGTAACTAATTACCCGATGTGAAGCTACTGTGGGTATCAATGAGGTCGGGGGTTCCATCAAGCTGACCTCACTGAACAGCGCTTTCAGAAGTGGCAGGTCAAAAGTCCTCTTTGATATTGAGGACCTTGTGCACCACCTTTTGTACAGAGACTAGGTTTCTACAAGACTCTTCAGAATCCTTACAAACAAAACAGTGGTGGGAGAAAATATAAACACAGGCCTCCAAAATTACCAAAGGACCCCTGGAAGTAAATGTAGATAATCTAGTCTGTAAGAAAAGGGGTCTTGTGATGGGACAATGCAGGATTTCTGTATAGAAATGAAACAAGTAAGTCCTCCCTTCTTAAAAAAAAACAAACAGCTCATTTTTGGAACGTAATTTCATCTCACTTATATTAATGATGGGAAGGAGTTATTTTGTAGCAAAAGATTGGGTTTCCAGTTAAAAGATGGGTCGCCCTGTGAGAATCTGGCCATGATATTTTAGGACCAGTCTTAGTGGGCGGTGAGTGGCCATTCTGTTGACCGGACAAACGCTGCCCTTCTCCCAGGACTAATGGGCACAAAGTCTCCAGGAAGGCAGGACCAGCCCCTCCCTGCTGTGAATGTGGCTCTCGAACAATCAGCCTCATCGGACAAGGAGAGAACTTGTCACGTGTCACTCCTGCAAGGTTCATTGCTAACATGTGCCCAACCGCCAGAACTCTGAATATGTACAACAGCTAAGGACACGGAGGCCAGTGGAGGAGGAGTCTGCAAGGGGATAGCAAGCACCTGCTCCCCAAATAACAAGACACCAATTTCCTGTGCGTTTGGATGGCGTCGCGGTTCTGCATTGGGCTGCTGATGGCAAGGTGAGTAATTTGAAAACACAAGCCGGCTCCACAGAAGAAAGACAAAGTGTCCTATTCCCATAAAGAGCTACGGTTTCAGACACCCAGTGAGACCGTCCTACCCCCTCCTAAGAGTCAGCGTCAATCCAATGGCAGGGGTGGGTTGGATGCTCTCAGCTCTCAGTATGTCAAGGTGATGTTTCCTAAAATGAAATTCTGGGCCATTTCTCTCATTTCTGACTTAATTTCCAGTTTATCCTTCATTGTGTGAATTCCCACGAGACATGACATCTGTATGGCACACATGTGTGTCGGACCCAGCCTGTGTCCTCCTCTAGGTCACTCCCCCAGGGCCCTGACTGAGACCAGTCGGGGACACGGAAGTTGGTTCCTGCAGTGAGAAGAAGCAGGAACAGAGCTGGGGATGTCTGCCTTTTACCTGGTTGGAATATTCAGAGAATTAATAGAAGAGTTTTCCCGCTCATTGGTGGCACCAAGCTCAGCTAGATGCACTCTGATGTTTGGAGCTGGACTAGGGGCGGGTGACGCCCCGTTAAGCTGGGCTGGGTTAGAAACATCACTCACTGTAAACAGCTTATTGCTGATGAAGCCACGGTCTCGGAGGGTCGTGAGGAAAGGAAATGTCTTATTTATTGCGTGGGAGAGCTCCACCTTTAACTTTCTGTAGTGACTAACCATAGCCTTATAGAATAATCCATCCTCCAGGCCCTGGTCTTCCATGGACATCCTGGGAGAAAAAAGCATATAAAAATGGTCATGGAGATTCCCAATGACTTGTAGAGGCTGTAAGATGGCAGAGGAGTCCATGAAGGTATTCTGTCAAGAGTCAACATGCAGGATATAACTGTAAGTGGCCCTTGCCAAAGACTAGAATAAACGGAATGGAAGTAGTCCTCAAAGATGGAACAGAAGAGGGAATAAAGGTTCCAAAGTCAAGGCACTGTAAAAATATCTCCGGAAAATTACATTAATTCCCAAAGCATTGATTCTTATAACATTGAAATGGAATTAACAGGTCATCCACAATGAAATGAAAACTTTGGAGCACTCATAGAATTTGCCTTGGTAATGAAAGTCCTTATTTTGGAAAGAAAACAAACTTCTGTGTGGCAGTTACATCATCTCCTGTCAACTTGCAAAGGGGTGGAGTCCAGCCTGTCAAGCCGGTCACAGCTTGATGAGCTCATTTGGAAGTGCAAAGGAGATAATTTTCTCACTGGAGGCCAGATCCACTTGGTGCTTTGTCTTCTTGCTGACAAGACACATGAAGCTACACTAGAATCATAGAGCTGGAGGAGCCACATGGAAAACCCTGCCAGCGCTGACATGCTTCCACTGCCACTGGACCCACAAGACTTTCCACCAAATGGCCTGTGATCTTCCTGCATTTGGCGTCATTGCATGTTTTGTGTGAGTCTGAAGAGGGAGTTATAGCTTGTTATCAGACATAGGGCCTAATATTGGTCTTAAGAACTTGACCGGGACTAAACGGGAATGTTTTCTTAATATACAATTACTATTTATATAAAGTTATTTCTTATACACATGTGAGTATCTATGAATTTGTTTCTCTAGTTTACCCGGACTAACACATTCAGTAAATAAACAATAAGATGTCACCTCTCTGACCTTGTGTGATCAAAGAAGCAACACCATCCAGTATCATAAAACCAGTTCATAAATGACGGGGTTTGGTTTAATAATATTAGTAATTTTCTAAGGTAGAAATGGAATAATTCACAATAATTATCCATTATTTTCCCCCCCGAGGTAGCTTGTTCCGCTTTGTGTTCATCTGTGCTGTTCAGAAAGCAGATTGACGCAGCTTAAAAACAAACAAACAAATAAACAAAAATGCATTGCCATGCAGTCAACTGTGAATCATAGCAACCCTTTAGGACAGTAGAACTACCCCTGCTGAGTTTCAGAAACCATAACTCTCTATGGGTGTATAAAGTTTTATCTTTCTTCCATGAAGCACCAGGTGGATTTGAACTGCTGACCTGGAAGTTAGCAGGTCAGTTCATCACCCAATAAGGCACAGTGCTCCTCAGTGCATATGTTGTCGTTGTTGTTGTTGCTAGGTGCTGCCGAGTCAGTTCTGGCTCATAATGACTCTCTGGACAGAAGAAGGAAGCAGTGCCCAGTCCTGCGCCATCCTCATAACCGTCCTTCTGTCTGAGCCCTTGTTGCTGTCACCGTGTCGATCCTTCGTGTGCAGAGCCTGCTCTTCCCCACCGCCCCTCCACCTTGCCAAGCACCATGGCCTTCTCCAGGGACTGCTCTCTCCCGACGACATGGCAGAGTACATGAGACAAAGTCTCAGCATCCTTGCAAACATATAGGCAGGTTAAAATTTAACATCTTATCATTTATTTTTACTTTGGTCCATAACATTTAAAAATTTTACTTTTAAGAGTTTCACTGACATACAATTGATATATCATACATTTCATCAGTTTAATTACATTCCTAAGAGTTGTGCAAACATCACCCCTATCTGTTCCAGGATATTTCTTCTTCCTGGTACTCCGTTGTTAACTCTCCATTTCCCAACAGCTTCCCTACCATGTCCCACTGAAACTATTAATCCAGTTGTTGTCTCCGTGGTTTACCTAATCTGGGGTTCATATACAGAAAACCAAACCAAATCAAAACAAAACCCAAACAAATGGCCCCACAGTGACACAATGAAACAGGAAAACCTCAATCAAAACCCTAAAGCCTAAAATATGACAATCTGGAACAATTATATAATGCATCCAGAGGGAGATCAAATGAACAAGCATCACACTGTGACCAAACTGGAACTGCATTGATCGACCCAACAATGTTCTCTGTCGGATGACAAGGCCTTTCCACTCCCGCTCCATCCTCCCAGAGGGAAGACACCCACGGTTTCTTTCCTCGTCTTCATCCGCAGCCTTCTGCAAACCGGGCGCTTGGAATGTAAACTCTAATACAATTCCCTCCTCCAGACTGACATTTGTTGGTTCACATAGGCTGATGTACCTCACTTAGATGGCTGCTAGTTTTAAGACGAGCCTTTAAGACCCCAGGTGCTCTTCTTTCTGATAGCTGGGCACCCTCTGCTTTCTTCGCTACATTTTTTCCCTTACTTTTATTGGAGGCACTTACATCTCTTATCACAATCCAGGCATTCATCCAGTGTGTCAAACACATTTGCACATAGGCCACCATCATCATTTTCAAAGCATTCTCTTCCCACTTAAGCCTCTGATGTCAGCTCCCCATTCCTTCCCCCTCCTCTCTGGACCTCCCTTCCTCATGAACCCTTGATAAGTTATAGATTATTATTTTTATATCTCACATTCTTCTCCATTTTGCCCCTCACCCACTTTTCCATTATTCGTCCTCCTGGGAGGGGTTATAACTTGAACCTTGTGATCGATCCTCTTTTCTTCCCCTGCCTCCCCTAATCATCCTGGTATCTCTGGTTTCATTGTTGGCCTGAGGGGTTTATCTATCCTGGATTCCCTGTGTTTCTGGCTCTTCTCTGTAGCGGTGTGCATATTCTGGTCTAATCCGATTTGTAAGGTAGAACTGAGGTCATGATAGTGGGGTGAAGGAAGCACCAAAGAACTAGAGGAAAGTTGTATGTTTCATTGGTGCTATACTGCACCCTGACTAGCTTATCTCTTCCCTGTGACCCCTCTGTGAAGGGATGCCCAATTGTCTAGAGATGGTCATTTGATCTCATCTCCATGTCCAACAACCCCCGACCCCATTCACAGTGGGTATGATTGTGTTCTAGGTCTTAGATGCCTCATAACTGATCCCATTGACTGTTCACCCCATTTTGGTAGCACACTCGTACTTTAAGTGATCATTTAAAGGGGGTGCTTTGGCCCATTTTTAATTTGCTCTAGTTTTAATTATTTTATCATTTCTTTTGCATTGTGTTTTTTCTATGTTTAATTTCATTGTATGATTTCCTTGATATGAAATCTAGGACAGGTGAGTCTATAAAGACAGTAACTAGACTAATAGTGTCTTAGGGCTATGGCTCACCGTATCACGTTGATGCTGACCGATTAGTGACCCGATAGGACAGCCTAGACCTGCCCTGTCCACTTCCAAGACTGTAACTGTTCACAGGACTAGAAAGCCCCGTCTTTGTCTCAAGGAGCTCCTGGTGGCTTCCAACGGCAGACCACAGCCTTTCGTGTAACCACTCGGCCATCAAGACGGAAGGAGAATTGATCGATGTATTTGGATTGTGCTGCTGGAAGAGAACATTGAAAGTACCATGGACGGCTAAATGGACAAATGGACTTGTCTTAGATTAGAAGAAGTGCAGCCAGAGTGCTCCTTAGAGGACTTTGTCTTACATACTGTGGACATGTTGTCAGGAGACACAAGTCCCTGGAGAAGGGCATCCTGTTCGTGAAGTGGAGGGGCTGGACAACGAGGAAGGCCCACAAGGAGATGGACGGACAGTAGCTCCAACAATGGGATCAGACATCAGAACCACTGTGAGGGTGGTGCAGTACCCAGTGATTTTTCAGTCTGTTGTGCCCAAGGTCTGTGTGGGTCAGAACCAACTGGATGGCACCTAACAACAACAACAACATCAACAATAACATCAACAACAACAGGCAATGATGAAACTTACAACATTCCTCTAGTTCAGTGATTTTCAACCTCCTAATGCCACAAACCTTTCATACAGGTCATGTTGTGGTGACCCCCAACCATAAATTTATTTTTGTTGATATTTCATAACTAATTTTGCTACTGTTATGAATCAGGCAACTCCTGTGAAAGGGTTGTTCAACCCTCAAGGGTCATGGTCCACAGGTTGAGAACTGCTGCTCTAGTCTTTAATGGCTCCTCCCCCCCACTATCATGACCCCAATTCTACCTTACAAATCTGACGAGACCAGAACACGCACACTGCTACAGATAAGAGCCTGAAACACAGGGAATCCAGGACAGATCATCCCCTCAGGACCAAAAATGAGAATAAAGATACCAGGAGGATAGGGGAAGGTAGGGGAGAAAGGCTCAACATATAACCCCCTCCCAGGGGGATGAACAACAGAAAAATGAGTGAAGGGAGACAGAGGACAATGTAAGATATGAAAATAATAATCTATAATTTATGAGGGAGAGGGTGGAAGAGAGAGGGAAAATGAGGAGCTGATATCAATGGTTCAAGTAGAAAGAAAAGGCTTTGAAAATGATGATGGCAACATAGTACAAATGTGCTTGACACAATGGATGAATGTATGGATTGTAATAAGAGCTGTAAGAGCCCCAATAAAAGTATTTAATAAAACCACAAACAACAGGGTAATGGCCAAGGAGACTGGGGAGAAATGAGAAATCAAATAATACAAGAATGGAGAAAATGTTCTAAAATAGATTGTGGGGATGAGTGAACACCTCTTTTAAATGCATTTACACCACTGAATGGTAGGGTATGTGAATCACGTGTCAATAAAATTGTTAATGTAGATGAATAAGTCTGAGCTGTGCTGTGGTGTCTTTCTTTCATACGCATCCGTTGTTGTTGGAGGCTGTTCAGCTCCTCTGTCGAAACACCACTCAGTCCTGTGTCATCTTCACCATTGTCCTTACGTGTGAACCATCATGGCAGCCGCTGGGTCCGGCCATCTTGTCCAGAGTCTTCCGTTTCTTCCCTGTCCTTCTGCCTTACCAAACATGATGTCTGTCCAAGGACTGGTCTCCCCTGATAACATGTCCAAAGGACACAAAACAAAGTCCTGCCCCCTTAGCCTCCAAAGAGCATCCTGGCCGTACTTTTTCCAAGACAGATGTGTTTGTTCTTTTGGCAGTTTATGATATTTTCAATATTCTTCGCCAGAGCCGTAAGTCAAATGGTTCTTCAGTCTTCCTTATTCATTGTCCCAACTTTCTCGCACATATGAAGTAATGGCAATTCAACATCCTTGATTGTCAGACCTTTAAAGAGACCTTGTGCAGATTTGGCCAATGCAATGCGTTGTTTGGCTTCTTGGCTGTTGCTCCCGTCACCATTGATTGTAGATACATGAATATGTAAGTGTTGACAACTATTATCTTTTCTGTTTAATCTTGATGTCATCTACTGGTTCAGTCATGAGAATTTTGGTTTGCTTTACACTGAGTTGTAATCTGTAGTGAAGGTTGCAATTCTTGGTCTTCATCAGCAAATGCTTCATGTCCTGCTTACTTTCAAGATGTAAGGTCGCGTCATCTGCATATGTTGTTCTTGTTTTTCAACGTCATCAAGTCTGTTCCTGCCCATGGTGACTGGATGTACAAGGGGAGGAAGCACTACTTGGCCTGCGCCATCCTCCAAACTGGTCCCCAAACACAGCAAATAGCAGATTGTGAATAAGTCTTCCTGCAGACCTGATGGCAGCTCCTCTTTTTATAATCCAGCTTCGCTGAGTGTTTGCTCAGCACACAGATTGATGAATGATTGGTGAGAGGCTACAACCCTGTCACACACCTTTCCTCATTTGATTTTTTTTCCAGTTAAAAAAGGTTTTTTATTTGCATGGTTTTTTTAAATCATTTTATTGGGGGCTCATACAACCCTTATTACAATCCATACATACATACATCCATTGTACGTCAAGCACATTTGTACATTTGTTGGCATCATCATTCTCAAAACATTTGCTTTCTACTAGAGCCCTTGGTATCAACTCCTCATTTTTTCTCCTCCCTCCCTGCTCCCCCTTCTCTCATGAGCCCTTGATGATTTATAAATTATTATTATTTTGTTATATCTTACACTGTCCAGTGTCTCCCTTCACCCTCTTCTCTCTTGTCCATCCCCCACAGAGGAGGTTATATGTAGATCCTAATAATTGGTCCCCCCTCTCTGCCCCACCTTACCTCCACCACACACCCCCTCCCATATTGCCACTCTCACCACTGGTCCTGAAGGCATCATCTGTCCTGGATTCCCTGAGTTTCTGGTTCCTATCTATACCAGTGTACATCCTCTGGTCTAGCTGGATTTGTAAGGCAGACATTTGAAACCTTGCAGGGTTCCCTTGTTCTGCGTGAACACTGCCTCTTGATCCATGTACGGGTGCGGCAGGCATGCAGTGAGTGTTCTAGAATGCCCAGTCTTCTGAGGGCTGTGCCCAGTTTGTAGCGAGCCGTCCCTTGTTCATCCACACTGCCATCAAGGCTCCTTGGATTGCAGCCCAGCGATACGGACTTCAGACTTCTGTCCCCGAACTGGGTGAGAATACATGTCTGTTGTTTGCATACACAGTTTGGGTAATTTGTTCCCGTGACCTTAAGACACTAGTACAATGTGGAAACGGTTTCATCTTCAGGAAGCTCCCCTCGGTTGCCTTTTCGTTGGGCCTTGCCTCCCCCTCGGAGGCAAACCCTGCTCCGTGTGGCGCACGGCGTGCTGGCGGTCGCTGTGCTTGGGTCTCACATAAATGGATCAACATGCCATGTAGGCTTTTGTATCTGCCGTTTGCTCATGAGTCATGGCCTTGTGCGAGCAGTAGTTGGTTCCGTTCCAGTGTTGTTGCATATTTCATTATATTGACTCTACAACAATTTACTGATGCATTCTCCTGTTGATGGACGTTTGGGTTATTTCTAGCTTGAGGCTATTGTGAGTAAACCCATCATTGTACAAGTGCTTCTAATGCACTTACTTTTCTTGGGTAAATTCCTAGATTCTTGGGTCCTTGTGAAATAGGTTTATCTTTAAAGAACTGGTCTAATTGCTTTTCAAAGACTATTAAAAAGTTTTTCTAATTTTAACTATTTCTTTATGCATGATGTATCAAGTTTTAGTGTTCATTTGTATTTCTTAAAGACTAATGGTTTTGATAATGGTACTGAGCATCTCTTTAAATTGTCTATTAGCTGTTAAGTAATCTTTTTAAAAAATAAAATGTCTACTCAAATCTTTGGCCATTTATTTCATTGGCTTGTGTTTGCAAGTGATCTAAAGAAGTTTTTTATTTACATATAGTGGGAATATTTTCTCCCAGCCTGTAGTTTATCTTCCATTTTCTTAACCATGTCCTTGTTGAAGAAAAGTTTTTGATCAAATCTAAGCTAAAATTTATTTTTCTTTAAGGTTAATGGCTTGTGTGCACTGAGAAGTCTTTGCTTAACCCAAGGTCATACAAAAAAATTTTAAACCATTTTATATGGGTGCAGAGCATGGACTTATTTAATATGGCCCTTCTAACCATCGCCATCGTAATTACCCCCACGTTAGTGGGTGGGATCATGAACATACAGCGTTGGAGTCTCTGATAAGGGAGTTGTTCAGTTTTGCAATCCAGCTATGTTTGAAACAAGCCGTCTCAGAAGAAGGAATGGAGGCTCTCCCTACTGTCACGAAGGAACAGCGAGGCGTGGGGCCATCTTTCAGACACCGAGATCCCTGTGACTGAACTTCCCTTTCAGGAGACAGGAGACTGCGACCCAGAGGTGGTGAACCAGCAGTGGCAGCACCATCAGCGTTACCAAGAGCACGGGCAGAAGGGCAGGCTTCCCAGCCCACCGAGAGGAAGATGAGCACTTTCAGGCAGGAGACGCCTTGCAGGGTGCTTCCAGCACTCAGTTTACTGACCCACGAAGTAAGGGCCTTTCAACGGAGGCTTATGGCAGAATCGTGTGCCCGTGGGCATTTATTTATTAATCATTTTATTAGGGGCTCATACAACTCTTATCACAATCCATACAGACATCAATTGTGTAAAGCATATTTGTACATTCATTGCCCTCATCATTTTCAAAACATTTGCTCTCCACTTGAGCCCCTGGCATCAGATCCTCATTTTCCCCATCCCTCCCCGCTCGCCCCTCCCTCATGAACACTTGATAATTTATAAATTATTATTTTGTCATATCTTTCCCTGTGATATTTCCCTTCATCCACTTTTCTGTTTCCGTCCCCCAGGGAGGCGGTCACATGAAAATCCTTATAATTGTTTCCCCCTTTACAACTCACCCTCCCTCTACCCTCCCAGTATCGCCACTCACACCACTCATCCTGAAGGGATCATCTGCCCTGGATTCCATGTGCTTCCGGTTCCTATCTGTACCAGTGTATGTCCTTGGGTCTAGCCAGACTTTCAAGGTAGAATTGGGATCATGATAGTGGGGTGTGTGTGTGGGGAAGCATTTAGGAACTAGAGGAAAGTTGTATTTTTCATTATTGCTACATTGCACCCTGACTGACTTGTTTCCTCTATGAGACCCTTCTGTAAGGGGATGTCCAGTAGCCTACAAATGAGCTTTGGGTCTCCATCCCACACTCCCCACCTCATTCACTATAAGATTTTTTGTTCTGATGATGCCTGATCCCTGATCCCTTCAACACCTTGTGATCGCACAGGCTGGTGTGCTTCTTCCATGTGGGCTTTGTTGCTTCTGAACTAGATGGCCGTGTGTTTATCTTCAAGTCTTTAAGACCCCAGACACTATATCTTTTGATAGACAGGCACCATCAACTTTCTTCGCCACATTTGCTTATGCACCCATTTGTCTTCATCAATTGTATCATTGATTTATACATAAAATATAAATATATTTGCATATGTACATGCCTTTATCTAGACCTCTATAAATGCCTTTATCTAGACCTCTATAAATATCCTTTGCCTCCCAGCTCTTTCCTCTATTTCCTTTCGCTTTCCTCCTGTCCCACTATCATGCTTAGTCCCCATCTGGGTTCAGCAATTCCTGTTGGTTACATTCCACTTGATCATGCCCTACCAGGCCTCCCACTCCCTTCTCACCACTGATTTTGGGTCTCTCGTTGTTCCCTTGTCCTTGGGTTTGTTAACACCAATACCTTTCCCCCATCTCCCCCTCTCCCATGTCTCCCCAGAACGGTCGGTCCCATTGTTTTCTCCTCCAGCTTGTTCATCCAGTCTATCTTATTTAGACAGACCTGTGGAGATAATAACATGCACAAAAAACAAGACAGAGCAATACCAAGCAACAATATACAACAAAAACAATAAGCCAATGACAAAAAAAATCACAATAAGAAAGAAAAGCTTGTAGTTAGTTCAAGGATTGTTTGTTGGCCTTTAGGGGTGTTTTCCAGTCCAGTCTGTTGGGGCACCAAGCCCTGGCCCCGAAGTACACCTTCAGCATCCCCTGGGGACCTTGCTGCTCTGTTTCCTGCTGTTCTGTTGCACCCCATTAGTGTTTTGCCTTGTGTGGTGGGTTCAGATCAGGAGCAATTCCCACACTGTGTCTCTGGTGTTGTCCCCTGTAGGGCTATGGTTCAGTGTGGGGCGTCATATCTCATAGGGGGCTGGCCATGTGGTCCTCTCTGTGGACTGGCTGCTCTAATTGGGAACATTGTCCTCAAGGCCTGGTGGGTCAGGATGTGCTCCACTCTATCCTCCTCCCCCATCATCAACACCTTTGTGCTCTGATCAGATATGCCCTTCTCCCGGAACTGCAGATTCAATGCCGTCCTTTGAAATAAATTCTTCTGGGGTGAGGGGCAGGTGTCCACGTAGTAGTTTGGATTGGGACCGGCCCACCCCGTGGACATTTATTGGCAGTGCAAAAAAGGCTTTGTCATTTAACCAAGTCAGGAAGATGCCAACGGCCTTGTGATAGAGGGGCTGAGGGCCAGAGAGGTTTGTCTGCAAGCACAGCCGACAGGAGTGGTTCTTGTGACCAGAGAACTGCTGTGTCTTGAGCAGCTCTGATCCTGAACTGTAAGCTATTAACCTTCTTCGTAAGCACGATCATTGTATTTTCTGTGTAGTGGCCGCACTGCAGTTTTGATCTATCCGAGAGGCATGGAGGACCTGGATGGCTGGTGTCAGAGCTGGCAAAGAAGGGCTGAAGAGGGAGGCAAGGCTGGCCTCCATCCCATAGAAATAGGCTTGGGCTGTTGCTGATGGTGATGCTCATCCCCCTCTGTGATGTCAGAGGAGGCCAGACTGGCCCCATCTTTCTTATAATGACATTCTCACAGTCTCACAGATTCCTTTTTTCCTCCTTCCCAAACCATTTTATGGGGAGCTAATACAGGTATCCCAAGGTTCCACAGTTCAATCACATCCAGCATTATTGTATAATGCTATCACAATCCATTTCAAAGCATTCTCTTCCTTCTTGAACTACTTGGTACCAGCTCCCCTTAACCCCTCCACCCTCTGTGTCCCCCAGGACCCCTCATTCCACTTGCTGCCTGGATTCTGTGCCCTATATTCTGTTCCAGTTATCGATTTGTCTATCCTTATGTTCATACCAGACTGCCTTGAATAAGATATCATTATTGAGCATCTTAAAGTTAACTAGTGAAGAAGTATTTTGGTTTTTTGTAGGATTTTTGATTTTTCCATAGAACTAGTAAAATCAGTCAATCTCTACAAGAAAAGCCTGCTTGGGATTTGTCTGTGCCTTGAATCTGTAGATATATTTAGTGGGAATTGACAACTTTACAATCTTCAGTTTTCCAATCTGTTAAGATGATATATTTCTCCATATTTATTCACATTAATTTTTTTCTCAAGTGGGTGAATTGGGACGTCAGACAGTGTAAGATATAATAAAATAATAATCATTTATAAATTATCAAGGGTTCGTGAGGGAGGGAGGTTGGGAAGGGAGAGGAAAAATGAGGAGCTGATACTAAAGGTTCAAGTTGAAAACAGATGTTTTGAAAATGATGATGGCAACAAATGTACAAATGTGCTTGACATATGGATGCATGTATGGATTGTGATAAGAGTTTCATGAGCGCAATAAAATAGTTTAAAAAAAGAAAAATAGAATTTGCAGGCAACTGGTATAAAAATTTTATTTCTCCTGAACATTTATAGTTGTCAGTATAGAAGATAAAGTGAAGATGTACTGTTATAAAACCACAGAAACCTTTATTAAACAAAAATATCAAAATGTGAAGCTATATTTCCTGACATATCTTCCATGTAGGTCTAAATACACCTGAAAATAGTATAGCCATCTATCTTACTCTAAGTGAAAGTGACACTTGAGGGACGGACTCAAGCCATGTTCCTTTGGAAGGTTCTTTGTGTTTGGGGATCAAAAAGACCACTCAAAGGGTAAGAAAACAACTAAAAAGATTGAAAGTGTTTTACCATCATTCGTGAAGAAAGCAAGAGCTCCTTAAAAAGACAGGAAAGAAAGAAAAGATCAAAGTAGATGTCAGAAGACACTCTGAACCTTGCTCTTAATCAGAGAGTAGCTAAAGCAAATGGAAGAAGCTATGCCGTCAAGGAGCTGCACAGAAACTTTCAAAGGGCAGCTAGAGACGACAAAGCCAATGATTACGATGAAATGAAAGGGGACCCAGAATTAGGAAACCAAATGGGAAGAACATACTCAGCAGATCTGAAACGGAAAGAACTCAAGAAAAATTCAAGCCTCCGATTGAAAAGTTGAAAATTTAGACTCTAGAGGCAAGATATTGAAGGAGAGGCATCTAGGGAAGAGGGAAAGGATACACAAAGTCCCGTTCCACAAAGACAGTCCTCCGTTTGGGTAGGCAGCATGTGAGCAAGAACCGATGGTGCTGAAGGAAGAAGTTCAGGCTGCACTGAATGCACTAGGGAAAAACACAGTTCCCAGAGCTGATGGAATATCCATCAAACTCTGACAGAAAGCTGAAGAAGCACTGGACGCACTCACTCGTCCATGCCAGGAAATTTGGAAGAGAGCTTCCCAGCCAACTAACTGGAAGAGATCCATATTTGTGTACCCGTTCCAAAAATAGAGGACCCAACAGAACGCTCAAACTGTAGAATGATATCATTAATGTTGCACGCAAGTACATTTTTACTTGAGACTTCCCAATAATGGTTGCAACAGCACATTGACAGGAAATGGCCAGAAGTCCGGGCGGGAGTCCGAGGAGGATGTGGACAAGGGATATCGTTGCAGACGTCAGATGGATCTTGGCTCAAAGCAGAGAAGACCAGAGAGAAGCCGACTGGTGTTTCTTTGCCTGTGCAAGGTCCTTCGACCGTGTGGACCATGACACCCGGAGGATGACCTGGAGAAGAATGGGGATCCTGGAACCCTTCATTGCGTTCATTTGGGACTGACGCGTGGATCATGAAGCACTTGTGCAAACAGAACAAGCTTTAGCGTCTGGAAAGGTGTGTGTCAGGGTTGCATCCTCTCCCCACACTTGTTCAATCTGTGTGCCGAGCGAATCATCAGAGAGGCTGGGTCAGATGAAGAGCAGTGTGGCATCAGGATTGGAGGAAGGCTGACTGACAACCTGCTCTACGCAGAGGACGCAACCTTGCGAGTTGAAGGTGAGGAGGACTTGAAGCCCTGGCTGTGAAGAGCAGGGATTGTAGTCTTCAGTCTGGACTACAACTTGATGTAAGTGAGGCCCAAATCCTCAGGACTGGACCAATAGGTAACAACATGATAAATGGAGAAAGGGTTGATGTTGTCCAGGATTTTGTCTTGCTTGGATCCATAATCAATGCTCATGGAAGCAGCAGTCAAGAGAACAAAGACGTGCTGCGTTGGGCAACTGTGCTGCATAAGACTTCTTTAGAGTGTTGAAAAGCAAGGGGTTACCTTGAAGACTCGAGTGTACCTGACTCAAGCCATGGCATTTTTGATCACCTTGTACGCACTGGACATTTGGACACTGACCAAGGATGACCGGAGCAGAATAGATGCATTCGAAGTGTGGTGCTGGAGAAGAAGAGTGAAGAATATTGAACGTACTGCGGCCTGCTGAAAGGACCAGCAATCTGTGTTGGAAGAAGTGAGGCCAGAGTGCTCCTTCGAGGCAAGGATGGTGAGACTTCATCTGACATACTTTGGCCACGTTGTCAAGAGATGCCAGGCCCTGGAGAGGGCCACCGTGCTTGGTGCAGTGGAGCGGCAATGAAACAGGCAGGCCTTCAAGGAGATGGGCTGACACCGTGTTTGCCACGTGGGTGCAGGCATCGGAATGGCTGTGAGGACGGCGCAGGCCGGCAGGGTTTCCTTCCATTGTGCAGAGTCGCCATGGGCCGGACCGACTCGATAGCCCCAAACAGCAGCTCACACTCCTCTAGAAGCAGACGACCCCATCTCTCTCCTGGGAGGGCTGCTGACTCCCGATGCTCAAATGAAGAACTCAAGCCATCAATCAAAGGTCATGACAGGAGTCCACGAGACAAGGACTGCCTGTGCCCACACACCCAAGCCAGAGGGTAAGTCCGATGTTGGAATCTGCCATGAGGATGTCTCCATGTGGGAGGAGATTGTATGGTCTAGGCATGGGGTGAGGGAGAAGTGGAAAGTAATCACAGAAGGAGGGAGACGTGCAGAGAAAGGGAGAAAGAGGATTAGCTGAGAAAAGAGGGACAGAGAGAGCAAGGACCAGTGGGTCTCAGCGGAGTGGTCAGAAGACGTCAATGAGTCCTCAAGGTGCAGTTGACCTCTTCACCTTGGCTGTGGCCATTGGGGACACTTCCCAGGGTCCACTGCTGGTTTCTGTGTTAGTCTATTGACTAGAGGAACAGAGCCGGAGACACTCATATATGTTTGAGAGAATTTTACGCATCAATAAACATCCTGGGTCCAGTTCAAATCAAGTCCATAAGTTCGATATAAGCCCGCAAGGGTTACATTAGACCATGAATTCCTCCTGAGACTCAAACAGCATGTGCAATGATGACAAATGCAGGAAGATCACGGACTGGTGGTAGAAAGGCTTGTGGATCCAGTGGCAGTGCCCACATCACATGGCTCCTCCAGCTCTCTGAGTGTCTCAACTGCAGGAAAGTGAGTGTGTCCTGCCTTCAGTGAGCTATTTATCTCCTCACCTCCAAATGAGATCATCCAACTCCACCCCTTCACTCTTAAAACCCTCAAGTTGCAGTAGGTTATGTAACTACCACAGTTCCCATTAGTAGAAGGACCACTGCTGCTGAGCCCCATCTGCCCATTCGCTGATCTAGAAGGCTCCTCTCTGATCCAGGTAGGCCCATTGGCTTCAATCTCAGGATGGACACAGTCTCAGGATGCCTGTTTCCTAAGGGCTCACAGTTCAAAATGAGAGCTTAAATTGATCACCAACAATTCCAGTCCCTTTAACCCCCCCCCCCCCCATGCAGAACACCTCTGCTCTGTTGACTCAGGAGTGGCCATGAACTTGGCCAGGAAAAGTGCAGATAGAAGTGAGGGGTCACTTTCAGCCTCAACCTTTAGGAGCTTGTGCTAACAGTAACTGGGACCAGCAACATTCTAGACAGACGGACTCTGTCAGCCTGGAACCCTGAGTGTGGATGGGCTGACTGAGCCTCATCTCACCAGTGAGGAGCGCATCCCATGAGAGGGAACTAAGCCTTTGTTATGAGCCAGGCCTCAGCCATCTGTATTCCACATGGGCTAAATAAGAAATATTTTAAACTTTGTGGGGCCATACATTGTCATGACTACTCAAGTTCACTGTTGGAATATGAAAGGAACCAGAGACAATACGTAAGCAAATGAACTTGACTGAGTTCCAATAAAATTTTATGTACAAAAACAGACCGGTGCCTCAATTTGGCCTTTGGACACAACAGTAATTTTCTATCACCTGTAAGTAAACTCTCAAATTTGAGGGAGTCATAAGTTAACACAGCATTTTCTAGCCTGACTGGTATTTTTAACATTAATGTTTACAATAAATTGGTCATTAGAATTTGATTCTTTTGTGGCTCAGGCATCCATATTGACCAGGTTTGTGTAATCCTTTGACAGAGTCCCTGTGGCATAGTGTTTAGTGCTGAGCTGCTAAAAGCAAGGTCAGCAGTTCGAAACCCGTAGCCACTCCACAAGAGAAAGAGGAGGCCTTCTACTCCCATAAAGGGTCAGGATCTCGGGATCCCCGGGAGCAGTTCTAGCCTGTGCTAGAGGGTCGCGATGAACCAGACCTGGTGCCATGGCAGCAAGTGGATTCCAACTCAGAGAAACCCCGCGGGACAGGAGAGAGCTGCCCCAGGGTTTTCAACTCTGCACAACTTTCTAGAAACAGGGTCACAGCATCCTCTCGCCGAGCAGCAGGCGGCTTCGAATTGCCAACTTTGCAGTCAGCAGCTGGGCGCTTAGCCACTGGATGACAAAGGCTCCTAACTGCGTGTGTATAGGGCTTTTCCTTTTCAATTCTATTGGGCGAAATTAGTCCACTGCTAGGCTTATCACAGTGTGTGTGTGTGTGTGTGTGTGTGTGTGTGTGTGTTTCAACTAAGTTGAGTAGTTTGGGGCAGTGCAGAAGTCTGTCCTCTGTCTTTGCCAATCTAGCTGACATCATGATTTCTCCATCTGGGCACTATGGCCAATTGGGGCAGCGCTGTCTTGTGTAGAAACTGCCCTATGCATGGTAGGGGGGATGGCCAATCTCCTGTCTTCTACTTTCTGCATGCCAGTAACACAGCCAGACAGTGACAGCCAAAAATGCCTCCAGGTGCTGCCAACTGCACCCTGGTGGTGGGGAAGTGGGAGCATCACTCCTTGTTCACTACCTCGTCCTGCAGGTCCCCTCTGTGCAGTATTTATCAGGCTCCTCTCTGCACCAACTCCTGGCCTTTGCATCAAACGCATACAGTAAACGTGTGGAAACCTGGCTTCTGTTGGGTTTTTTCATTTTATGTCTATTAACACGAGTTCACTGCTGTCTACCAGTAAATGCTATCTGCTTTCCTTTCATCGGGGCTCATAGGTGAGCGACCTTCAAAAAGGTCATGAAAAAATGGAAAGAAAAGACATCGGAACATTCCCACACACTCATATATCTTGTCTCACCAGCACGGTGGAGGGAGAAAATTACTTTAAAATGATGGCATTTAATACTTGAAAACATAGATCTACTGTTATAAGAAGTTATTATTTTTGAAAGGGGGTGGGAGAAAAAGGTATCTGTTCAAGTTCAACAAAAATTAAAAAAAAAACAAACAACCAAAAACCTCCAACTCACTGCCATCAAGTCCATTCTGCCTCACAGTGACTGTGTTAGACAGGGTTCTCTAGAGAAACAAGACCAGGACCCTTATGATTTTATGTATGTTTATATAAACAGATACATTTACAGCATACGAAATAAACAGCTAATTAGGCTATAGAGCACTACAAATGCCTCAACTGGCAAGGCTGACTCCCTGCGAGACATCCCCGAGGAGAAGCCACATGGACCTGCCCCTGTGCAGCCCTGGATGCTGGAGAAGCCGCATGGAGACCCCTGCCAGCACTGGGATACTTACATCGCCACTGGTTCCAAAGACTTTCTACCCACTGGCCTGTGATCATCCTGCAGTCAGCGTCATTGCATGTGTTTTGTGAGATTGAGGAGGCCTTTGTTGATCGGTGTCAGACATATGGGTTAATGTCGGACTTATGAGCTTGGACTGGACGGGGTTGGGATGCTTTGTTAATGTACAATCACCCATTATATAAAGTTCTTTCGTACATACATAGGAGTTTCTATGGATTTGTTTTTCTAGTCTACCCAGTCTAACCCATTTGGAAATAAAACCAAGACACTTATGATTTTATATCTATTCATATAAATATATATACAACATAATAAATGAACAGCTAGGTAGTCTATAGAGCAGTACAAAGGGCTCAGTGCAATTTACTTCCATGAGATAGCTAATACACTGGCAGTCTTGAAAGTCTTGAATGCCACCAGGTGCAAGTCATGGAAGCAGGCAGCTGAGTCCTCTGTAGAGCAATTCAGGTAATCCAGCCACAGGCAGCAAACAGCAAGGCACGTCTCCAACTGTCAGCCAGATGACAAGGTCCGACAGTCCCCAGCTCAAGAGATGTATACTCCAGTAGTGTGGCGAGGCAGGTCTTGAAGGAACCTAAAACTACAGTGACACAGTCCACAGATTGGGTATCCCACAGGTAGTGTAGCTCATAAGTTGAGGCAGAGAACCAGCTAAGGTAGTCACACACTGGTCCAGTCATCAAAAAGCAAGAGACACACTATAGAAATGATCCCTGAAAGAGTGGGTTGGAAAGGGGGAACTGATTACAAGGATCCACATGTGACCTCTTCCCTGGAAGAGAGACAGCAGAGAAGGGGGGGAAGGGAGACTCTGGATAGGGCAAGATAGGACAAAATAACGATGTATGAATTACCAAGGGCACGTGAGGGACGGGGGAAAGGGGAGGGAGGGGAAAAAAAAAGAGGACCTGATGCAAGGGGCTTAGGTGGAGAGCAAATGCTTTGAGAATGATTGGGGCAGGGAATGTATGGATGTGCTTTATACAATTGATGTATGTATATGTATGGATGGTGATAAGAGTTGTATGGGTCCCTAATAAAATGTAAAAAAAGAAAAGAGGAGAAAAAAATGATTAGGGCAAAGACTGTACAGGTGTGCTTTATACAATTGATGTATGTATATGTATGAACTGTGATAAGAATTGTATGAGCCCCAATAAATTGTTAAAAAATAAATAAAGACAACTGTGGAACAGAAAAAAAAAGCAAGAGACAGAAAGGCAAGGCTCGCTGAACCATTTATCTTTTGCTCTTCAATTAAAGTCTGCTTTATTAATTCCACATGTGTTTATCAGCCTGGGTGATACAATAAACCTACCTATCACAATCCACCCCTATTGGTGGTAGCCCAGGAGTGGGGTACAACAAATCATAAAGATGGATAGTGGATGTTTTTTGACTTCTGCCTCATGGCAGTGTTTTTTCTTTGGTTAATCAGAAGCCAGATAAGTCCATGCAGTTTACTGAGTTGTTTTGTGGAAAGAACATAGGAAGTTAAAATTTTGATGATTATGTTTGGTTGTAGTCTTTGGTTATTCCTGTGTGAAATGGCAAAAATGAATGTTGTTCATGTATATTTTGAATGCAGGGGTAGAAATCGCCATTTGAATTTCTCAGAAACTGTGCTCCTTAAGGAAAAAGGTTGACAGAAGGTCAAAATGTCTTATCAAAAACCTGTAATTGGTTTGATGCTCTCAGAGTCCTTATTTCATATTTTTTAATAAATCGAATCGTGTAAATAAGATTTTAGATAAGCTACATAATGATTGAACTTGACTTTTTTAAGAATTTAGTTTAGTATCTGATTCTACTTTGTTCATACTGATTTCTTCTACTTATTATTTATAGAAATGATTTTGGGAAGTACAAAATAGACAGCTTCGACTGGACATCCCGGTACAGAAGGGTCACGGGGAAGAGATGAGCCAGTCAGGGTGCAGTGTAGCAATGGTGAACCATACAACTTTCCTCTAGTTCCTAAATGCTTCCTCCCCCACCACTATCATGATCCCAATTCTACCTTACAAATCCAGCTAGATCAGAGGAGGTGCATTGGTACAGATAGGAACTGGAAACAGGGAATTCAGGACAGATGAACCCCTCAGGACCTGTGGTGACAGTAGCGATACCAGAAGGGTAGGGGAAGGTTGGGGTAGAAAGGGGGATGACCCATTCTGCGGGTCATCAACAGCGTGGGTACTTGAAAGAGGAACTGGGAATGAAGATGGGCAAGAGACGCAGAGAATGGAGACAAGACAGGAGTCTGATCAAGTCTCATTTATTGAGCTGAGAGCAGAGGCTTAAATAGCCAGCGAAGGGTGGGCACCATTACGTCATATGGAAATAAGGTATAGCTGGGGTAGCCAATAGTCACGCACCTACCAAATAAGGAATACATGGTGGGCGATTGTGCTCAAACAGGTCCGCATGGTAATGAGGCATACCGGGCGCCTGGCAGACGTGCCGCCAGGTGTGTGTTGTCCAATGAGTGTAGTGGCAATCCTAGCAAAGGTCCTAGCAAAGGTCAAGCACCAATCCTAGCAAAGGTCAAGTAACTAATGACTGCAGGAGGAACAAGGGCAGGAAGACCACTAGGCACAATTTATATGACAGAAAACAGAGTAAATACATGAAGGTTGTATATGGCTTTTGATCCAGGGCTGAGAGGCATGCAGTTCCCTACAGGGGGAACCAATCACAAGGATCAACTTATAACCTCCTCCCTGGGGGATGGACAACCGAAAAGTTAGTGAAGGGAGATATCAATGTAAGATATGACAAAATAATAATTTATAAATTATCAAGGGTTCATGAGACAGAGGGGAGAGAGAGCAGAGAGAGGGGGGGAAATGAGGAGCTTATGCCATGGGTTTAAGTGGATAGCAAATGTTTTGAGAATGATGATGGCAACGAAATGTGCAAATGTACTTTACAGAATGCTAATAATTATATATATGTATATATAGATTTATACAGATAGATAGATATATAACAGAAGAAATAAACAGTTAATTAAATAATAAAGCAGTACAAATGGCTCAGTGCTACTCACTCCCATGAGACAGTTGTGAGGCACTGGCAATTCTTCAAGTCTTGAGGGCCGCCGGGCAGTCCTCTGTAGAAAAATTCAGACTATCTGGGCATAGGCAGCAAACAGCAATGCAGGTCACAAATAGTCAGCCAGATGACAGGGTCTGACAGTCCCCAGCTCAAGAGATGAAAATTCCAATGGTGTGGCAAAGCAGGTCTTGAAGAAACCTCAAATTACAGTGACACAGTCCACAGGTTAGGTGTCCCACAGGTAGTGAAGCTTGCAAATTGAGGCACAGAACAAGCAAGGCAGCTGCATACTGCTCCAATGGTCAGAGAGGAAGAGGCAAGAAAGGCGAGGCTCGCTGAGCCATTTATCTCTCTGCCCTTCAAATAATCCCACATGTGTTTATCATCCAGGTTGGCCCAATAAACTACCTCAATCAGAAATAGCTTTACATATAAGAGCATTTATATATTGTAATTAATTGCAATAATGTAATTATAAACAATGATCACAGTGATTTTACATATTTCTTGAAGTTTGTTCTTAAACACGCCCTGCCCCTTATCCTCCAGGCCCTGCTCACAACCGGAACTCTTTATCGACACATCCTGTTTACTTCCTGGAAGTTCCTGAGGTCAGAGCATAGCTCAGCCCTGCTCGTGGGTGTGCGTCCGTCTGTCTCCTCCATGGGTATGTCTCACACAGCTCATGCTTAGAGCACTCTCTCCATCGACCCTCAGTACTAATAGCAGGACCTTTGTTAATCTACACATCGCATCTGTGTGAATAAGAAAAACATGTTTCTTTCTCAAACTAGCTTACCTCCATCGGTCAGACAATTAGAAAACCCTGGTGGGACGGTGGTTACAGCGAAAGGCTGCTCACCAAAAGCCCATTGGTTCCCACCCAGCACGTACCTTGCAGAAGAAAGAGGTGGTCACCTGCGTGGGTAAATATTGTAGCCTTGGAAATTTTTAGGGACAGTTCCACTGTCCTATCAATACACTGTGAATCCTAATTTTGACGGCCTTGGATTTGGTCAGACTACTGATGCCAGAACCTTTTCTGCCCTCTGCCGAAGGATGGTTGTAGTCGGTTTACAAACAGGCTTTGTCTCAAATGTGAACGGCACTCCTTGGGTGAGCTTCCACGCCAAACAAAGAAACCTCTCACGGCCATGGGGGCGGCTCTGCTCACAGTGACCCTACAGAGCAGGGCAGAACTGCCCCGTGGGTTTCTGGGACTGTGGTCTGGAGCTGTTCATCTGGACGCGAGCAGCCAATGAGTAAGCACTGGGCAGCACAGCCTCCTGAAGTGGCCCTCAGGCCACGGTAGAAGCAGACACAGATGCCCCACGGCTGTGATGTTTATTCGCCCCGAGTGACCGTAGGCCTTCGAAGGCTGTAACATGTCACAGGAAGGGACAGCCTCGCCTCTCTCCTGAGGAAGCCAGGTAGCTTTGAATTGCTGACCTTGTGAGCCCAGCACTCATGCCTGGCCAGCACGGGGGGGTCCAGTCATACGTGGCGACCCTGGAAAAAGTAAACCTGTGTCCACTGCTATCCAATGGACAAAAGCACTGCTCCACATCTTGTCATGCAACCTTCACGAGAAGTACTACCCAGCCCTTTTCATTGACTTGCATGAGCTAAAGTCAAAGTCTGTGTTCTAATTCACGTCCTTTGTTCTTGTCACCCAGAGATAAACAAGGCCAGGTCCCTTCTGCTCTATCAGGATGCTCTGCTGTGTGGGGATGAGATAAGAGTGTAGACGTGGGAGTGGGGCGGGGGAGCAGAACACGGGGAAACCCTGCCAGGGTCACCCCACATCAGCTCTCCTGCCGCCTCAGCTCTCCGCGCTGCTGGAAGATGGCTTCTGGTTTCACACAGGGAACCCCGAGCTGCTGTGGGTCACACAGATCCTACAGTCTCCTTGGGGCATTTCTGCTGACATGGAAAGAGCCCGGGATGACAAGTCCAGCATGTACTGATCCTGAAGCCAGCCCCAGCCCATAGAGCGAGGTGACCTCCCGCCACTGTCTCTCCAAATCCGACTCTGCCGTCATCTCTGAAATACGGGTTTCTTCCTGCCTCACAGGTTGCTGTGGGGACTCGGTCACAGCACGTGTTGTATTCACTGTTCCTCTGACTCCCCAGACCCCATCCCTTCCCCCAACCACCGACAGGTCTCTCAGGTGTGTCCCCTGTCTTGGAGGGCACCGTTTCGACCCCGTGTGCTTTCCCACGCTCGGGGAGAGTCCCTGGAGCGAGCCTTCCGTGTCCTAGTTAGCTTGCTTCCTCCTGCTGTCCGTGGCCTCTGTCAGGCCGTTCCTCTCATTTCCTCCTCTGGCTGTTGATCCCCACGAGCGTCTTTCCTCTGTAACGGACTGTGTCCTAGCAGGCTGCTCATGTGTCAGGGACGTCAGAGTCCAGGGCTGATAGATACCCATTTCTCTAACTCTCCTCCTGTGGATAGTTTCACTGGTGATGGTGAGGCGCCAGTAAACTCATCGTCCAGCTGGCCTCCCTTCTCAGGCTCTCTCAGCCCCGGCAGTGGGTGCACTCCACCTGCGGGTGCTCCTAACCCATTGCTCTTGGAGCTCTGGAGGCTTCTCTGGGTCAGCTGGGAGCTTGAGCCCCCTTCTCTCAAATCCACCAGCACTGTGTCATCTGCTCGGGGCACATGCATGCATCAGTGTTCTATGGGGCATCGTTGATCACGGATTTATTCAGGATCGGAGCAAATAGTGAATGTGATTGCTAATGTTGTAAGCGGGCAAGATCAACCACACCACTGTATTAATTATTGACGCCTTTATGAAACAGCTGGACCGAGAGTAGGCTAGCACCCGGAAATCTCTCAATCCAGAAGAAAACAATTCCAAACCTTTTGTAATTCAGAATAGGGGGCTTGCCCAAGGGGAGGAACAGTCTAGTATTGGCCTTTTTATCAGGTCGACAGGGAAACGGGGTGGGGGGACAGCACAACTGCAGGTGCTGGTTCAAGTGCTTCCATCAGAGCGGGTATTTCTTGCTAACTGGACAGGCCAGGTTTAGAGACATCTCAGAAGGGTGAAGGTCAGGACCCACACACAGGGAGAGGAGGTCTGGTTCTGAGCCCCATTGGAAGTCACAGGGACTATCTGACTCTCTCCTTCTCCTGGGAGTCACCCCCAATCCTGAGATACCTTCAGTGTGAAAGCAAAGAAAGATGGCCTCTCTGCTATGCCTAGTCCACAGCGGTCCCTCTGCACCAGAGCGGTGGACTTTTGCCACGGGTAGGTTGGAGGTTCGGGATGAAGCGCAGGGATGGAAGTAGGGTCCTGGGAAGGCCCGTCTCTGTGCTGCAGGACCCTCAGAGAAGTGCATCCAGGACGAGAAGGGAGCTTGGTTCACACCAAGGGAATTTGAAGTGGCTGGAAAGCGGGCCAAGTCCAAGAACTGGAAGCGGAGTGTGCTTTGCCGGGGACAGAGCCTGGGTCAGCTGCTAGAGGGATGGTAGTGACAAGGGACCGACAGATGGTGGGCTTCCAGGTGGAAGTCACTTCAACAGACAGCAATGCAAAAAAATTCCAAGTAGAGTTCAATAGCACAATGGATCAGGACTGAAACTTTGTAAGATGAGAGTTGTGTGTGATGAAGTTTGGAACGTAGATCGATGCAGGTGGCAGCAAAGAAGCCTGTCTGAATGCCCAGATGGCTTTGCGGTCAAGAGAGACTTAAGAAGTTTGATGCAGTAGTTTCTGGTCAGGTGGACTGGTAAGAGAAGAATTTGAGCTTAAATTCTGAGCACCCCATTTTCAGAAGACCACGGATGACAGGGAACACTCCAAATCCCCACAGGGTCCCCACGTGGGTTAAGCCTATACTGAATTCACTCAGATCATCAGCCAAAGACATTAGTCTTGCCCTCAGGCAACGTGCAGTGGAAATGAATTATCTCCTCCCCTCTCTAGCCAGTCCATGCAGGGGCATTCTCTCTTGAGGGCTTGCCTGTGTGTCCCTGATGAAATCACCAACCTGGGGGTAGTACTGGGCTGGATAGTCATGAGTCATGCCTTACAGTCACACCCTGACTTCCCTGATTGGAGGACCCTGGGCCAATCATGTAAGCCCTTCTATCTAGCATCATGCACATGTGGCAATCGCGGTCCTCTACCTGCTTCTGCAGTCTCCCCTGTTACGGCGATGTATTGGTTCATCCATCCGTGGCAGTATCCTTTGTTCCATCCCTTATATAACAATCTTCCTGACTGTGACTGCTCAGATGCCATGGCGACCTCGTGCTGGTGGCCTCCCTCGTCCGGATGAGGCCTCTGTGTCCTCCTTGTCCCTTTGAAGATTTAATACATGTTCTCCAAGGAAGCCCTGGTGGCACAGGGATGACTAACGACAAAGTCAGTGGTTTGAAACCACCAGCTGGTCCAGCTGGACCGAGCAGTGCCTCTGACACACACAGGGCCAGTTCTACCTAATCCTATGCAGGGCACCACTGTGAGTCAGAATCCACTCAACAGCAGTGAGTAAGACATTTTCTGCTTAAATTATATTAGAGATTGGAGTCTTTTTTGTGCCCTAAGACAGAGACTAACTGTAGATGTGAACCCCTGGAAAGAGCTCCCTGCCCCTGGTTCATTACATCAAGGTGTACTGCAGAACCAGCTGCATGCTGACCGCTCTGTGAAGCCTCTGGGCCACTGGGCCCATGGTAGCTGTGGCTTCTGCAGGGCCACAGTTTCTGTCCTGGGAACTCCTACTGAATGGCCAAGGCTTTGCGATCCCAGAATTCAGCACAAAGCCTCCTGATATTCCCCACCGAATGATCCTTGGGCGGACATCGTGGAGAGCTGGTGCAGACAGGAAGCACAGAAAGGAGATGGATGGAAAGGGGACTGGGAGAGAAGAGCAAGGCTGTCCTGGGCTTGAGTGACCAAGGAACATACTTTGGTCTCATTAAGTGAAGCCTGACATGGGGGAAGGAGTGTTTCGGGAAGGAATTCAGTTCCTGTCAGATGCAGGGAGATTGAGTTGCCAGTGGGATATCCAGGGAGCAATGTTCCCTAGGAAGTGGGGACTTTTCCTTTCCCCAGAGCATCCCGAATAACTCATTCCTGGATCCTTCTGTCTTTCAGAAAGGACTTTTGTGCTGTCCTTCAAGGGAAAGTCTCAAGAAAGAGGTAAATACCGAGCGGATTTCTAGCACCTTCTCAGCCACCATCCTGCAGGCTTTCCACTCACCTCCCAGCCCTGAGTGTCCCAACTCGGAGTCACCTGCCCATGTAGGCACTGCACACCTTTGCCGGCTGAGTCAGCCCAGTGCTCCATGTACCTGCCACCGCCCCGCTAACGGGGAGCAAATGGCCAAGAAGGGAAGTGCGTGCATGTCAGAAAGAGGTCTCATTGCATGTATGACCCCAAACCAAAGGGTCCCGGAATGGAGGGGGCTGGGCTGTGTGGAGAGCAGCCACCACGTTGAAGGAGACCACGTGGTGAGAAAGGGTCATACGGTCGCTTCTCCACGAGTGTCCACCCAGAGCTGCTCAGTTCAGTTCAAGCCCCTTCACCACTAGCGCTGCCCAGCATGGCCTGAGAGCCGCCTGCTGGTGACAAGCGCCATCAAGGACTGGCCGGGACAGGGCTCCCCTGAAACTTCTCTGCTCGCTTAGAGGCAGCTCCAGATAGGAGTCCCCTCGTGAGCTGCCCATCACTGTGACTTCTAGCCAGGGCAGGGTGCCTCTCACGTCTTGCCATGAGACAGTCCTGCCCTGGCATGTGTCTGTCAAAGTTCATAAAGCAATGGGTTTCCACAGCCTTCCCCCGCAACGACGTCCTTCCATGCTGATTTGCAGTACCCCGGGGGTCACGTGCTGGACTGCATCTCAAAAACACCATGTGCCTGCCTCTTGGGAGAAAAAAACGGAGGCTTTCTGTGGAGAGGCCTTGACTCGCCGATCAGTCAGTGAGAAACCACCAGGGTGTGAGGCCAGGAGAGCTTTAGGGAGCTTGAGCTAGTAGCCTTGTAGAGGAAAGGGGCTCACAGGCGTTTCTGTAAACCTGTAGGTCAGTGACCCGTCACTGATTCTAACCCACCCCAGCTCAGCTGGAGAAAAGACCTGGTGACCTGCTCCTGTAAAAATCGACAGCCTGTAGCAACGATGAAACATACAACTTTCCTATAGTTCTTAATTGTTTCCTTCCCCCCACTATCATGATCCCAACTCTACCTTACAAATCTGTCTAGACCAGAGCATGTACACTGGTACCGATAGGAACTGGAAACACAGGGAATCCAGTACAAATGATCCCTTCAGGACCAGGGGTGAGAGTGGGGATACCGGTAGGGTGGAGGAGGGGTGGGGTAGAGAAGGTGAACCGATTACAAGGATCTACATATGACCTCCTCTCTGTGAGACGGACAACAGAAAAGTGGGTGAAGGGAGACGTCAGATAGTGTAAGATATGTCAAGATAATATTCTATAAATTATCATGAGGGAGGGGAGAGAAAGGAGCAGGGAAATGAGGAGCTGATGCCAGGGGCATATGTTAAGAGCAAATGTTTTGAGAATGATGATGGTAATGAATGTACAAATGAGCTTTATACAATTGATGTATGTACTGATTGTGATAAGAGTTGTATGAGCCCCTAATAAAATGATAAAAAGAAATCAACAGCCTAGGATGGGGTGTACTGCTTAAGAGTTGGCCTGCAATCCTCATGGTCAGCAGTTCGAAAGCACCACAGCTCTACCAGAGAAGCACCAAGCTTTCTACTCCCATAAACAGTTACAATCTGGGAAACCCACTGTGGGTCTCTGAGTCAGCAGTGACTTGATGCTAGTGCTTTTGGGGTTCCTGGGCAGGGCACCCTATGAGGAAGTTCTACTCTGTCATTCAGGGTCCCTCCAAGTTGGAGCCAACAGCCCACTACAGGGGTTTCCAAATGTGGCCCTTGCAGCTCACACCCCAAGAAGTGACCACTATGCCACTAGGGCTCCTCTTGAGGGTTTGCAGAACCGAGTAAACCCAGCACAGAGAGAGCCCTGTAAAGGACCAGCGAGCCAGAAGTGGCAGCTGCTCGCAAAGAGCACGCGCCGCTAACTGGTGACAAAGGCAGTGAGTAACCCAACAAGAGAAGAGCAAGTCCTGGGGGTGGTAATGGCCATCGTCCAGGGCATCTGCTTGCTGCCAAGGGAGGTGGACCAACTCTCAACTCAAAACTGCCTTCAGCAGTGGAATCACACAAGAGAGACCAAGGTGCCACTCACACAAGGTGCCACTCACACAAGAGAGACCAAGTGAAGCTGTGTGCTACTCACATGCGGAGGGTGTCTGCGACGACAGAGCTGACTTGAGCCAATCTGAGAACGGCTTGTGTGTAAGGAAAGGGAAGGAACCAGGTGTCCTATGGTGAGGGGCGGGGCCAGAGTCAGGACTCCCACTTTGCCTGGTCCCAAAGGAAGGACCATTGAAGCTTTTGTAGTGACTTGCCTGGATGTGGGGCCCGAGGGAGAGAGGGCCAGTGGGCACAGGGTGCCCGAGGCTTTATTCCAGAGGCGAGTGTGGACTCCTTTGTCTATTTTCTTGCCAGTGCTTATTGGCCTCACTGCCTGTGCTTGTCTGGGTAGACTAGAGAAACCAATTCATAGAGACTCAGATGTGTATAAGAAAGAGCTTTATATACAAGAGCAAGTGAACATTGAGAAAATATTCCAGTCCAGATCAAGTCTATAAGTCTGATATTAACCCATATGTCTGATACCAATCTATAAATTCCTCTTCAGACTCACGCAACACATGCAATGATGTCGAATGCAGGAAGATCACAGGCCAGTGGATGGAAAGTCTTGTGGACCCAGTGGCAGTGGAAGCATTTCTAGCATATGTCTATGTGTCTTGTCTCCAAGAATATATTGCAGGGAGTGAGTGTGTGTCCCACCTCTATCAAGCTATTTATCTTGAAGGTGCCTCCAAATGAGGTCAGCAAGCTGCGACCTGATTAACAGGTTAGACTTTACCCATCCACTCTTAAGTCTCAAATTGACAACAGGTTATGTAACTACCACACTGCCCCTCCAGAGCAGGGGTGGGGGAAGTGCATGGAACTCTGGACTCGACAGAATCTCAACCAGGGAGGCAGGGGAAGATCCGTCTAGGGGTCCAGGCCACAATGGGGAATGACCAGAGTGCCGGCCCCAGGGAAGTAGCAAAACACTGGCAAGTTCAGAATGGAAAGGTCAGAAACAACCCACCCACCCATCCACCTACAGTCTGTGGTAGAGTGAGGATGGGTAGGGAGGTTCCTTGATGAAGTCCTGGGGTCCTGTAAGGGGCACGAGGTGTGTTCTGGAAGTTCAGCCCCTCCATGCATAAGGAGGGAATGGGCAAACATGTTCATTCCTCAGGCCCTTGTCCAGCACTCTTGCTTGTGTCATGGACAGTGGTGGAGGTGGGCAGGATTCCCCCCCTGAGATGGAACGGATGACCACCAATCTCATCTCTGTCTCTTCACTGCCCACTTCCTGCCTTTTTTGTGCCCGCTGTCCATAACTCAGGGGACAGAGCACAGCGGACTGCACAGGAATGTGGGGGAGCCCCTGACTATCTGTCCTGTAGAGAAAAACCCTTGGGTGTGAGAAACATCCCCTGGAAGCTGCCCCATACTTTCTGCCTCCTGGAACCAGCGCTCCTGCTGGGGAGGGCGGGTCTTCTCCCTGGAGTTCCCTAGAGTCTGTCTTCTTCCCACTGTGTGTCCCTGAGCCTATTCTGTCCTTTCTGTCACTCTGAAGGGATTAGGTTTAGGACCTGCCTTGCTCATTAGCACAACATAGAAAGAGCTTATTTCCAACCAGGCCCTTATTGGCAGGCACAGTGTTGAGGATTCACACATACATTGGGGAGAGGGACAGCAATATAGTCAGTTCATAACAAATCCCTGATTGCTCTTGAAACCACATGGCTATTCTTGCCTCCTGCTCCATTGCTCAGGGGAGGGTCAAGTTCATCCCCCATCATGGTCAGGGGACATGGTCGGTGTCTGCTAGGAGGACCAAACAGTGTCCAGGGCTCCAGGGCACCTCAGATTCCAGCGCTGTTACCCCCTCCCAGGCAGCCGGCCAGCACGTGTGTGAGGTGTGCTGCCAAGGCGGACAGCTGCTGAGCTGTGACACCTGCTCCCGCACCTTCCACCAGGACTGCCACGTGCCGCCCTGCGAAGCCCAGAGGTCAGTGCGCACCCCTGGCCTCAGGCCCCAGTGCCTGTGCCTTGGCCTCCGGGCGCTCCTCCCAGCTGGGAAGGAGCAGGCTGACGCAGGAGGGGTAGAGTTCTCAGGGCAGAGGGAGCAGCAGGACTTGGGGTTCAGTGAGGGTGGGGCTTCAGTGGGATTCATTGGGCATGAGGGTTCAACAGGGACAGTGGTTCAGTGGGTGTGGGCATTCAGTGGGGATTGGGGTTGAGTGGAGTCGGGGTTTAGCAGGGAAGGTGTTCAGCAGGGATGAAGTTTCAGCGGGGGTGGGGTAGCAGAAGCTGGAGTTCCTCTGGTGTCACTGATGCTCCTGTGGGGCTCTGAAGCTGCAGGTGTGACCCCAGGGCCCATATGCATGGTGACCCCTTCCAAGTCCCCCTGTCATATGACCCTTTCCTGTCTGTCTCCCTCATCTCACTGAGCTGCTAGGGTCCCACATCCCCAAGGGATGATAGCACTCAGGCCACCCCTGTGACCCTAGGCACAGGGGAAGGAGAGCCCATCCCTCTCCTGATGCTTTACTCAATGGACTGACACCTTGCTGTGACCAGTGAGGGGCAGGTCACAGGCTAGAGACCCCATGGTGGAGTTTTGGGCAGAGTGGCTTCTATACCCCTCTGAGTGGTGTACCCACAGTGGAGCCACTTGACTGTTGCTGAAAGCGGGGACCCTTTCTGCCCGGCCTTTCAGGAGCCCCTGGAGCTGCACGTTCTGCGGCATGAAGGGGTCCTCAGGAAGCTCCCAATGTCTTCAGAACTGTGAGATCTTGGAGAAGCAGATGCCGCCTAGAGACCAGCTGGTGGGTTGCCTGTGAGCCCCAAGCCTCCTCCTTCATCTGCAGAGGATCATGGGTGGGGGGAGGTCACCCCACAGTTGCTGCTGGAGTCTTGCTGAGATGCTGGCCATGCAATGCCAACAGAGGGAGGACGGGTCAGCCCATCCCTGGAGTTTCCACACACCTGGTCGGCAGACATGACTCCTCCCACTCCAGGGCCGAGTGCAAGTCTAGAGTCGCATCCTCCAAGGCACCCTGCACACGGCTCCTTAGAACCCGCTCCCCATTTGATAGAAATGTGAGTTCCTCCTCCTGAAGGCCTACTGCCATCCACAGAGCTCCTTCTTTGCAGACACACCACAGAACGTAAGTCACATCTGAGGATTCTCAGCCTTGGGTGCTGTTAGCCAATGGCCTCTTAGTCCCTGAGGCATAAGGCTCCCAGGAACAAGGGCAGACAGCTCTGCCCTTTCCGGTACCATCCCCAAGGCCCTTGTGGTGTCTCGGGCTTACACTGGAGGATGTTCAGAAGTAGATGCCCAGCCTCTCCTTTCTGGAGTACTTGAGTCTGAAAATGTTGACGGGGTTGGTCAGTGCCACCAAATTCCATACCAAGCTCACTGCCCGGCGCCCCTTCCTACTCTCAGGGACCCTGGAGGACAGGGCAGTGTTAAGGCTTAATAGAATAAAATATTTTGTCTTAAGTTACTCCATTTTGAAAAGCGTAAGTGCCACCCCCCATTCTAAGAGAGGTATGTTATTTTAGAAAAGCAAGTCACTGTGACCTTGCTTATATTCGCTTGTAAATGTAAGCAAGAAGTCTTTCAAGATCATCTGGTCCAAGATAAACTGAGCAGGACGTGCTGAACTACCCGCATCCCTGTTGTCTTGTGTAAACACCCCTTCCCATTCCTTGCTCTACCCCCCTCGCCTTGCTGGTTTTAAGTGTATAAAAGGGAAAGAAAAATTTTGCCGGACGCTCCAGCTTTGGACCCTGTGTGGCCATGCTGTAGCCCAAATCCGGATTTGTCTTTTTGTCTTTCTGTAATAAAGTTTTGCTTCGTTACTTTGCAGCTGCTTGTGGGTCAGTGGTCTATGTTGGGCGCGACTCCGTAACAGGCAGGACTGCATCCTTTGGATTTCTGAGACGGACTGTCTTTGCAGGGCTCAAAAGCCTCCTCTGTCTCTAAGGACCCTCCCTGGGCTGATGGGTGGTGGCTGCCCTTTAGGGGCATTGGCCTGGCATCCACCAGAGTCTTCAAATATGTTACCAGGTAACCCCTACTCCTCAGGACCCATCCCCAGCACCCCTCTGAAAAGGCATGCGCCCCCATCTGACCTCTGACTTTACAGAGATAGAAGGGGAATGAATCATCATCAGCCCAAGGCTGATTCCTCTGAGGCTGTGATCAGACACAGCTCCACCCCACTGTTCTTCTCCAAGCCCAATACCCACCATCCCTTCACGCCCTGCTTGGCTGAAGCAACGTGGTCGGCCTTGGGACCACGGTGGGGCTTTTCTCTTCTGTCCTCTGGGGTCTCAGGCGTGGGAATCAACAGTAATAGTTGTGATCTCAAGAATTCAGCTTTGGGGATTGCTTTGAATTCAGCTGTGGGGATTGCTTTGGTTTGGTTGTGCTTTCTGGCAAGTGGCCCTTAAAGTGGGCTGTGTGTTTCATTTGTGATGTTAAGATGAGCCAGCAGGTCCATGATCACCCTGACCCATCCATCTGTCCTTCATCCTCTGTCCACCTAATAAATTGAGCGGCCCTGCTGACTGTTGGTGTGGTAAGTAGATTTCAGGTCAAATTAAATCTGTAACAAAGTGTAGGGGTGGAATCCAACCTGTCCATCAGGCTACAGCCTCCTGTTGGGTGTGACATTCTTATAAGGGCGAAACTGGGACCCTCTCCTCTTTCTCTAAACCCTTTCTTCTCCCTCCTCAAGGGAATTTCTCTGGAACTCCCTGTCTGCCTCAGGAGTGAACCCATGTGGCCCACCTGACCCTGAGTGCTATCATGTTTCCACCCAATCTGGATCCAGACAACTCTGTACCCACTGGCCTGCGATCACCCCGCGATCTCCTGTCCCTCTTTCTGTGCCATGCCTCTGCAGCTACATGGGTCTGCAGAGGCCCCAGCTAGCATCGACCGACGGAGCTGAGTTGGACTGGGCGAGAGCATCTTCTTAAAGTAAAATTACTTCGGAAGATTAAATTCATCCTTGTACATCGATGAGTACATGCATTGTTTCTCTAGACAACACAGCCTAACACAGTTGCCCAAACTCGCTACCTCTGGAGGAGTTGCAACTTGAAGCCATCCAGAGTCTACTCTTCCTTCTGTGTTGATGAATGCAAACCCCACTGCAAACGGTTCCTGCAGCAGCACTGCATTCCACTGTGAGACAGTCTGAATGAGAAAGGCGAGGTGACGGCTCTGTTCTCCCACTGAGTGCTGTACAACAGAGTGAGTCGGTCTCCTATCCAGTTGATTCAGACTCAGAGCCTCCCTATGGGACACAATAGAACTACCCCTCTGGGTTTCTCAGACATTAAATCTTTATAGGAGCAGACAGCCTCATTTGTCTCCTGTGGAGGGACTGGTGGTTTTGAACTGCTGACTTTGCAGGCAGCAGCTCAGTGCATAACCACTATATCAGCATGACTGCCTCATCAGTTCCCTACCATCTGCTGATGGTGAGCCGATTTGAGGCTTGGTAATATGCAGGTCTAGTTGTTCCCACGCCATTTGTTGGACAGTAAGTCCCTGCTCCATGGATCGTCTCCCAGGGATTTGTCAGCTTTTCCAGCCCCATGAGCTAGCGGCCTGCCATCTGACCTGATGAACCAGGGTTGTCAAGAGGCAGCTATGTGAACAGAACAAGGGAATGCCACACGGTTTAAAATGGAGAAAGGCGAGCATCGATGTTGTCCCTCACCACACGTATTCACTAGGTTTGCTGAACGAAGAACCCAAGAAGCTCGATTAAATGAAGAAGAGTGTGGCATCAGGATTGGAGGAAGGCCTTTGTTAACAACCTGCAGTGTGCGATGACACAACCTTGCTGGCTGAAAGTCAAGAAGACTCGAAGCCCTTGCTGATGAAGATGAAGGCTTGTAGCCTTCGCTGTGGATTACAATGCAGGAAAGGACGACCAAACCCTCACCAGTGGACCAACGGGCAACATCAGGACAAATGGAGAAAAAGCTGCAGTTGTCCAGGATTTTCCTTGGTTGGATTCATATTCAATGCTCATTGAAGCAAGAGATCAAAAGATGTCTTGCAATAGGAAAATCTCCTGCATAAGACTTTTTGTGGTATTGAAAAACAAGGATATTTCTCTGAGGACTAAGGTGTACCTGAGTCAACCATGGTCTCTTCAATTGCTTTATGCACATGAAAGTTGGACATTGAGTAAAGAAAAGCAAAGGAGAATGGATCCATTTGAATTCTGGGGCTGAAGGGCAGTATGGGAAGCAGCAATGACTGCTGAAATGAAACTTGCTCTGTGTGGCAAGACAGACAACCAGAGTGCTCCTAAGAGCCAACGGTGGCAAGACTTTGTCTTCCGTACTTTGGATGTGTGGTCCAGAGAGACTAGTCCCTGAAGAAGGACTTCGTGACTGCTAAGTGGAGGGGCACTGGGAAGACGGAAGGCCCCCAATGCGTTGGATTGACAGTGGTCACACACCGCTGCAAGCATAGGAACACTGGGGAGGGCGGCACAGGCCCAGTAGGGTGTCATTCGGTTGTGCACGGGGTCGCTATGGGTGGGAGATGACCTGATGGCACCTAGCAACAGCAACAACCCTGCAGTCTTGCGAGTCAGGAGACGGCTCTCACCTGACCCACACCTGGGGCTCTGCAGCTTCTACAACCGCATGGGCCATTTCCTTGAGTCAAATTTCTCTCTCTACTATTTTTTATATACAGGGGCGATCTGCACCTCCAAAAACCCACAGACAAATCTCTCCAAAGCTATGTACTTATTTATTTAGTTTTTGTTTTTTTAACAAAACAACCTAATCACCTTCAAAGTACTCTCTATTATACTTAATCCATTTGTCAAATCTGCGGTTCCATTCTTGGAAACTTTTTTTCAAGCTCATCTGTTTGGATGGCTGACAGCACCTCCCATGTTTTTTTCACCTCTTCTAAGTCGTCAAATTGCTGTCCGTTCTTGCCCCTCTTCATTGTCATTTTTGGAACCAAAAAGGAGTTGTACTGAGCGAGGTTAGGTGAGTAAGGGTGTGTGGCAGGAGAAGCATGTTGTTTCTTCTTTTGCCACAATCTGGCACACGGAGATGCCTGTGTGAGCAGGGCATTGTGCTGGTGGCAAACCCAGTCCCTGGTGCCACAAGTCTCAGGCCTTTGTTGTCACACCTGCTATCTTTTCAGAACCTCTAAATAGAGAGTTTGATTAACAGCCAGACCTGGTGGATGGACTGAACTCCAAATGCACTACAAGTCGACATCTTAGTCCATTCTGAAAGTTGACAGACGTCCAGCACAAGGTTTGTCATCAATCCCCATTTCATCTTGTTTCAAACAGGAAAACCCCTCACACACTTGAGCTTTTCCCACAGGGCTGTCCTTGAAAGCTGTGTGCAACATCACAGGTTTCTACAGCATTTTTCCCGAGCAGGAAACAAAGTTTCGCAGCCCCACGCGTTTCTCTTAAATCAGCCATCACAAGAAACGAGGTTCCAGTGAAACTGCTTTACAAAAAAAATTACCCTGTGACCAGAGAGAACCTTCCCAGGAGACACCACTGGGTGCACTAACTCAGAGCAAGCTTTTGGATGCTCTCCTAATAGGAAAAAAATGTGGTGTTTTGGGGTACGCCCCTGTATTTCGGTTTCACTCCTCTAGAAAACCCAGCAGAAGACAGGGAGCATGGCTTTATAAGCTTTGATTGGACACAGCCGAGGCCCAGGCCGGTCCCCATGGCAACCCATGAGAAGCACACCTGCCTGTGCTGGACACTCACACGGAAGCTCACGAGGGGACCCCTACCTGGAGGCGGCCTCCAAGCGGGCAGAGCAGTTTGAGGGGGGCCTTGCGTTGGCCAATCCAGGATGGCCAATAGTCACCGGCAGGAGGCCCGCAGGCAGCACTAACAGTGAAGGGGCGGGAACTAAACGGAGCAGCTCTGGGTGGACGCTCACGGAGAAATGACCCCTTCTCACCACGTGAGCTCCTTCGACGTGGTGGCTGCTCACCATGCAGCCCTGTGCGCTCCATTTGGGCCCCTCTGGTTTGAGCCACGCAGCAGCCAGACCTCTTTTGGACACGCTCGCGCTTCCCTTCTTTGTCATTTGCTCCCGTCCTCCATCCTCTATCAGCGGGGTGCGAGCAGGTGCTTGGAGCACTGGGCTAAATCGGCTGTCAGGAAGGTGCAGTGCCTACATGAGCCTGAGAGTTTCACTTGGGACCCCCAGGGGCAGGAAGGTGAGTGGAAAACCTGCGAAAGGGTGACTGAGAAGGTGCTGGAAATCCCCTTTCTTGAGTCTTTTTTATTTTTCAAACACAAAGTAACCATTCATGCGGCAGAACAGCCAGAATGTTCCTTAGAAGCCACGGTGGCAGACGTTGCCTCACGGGCTTGGGGCGTGTTGTCGGGGGAGACAGGGTGGCAGACTCGGTGAAGTAAGGGGCAGTGAAAGGGAGGCAGACCCTTGACAAGCTGGTCCACCCCAGGCTGCAGAGATGGGCTCAGCCATGAGCAGAGTGGGGAGGAGGGTGCGGGACTGGCCGTGTTTCTGTCTGTGGTGCAGGGGGTGGCTGTGAGTGGTTGCCTATTGCACCACCCCGAACCACAGCAGGTGCAGGGATGGACTGGAGACAAAAGCAGTAAGAGGCATGAACCCTCCCCTCACGGGGCTCACAGTCCAGTTGAAGCAGACACACCATGAACAGGCTACAATGGCCAAGCCCCAGGGAAGGCAGAGGGGCTGCAGGGATTGGTGCTGGTGAGAGGATGCTGGGTGGGCTTCCCAGAGGCAGTGTGGCTGGAGGGGGAGGTATTCCTCAGGGGAGGGCAGGGGGAAGCACGTGAGCATGCAGCACCCTGAGAGGGCGGACCATGGCACCCCGTGCTGAGTGGTACCGTGCAGGGCAGGAAGGGAGAGGGGATACTAGGTCTGCATGACCCTGCAGGACAGAGGGGAACCACTCCCCTGGTGTGCCCAGACTGTGACTCTTTGATTTGTATTTGTTGCATGGACATGAGTCCCATAAACCTACAGCCCCACCCCACCGCCAACAATTACAAAATAAAACACAGAAAGAGCTCAATCCAGAAGAAAGCAGAAAGAATTTAAAACTAGAGTAAATTTTAAACTCATTAGAACCAATCATCTGGCTGAGTGGCTGGTGGATTTTTACTGTGGGCCTGGGAGGTGGCAGGCCGCCTAACCCACCAGAGCACAAGGCGCTCACACCTTGGTTGGGCTGAGGACTGTCCTGTGGTCATGGGTGCTGCTCCGCCCGGGATTTACTCAGGAGGCAGCATCGTTCCAGTTCGGTAGTCAAAGCTGCTGAGATCCACCATGCTACCTAGAGCCCTGGTCAACTGAACTTTGCTCCTGAACTTGACCCCACTGGGGCTGTAATAGTAGACATCGCTCCTGCCTGCACTGAGCCCCGATTTCCGGATCACTTCTTCCCTCTTCCATCCAGGGGGAAGGGCTGGGCAGTCCAGCCCCTTCCTGCTCTCTGGGAAAGGGACAGGCTCCCGCTGGGGAACTCCCTGGCAACCTTTGCTGTTCACCCTGCCACTGCTGCTCTTCTGGTCACCAAGGTCAATGCTGGCACGAGGGGGACTGCGGCGATCATGATCTTGACCCGGGTCAGGTCCACAGCCACGGTCACCACCCTGCGTTCCTTCTCCGGCACTCCTGCGATCTTGGTGTGCAGGCTCCACCATGGAGGCCCCCCCAGCACTACTGCCACCCTCTGCGCTCTCGCTTTCCAGCTGCTTCCTGGCAGGATCTTGTGAAGGACAGAGCAGAAGTCCTTTCTGAAAGAGAGAAGGGATCCGTGGTTGAAGTTACTCTGGATGCTCTTCGGGGAATGGAAAAGTTCCCACGTCCCAGTGAATGTTTATGTGTGGACAGAAAACTTAGCCCCCTCCCCCATCCCTCTACATCCACTCCTGAAGCGTTCACCCCAAGAATAGTTGTGTGGATATTATCGGGGGTTGTTGTGATGGGTCCTGGGGTCGTAAAGACTAGTCCACGCTGTCTAAGCCCCCAGGACACACTGACCATGGACAGAGTGGCCCAGGATGCTGCACAGAGGGGTCTGCATGCAGCTGGTTCTGCAGTGGAACTTCGTGGGAGGGGTGGGGTGGCAGGGAGGGGGGTGGATGGGAATCCATCACCCCATCAGCAGAGGAGGCCTCTTAAATCTTTCCTGGCAATAAAATCCTCTGGGCATTCAGACAAGCTCCGTTGCTGCCACCTGCATCGATCTACGTTCCAAACTTCATCACACACAACTCTCATCTTACAAAGTTTCAGCCCCCGATGATCCATTGTGTTATTGAACTCTACTGGGAATTTTTTTTCGCATTGCTGTCTGCTGAAGTGACTTCCACCTGGAAACCCACCATCTGTCGGTCCCTTGTCACTACCATACCTCTAGCAGCTGACCCAGGCTCTGTCCCCGGCAAAGCACACTCCGCTTCCAGTTCTTGGACTTGGCCCGCTTTCCAGCCACTTCAAATTCCCTTGGTGTGAACCAAGCTCCCTTCTCGTCCTGGATGCACTTCTCTGAGGGTCCTGCAGCACAGAGACGGGCCTTCCCAGGACCCCACTTCCATCCCTGCGCTTCATCCCGAACCTCCAACCTCCCCGTGGCAACTGTCCCCCTCTCTGGTCCAGAGAGACCGCTGTGGACTAGGCATAGCAGAGAGGCCATCTTTCTTTGCTTTCACACTGAAGGTATCTCAGGAGTGGTGGTGACTCCCAGGAGAAGGAGAGAGTCAGATAGTCCCTGTGAGGGACTGAAGGGTGACCTCCAAAATGGGGCTCAGAACCCGACCTCCTCTCCCTGTGGGCTGGCCCTCTTGGGGAACAGGGCTTTCTTTGCTGTGTTCATGAGGTCCTCCCAGGATGGGGTGGCTCCTGTCTTAGCACATCTGAGTTGTACTGAGGGCCCAATAGACTGAGCAGCAAGCACAGTCAGGGTGGGGCAAGAGAGAGGGCAGGGGCCACACACACACACACACACACACACACACACACAGAGAGAGAAAGAGAGAGAGAGAGAGAGAGAGAGAGAGAGAGAGAGAGAGAGAGAGAGAGAGAGAGAGAGAGAGAGAGAGAGCCTTCCCTCGAGCCGGGGCCCTGAAGTCAACCTCTAGTCTCCTGCAGGGGTTCTTTAAAACCATCTCTTTCTGGCAGGGGCCCTAGGGAACACACAACCTCAGTGTGATGTATTGAAATTTGGCCTTGGCACAATAAGAAGCACTTTTTTCTTTTTGAAGTCCAGCTCCCAGTGTCAGCTTCCTGAGCATTAATGACCCCGGAGTGGCTTCCCTATCCCAGGAGCAGTTCCCAGGAGCAAGAAACAAAGGAGCTCACCTCGCTTCATCCTTTCTTTGTGTAAGACTCCTTCTGCCTCCCCGCAGGTCACGGGCAGCTTCAGAGAGTGGATGCCCACAGCTGTACCTTCTGGCCTTTCTGAAACTAGAATGGAGTGTTTTAGCTTCTCTGAGTCTTCCTTCGGTCTCTCCCCTGCCCCCTGCCCTCCAGGCCACTTCCATGAGGATTACAGAGGAAGAAGAACTGGATACTGTGGGATGATCCTCAGCCCCGAGAAACTTGTGCCCACCTGGAGGCTCTGGTGGTGCGGTGGGGCAAGCTGTTGGGTTGCTAACCGGTAGGCTGGCAGTTCAAACCCATCAAACTATGGAGTCCAGATGAGAGAGGAGGGACCCCTCCAAAGTAAGGGTTTGGGGGCTCCCCGCAGAACCTGAGCATGCTCAGTCATGGAGGGTCAAGGTCAGTCAGCAAAGCTAAGCACGGGGGCCTAGGTGTATTGTTGCTCTTGCAAGAAGTGGCTGCCACCATTCGTGTCCAGCCCCTGAAGTGGCTAGTGGGTGGGACCTGTCCCCTGAAGCCCCACATGTAGGTTTGCCCTCCTCGCTCTGTCCCTGCCCAGCAAGGGTGCATGAGTCATAATCTGCATTGAAGGGGAGCTGGGCTGCTGTGGGTCCCCGATCCGGGTGATCCCTCAGCACACTCAGCATCTCCAGTCACTGTTACAACCCCCACGGAGATTGTTGTGGCCAGGACCTCCTTCTACAGTTCTCTGTGTTCATTGAAATGCCTTTCTCATTACATATGTTCACACCTAGGAACCAGCTGCTACTGAATTGATTCTCGCTCTTGACCGTCAGGTGTATCAGAGTGGAACTGTGTTCTATGGTTTTATGGAAATATATTGACAGGCCTTTTTTTTTTTTCTCTCCCCTAAGTGCCTCTGGATGAACTCAGACCTTCACCTTTTCAAGTTTCTGCTGTAACCGGTTTGATGTGAATTTTCCTGGGCCGGGACTCTCAGTGATTTGGCAGTTTACTTACTCAGTCCATTGAGTTAGTTCTGTCTCACTGAAAGTCTATGGCACAGGGTAGAAGTGGCCCTGTGGCCTTCTGAGTCTGGAATTCTTCATGAGAATATGAAGCCTGATCTTTCTCCCATGGAGTGGCTGTTGGTTTCCTGTTGCTGATCTTAAAGTTAATTGCTCAACGTGTAACCACCCAGACCCAGGAATCCTCCAGCATCTGGCCTAGCACAATGTAATCCTCTCCATAAGGGAATCTGCTATGAACGGCCTTCATATGCAAGATGATTAGGTTCACTGGAATCCCTTATTCAGGTTACAGCCCTGATGGTCCTGAAAGGAAGTCTTCTTAGGGGTATGGCCTACTTCCGGTATAAGCTGCTAGAAAGTTTGCTGGCTTTTGCTGAGTCTGCATGCTGCATCTGGCTCAGTGGCGTCCAACTCCTTGAACTTGAGCCAATGACTTGCCATATTGCCTGCCAACCCTGGGAGTTAAGGGGCTGCCATCTGATCTGCCAACCTGGAATGCATTCTGCAGCCAGTAGCTGGTGACCCCCCCTGCTGGTCTTGGGTAAAGTAGCCCTTGCACCTATATGAGTCAGAGGAAGCTTCCAGCCTAATATCTGAACCACAGGCTTGGATCCTGCCTAGGCTTGTCCTTTGCCATGTCTACAACTTTGTGAGCAATGGTTTGATATTAATTCCTCTCGATATTTACATGTATAGGTGTCATTGGTTTGATCTCTCTAGAGGACCCAAAGACAGCTGCAAAGCTGGTTAATTGTTTACACCATCACCTAAGATCCACGTAGCTTCAAAAAAAACACATATGGCCTGGATGTTCGCAGAGGCAGCAATGCTGGTGGATTTGGAAGGAGGGGTCTCACCCCAGTTGACACCAAGGAGGCCCGTCAAGCTGTAGGAGAAATGGACTCGGAGCATTGTTGGGTGGAGTGCACCCACTGCCGGGACTGAGAGAGCCCAAGAGGGGTGGCCAGCTGGGCGCTGAGTTTACTGGCACCTCACCATCACCAATAAAACTGTCCACAGGAGGAGAGTTAGAGAAAGGGGCATCTATCAGCCCTGGACTCTGACGTCCCTGACACACGAGCAGCCTGCTAGGACACAGTCTGTTACAGAGGAAAGACGCTCGTGGGGATCAACAGCCAGAGGAGGAAATGAGAGGAACGGCCTGACAGAGGCCACGGACAGCAGGAGGAAGCAAGCTAACTAGGACACGGAAGGCTCGCTCCAGGGACTCTCCCCGAGCGTGGGAAAGCACACGGGGACGAAACGGTGCCCTTCAAGACAGGGGACACACCTGAGAGACCTATCGGTGGTTGGGGGAAGGGATGGGGTCGGGGGAGTCAGAGGAACAGTGAATACAACACGTGCTGTGACCGAGTCCCCACAACAACCTGTGAGGCAGGAAGAAACCCGTATTTCAGAGATGACGGCAGAGTCGGATTTGGAGAGACAGTGGCGGGAGGTCACCTCGCTCTATGGTCTGGGGCTGGCGTCAGGATCAGTACATGCTGGACTTGTCGTCCCAGGCTCTTTCCATGTCAGCAGAAATGCCCCAAGGAGACTGTAGGATCTGTGTGACCCACTGCAGCTCGGGGTTCCCTGTGTGAAACCAGAAGCCATCTTCCAGCAGCGCGGAGAGCTGAGGCGGCAGGAGAGCTGATGTGGGGGGACCCTGGCAGGATTTCCCTGTGCTCCAGCCCCCCCCGCCACCCCAACTCCCACGTCTACATTCTCATCTCATCCCCACACAGCAGAGCGTCCTGATAGAGCAGATGGTACCTGGCCTTGTTTATCTCTGGGTGACAAGAAGAAAGCAGTTGGAAGTGGAACATGACAATTTGTTTTTGGTTCTTGCAAGCCCATGAACTTCTCATGGATCAGTAAAAATGGGCTACATAATACTATCATATTTTGAGCATTGAACCAGCAATCTGTTTTTGTTGATTAAAAAGTAGAGGGTCCCATTTAGCATTATTAGGGCCCCCACATATGATTGTCCAACCCTGGTGTCATCGTGGGCTTAGCATTAAGCTGCTCACCCCAAGGTTTGCTTTTCAAATCCAGCAGCCACTCCACGGGAGAAAGATGAGACTGCGCCCGTAAAGATTTGCAGCTTCAGCACCCTCTGGAGCAAGTGCTACGCTGTGCTATATCGTCTTTATGGGCTGGAGTTGATTCGGTGGTGAGTGAGTGAGCGATTGTGAAGATTCAATGACAAAATGTAGAGCCAAGTGCATTTGTCCCCTGTAAGGGCATGGGTATGACCTCTGAAATGTGGAATTACACCTCAAGGGGGCACCACTCACACCTGAGATGTAATTGAGCTGGATTGATGGTACCACCATCTCCCAGTACTGGACCACAAAAGGTGTGGTTACGATTGCCATCAGGCTATTTAGATTCTTCACTACTTTCTAGGACGGAGGTTAAATGATGGGACTTCCAAGCCTGTACATCTGTAGGGAAGCATGCTGTTGCATTTTCTCTCCCACAGAGTGGCTGGTGGGTTTGAACCAACGGTCTTTTGATTACCACTCTTGCAGTTAACCTGCATGACCAAGGCTCTTTAATAGCCTGACAGATGTAGACAAAATGTTGGGGCAAAGGGACATCTTCCTGTTCTGAATCGCACAAATGCACTGTGTGGGTAAACAGCAGCCCTGAGGTGGGTACTGAGGCGTGATGAAGAAGAGTCCTTTAAGCCTGAGCTGTGTGAGACATGGGGGACACCCAGCAGCAAGACCGAGCTACGTACATTCTGACCTCACGGAACTTCCAGGAAGCAAGCAGGATGGGCAGATCATGCGCTCCAGTCGTGACCAGCTTCACAAGAAAAAGATACAGGGCCTATTTGTGGCAGGTCTCTAAGAAGTAAGTTGGCTCACTATGATAGTCATGAAGTCCCAACTGTGTGACGCACGGAGGAGGGAGATACAGAGCAAAGAGCAAGATGGGCCCACTCAGTGATCTCATGGGACTTCCTGCAGTCTTAGGAAACCTGATCTGCCAATTGATACGGATTTGTAACTGGCCCTGACCAGCAGAGCAGCCTTGAAAAGAAGACCAAGCTGCAGGAATCACATCTCCTGACCTCAAGTCTTAGTGGAAGGGAGTGCGGTGCTTGCAAACAGGGATAGAATTGAGAAACCAGACATTATCCCACGCATCTATGACCAGTGCATTTGGACAAGTCCATTCAAGGAGAGAAGAAGAGGCCTTTCACCAAAAGATGCTTGGACAATCGTACCTCCGTCTGAAAAGCATGAAATCGGCCCACAGCTCACAGGGTGTGTGAAAATCCACTCCACAGGGTCAACAACTGAAACACAAGAAGTAAAGCCACCAGGCTCTTGGGAGAAAAGGAAGGGACAGAGCTGCAAGACCCAAAGCTTCACACAATGGGTTCTCTTAGAGTTGGCGTGTCTTGGAAAAGACACCAAAAACACAGGCAACACAAGAAAAAAAATAGATAAATTGAACTTCATCAAAATTAAAAGCTGTTGTGCATCAAACGCCTTTATCAAAAAAGTGAAGACCAAATAAATAAATAAGAAGATGAAGAAGTAGCAAGAAAGAGAAGAGCCAACCGATAGAATGGAAGGAAATGTTCAATAACTGTATTTCTGATAAGGAATTAATGTCTAGAACATATTTGTGTGTGTGTGAAACCTACAACTCAACAACAGAAGACAAGCCGTCCAATTTACCTGGGCTTGAATCGACATCTACGCAAAGAAGACAGACACCTAGCAAGTAAAAAGCTGTTGACTGTCACTAGCCGCTAGGGAAAGGCAAGCAGACACCACCATGACATACCCACCGCTGTTGTTCCTGTGAGGTGCCACTGAGTCAGCTCCGACTCAGAGCGGCCCTCTGTGCAACAGAATGAAACACTGCTTGGTCTGTGCCGTCTGCTCAATTGTTCTTCGGTTTCAGCCCAGATATTTCACCCGGCTGGGATGGCTATTATCAGACCGGCTGGCACAACAAGCGCAGGAAACGGAAAGGTCGGAATCCTCAGCCATGGCTGGTGGGAATGTAAGATGGTGTGGTCCTGTGGAAACCTTCGGTGGTTCCCCCAAAGTTCGACGGAGAACTACCATGTGCCTCCGCCATTCCACTTCTAGTGCACGTACACTCACAAGACTGGCAAGCAGCGACGCACACGTATTTGTGGCTCAGTATGCACTCTAGCATGATCCACTGTAGCCAAACATCCAAAGCCCTGCCATCGAGCTGATGCCAACTCCTAGCAGCTCTATAGGACAGGGGGAACTGCCCCCATGAATTTCTGAGGACATAACTGCATAAGCACAAAGCTCCATCTTTCTTCTTCTGAGTGGCTGCTGGTTTCAAACTGCCAACCTTGTGGATTGCAGCCAAATGTGTAACCACTACACCTCCAGGACTCCTTACAATAGTCCAAAGGTGGCACTCACCCAGGGGCCTATTGCCAAATGAAGAAATACACAAAGTGGTGTAGCCTGGAAGACATTATGCTGGCTAATAAAGTGCAACACAAAATAACAAATTTTGTATGAGTCCGTGTACATGAAGTATCTAGAATAAAGAAAAGCACAGAGAATAAAGTTGATTAGTGGTTAGCAGAGGGTGGACGGAGGGGGCGATAGGGAGTTATTGCTCAGTGGGTACAATGAACTCAAAAATATCTACGATCATGAAGATGGGGCAAGATCAGGCAACAACTTGTTCTGTTTCACGTAGATCACCACGAGTCAGAGGTGATTCGATGGCAAATAACAACAACAAAGGATTTCAGAAAAATTAATGCCCATGGGAGCAGGCTTGCAGGGCCATAAATGTTATCTAATTTCCCTATACTTGCCATGGAGATCAGTGAAGAAGTTGCAGAGAGTGTGGATGAAAGAGACAAAGTGCCTCTAACACACCCTCCTGGCACACGCAGGAGAAAGGCCACCCTCACAGTTCTTGTTTGCAGGAGGGGGCCAGATAGGCTCAGGGGCTCTTTAGGGCCTTTTGGTCCAGGAGCATCTTCTCTCACCACTGACCAAAGAGAGAGAATTCATTCCCACAGTCAGAACTGATGGGAAAGGGTTGGAGGTAATTGCAGAGAAGAAGATGGATGCAGGACTGGGAATCAGTCAGGCAAGAAAGCTCCTTGGAATCTGTTAACCTGTGTGAGAGTCACACTGGACCAGGGGAAAGATACTTCGACAGTGGAGAGCTCCGTCTGAGAAGTTCCCCTTCTTTGGGGGAAGAGAAATAAGGGCTCTTGGCAGGGCTTGCCCAGGGATGAAGGTGGGAGCGCCGGTAGGTGGTGACATTGGATTCTCCTGACGACAATGAAGGGGAATTCCTTTGCTGTACAACGAAGAGATGTTATTGCTTAGATGCCCGTGTATATTCCATAACTGCTTGGTCTGTGACTACTTCATCTTGGGAGAAAGAGGAGGAAGCTGTATGCTGTGTATTTTCATGTACTCCAGGGCTGCCTGAAGATATAATGAAGGCAGAAGGCAGCCTGTACTTAATGGTGCCTGTGACCTGCCTGCGCCAGGAGCCCTGGTGGTGTAGTGGGTTACACTTTGGGCTGCCCACCGCGAGGGGTACAGTTGGAAACCACCGTGCCCCAGGCCTAGTGGGCTCTGTGGTAGACAGTTTTCACTCACCTACTAACCTAGAGGTTGATGTTCAGAATCATCCCTCCCAAAAGTGTTGAAGGGGACAAGGCTTGGTGAGCTGCTTCTGCCAAGATTATAGCCAAGAAGACCGTGTGGACCACAGTCCTGCTCTGTAACCCATGGAGTCACAGTGGGTTTGGCTTTTGGTTAAGTTAATGACAAATATATGCATACATCTATATAAACTATTAGCAAAGTTAATATAAATGTATATATACATATATACCAAGTTTTGCTAATAGTTTTTGCTGTTCTAAGAAAGAAAGGAACCCTGGGAGAACAGTGGGTTAAGCACTGGATGACTATCCCCAAGGTCAGCAGTTCAAACCCACCAGCTGCTCTGCAAGAGGAAGACCAGTCTATTCCAACAGGATCAACATGATTGGCTGATGGAGTTGCAAGACTAGGACAATGGGGAGACCGAATGGGAAAGTGGATGATTGTTTACTTTTAATTAGTTACTTACTAATATAATAAGAGCACTGGCTTTTTAATGCCTCTGAAAATTCAGCAATGGGTTCTTTCAGCGCTGTAGCCTCTTTGCTATGTTTCTTATCTGCATGATGTGCATTAGAGGGAGGAGGATGAGTTGCAGTCCCTTCCTCTCTGTTCTTGAGGGCTCAGAATTCATGATGCCACTTCAGGCAGTGTCTAGTAATACACCAGTGTTATAGTTAGTGTAATACAACTGTTTTATAATGAGCACTGGGGGAATCTGACAAGTAACACAATTTTAGAAGCTAAATCAGCTTCAGAAGACCTTTCAAACACTGGTCAATTATAATTCTCATCATATAAATTCTTGTTATTTGCAGTGCGTTTTGTGGTATTTAGTGTCAGTTCCAATGAACATTCACTAGCCAAATGAGCTCCATTCCACCTCAGCGGGGATGTAGGTATCCAGCAACCCATACTGAGCTGCCGTGCACATGCCTAGGAGTGACTGCGAAGTTGCTGCGATATTTATTTGTGGATGACAAAAAATGTTAGCTATTTGGCAAATTCACAAATATGCAACCGATGAGTAACAAGAACCAAATGTATTTCAATAGGGTTGCTCTTAGAATCCAAGCCGTATAATACTATTACAGTTGACTGAAAGGCTTCAGAAGCCCTAGTGGCTTAGTGATTATGCATCGGGCTGTGACCGGCATGGTCAGCAGTTTGAAACCACCAGCAGCTCTGGGGAGAAAGACAGTACGTTCTACTCCCATAAACAGTTACAATCTTGGGAAGTCGCAGTGGGTTGCTATGAGTCAACAATGACAGTGATCACGCTTGGTTGAATTGGAAAGGACTCAAGGTCAGCTGGGAACAACTTATCAGCCAAGAGTCACTAGTTACTCTCAACTCAGAAGAGTGTCTTTGATCATTGGTTGGTTTTGCATTATGACAGGGCTGATTGGACAGCTGGTGCAAATGATTGACACACAGGACTGCTAAAGGGTTGGAGGTTTGAGACCACCTAAAAATGGCTGGAAAAGAAGCAGTCTGCTTCTGAGAAACAGGCACCAGACGGTCTACGGAGCAGTTCTGCTCTGACACTCACGGGTCGCCATGAGTTGGAATCAGCTCCGTGGTGACTGGTGCTCTGGACAGCACAGCATCACACTGACCATGGCAGACGCCCTGACAGCCTGCTCGGCCCTGAGTGGGTGACCTGGCTCCATCTTCCTTGCTCTCCCTCAGTGTCACCCAGTTTCCTTTGCTAGCTTCTTGCACAGGGCTCTAGGCTGTCAGGTGGGAGCTCGGCCTTCACAGCCCTTGTGAGCGAAGGTGAGTGAGCCTCGGTGAGCATTACCTTGCACGGGGCCAGGCGGAAGTCTGGGCAGCGCTTGTGAGTCTTCTCCATCATGGGTTTTAGATGCTAAGTTGGCACTGGCCACTGAGAAGAGGAGGAACAGTAGCATCAGGTCACAGGGAGTGGGGAGCAGAGAGAGGGTGATGGTAAACTACCCAGGGAAGCGGACACCGTAAGACCCCAGGGCAAGGGGTTGGTGTCACCCAGGCAGGGTTGAATTGTGTTCCCCACGACAGTATGCTGAAGCCCTACCGTCTGAACTTCTGAATGTAAACTCATTTGGGTGAGGGTCTTTGCAGATGTAGGTAGTTAACAGATCAGGTTTGAGTAGGGTGGGCACAGTAGCCAATAAGGCCGGTGTCTTTATGAAAAGAGAGAAAAGACACAGAGAAACCCACAAAGCAAAGGCGTTAGGTGAGGATGGAGGCAGAGATTGGACTGATGTATCTACAAGCCCAGGAGCTCAGGTGCCTACCAGATGCTGGGAGAGACAGGGCAGGACCTTCCTCTAGAACAGTGGTTCTCAACCTGTGGATCACGACCCCTTTGGGGGTCAAACGATCCTTTCACAGGGGTCGCCTGATACATAACAGTAGAAAAATGACAGTGATGAAGTAGCTATAAAAATAATCTTGTGGTTGGGGAGGTCACCACAACATGAGGAACTGTATGAAAGGGTTGCGGCATGAGGAAGATTGAGAACCACTGTCCTAGAGTCTATCGAAAGAACATGTCCCTGAAGACCCTGGATTCAGCCTGCTCACCACCAACCCCTGTGAGAGAATTAATTTACATTAACTAATAAGCTACTAGGTAATATACTTTGTCACAGAAGCCCTGGGAGCCTCGTGAACACGGAAAGCAGCTGTTCTGGGTCTGGGCTTCACCTGGGCCCCTGGCAATGAGCATCATTTGGCTGGAAAGGGTGGAGTATGGGTAGTGGGTTTATGAAAAGGAGCCGACCACTAAGAGACTGGATAGGGGTTCTAGGTACCTGAGATCCAGGTCTCTCTCACCTGGAATGTTCTTTTCTTCCTGGATGATTCCAGGTAGAGCCACAGCAGGGCCCGCAGGGCTTGGCCGTCTGCTTGGCTGCGTGCATGCCTCTGGCTGGCTGACCCTCTGGGTGCCTGGCAGACTGGAAGGCGGCGGAGGTAGGGGTAGTAGTCGTCTTTGGTGGTCCTGGTGTGGATGTCGGATCTTGGAGGTCCCTTCTGCTGGGTCAGCTGGGACTTCAGTTAGCACTGGCGTGGCTCTCCCCCACCCTTCATAGGCGGCGCCAACTGAGATTGGGGAATGAACACATACCAAGTATCAACACCCCAGAGACTCCGGGTTGCCTATTTTGAGCAGAGAGATTCTTTATACAAGATTTCCAACAGGACAGAGCCATGGACTCAGTCTGTCCCCCTACCCTGGATAAGTAGAGCTGAATTAATCTGCATCATTGTTCCATCTCTGATCCTTTTCCATTTTATTTCTTAGTTGTTCAACATTACATTAAGTACACTTCACTCCTGAATGAATGCCAAAGTCTTTTCTTATATAACACTGGATTTGACTATTTATGCAGGAATTTTATTTCATTCTTTAACATTGCTTCCGGAAATTATGTAATTGCTGGAATGCAATCGTTTTCATAGAACCAAAAAAGAGAGAAAAGCCCATTGCTACCCAGTCTGCTCTAACTCATAACGACCGTACTGCACCGAGTAGAACTGCCCCTTCCGTGTTTCTGAGACTCTTCACTCTGTCTGCGGATAGAAAACCTCATCTTTCTCCCCTGGAGCTGCTGGTGGTTTCAAACTGCTGAACTTCAGGTTCATAGCCCTGCATGGCCAGTGCCAGGTTTCTCTCGAGTTTCCTCTCCATCATTCCTGTGAAAAGGAATGGCACTCCAACCAACGAAAGGAACAGAAAAGGGGATGTGAAATCAGGTGGGAGCGAATGTCCCCACAGAACCCCAACCTGTCACACAGCTACTGACACAGGAAGAGACTTGATTCAGCCGAGCCAGTCTCTACAGTCTCTCTGCCTCATAGACCTGTTTAGCATGGTCTTCAAGTCCAAGTTTCTCCTATCACGGCCCCGGTGCTGCCAGGAGAGACAAGTCACCTAGCTCGGAGATTGCCGTGTTCTCTTTGGCTGCCCTTGAGGAGGAGGCCAGTGGTGGACTGAGATACACGCCGGGCTGCTACCCACCACGCCAGCACTTTGAAATGAGCTGCCACTCTGAGGGAGACAGAGGAGGCGTCCTCCTCCGGTGAAGAGGCAGTCTCAGAAACCAACTGGGCCCCCTCTGTCCTACAGGGTCTCTGGGAGCCAGAATCGAGTGGGGACGCGTCACAGACCAGAATGTCACCAGGCAGTCATAACAACAATGATCTCCGCTGGTGTACTCGGATAAATGAACCACATGCCTTAGCCACGGTGATTTCTCTCGAATGTAAAGTGATTTCCCTCTTAGCTTGAGGTCGTTCTTCTCAGCGCTGCCATTCCTCTTGATTCTACTGACAGTGGTGACACGTTGGGTTGGTAACCACAAGGTTCACAGTTCTTTTTTTTTTTTTGGTCTGCTCAGGTTCACAGTTCTAAACCACCAGCCCCTCATTGGGAGAAAGAGGACAGGCTTTTTGAACCCCCACCCCCGAGAGATACAGTCTTAGAAACCCACAGGGGCTGTTCTATCGTGTCCTCTAAGGTCACTGTGAGTTGGACCTGGCTCGATGGCAGAGAGTTTGGTTTGGTTTTTGGTTTTCAACAGTTGCACTGACTTCATTCCCAGAGATTCCTTTCTCACGCCCTCTCCTCCTGTCCCCGCGCCCCCTCTTCCTCTCCAGCTAGCTGTCTTCCCGCCTTCAGGCTTGCCATCTGGCTCCCAGTGCCTCCTTATTCAGGAAGTAGCTAACACCTTGGGCTCTGGCACGGGGAGACCCGATCAGGTCTCCCTGCTCTGTCACTCCACAGACAGACAGCCCTGGGAAGTTCCCGAGGGGCTCTAATTTCCTGATCTGTAAGTGGCAAGAGTAGCAACGTCACAGACTGGTTTCATGGTTTGAAGGCACATGATGAGCGCAGGCAGTGCTTGGCATAATGCCTGGCACACAGTAAGCACACAAAGAAATGACGCTTATTATGGTTCATCCAGATCCACATCGCTGCCTCTCTGGCTCTCCTTGTCCTGCCTCCAGGCCCGGTATCTGCACCTTTGCATTGCACAGGAGTCTCTCTGTCATCTGATGTATTCCATAGAGACCCATCATCATTTACGCTGCACAATTCCCCCAAATTCATGGAGCAGATAAGACAGAAGCGTTTGTGTCTGATGGAGGTTCATCAGAGAGTCATGTCAGTGGCAGCCATGGGTCATGCTTCCTGCCACACCTGTGTGAGAGTCTGGCCCACAGCTTCCCAAAGCGTGGGAACATGGGGTACATAGTGCACCAAAGTGAAAACAAGCTAAGCCTTTCACATAGCAGTACCTTGCATGCGTCTGCACCCCCCAAAGCATTGGCCAAGTCTCATTACCGCGCTCGAAGCTCCTGAGAATCTTCATTAGGGTGGGGTATTCACGCAGGTTGATTGGGCTGAACAAGGCCATCAGAAGTGACAGGTCAAATGTTGGTTCCATTTGGGTGAGAATGTTGTGCACCACTCTGGATACAGGGACCAAGTTTTGATAGGCCTCCAGGGATTCCTTAAAAACAGAATGAAGGTGGCGCCATTTTGTAAATTAAAGAAAAACAACAGAATGAAGGATTATTATAAATAGTTGTAACATTGACTGGAAGGTGATCAGACAGTTGTCTGTCGCAAAGTTGTCACGAAGAGGAAGACCTCCGACAAGCTGGACTGTCCAGTGGGGTCAAACATAACAAGAAGGCAAGGGTGGCAAAGGACCGGGCCAGGTTGTGTTCTGTTGCCACGATGACTTAGAACCGACCGGAAGGCACCTAATAAGATGTTGTCAGAAAGCTGTTTGAGATGCTTAAGAAGGAGCTTGTAACACTTTTTCTTTTTTTTATCTTTTAAAAGAGTAGTTGCTGAGACTACTTCTGTATATCCAAATATGTCGTGGTTGGTTGGTTCTTTGTTTGGGGATTCATAGTGTTTTGGAACATAGTGTTTTGGAACATCCCGGTTAATTGGCCTAACGACTTGCTGGGGCATCTGTCCAACCTCTTAGCTTGTTGGGTAGAGCTAGAGTCTTGAGTGTTGGCCCACAGCCATCCAGGGCACAATGATCTCTATTTGCCTGAAGCCACTGAGGGGCAAGGAGAGGCAGGAATAGGAGAAGAGTGTGAATGTGAAGCGAATTGCCTCAAAGAACAGCTGCATGCTTCTGGGCCGCCATTACTGAACACCAAGCAGTCAATGGAAGAATCCTGATGAAAATGGGGAAAATGCAGAAGAGTCTTTCAAATTCCCGTAGACTTTAGACTTTTTGGAACCACGGAAGCTGGACGAAATTCTTGTCCTGAGATAATGTTTCCCCTTAACCCAAAAATATCCCCCTTAAAACCAAACAATACATTGCAGAAAAACAAGCTCACTGTCATTGACTTGATTCCAATTCATAGCCACCCTCTAGGACAAAATGGAACTGCCCCTGAGGGCTTCTGAGACTGTAACTCTTTACGGGGGCAGAAAGCCTCATCTTTCTCCCATGGACCAGCTGGTGGTTTCCAACTGCTGACCTTGCAGTTAGTAACCCATTACGTAATCCACTACGCCACGACAACTCCTTAGACCCCTTGTTCGGTTTAATTAATTTTTTTAAAAGTCTTGTGTTCTTAAAGAACTATCTATGTGTCTTTGCATCCTTTGCCATATTTATTCAGTCTGTATCGTTAGCAAGTAAGACAAGAAGCTAGACCATGTGACTATTACGCAGCGGCAAGATTGTCGGAAGACTCGCTTACAACCTGCAAGAGCAGATAACACGACTTTGCTTACCGAAGGTAAAGAAAACAAAACACTTTACTGATGAAGATTCTAATCTTTAGTATGGAGTATACTTTCGCCTAACACAGAGGTCATCACATCTGGACCAGAAAGCCCCATCACGAACTTATCCGGAGTTTCACTGTATTTGAGTCCACAGCAAAGCCCCTGCAGGTAAAGTCAAGAAACCAAAGGAACTGCTGCATTAGACAAAGCTGTTGCAAACGACTTCTTCTTAGTGTTAAAAAACAAAGATGTCACTCGCAGGACTGACGTCTACCCTGTTTTCAATAGCCTCAGGTCCATGTGAAAACTGACAATTGAATAAAGAAGCATTGATGAACTTTTCAAAAAGAACTATCCATACAACACAAAACTGGCTGTTAAAATTAGACAGGCACCTAGGGGAGGCATAAAGTTATATGTATACATAGATCGCTATCTCCCTGTTGGCACTATGGGAAAGTCCATTGGGCTGCTAACCAGAAGGTTGGTGGTTTAAACCTTGTGTTTCTTGGGAGAAAATTGAGGTTTTCCTTTTCTCATAAAGATTTACTGTCACTAGCACAGGGCACTAACCACCCAAGGGGAGGGTATTGTTTATATCTCCACAGGGAAAGAGGGACCAGACTTCAACCCAGTGCTCCAAGATGTGAATGCAACATGTCAGCATGGAGTAGGGAACCAGTGGAGAGGTCTTAGGGGCCGGCCCCAATCCCAACTATGTGAACACCTGCACCTCCCACTAGAAGAATTTATTTCAGAGAACAACACTGAATCTGCAGCTCCGGGAGAGAGACATGTCTAATCAGAGGACACGGGGCCAAATAAAGGGGAAGAAAAGAGAGTGGAGCACATCCTAACCCACCAAGCATTGGGGACAATATTCCCACTCAGAGAAGCTAATCCACAGAAAGGACCACATAGCCGGCCCCACTATGAGACACGACATGCCTCACTGATCCAGAACCCTACAGGGGACAACACTAGAGACACAGTATGGGAATCCTGCCTAATCTGATCCCACCACACCGAGGCAAAACATTAAGGGTGTGGAACAGAACAGCAAGGGGAACAGAGTAATGCAGTCCCCAGGGTATACCAAAAATAGACTTTGGGGCCTGGGCTTTTTTTCCAAGGAATATTTGAGGAAAGAGAAATTTTAAGAAAGAAAAGTGGGGTCCAAGTAAGCAAACCAGGGGAGCCAACTCTAACTCCCCTAACGCTGGACCCTTGTGGGTCGGAGCAGAACCGTGTTCCACAGGGTTTCCAAGGGCTGCTGTCCTGGAAGCAGGTCAGCAGGTCATTCTCCTGACATACCTCTGGAGAGACTTGAACTTCCAGCCTTTGGTTAGTAGTCACCGTATTAACTGTTTGCACCCTCCAAGGCCATTCAAAGCAAGCTATTGTGTGATGAGTTCTTTAAAGCTTTGGTAAGGATGCTTCAGTGCACCCTGTTCCGTGGACCTAAGCGGACATTCTGCTAATTGCCCTCCGCTTCTGCTGTCTTAGACTCCGGTTGTCTTGAGTGGGGTCCAGCTCCAGCGAGAATGTCTGGAAACCTCTTCCTGAGAGTATCTCACTCAAACTCACTGCCACTGGGTCGGTTCTGACTCTCAGAACTCTTATCGGACAGGGTCACTGGCCCTGTGGGCTTCTGAAACGGTTGCTCTTTATGGGAGTAAAAGCCCCATGTTTCTCCCCTGAAGTGGCTGGTGGTTTCAAACCGCTGACCTTGGGGTTAGGAGCTCTGTGGTTCTGTTACATAACCACCATACCACAAGGGCTCCTGAGAGCGTGGGCAAAATCAAACACACGGCTGGGAGAAGGGATAGAAAAGTGTTTCCTGAGCACCCACCAGGCTCATTGAGTGCTTCCTTGGGTCAGATCTACCTGGTGCAGCCCAGATGGGCATTAAATAGCAAACACGGATAAGGCAAATAGTCAATTTCTTCAGTATGGCAGAGTGAGAATATAACTTTTTTGAGAGAGGGTGAGCAGGGTTACCTGGGGAGGTCAAGGAGGCCCCTCTGAGGGGTGGAAATAGCCATGCCACAGTCGAATCTTTCTACCAATGCAGCACTTACCTGGGCTTCAGGCTCAGGAAATGTGTTGAACCCCCTAATTATCTAAACCAGTGCCATTTTGGTCCACAGAACCATAGCTTCCCACTGGCTTTGCCTCACTCCGGAAATGACTGTGAGTGGCAGACTCTTTCGCTGGGAGAGGGGAGTTGTGAAGACCCCTGTGGTTCCCCTCTTGCCCAACCAGCCACATCTGGGATGAGGATGATAAGTGTGCCTGGATTGGGCCTTCCGGACTCCCCAGTCCTATTGGTCTGTGGGTTGAGACCTCGCTGGTAGGGCACGCTTGGCGGGGGGCCGGGCTGCCCCAGGGCAGGGGTCAGTATCACTCACCATGTACATTCTCTCAGTGATGAGGGACTTGTCTCGGAGGCTCTCAAAGAACGGAAAGGGCTTGTGTATGGCATAGGCGATCTCCAGCTTCAGGCCTAGGAAGTGTTGAAGAAGGGCCTCTTTCAAGGCCTTGGTCACGGGGAACATCCTGCAGAGAGAGACGTGAGGTGAACAGAGGAGCGAAGACTGCGGAGCATGGGGCACTCTCGTCTGTGTTCAACAGGCTTCCAGCAGAAGGCATGCTGGTTCCAAAGGGCATCCCTTAGCAATTCTGGACATAGCAGCTGCCCGTGTCCATATGGAAGAAGCACGCCAGCCTGTGTGATCCAAGGATTCCAAATAATATAATCCAAATCAGAGGAAGGGAATGGAATCAGAGCGTGAGTTGTGAACCCCTGGTTTGTAGAGGACCATGGACGAAGGCGGAAGTCCCAAACCTATTTGCATAAGTCCCTGAAGCCCCTCTGACCACAGCCCAGGGGCGTGAATAGTGTTGTCATTGGCAGAGAGCATTGTAAAGCTAATTACGGTGGATAGAGTCGGGTTAAAATAGAATAGCTTATTTGATCTTCCTTTTGACCCATTTAAATGTTGCCTTAGGATTGGGTTTTGTTTTTGTTTGTTTTTTAAACAATTTATTAGGGGTTCATACAACTCTTATCACAGTTCATACATATACATACATCAATTGTATAAAGCACATCTGTACATTCTTTGCCCTAATCATTTTTTTCTCCTCTTTTCTTTTTTTACATTTTATTAGGGACTCATACAACTATCATCACGATCCATACATATAAATACATCAATTGTATAAAGCACATCCATACATTCCCTGTCCCAATCATTCTCAAAGCATTTGCTCTCCACTTAAGCCCTTTGCATCAGGTCCTCTTTTTTTTCCCCCTCCCTCCCTTGTTTATTTTTAATCGAAGGAGAAATACACAAGTATTAAGTTTCTCTAACCATAGACCAAGGATAAGACTACCCTGGCTATTATGCAGAAAGCATTGGAAAGTGGATCGTGGCAGATGTAATCAGGTTAAAATTTAACACCTGATCACATGATCTTCCTATTGATCCATTTTAAAGTTTCTCCAGTTTTGAATATCTTGGACTCTCTTTTCGATTGAGGTTTTTCTCTGTTTTACTTTGTTATTGTTGGTAGGATTTTTTGTATGTTTTTCTGTATCCCAAACCCAGGATAGGTAACTCTGTTGAAACACTGAACTATTGAATTGCATAATATGTGAATTATATGGTAATAAAACTGTTGGGAGGGGGGGAAATCTACAGAGATGGTGACTGGATTATTGGTTTCTTGGGGTCTGGCAGGGGAGGCTGGGGGGGAAGTGAGGAGCTAATAACAATGAGTCCCAGAAGGAAGAAAACGTTCTAAAACTGATTGGGGAAATGATTGTACAATTCTTCTTGATATAATTGATTTATGGCGTGCAGATTGTATGCCAATCAAGCCATTTTAGAAAATAGAGATGTAATCTAGTTTTTAAAATAGCATCTGCCTAAAAGACCGTGGATGCAGAGAACCAGGACGACCCTGAGGAACCTGGTGCTGGGAATGACCTGCAAGAGGATCCCATTCCCAAAGGCTGCAGATCCCACACTCGGCTGCTGATCTCACGCTCTCCTTGGAGCCACGTTGGCCGCTGTGTTGGAGGGTCGTTCTCACAGTGACTCCAACTCTCGGCAGCCCCACCAAAGACCCCGCGAAGTGGAGCCTGGCTCTCGCCGTCTGCACAACCGTTGGGCGGGTTGAGATGTCAGGTGACATTCATTAATGAATCGCCAGGTTGTGGGACGGAGTGACATTTCTTTTATTTTTTAATCATTTTATTGGGGGCTCGTACAACTCTTATCACAACCCATCCATCCATTGTGTCAAGCACATTTGTACGTTAGTTGCCATCGTCATTCTCAAAATGTCCTCCCTTCACTTGAGCCCCTGGAATCAGCTCCTCATTTTCCCCTCCCTCTCTCACGAACCCTTGATATTTATAAATTATTATATTTTTTCATGTCTTACACTGTCCGATGTCTCCCTCCACCCACTTTTCTGTTGTCCACCCCCCAGGGAGGGGGTTATATGTAGATCATTGTGATAGGTTCCTCCTTTCTCCCCCACCTTCCTCTTCCCCTCCTGGTATCGCTACTCTCATGATTGGTCCTGAGGGGTTTATCTGTCCTGGATCCCCTGTGTTTCCAGTTCTTATCTGTACCCATGTACATACTCTTGTCTAGCCAGATTTGTAAGGTAGAATTGAGGTCATGATAGTGGGGGGGGGGGGAGGAAGCATTAGAGAACTAGAGGAAAGATGTATGTTTCATTGGTGCTATCCTACACCCTGACTGGCTCGTCTCCTCCCCGAGTCCCTTCTATAAGGAGATGGAGTGACATTTCTTAATATCGCTTTTCAACCCCCTCCCACTCCCCAGCACACACTATAAGGATAAGCCATCTCCAAAGAAGGAGCAGAGGAGAAGTATGTTCCAGAAGGGGCCAAGTTTGAAGTGGCAGAGCCTCAGGTTGAAACACCAAAGCTTGTGGCACAGAGACTGTGAGGCAGAGCAAGGGAGCAGCACCATGACCACGACACTGAGACGGATTTGTGGGAAAGGGCCCTAGTCCAGAAAGGCAGAGGACAAGGGACCACGTGACCCAAAGGCTGAGGACTGGAAATGGACTTGTCGTTGGCCAGGAGAGGTGTTGCTGTGGATCAATGACTGCATACGGGCAGAGTCGTTACAAGTTGGGCAGCGATCTATAAGGTCAGCAGTTCTAAGCCACCAGTCGCTCCGTAGGAGAAAGACTGGGCTTTCTACTCTCATTAACAGTGACAGTCTCCGGAATTCCCAGGGGCAGGACCTAGTCCTACAGGGTCACTGTGAGTCAGTATTGATTCGAGAGCGGTGAGAATACTGACTTGAAGTAACCTATTAACTTCTTTAATACACTTCCTGATTGTGAGCACTGTCTGTGAGTTCTGTGTGGCAGCACAACAAATTGCCACAGCCCAGCGTAACTACAGAGGGGTGGGCGAGGAAAGGTCGCTGCCAGAGTACGTAAAGAAGGATGGAGCAAGGAGGCATGGCTGAGCCCTGCCTTGTGGCGATAGGGAAGCCAAAGGAGGTCAGATATTTTCCCTGGTTTTTTTTTTCGGTAGTCTGTCTTAATCTGGAAGCCCTGCCGGACCTGTTTCATGTGGGTGACCTGTTGGTATATGAAATACAATTAGTATCAATTTCCAGATTCTTAGCAATATGCAAGTCACCCCAGTACAACTGAGAGACAAATGATGGGAGATTAAAATTAGCTAATATTTATCCAGCATTCCCTGTGTACCTGGCTATATTCTAAGCATTCCACATGCATTAACTAATTCAATCTTCACAAAGAGATGGTTCCTATTATTACATCATATTGATGGGGAAACGTAGAGAGGTCTAACTGCTTTCCCAAAATTGCACAGTTTGGAAGTGGTAGAACTGGGAATAAATTTTGGATTTCTGGTTCCAGTCTTATATTGATAAGTTCTAAGCTGAATGGACACACTGAGCTCAATTCACCATGCTTGTGTGGACTACAGAGGAAAGCACACACTAGCAATGTTTAAGAAATAGAGGCAGCGCTAAAAAAAGTCCAGAAGAAAGCTAATAATATCTAGAAAATGTAGAGACCAGTCATAATCTCCTACATATTTTCAAGCAAAAATAAAGAAAGACATGGAAGAGAGAAGACATGATTAAGAGAAACAGTGCACTTGGTTTATTCTGTATCAATTTTGCTTCTCAAAACAGATCGTTTATGAAAACTGACTTTTAGCAGATCACAAGAAAATATAAGAAGGTTGAAATCGGCCTTAAAAAACCCCACAGATGAAATTCTCTGACAAATTAACAAGAAAACACAGGCACTACCAAGAGATCCAACCAACTTCAAGATTTTTTTAAAAACCAACCAACATACCTGGATTCTACTTGTTCCAAAGGTGTGTCATGTCAAAGAGAATTTAAACTGCAGCGAATTACTAATTTTGAGCCTTGGAGGCAGAGTGGTTATGTCTCAGGCTGCTAATTTCAAGATCAGCAGTTCAAAACCAGCAGCCACTCCCTGGGAGAAAGACAGAGCTCTTTCCTCCGTAAAGAGTTCCATGCTTGGAAACTCACAGGAGCAGTTTTACCTTGTCCTGCGGGGTTGCTATGAGTTGGCATTGACTCGATGGCTGTGAGTTTGTTTTGTTTTGCTTTTAAGGATGAATTTCAAAGATTGGATCCCTGGGTCAGACTGAGCAACCCTGTCTGCCTGACTTCATTCTCAAAGCTAAAAGGTTTGCATTAAACAGCGCGGGAAAACAAGAAGAGATGCTATTGGGGTCTCCAGATTGTGAGAAAGTCCTGCAAGCCAGAGAACAGGAGACACCTACTATCCACTATTGCCTGGGGCGATCCTGCGGAGGTAACACAGTTGGAGAGGCTTGAGCTCTGGAGGAACACATGCCAAGAAGAAAAGGAAGCCTAGGGTCACCTTTAAGATGGTCAATCGCATAATGACATCGAAAACAGAATGGTCACCAGGTTATTCAATCTTCATCTGTTCGTAGGCAGCTGCAGAGGTCATGACCACTGGGCCCAGGAGAAACCTGGGAATCCTTGAACATGTCTCTGTCTGGAGAAGCCTCATGGTGGGGCCACAGGGTGCCAGGAAAAAATATTGCCGGGATTCCTCCAAGCGTTTAACACGGAATTTCCCTAAGAGCCACCTATCCAACTCTCAAAATAATTGAAAGCAGAGATTCAAATAGATATTTGTCGACCAAAGTTCATGGCAGCCTGGTTTGCAATTGCTAAGCGGGGAACTGTCCAGGTGCCCACCCACAGATGAACAGACGGTGGTCTACGCATGCAATAGAGAGTGACGCGGCTATACAAACAATGATGGATTGAGACCTACTACAGCGTGGATGAGCCTTGAAAACAGCATGCTCAGTGAAATGAGCCAGATACACAAGACCAAATATTATATAACCCCACTTACATAAAACATGTGGGATAACAAAATTCATAGAGGCAGAAGGCAGACTAGTGGTCACCAGAGCCCGAGAGGAGACGGTTCTTATAGCATCTGTATGGAGTGATGAAAACTTAAGGAAATAGATGTTGATGATGGTGTTGCATAAAATATTGAATTTAATTAATGCCAGTGAATGGTACACTGGAAATGGTCAGGGTGGAATATTCTGTGTTATGTATCTTTTACCACACCGAAAAAAAAAAATCCCCAGAACAAAATGCAGAAGGAAAAACATGCAGAGCTTGAGGACGCGCAGACCTCCATAGACAGACACAAGAGGAAGGACAAAGGACAGGGAGGCTATGACTCGGGTGCCCACACCATCTGTCTCTTGCTCTGGGGTAGTGCCGTCTGACGGTGCCATCTTCATTGTAGTGGTTGTCACGGCTGCCAACCTTCAGAATGTTCCCAGCCCCACACCCTTAAACAGAGTTCCACGGAGTTCAAAGGTACCCAGTCCTGGAGATATTTTCTTTGTTTCATTAGCTTTGGTCTTAAATGTGGGAGATTTCCCATGATGCATGTAGGAGGTAAGCCAGGGAGGTGTGACTTTGTGACCATTGTCACAATACAGCATACATGTGGTTGCCTCTTTGAAGGACAGGATGTGTGTCCCCCTTGGGGAGCATGAGACCCATCACTAGATCTTGTGACTTGATGGGCTGATGAGGAGTGCATTTTAATACCTGTAATTTTGTCTGAGAAGGAATCTATGGTCTTCAACAGCCTGCAAAAACATGCATAACACACACACTCACACACACACACACACACAAATGCTTAAGATCCTCCATCTTCAGTGAAATGTGACATGGCACCCGCTCATTTATCCTGGGAACCCTAAGCCCATATTTCTGATCAGGAGAAAGGCCTGATGGGAAAATGGGCACTCCTGTGCCCATCTGCACCCATTAGCCTGTAGTCCTTCCACAAGCATGGATTCACAGCCAGGATCAGCTAGACGCCGAAGGAGCAGTAACACAGGCCAAGGAGGACCAGGGGGGGATCAAGCAAAGCAACATCCCTTGACCACATGATGAGGAAACCCCTTCAGAGACACCCGGGAACTGGGGGAAGCACCTTCTCCTCCCGACACATCCTGTACTCCTAGGGAAGGGCGAGCCTGGCTTAGTCTGGAAGAGCACGCGCAGAACCAGGACCGTCGCGAGAACACGAACAGTTTGGGAGCACTGGGGGGCTTGCGAGGGGGCTGGACGCCCAGGCTGGAGAAGCTTAGACCAAGAAGAGGCCCTAGAATTGTTTCTGGGGGTTGGTTTAAACTTTAGCTGCAGCCTGGTACAGACAGTCGATGCTTCGGTGGCAGATTTGGAAGACGCTCTGAGGAAGGGCGTTAAACATGAGAAAAAGGAGGTGGGAAAAAGAAAGGATAAGGACAAGGAAGAAGGCTTGGCCCTCACCTAGCCTAAAAAGTAGGAGCCAAACCCGAACCACTTGCTCTAGAGTTTGTTCCGACCAGTGGGAGCCTCCTGGGTGTCTGGGAGGACGGTGCCCCACAGCGGCGCCAGTGACTGGCTTCCTGGATGGGATCCCCAGCTCTTCGTTCGTGGGCCCCCTGGGTGAACTAGACCTGCAGCAGGGAGCACATGAACAGTGCACCCCCAAGGCCTCCAAGCCCCCTTCTCACTTACCGAGAGGGAGACATAGATAGAAATAAATAGGAGCCAGACACAGGTGTAATATGTGTGTGCACCTGTATTGAACACGTACACACCACACTGCAGATGATACTTTTGCATATGACATCTCAGGGAAGAAGAGGAGGAATGGGATGACAATGGTGTAGGGATTCTTGGCTATCAAACCAGCAAACAGAAATGTCTACACAGCCAACACTCTGTGTTTTTCAGTCCGCTCCAACTCACAGCAAACCTCTTGGCCAGTCTCTGTTGTCCCATAGGGGTCCCAAGGCTGTGGATCTTTATGGAAACATATGTACACATCTGTCTCCTTCAGAGCGGCTGGTGGGTTCAAACCACCAAGCTTATGGTGAGCAGTGAGCACGTTTGACCTGTACATCACCAGCATGTGGGCTAACACGGGGGCGGGAGGGGGGCGACCATGAGAGCCTTACCTGACGCCATTCAAACTCCCTGCCATGCAGTTGATCCTGACTCATAATGACCCTAGGACAGCGTAGAACTGCCCCTGTGGGTTTCCAACACTGTAACTCCTCACAAGCTGTACACAGCCTCGTCCTTCTTCCAAGAGCCGCTGGTGGGTTCAAAGCGCTGACTTTGAGGAATAGCCCAATGCATAACCACCATGCCACCAGGGCGACCTGGCGTCCTAACAACCACAGATCCCAGCCAGACCAACGTTCCCTGTATGGAAGCACCTGGGGACAACGGATCACCTCGCTGGGACTTCCTGGGAATGACTCTATGAGCTGGAGTGATGGGAAGAGAAGACTGATGTTTTTATCACACAACATTGCAGAATGTGGTGCTGAGAGGGCAAACAGCAGACAGAACCCCCTACCTGTCTGCAGCTCTTAATCCCACTGGTGATACTGCGGCCGGGACCTCCTGAGAACTCTCCCCGCGGGCCAGCCATAGCGCTCCTTCAGTGCGCAGCCGGAACCTGGGCTCCATGCGCAGTGGGAAAGAATGCCACGGCCTGCCTGCTCTCGCTCTGTTCCCACGACAGCCTGCAAATCACACTCCTGTGACCACAGTTTCACTGGCTGATCTCATAAGGAGATCGCCAGGCCTTTCTTCCTAGTTGATCGCAATCTGGAAGCTCCTGATCAGCATCATAGCAACAGAGGCACACTGATGTAGGGGTGAGGGGGACGGGGCTGTGCCTGGGAATCAGCCTGACTCCGCGCCCTGGCAGGAGACAGTTCCACCGCTGAGCCACCGCCGCCCTCCCTGACTGGAAAGAGCCACTAGCCCAAGCCCCAGGGACGGACCCAGGCACTGAGAGAGCAAGTGATGGCCCGAGATGCTCTGCGCACAGCAGGGACAGTCTGTCTACAGCTAATTCTACTACGTTCCTCACCAGCGCTCAAGGCTGCATCTCAGAGAGCCAAGGCACAGCTCGTCTGATGGACAGAAACCTATCAGAGCAATAAAGAAAAGACAAGCATCCAAGTGGGAAAAAGGTAAGAAGTATCACCAGCGAACAGACAGATCAGTCAATCAGCATGACAGGGTGTCAGCTGGTTCATCTGTGAACTCCAGAGGAAGGCAAAGACAACGTGACAGCAAACCTGCTTAGTAAATTGGGTAAGACAGACCGTTATAAGAACAATCCCAGACCCCGCTGGTGTCCGTGTAAGCAGGACTCTCCCGCCTGCAGCCGGATGGAGGAACACCCCACCTCAGGGTCCCTCCCAGCCCACGGGCCACCAGGAAACCATCATGCATGTGCTTACCGAAACTATGCAGCGAGTTCATGACACGCCAGCGAAGGAATGACATGTGCTTGCCTGGATTCCTGCCCCCCCACCCCCAGCCCCGCCGCCCACCCTGGCCTCCCACTCCCTCTGGCACTCAGCAGCAGGCTGGCTAAGGACTGGGCTGCCCTCTTGGGCAGAGACCCCGGCCCAGAAATCAGGCTGTGGTTACAGGGTGACTCATGCACAGGCGCAGGTGAGTTTGGAGAAAAACAGAGTGAGGCGTGTGACTGCTGCCCCTGCCTTCTCAGGCGTCCTCTGCTGAGTCCTTAAGGAGCAGACCTGCGTGTCCGGGGCTCTTTGCTTATACCCTCCCCCACCCCCACTGATGCCCCCCAGCCATTTTAAGGGTTCCCGCCATTTGACAACGAGGAAGCCTCCAGTTCCTTTGCTCAGGTCCAGGCTGCTGCCCTGGCTGGACGTGATGTCGGAGATCAGGACACCCACCTGCTGCTGCTGCTCCTGCTGCTGCTGCTGCTGCCCCTGAGGCCCTGTGCTGGGCCAGAGCCCCCCGGGGGGGTGTGGAGTGGGGTGGGGGGATTGGGCTGAGAGAACAGCACCAGAAGTCTGTGCCCTGAGAGGCAGCCAGGGCCAGGCTCCTGAGCAGAGAAAGTGAAACTGCAGAGCAGAGGGAACAGGAAGCTGAGCAGGCCCAGGCTCCTCCTCTGGCCTGACCAGGCTCCCAGCCCCGTAGAGCGGAGCACAGTGTCAGGGCTGCCGGCCAGGACCGGCCGGGGAGGAGGGTGTCCGGTAGTCCAGCCCCAGGACCCACAAGTGCTCAGCTGCCCCCATCTGACTGCCTCCCAGCTCACTCCCCTTCCGCAGGCCTGTCCCGTTTCTACACGCTCGGACGTGTCCTAAAGTTGAACTGCATGGAGAGTTACACAGCTGAGTCCATTTCCTGAAAACGCTGGCCTTTAAAACAGACACAAGAACCTGAAGGAGATGTGAAGTGATCCAAGTCCTTACCATGTGTCAGGGTGAGAATTACCCAGGAGAACATGGAAACCGGCGACAAGCAGAGACTGACCATGAGCTGGCGTCCTGCAGAGAGCTTGGCAGACCTGGAATCTGAGGAGCAGGTGGGAGCCAGTGAGGGTTCGGGATCCAGGTCCAAGGCAGAGCCAGGGCCAAGACAGGATCTAGAACAATCAGAAGCCAGGAGTCAGCAGCTCAAGGAGAAGCAGGGGACCCTCCTTCCCAGTGTCCCCTTCATAGCTCTTGGTGGTGCCAAGGTCCACAAGTGGCCATTGACTGGAAGGGAGGAGGCTTGGAAGAAAGTGCCGGAGACCGACCTGGGAACACAGGCTCGGACCACACTGGAGCAGTTTTATGGGACGTGGAGTCGCCGCGAGGCAGAAGCAACTGGATCGTAACTTGTTTTCAGTGCGCGTTGTCTTGACGGAGTCGAGGGTTCCTGACGCTCACACACTTGTTTTGATCACTAATTCACTAATGCTTTATCTCCCTCCCGGGCCACCCACAAAGCCCCTCAGAGGAAAGATTGGAAACCGGGTTCTAGGGTCTATCTGGCCCACTGTGGGGATTTTTTATTTCATGTTTCTCCCTGGAGTTATACTGAAAGTCAAGGTGCTTCCAGACCTCTTTGCTCTCAGCAAGCAAGCGCGACCTTTCATGCTGCTCACGTTCACTGCCATGCAGCTGACAGTAGCCAGAGGCTGGGAACAGCCAAGGAGCCCGACAGCAGAGGAAGGAGACAGGAACCCACGCACCCACACTCACACAGCAGAGCACTCTGTATCCCCCCAAACAGTGGCTGAAGCATGAGGCACCCCACGACATGGAAGGACCTGGAAATGCTGTGTGAAGTTAGCCGAACACCAGCTGAGCCCACCACCACAAGGATAAACACCGAGACGCAGACAGACCTGCACTCCCACGTCACTCAAACCTCCAGTCCAGTCTCACAAACGAAGAGGCAGAGAGTCCGCCCAGCACCCACAAACCACATCAACCCCGCCCCGTAGGCACACCTCAAAAACTACACTGACAGAGGGACGCCACCCCAGCTGGGGCTACTCCCCAAAAAGGGGTGAAAGGGAGAAGACCATTCACACGTTGCCACAGAACACCCCAGGCAAGGCCACCCCAAATCAACAGACCCTCCTCCAATCCGGACAGAGAGGAGAGGCGGACCCTGTCCAGCAGGCTGGGGCTGAGGATAGCTATGCCCATGAGACGCTCAGCTCACTGCCTTGTGACCCTCAAAGGACCACACACACACACACTCGGGGTCAAATACACATATACAGGAACACCCACATACGTGTGTAGCCCAGGTAGGCACAGGGCCCTGCACTGGTAAAGGTGGCCTCATCCAGGTCCTGGAATCAATTCCAACTGGATTGCCCCTCTTTTGGGAAGAGCACAAATGTAGACATAGGCAGAGGGCTGCAAATCTCTCCCACTCTGCAGTTTGAAATTTATTTATCCCCTTTTCTACCGCATTTAGGCAGGAGAAAGATGAGGCTTTCTACTCTCATGAGGAATTACCGTCTCAGAAACCCACTGGATCTGTTCTACGGGCAGAAGCTCCCCCAGCTGCAGTTACCACCTGGCTGTGCGTTCCTGACCTCTCTGCCCACACTGCCTGAGGGCAGTGGTGTGGAGGATTCCCTGTTGCCTCCCAGGCTGTTTCCACAAGGCTGAGAACATCGTCCTCCATGGCTCGCCCAGGCCCAGGACTGGACGCCAGAGCCTGACTTGCGGGTCAACATTTTCCAAAGTTCTTGAGCAGCCTGTGGATCTGAGCGGTTGGAAATGTCTGTTTTCCTCTTTTCCTTTCTTCTCACAGTCAAAAGGGCAAGGGGGGAGGGGGTGCAGGGACAACAGGGGCTACTTCCTCCTGCTTGAGGGGTTTCCAAACCATAATGGAAAATTTGAATGCAGAGACAATGGAATTTCTCCAGGATCTTTTCGAATCCTCCTTTGGATTAGTGTCCCGGAGCTGTGGCAACAAAGTACAAGTATTCTTTGGGTGTCTTATAAGGACAGAAACTTGCTGTCAGAAATTTCTGGGGGCTGGGAGTGTGAGACCAGAGGGTTGGAAATGCTGATTCCTTCTGAGGGCCCTGGGGATGGCCCCTCATCTTGTCGACACGTCACCGTAATGTCCGCGTCTACTGGCAAATGGCACTCTCTCTGTGTGTCTTCTCCTCCTTTTTGTGAGGAAGTTCGTGACACTGGTTTAGGAGCCACCCTCCTCATGAATGGCCACATGCTAGCTTACTGATGACGTCTTCAGAGACCCAATTTTCAAGCAAAGTCGCCTTCATGGCACCAGGGTTAGGATACCATATATCCTTGGAGTTCAGGGACACAATCTAATGTACAACTCCATGCACACGGTGCCACGCCATCCAGAAACAGCTTCAACCTTTGCCCCCCCAAACCGTCCCCGGTCTTCCTCCGACCCCTTGGTGCCTGATCCTCCTCCCTGGGATCAAATATTTCCGAAATGGGTGCATCTTCCTCCCTGCAGACCTCCTTCTTTGCTTTCTCCTCTCGGTGAGAGGAGTTCGAATGTCTCGTTTTATCACAACGTAAACCTAGGGCTTATCCAAGACTGCCCCCTCTTTCCTCAATTATTCACCTATCAGAGCCCCGGTTCAATTCAGTCCATATTCAGAGTATCTCCCATCTGTCTGTTTCCCATCAAGCCCAGACAAGAACAGAATTAATATTCTTCATCTCTAGTCACTTTAACTAGACCAAGAGCCATCTGTCTCAATTCCTCTTTCTAATCTTGTTCCCTGCACTTGTCGGCCAGTCCGATGGTTTCCTATACCAGGAATGACAAATTCAAGGTGAATGGGGTCCCATTCATTGTGAAAAAGAACATTTCATGATCGATCTTGAAGTACATCAGTGTCTGTGGTAGGATAATACCTGTATGCCTGCAAGGAAAGCCAAAGAATGCAACTATTATGCAAATTTACATACCAACTACTAGAGCCAACGATGAACACATTGAAGAATTCTGACAACCCCTTCAGTCTGAAATTGATCAATCGTGCAGTCCAGATTACTGGCGATTGGAATGTGAACACTGGAAACTAATGGGAAGGGTCCGTAGTTGGGATGCATGGTGTGTTAGACAGGGTTCTCTAGAGAAACACAATCAAGACACTTATGATTTTATATATATATATCCAACATAAGAGTTAAAGAGCTAATTAGTCTATGGAGCAGTACAAATGGCTCAGTGCAACTCACTTCCACGAGAGAGCTAATACACTGGCAGTCCTTCAAGTCTTAAGGGCTGCTGGGTGCAAGTCAAGGAAGCAGACAGCTGAGTCCTCTGCAGAGCATTTCAGGAAACCTGGCCACAGGCAGCAAACAGCAAGGCAGGGCACCAAGAGTCAGCCAGATGACAGGGCCTGACAGTCCCCTGGTCAAGTGATGTATACTCCATTAGTGTGGCAAAGCAGGTTTTGCAGGAACCTCAAACTACAGTAACACAGTCCACGGGTTAGGTGTCCCACAGGTAGTGTAGCTTGTAAGTTGAGGCAGAGAACCAGCTAAGGCAGCCACACACTGGTCTGGTTATCAAAGAGCAAGAGACAAGAAAGGCAAGGCTCACTGAGCCATTTATCTCTCTGTCCTTCAACTAATCCCACATGTGTTCATTGGCCAGGTTGGCCCAATAAACCTATCACACATGGCTTTGGGGAAGGATCCGTAGGCTGCACAGCCTTGGCAATAGAACCAGAGCTGGCGATCTCATGGTAGACTTTTGCAAGACCCATGACTTCATTGCAAATAACAGTTTTCAACCACAGACTCCATATGGCAATGATAGGTGTAAATCTCAACACATGAATACACAGGAATTGAACTGCTTGTATCCGTGTGAAGAGAGAACGGAGAAGCTCAAGATTACCAAGCAAGCTCAGGCCAAGGCGTGACTGTGGAACAGACCTTCAATTGTTTGTAGACACATTCAGGTTAAACCCGAAGGAAATGAGAGGCAACCTATGAGCTTGGGAGAGAATCTGGAAAACGCATTTAACATGTGAAACATGGATGATCCAAACCAGACAGACGAGTACAGGAATGCCACCCAGAACTTCATACCTGGAGAAAGCAAAAGGTCCCTGAATAGGCACAAGAGAAAGCAGCAGCCCAAGGGGATGCCCGAGGAGACTCTGAAACTTGCTCTGGAAAACAGAGCAGCTAAAGTGAGCAGGGCAAAGGACGGTGTCAGAGAGCTGAATGGACCATTCCCGAGGGCAGCTGTAGAAGTGAAGCGCTGCAGTGGCGTCTGAAAAGACCGCGAGTTAAAAGACTGGAGGGAGGAGAACACTCTGTGGCGCATTTCAAACTCAAGAACCAAAGCATAAAGATCCCAGCCTCAAGTCCCGAAGGAGTCTATGGGCAAATATTGAGTGGTGCAGGAAGCAACAAACGAAGATGGAAGGACTACACAAGAGTCACTGGGTCAAAAAGAACCGCTGTTGTTAGGTCCCCCTCATAGCCGGCCTGGGTCCCACGGTGCAGCAGTACTGCTCCTGGACCACCCTGGCCATCCTTGCTATCGTGACAGTCGCCATGTCACTCCATCGCCTGGAAGGTCTTCCTGTTTTGTGCTGGCTCTCCCCGTAAATCAGATTCAACCGGAGGGCAGTGCGTTGGGTTCAACATTACCAAGCATGATGCCCTTCTCCAGGTGTCCTCCTGAACCGTGTCCAAAGGATGGGACGGGAAGCTTGACACCAAACAAGCAGCCATCTAGAAGAGAAGCAACAAAGGCCACGTGGGAGAAGCACACCAGCCTGTGTGATCACGAGGTGCTGACGGGACCAGGCACGAGAAGTTCAAAAATAAACAACCTCATCGAGGTTGGAGAAGGGTCAAGGTGGAGACCCAGAGCCCATCTGGGGATAATTGGGTTGCACATTCCCGCGCAGAGGGGCTGCAGAGAAAATGTATCCAGGGGCAGTTTAGTGCTGACGAAACACACAACACTTTCTAGTTCTTTACTCATTCCTCCTCCCGCTATTATGAGCTCAGTCCTACCTCGCAAATCCCGCTAGACCGGTGTACATACAGCAGTACATAAGAAAGCTTTGAATATACGGAACTCAGGATAGATAAGCCCCCTCAGAAACAGTAATCGGAGTAATGATTCCAGGAGAGTAGGGGAAGGGACAGAATGGGTGATGTAAGATATGTACAAATAGTAATAACAATACGTAATTATTAAGGGTTCACAGGTGTGGCAGAGTGGGGAGGGAAAACAATTATACATGTCCGCTTAATATACTGGATGTATGGACTTTTATAATATAGGCAAAAAACCAATAAAACCATTTATTAAAATAAATAAACAAATGCTTCCAATGACTTAGGACAGAGTCAAGTTGCTGTCCCAGGAACAACCAGCAGGATTGTCTGCAGCTGAGTCTGCCCTGACTCTGGGGTCCTCCATGCCAGGTCAGGTGAGAGAGGCTCAGCCTGGAGGAGGGTGCAGAGGGAAGGCCATCCCAGGACCCTGGCAGAAGGGCACAACTGGGCTCTGAGAGGGACAGAGAGGGATTATCAGGCAAGCTTTGAACAAGAACAGCTGCTACAAGAACTCTTGAGAGTTAATACTGGCCCTGACCACTAGAGGGAGGAGTAGACTGCTGGAGGGAGTCGGGAGGAAAGGCACGCTGAACCTGGTGGGGCTGGTGGGGAGTTTCTGAGCTGGTGAGTAAAAGCAGCTTATACTTGATAGCTGAGAAACATGACGGAAGTGACAGTTCCTTCCTGGCCGTGTGGCCCCAGGGTGTGTCCTGGCTGGGTGAACAGAGCACACAGAATGGAGTCGCCATGAACAATTAAAAGCCTGACAAGAGGGCCACTGAGAATAAAGAAGTCAGCAACAAAATGGCTGATTTCAAGGACACCTGAACTGACCAGAGTCCAAGGCGACCGGACTGAACACTTGAGGTTGCACCTCTTATAGGACTGAACACCCACAATCACCCTTATGGTTATGAACACCCCCCCCCCCAAATTTTTGTATAAAAAACCAGCTAAGAGCCCAGGGGGTAGAGTCTTCTTGATCGCTGCAACGGAGCAGAACTCTCACTTCCTCCCTCGCTCTTGCTGGTAAGCCTCGCCTGTTATTTTTTGACTTGCTATTGATGTGTGAATGTCCATGGGAATCAGTTGGCTAAAGACTGGCTCATAGAGTGTGTGATGCTCGTGAAAGACCCTGCCAGTCACTGTGGGAAGTTTAGCGTCTGCAGGTGGCTGCCCCGGGGCATAAGCAGACTGATTCCTTAGCTCCATCTTGGGGACAGTCATTAGGTGCTCAGGACACTGGGGAAGATGCACTGGATGCAATCAGTGGGTCTCCAGGAGAAGGGTGCTGACCACTTAACCAGGGTTTGAGGGTATCTGTCCCTGGCCAGCTCTGGGTACCAGGTCACTCCTCTTTCCCTGAGGCGGACCCCAGCCCTACACAGAAGGGTAGGTGGCAGATGCAGCTGCTGAGTTGGGTTGGGGACCCTGAGCAGCCTCCGTCCTGCTTGAGCTGTGCAAGGAATGTGGGCATCCCCAGACCAGGGAAAGCGGTTCCTGTGGATTCTTGTGTCCCTAGAACCACCCGCCCCTTCTCTTCCTCACTGGCCACCGCCCTTTACCTCCCCTGCTGAGCTGTCTCTTCCCATCCCCCTTCCAGGTGGGAACAAGCACCTCCCCTCTCCCAGGAGCCCTTAACCCCAAAGGAGCTAACAGAGACTGAGGGCAGTGGACTGCTTCCATGGATACCAGCTATCCCTTGCACACAGGGAAGATCTGGGCACCTGGGCTGCAAACGGCTTGGATGCCATTCTGGGAACAGGACCTGTCTGAGGGCACTGTGCTCCTGCCCAAGGACAAAATCCTCGAGTCTCCTGATAAGGTAGTTTGTTACGAGAACCTAGGGCTCAGTCTGCTGCCTCTTACGAACCCATGCCTTAGTGAGCTGAGAAAATAAAAGACCGTGCAGGGCAGTCGTCCAGGCTACCCCAGCACAGAGGTGTCAGCCCTTTGCTGGCGTTAAACCGCATTTCCCATATCCGTGTCTTCACTTCTGCCCTGACATCAATCGCTGTATTTGGTGCCCAACACAGGGCTCGAGGGAAGCACTGGTGCACAACATGGGGAACTGAGGGTGATTGTTATGACTAGTTTTCGGGATTTTTCAAGTGAAGTCCTGGGAAATTCCCCTCTGGGGTCAAGTAGCTGTTTTCTGTAGTAAGACAGTGCTGTCACTGGTTCCACTCTTCACGAAGTCGTGGAGAATTCCCCAGCTACAGAAACTCCGTAAGAATACATTCAAGGAGCTGTTTTCAGCAGTAAGAAAGCATCGTTAAATCTGGAGGTGTGGAAGCAGGTCCTGAGAGCTCTTGGAAGTGCGCTCAAAGGCTGGAACCCATCCCCGTGGCAGTGAGCTCATGCCAGTCAAAGCCCCAAAGTGGCTGTGAGCAGCAGACAGCTCAGCGGCAGTGCAAACCCAGAGGATGGGAGTCTGCTATGAGGCTCTTTCAAGATCTTGACCCCCTTTATCGACACCCCCCACCCCACCCCTGCCACGGCACTTCCACAAACAGTTAACTCTCCGGCTCCGTGGCGTCTGACTCCAGGAATAAAGAATAAACTCACCCCTCAGATTCCTTTTCTTCTATGGAGGAGTCCTCATCTAGGGGTAGGAGGAAGTCCGCTGGGGAATTATTCCATTTTGATGTCACAAGTACAAAGAAGAGCGGGAAAAGGTTGACGCTCTAACATTGAAAGAGAAGGCAGGCTCTGGAAGACATGACGATCGCCTCCTCTTCCTGCCCCTGCCCCTCTTATTAGCCCCTCCGTTCCTCTATTACCCCCACCCCGCGCTCATGAACAGGTGGGCCTGGTAACAGTCCATAGACCATTAGCTGTAGAAGGAGCCATGGCCTTCAATTACTTATTGATGCAGATGTTTCTGTAATTTCCACAGTCAGCTGGCCTCCCGCTTGGTCCATGCAGCCTGTTCACGCACAATCCACAGGCACTGGAACTTTGGCTGAAGTCCAACAAAGTGCTTTTGGGAGAAGTTGCAAAGGGCCAGAGGGATGAGTGGCACATTCCCAACCTTTTATAGTCAACCTGGCCTTTAATTTATGGGGAAGAGATTTGTTACAGCACTGGGGGCTTCTTGACACATTCCAACCCTTTCTTCCTCTGCCAACTCTATAATGAGGAATATGGGCCACAACCCTCTTAAAAGGCGAGGGAAGATGGAACAGGGAGTTGTTCGATTTCCATCAGATTTACAATAAGAACCTATCACGTTCCCAAATTTAGGATAGGGAATATGTTCCTCAGGACGCCTTGCCCCTTACATGGAAATGTGATAAACCTGTTTGGGTGGGACAGTGGCCTTTAACACAAGACAAACGCACAATCCTTAAGGAGATTGTGGCTGAGCTGTTGCAGTCACAACACATTGAACCTCCAACATCTTTTCCACGCTTTGGGCGGTCCTCCAGAATCAGACAGCCCAAGAGTTTTGACCAAAGCTGCTGCCAAAGAATTGGCTGTGATAGAGAAACCATTAACGAATGCTTCTTTAGATAGAATTCAATCATTAGATAATTTAAAATGAATTCTTCTACCTTCTAACCATTCTCCCACTGGTGTTCTAGTTCAAGATGTCAATTTACTTGAGTGGTTATTTTTTTACCAAACAAGTTATTTTGACAAAGTTTGTGATATCCGTCAGCTCTGTGGGAGAGAGCCTAATGAAATTATAGTACCTTATACATTAAATCAAATTCAAACTAATTTTTAATTGAATGACAGTTGGCAAATTGCTTTCACTCATTATTTTGGCTCAGTGCATAATCAGTAACCTAAAGCCAAGAGGATTCAATTTCTAAAAAGAACTCAATGGGTTTTGAGCCACATAATTTTTCGATCTGTAAAGGGTCCTTCTTTCTACACTGATGCTAGTAAGACTGGTATGGCAGGGTACAGTGGAGACACAATGTCAAGGTGGTTAAGAGTGGCTATACATCTGTCCAGAGGCTGAATTATATGCTATAATCTTGTTGTTGCCTCATTATGAAGAATCTTTACACATAGTTACTGATTCTCAATATGCAGAATTTACAGTCTGCCAAATTGAAATTGCTTTTATCTCGGTAGACTCCCATGAATTGCATGCGCTTTTCCAAAAATTACAGCAATTATTACGTTCCCGGCGCTTCCCATTGCACATGACTCACATTAGAGCACATTCTTCTTTACCTGGTCTTCTGGCTAAAGGCAATGATGATGCTGATCGATGGTTAACAGCTTCTGTTACCGCTGCTCAAGAAGATGATTCATTACACTGCAATGACGCTCACAGTTTGCAGACTCATCACGTTACCAGAGAACAGGCCCCAAATTCTAGTCGCACTTGGCCCATCTGCTCTTTGATTACATGCCCAACTTTTGCACCTGGTATAAATCTCCAGGAACTTCAGGGCAGCAAGGTATGGTAGATGGGTGTTACCTACATTCCTGAATTTGGTAAATTAAAATATGCCCATCCCTCTATTGATATAGATTCTGCTTTTTCTTGGGCCACTGTGCTAGCTTCCAACAGAGCAGATGCTGTGATTACTGTTTGTGAGAAGCATTTGCCATTATGGGAGAGCTGCATAGTGTTAAAACTGACAATGGCCCAGCGTATTAATCTCATAAATTCCAACGGGTTTTACATACTTCTCATATATAACACCTCTCCGGTATTCCCTACAACTCCACTGGACAAGTTATAATTGAGCGCTCTCACCGGACATTAAAAGACATGCTTTTAAAACTAAAAGGGGGCAGGGTATGGGATACCGCTAGAGAAAAATTAATGAGAGCTTTATTTACAATTAACATTTTGAATTTGGATGCTGATGGTCAGAGTGCTGCTACTAAACCTTGGATGCAGAAATCATTGGTACCTGTACACCAGATCAATCAGCCTGTGGTTTTATAAGGACGCGTTGTCAGGCTCATGGAAACCCGAAGTAGTGTTAGCATGGGTAGAGGGCTTGCTCATATGTCCACAGGTGACACAGTCTGGGCAAGCGCTCAGTGCAGGCACCCTATTCCTGGCCATGATGGCCTTGACAAGCCAACAGGTAGGAGCTGAAGATAAGTACACATATTGGACATGTGTGCCCAATGCTCTCTTTAACAGGGCTGTGGGATGGTATCATTCCTCTCTCAACATTTATGTTAATGACTCTAATTGGATGCCTGGGTCCTCTGACTCCCGAGGCTCTTTCAGACCCGGAGAGGAAGGTCAAAGTGTAAACTAATTATTCTGTTAGCGCCGAAGACCTTCCTATGTGCATTGGCAACGGTCCCCATTGTTTGAAAATCAGCTATCAGGCTTGGATGTTTATATTAACCAATGACAGCCAGCATTCACGTAACAGAATTTATCTTTTGAGTGTTCATGGCTTTTCGGGAGCAGAGGTCAATTTGACCACGTCAGTGCCAGATCTTCCTCCTTGTCATGTACCTAGGGTTTTACCTGTAAGTGATGGGTGCATGGACACAGTGCAGAGGAGAGAAAGCACGGGTCTTAACTAATACTTCCCATGGAAGCGTCATAGCTTAGAGCCCTTCTGGCTCTGCCTGAGAAAAGCATCATGGGAAAGACCTTCGGTGGCAGGACAACAGCACTGCTCATGCAGTCAGCACGGCTGCTAAGAATGACATTGTATGTCAAGGGGGGGTGGGGGGGCTTTGCTCCCCCACGGCCTCAGTTGAGTCATCCCCCTGCACACGCTCACCTTTGGAAGGTTGGTGTTCACCCTTTCAGCGGATGGTTGGAAACATTTCACATTATGTTTTGCACTTAATGATACCCATTACATTCAAGCTTGCGTTCCTTTGCCTTGTTTGTTTCCCAAAGGCCCCATTATCTGGAGCGAGTCTCTTGGGGGGAAATAACCTGTAGTCAGTGTCAATTATATACTTGTCTAAATCATACTTTAGCCAAAGGCGAGAGGGCATTTATATTTTAAAGGCTCCACAGGAGTGTGGATACCAACAGTGAAGAGCCGGTCGTGGCCGGATTCCCCTGCCACGATGTTCATCCAGCAGCTTGGGGAAGTCGTGCGCAGGCGCACTGAGCGCACGATCGGACTCAGCATCGAGCCATCACGGCCACCGCAGCTGGAGCAGGAGCTGCCTGACTTCCATCAAACAGCTCAAAGCACCGCGTTTGTCCGAAATTGTCGTAAAGACTCGGAAGCGTGGGGGCATCACAAAGGCAGATAGATCCTGACATCGCCACTCAGAGGGCCGATGTGCGACAAGCTGTGGCTATGATTGGAGATCAATTGACGAGTCTCTGCCAACAAATGCCTTTAAAATGTGGTTGGAGCGGTGCTACCTTTTGTGTTGCCCCATTGACGTATCATGACAGCTTGTTCCCTGGGACAGGGTTCGAGGGCATGTTGCAGGGCATCATACCTTTGATAGAGCCAGATTGCAAAAAGACATTTCCATGACATATCAAAAAGGGTTGCATAAATTGAGTAATTTGGATTTGGTACAAAGTACAGCGGATGGCATTCGGGCTACGGATCCGTTAGACAAAATCAAGGCCCTCTTTAGCAGTACTGGAGGGTTGTTAGGATTGATTTTAATTTTGTGTTTTTGTTTTTAGCTCATCACAGCAAAGCTCCGCAGAAAGTAAACCATAATCAAGCAACACAATGCCTCACCTTCTAGCATGCTTCATTTTCTTTAGGAAGCGTAAAACATGGGAAATGTTGGCCCCGAAGGAGTTAACAGAGACTGAGGGCAGTGGACTGTTTCCATGGATACCAGCTATCCCTTGCACACAGGGAAGATCTGGGCACCTGGGCTGCAAACGGCTAGGATGCCATTCTGGGAACAGGACCTGTCGGACGGCACTGTGCTCCTGCCCAAGGACAGTTTGGTAGGAGAACTAGTGCTTACTCTGCTCCCTTGTTCTTAGTGCATACATGCTTACAAACCCAAGCCTTAGCGAGCTGAGAAAGTAAAACACCACACCGTGCAGGGCAGCCATCTGGGGTACACCCAGCACAGAGGCGCCAGCCCTTCGCGGGTGGCAAACCACATGTCCCGTGTCCATGTCCTCACTTCTGCCCTGCACGGTCACCGAACACAACAGGGGAGCTTAACTGCTCAGCCCCCTTTGTCTACAGCTCCACTGTCATCAGGCCTCACTGAGGCAGTACACTAGACGCCGGGCGCTGTCTCCCCTCACCCCTAATAGCTGAAGTACTTCCATAAATGCCCTGCACCCACACACCCACTGCATCATGAACATGAAGTGAATGGAGTCCTGAGTGAAGGGAACTGGAGTGGGGCAGAAACCGCTTCCACCCACTGAATAATCCTGCTGCTCAGTGCCCTGCCTGCCCACCAAGTGCGGCAGGTGACACACTGTAGTCTATACTGTGCTGGAGTTCGTCTTCCAGGTTTCTGCCTGTCCTGCATGGAAGGGTGACCCAATATAACACACTCACTGCCAGTAAGTTGAGGCAGACTCGAAGCGATCCTACAGGACAGCGTAGAACTGACCATGAGCTTACCAGACTGTAACTGGTAATGGGGGTAGAAAACCTCATCTTTCTTCAGAGGAGAGTCTGGTGGTTTTGAACTGCTGACCTTGCAGATCGCAGGCCAATGCATAAACACGGCCCAACACCAGGTCAGCCATTTGAAACCACTAGCAGCTCTTCTGGAGAAAGACAAGGCGTTCTGCCCCCGTTCACAGTCTCCTAAGCTCACAGGGGCAGTTCTACCCTGTCCTATAGAACTGCTGTGTGTCAACATCCACTTGATGGCAGCGAGTTTGATTTTTTTTAGACCCAATAATAGTGAAGACTGAGTTCACAGAGGGGGTCACCCTGCCCCTTAGCATCGAGGCCATCTGGGGTCCAAGCTGCATCCCCATCCAATGAGAAGCCACCTTTCCTTCCCCAGATCTCGGGGGCATCTTCCGTGCTTGGCTGGCTGCTTGTCACCCTGTGCTGGGAGAGACCCACCTTCCAAACACCTGCGGTGAACAGGGCAGACGTGCTCACCTGCTTGGCACTGGCCCCAGGCCTATTTGTTCTCAGAAGCTGGTCTCGACCTCTTGCTCTCAGAGCTCATCCCGGGCAGTGCGGGAGGCCCAGAGAGAGAGCCCCAAGTCTCTCCTACATGACTGGGGAAGAGAGAAGGGGGAGCAGAGACAAACCCAGAGACACCAGCCACCCCTCCGAAGGCAGAGGCAGCTGCCCTCAGAGTTGAAACACACAGGTGGGCTTGGAGCTGGCCGGCTCCCCACAGGGGTGGCCACGCCTCTAAGTAACGATTTTCACTTCTCTTTTCTCTTTGGGGCAAGGCTCTGGGAGGAGTCAATTCAAAGACTTCCTGCTCAGGGCCAGCTACCCCACTGGTCCTGCCCCCCCTCCCCCCAGATGTGAGATGCTCAGAGGTCCAGCAGGGTCAGGGCAGATGATGGCAGGTACAGGCAGCCAGCCTCAACACCAGGTGAGTCTGTCTCCTCTGCCATCAGCCTTCTCTGGAGCAATGTGACTGCTCAGGGGTGAGAGGAAGGCCCTGGGCCAGCAAGGTCGTGAGGTCATAAAAAAGGGGGCTGAAATTACAAAAGATAGGTGGTGGGGATGCCAGGACACACACACACACCTCAGTGTTTAGAAATAACCTTGAAGCTACCATGTGTGGGCCAGCTGCCTCTCTCAGGCCAGGCTGGGGACCATTAGTTGCCCGGGTATCACCTCCCAGAAGGAAGTTCAGAGTCTTCAGGACTCAGAACTGATGGCTGAACGCCGGGTGCCGAGTCTGTGCCTGTCAGAGGCCTCCAGGGCAGCTGCAGGACTGTCCCTACCTCTCTCTTGGCATCTGGCCTCTTGGACCCCTGCTCTTGGTTAAAGGAAGTCCAAGGAGAGGCCAAGACCCAAGGATGGGAGGCGGCTGGCATGTGCGCGTTGTGTTCTGTGAGGGGCACAGAGGAGGCGGGTGGACAGTGATGAAGTGCCTCCTGCTGAAAGAGCGGGGGCATCGGGAGTCAGCAGCCCTCCCAGGAGAGAGATGGGGTCGTCTGCTTCTAGAGGAGTGTGAGCTGCTGTTCGGGGCTATCGAGTCGGTCCGACCCATGGCGACTCTGCACAATGGAAGGAAACCCTGCCGGCCTGCGCCGTCCTCACAGCCATTCCGATGCCTGCACCCACGTGGCAAACACGGTGTCAGCCCATCTCCTTGAAGGCCTGCCTGTTTCATTGCCGCTCCACTGCACCAAGCATGGTGGCCCTCTCCAGGGCCTGGCATCTCTTGACAACGTGGCCAAAGTATGTCAGATGAAGTCTCACCATCCTTGCCTCGAAGGAGCACTCTGGCCTCACTTCTTCCAACACAGATTGCTGGTCCTTTCAGCAGGCCGCAGTACGTTCAATATTCTTCACTCTTCTTCTCCAGCACCACACTTCGAATGCATCTATTCTGCTCCGGTCGTCCTTGGTCAGTGTCCAACTGTCCAGTGCGTACAAGGTGATCGAAAATGCCATGGCTTGAGTCAGGTACACTCGAGTCTTCAAGGTAACCCCTTGCTTTTCAACACTCTAAAGAAGTCTTATGCAGCACAGTTGCCCAACGCAGCACGTCTTTGGTCTCTTGACTGCTGCTTCCATGAGCATTGATTATGGATCCAAGCAAGACAAAATCCTGGACAACATCAACCCTTTCTCCATTTATCATGTTGTTACCTATTGGTCCAGTCCTGAGGATTTGGGCCTCACTTACATCAAGTTGTAGTCCAGACTGAAGACTACAATCCCTGCTCTTCACAGCCAGGGCTTCAAGTCCTCCTCACCTTCAACTCGCAAGGTTGCGTCCTCTGCGTAGAGCAGGTTGTCAGTCAGCCTTCCTCCAATCCTGATGCCACACTGCTCTTCATCTGACCCAGCCTCTCTGATGATTCGCTCGGCACACAGACTGAACAAGTGTGGGGAGAGGATGCAACCCTGACACACACCTTTCCAGACGCTAAAGCTTGTTCTGTTTGCACAAGTGTCTCATGATCCACGCGTCAGTCCCAAATGAACGCAATGAAGGGTTCCAGGATCCCCATTCTTCTCCAGGTCATCCTCCGGGTGTCATGGTCCTCTGTCATTAGTGTCCAAACGCAGCAAACCTCTTCCTGAGATGTTCTCAAAATTCAAGGTGCATAGACTCAAGGTCGTATTTTGGCTCCTGGGACTTGTTTCATTTTCTTCAGCCTTATCCTGAACTTGCATATGAGCAATTGATGGTCTGTTCCACAGTCAGCCACCAGTCTGCTCTCAGCTGCTGATATTGATGTAGTCAATTTGTTTTCTGTGTATTCTATCTAGGGAAGTCCCTGTGTGTAGTTGCTTTTTGTGTTGTTTGAAAAAGGTCTTTCCTATTAACAAGCCTTTGGTTTTGCAAAATTCTATAAAATGTGATTTCCAGTTTCATTTCTATCCCCAAGTGCATATATTCCAACTACTGTTCCTTCCTCTCTGTTTCCAACTTTTGCATTCTAATCATCAATAACTATCAATGCATCCTGATTGCATGTTTGAACAATTTCCGACTGAAGTCTTTGGTAGAATTGTTCAACTTTTTCGTCACTAGTTTTGTGGTTGCTGCATACATTTGAATGATAAAATCCCCAAAAAGCATTGTACTTTTTTAGACATTTACTTTTTATTGAGCCCTTGGTATCAGCCTTTCTTTCCCAACCCTCTACCCCTTGTGACACCTTGATAAATTATAAACTATTATTATTTTCATATCTTATACCAACCACTGTCTCCCTTTCCCCATGGTTTCTGTTGTTCATCCCCCTGGAGGGGTGTGGTGTGGTTATATGTCCATCATCAGGATTAGTTCCCTCTTCCTCCGCCCCTCTCCCCACCTTCCCCCTACCCTCCTGGTATTGCTACTACCATCTCTCAACAGAGGGATTTTTGGTTGTTTCCATCTTTTTGCTATTTTTGAAATTTTTCGATAAGCAGCTTGGTGCATATATCTGTTTCTGTTTTGTTCTTTATTTCTTTGGGGGTATGTCCGGAGTAGAGAGGGTGCAGTATCATGTGGGGTTTGTTCTGCCTTTGTTTAGGGATGTGCCATGATGATCTTCATGCCATCAACGGAGAGGGGGTGCTCCACCCCCTCCACGTCCTCTGTGGCATCTGTTATCTCAGCACTGTTTGCATTTGTATGTCTCTTATAACGAATGACCATTAGTAGTTCTACATCTGAGTTTTGGCCACTTGGGTGCCATCTTTAGTAAATTATCTATTCATGCATATCTTGTGTCCATTTTTGGATTGGGTTGTTTGTGTTTTCCTTATTAAGGTGTTATTTTCAGGAGACATTTGAATTTAATCCCCCCCCTCCCTTAGGAATATAGATACAATAATTCTTTTTTTAAAATCATTTTATCGGGGGCACTTACAGCTCTTGTAACATTCCATACATTAATTGTATCAAACATATTTGTACATATGCTGCCAGCCATCATCATTTTCTAAACATTTACTTTCTATTTCTGCCCTTGGTATTAGTTCCTCTTTTTTCCCTCCCCCACTCTGTGACCCCTTGATAAATTTTAAATTACTATTGTTTTCATATCTTACATTGACCGCTATCTCCCTTCACCCACATTTCTGTTGTTTATTCCCCTGGTTGGTGGGGGGAGTAGTGATTGGTTCCCTCTTCCTCCCCTTCTCTCCCCACATTTGCTCTACCTTCCTGATATCGCTACTACTCCCATTTGTGCTCCTAAAGGGGTCTTCTGACCTAGATTCCACGTGTCCTGAGCTCCTATCTGTACCAGTGTCCATGCTCTGGCCTAGCCAGAACTGAAAGGCAGGCCTGGAGTAATGAGAGTGGGGGGTGAGGAAGCCTCAAAGAGCCAGAGGAATGTTGTGTGTTTCATTGGTGCTACAGTGAGCCCTGGTTGACTCATTCCTTCCTTGTGGAAGGAATTGATTGTGGTAGCAATTGTACAATAATGCTTGATGTGATTGAACTGTGGGACTATGGAACAATGTGATATTTGTATTAGCTAATGATACAATGGTTTTGGAAGTGGGGGGAGTGGGATCTGTGAGACTGTGAGAATGTCACTATAAGAAAGATGGGGCCAGTCTGGCCTCCTCTGACATCACAGAGGGGGAGGAGCATCACCATCAGCAACAGCCCAAGGCTATTTCTATGGGATGGAGGCCAGCCTTGCCTCCCTCTTCAGTCCTTCTTTGCCAGCTCTGACACCAGCCATCCAGGTCCTCCATGCCTCTCGGCTAGATCAAAACTGCAGTGCGGCCACTACGCAGAAAATACAGTGATCGTGCTTACGAAGAAGGTTAATAGCTTACAGTTCAGGATCAGAGCTGCTCAAGACACAGCAGTTCTCTGGTCACAAGAACCATTCCTGTCGGCTGTGCTTGCAGACAAACCTCTCTGGCCCTCAGCCCCTCCATCACAAGGCCCTTGGCATCTGCCTGACTAGGTTAAATGACAAAGCCTTTTTTGCACTGCCAATAAATGTCCACGGGGCACACGATTCTGCCATAAGCCTCGGTTGAAAGGCTTTTACTTCGTGGGTCAGTAAACTGAGTGCTGGAAGCACCCTGCAAGGCGTCTCCTGCCTGGAAGCGCTCATCTTCTTCTCCGTGGGCTGGGAAGCCTGCCCTTTTGCCCGTGCTCTTGGTAACGCTGCTGGTGCTGACACTGCTGGTTCACCACCTCTGGGTCGCAGCCTCCTGTCTCCTGAAAGGGAAGTTCAGTCACAGGGATCTCGGTGTCTGAAAGATGGCCCCAAGCCTCGCTGATCTTTCGTGATAGTAGGAAGAGCCTCCATTCCTTCTTCTGAGACAGTTTGTTTCAAACATAGCTGGATTGCAAAACTGAACAACTCCCTTATCAGAGTCTACTACGCTGTATGTTCATGGTCCCAACCCACTAACATGGGGGTAATTACGATGGCGATGGTTAGAAGGGCCATATTAAATAAGTCCATGCTCTGCACCCACATAAAATGGTTTTAAAAATTTTTTGTATGACCTTCAGTTAAGCAAAGACTTCTCAGAACACACAAGCCATTAACCTTAAAGAAAAATAAATTTTAGCTTAGATTTGATGAAAAACTTTTCTTCAACAAGGACATGGTTAAGAAAATGGAAGATAAACTACAGGCTGGGAGAAAATATTCCCACTACATGTATATAAAAAACTTCTACAGATCACTTGCAAACATAGCCAATGAAATAAATGGCCAAAGATTTGAGTAGACATTTTATTTTTTAAAAAGATTACTTAACTGCTAACAAACAATTTAAAGAGATGCTCAGTACCATTATCAAAACCATTAGTCTTTAAAGAAATACAAATGAACACTAAAACTGGATACATCATGCATAAAGAAATGGTTAAAATTAGAAAAACTTTTTAATAGTCTTTGAAAAGCAATTAGACCAGTTCTTTAAAGATAAACCTATTTCACAAGGACCCAAGAATCTAGGAATTTACCCAAGAAAAGTAAGTGCATTAGAAGCACTTGTACAACGATGGGTTTACTCACAATAGCCTCAAGCTAGAAACAACCCAAACGTCCATCAACAGGAGAATGCATCAGTAATTGTTGTAGAGTCAATATAATGAAATATGCAACAACACTGGGACGGAACCAAGTACCGCTCACACAAGGCCATGACTCATGAGCAAACGGCAGATACAAAAGCCTACATGGCATGTTGACCCGTTTATGTGAGACCCAAGCACAGCGACCGCCAGCACACCGTGCGCCACACGGAGCAGGGTTTGCCTCCGAGGGGGAGGCAGGGCTCGACGAAAAGGCAACCGAGGGGAGCTTCCTGGAGATGAAACCGTTTCCACATTGTACTAGTGTCTTAAGGTCACGGGAACAAATTACCCAAACTGTGTATGCAAACAACAGACATGTATTCTCACCCAGTTCGGGGACAGAAGTCCGAAGTCCGTATCGCTGGGCTGCAATCCAAGGAGCCTTGATGGCAGTGTGGATGAACAAGGGACGGCTTGCTACAAACTGGGCACAGCCCTCAGAAGACTGGGCATTCTAGAACACTCTCTGCATGCCTGCCGCACCCATACATGGATCAAGAGGCAATGTTCATGCAGAATAAGGGAACCCTGCAAGGTTTCAAATGGCTACCTTACAAATCCAGCTAGACCAGAGGATGTACACGGGTATAGATAGGAACCGGAAACTCAGGGAATCCAGGACAGATGATCCCTTCAGGACCAGGGGTGAGAGTGGCAATATGGGAGGGGGTGTGTGGTGGAAGGAAGGTGGGGTAGAGAGGGGGAACCAATTATTAGAATCTACATATAATCTCCTCCATGGGGATGGAGAAAAGAAAAGAGGGTGAAGGGAGACACCGGACAGTGTAAGAGATAACAAAATAATAATAATTTATAAATCATCAAGGGCTCATGAGGGAGGAGGGAAAGGGGAGGGAGGAGAAAAAATGAGGAGCTGATACCAAGGGCTCAAGTAGAAAGCAAATGTTTTGAGAATGATGATGGCAACAAATGTACAAATGTGCTTGGCATACAATGGATGGATGGATGGATAGATTGTAATAAGGGTTGTATGAGCCTCCAATAAAATGATTTTTTTTAAAACCATGCAAACAAAAAATCTTTTTTAACTGGAAAAAAAATCAAATGAGGAAAGGTGTGTGACAGGGTTGTAGCCTCTCACCAATCATTCAGTCTGTGTGCTGAGCAAACAGTCAGCGAAGCTGGATTATAAAAAGAGGAGCTGACATCAGGTCTGTAGGAAGGCTTATTCACTATCTGATATTTGCTGTGTTTGGGGAACAGTTGTGAGGATGGCGCAGGCCAAGTAGTGCTTCCTTCCCTTGTCCATCCGGTCACCATGGGCAGGAACAGACTTGATGACGTCGACAAACAAGAACAACATATGCAGATGACGCGACCTTACATCTTGAAAGTAAGGAGGACATGAAGCATTTGCTGATGAAGACCAAGAATTGCAACCTTCACTACAGATAGCAACTCAGTGTAAAGCAATCCAAAATTCTCATGACTGAACCAGTTGGTGACATCAAGATTAAACAGAAAAGATAACAGTTGTCAACATTTACATTTTCATGGATCTACAATCAATGGTGACGGGAGCAACAGCCAAGAAACCAAACAACGCATTGCATTGGCCAAATCTGCACAAGGTCTCTTTAAAGGTCTGACAATCAAGGATGTTGAATTGCCATTACCTCATATGTGCGAGAAAGTTGGGACAATGAATAAGGAAGACTGAAGAACCATTTGACTTACGGCTCTGGCGAAGAATATTGAAAATATCATAAACTGCCAAAAGAACAAACACATCTGTCTTGGAAAAAGTACGGCCAGGATGCTCTTTGGAGGCTAAGGGGGCAGAATGTTGTTTTGTGTCCTTTGGACATGATATCAGGGGAGACCAGTCCTTGGACAGACATCATGTTTGGTAAGGCAGAAGGACAGGGAAGAAACGGAAGACTCTGGACAAGATGGCCGGACACAGCGGCTGCCATGATGGTTCACACGTAAGAACAATGGTGAAGATAGCACAGGACTGAGCGGTGTTTCCACAGAGGAGCTGAACAGCCTCCAACAACAAAGGATGCGTATAAAAGAAAGACACCACAGCAGAGCTCAGATTTATTCATCTACATTAACAATTTTATTGACACGTGATTCACATACCCTACCATTCAGTGGTGTAAATGCATTTAAAAGAGGTGTTCACTCATCCCCACATTCTATTTTAGAACATTTTCTCCACTCTTGTATTATTTGTTTCCCATTTCTCCCCAGTCTCCTTGGCCATTACCCTGTTGTTGTTGTTGTTGATGTTATTGTTGATGTTGTTGTTGTTGTTAGGTGCTGTCCAGTTGACTCTGACCCATACAGACGTTGTGCACAACAGACTGAAGAGTCACCTGTTGTGCACAACAGACTGAGGGCCTGCACCACCCTCAGAGTGGTTCTGATGTCTGAGCCCATTGTTGGAGCTACTGTCAGTCCATCTCCTTGTGGGCCTTCCTCATTGTCCAGCCTCTCCACTTCATGAACAGGATGCCCTTCTCCAGGGACTGGTCTCTCCTGACAACATGTCCACAGTATGTAAGACAAAGTCTTGCCCATCCTTGCCTCTAAGGAGCACTCTGGCTGCACTTCTTCTAATCTAAGACAAATCCATTTGTCCATTTAGCAGTCTATGGTACTTTCAATGTTCTCTTCCAGCAGCACAATCTAAATACATCAATTCTCCTTCCGTCTTGATGGCCGAGTGGTTACACGAAAGGCTGTGGTCTGCCGTTGGAAGTCACCAGGAGCTCCTTGAGACAAAGACGGGGCTTTCTAGTCCTGTGAACAGTTACAGTCTTGGAAGTGCACAGGGCAGGTCTAGGCTGTCCTATCGGGTCACTAATCGGTCAGCATCAACGTGATACGGTGAGCCATAACCCTAAGACACTATTAGTCTAGTTACTGTCTTTCCAGACTCACCTGCCCTGGATTTCATATCAAGAAAATCATACAAACCATCCCTCAACAACAACTAAAGTAAGCAAACAAACCCTCAATGCAAAAGAAACCAGAAAACTAGAGCAAATTAAAAATAGGCCAGAGTGCCTCCTTTAAGTGATGACTGAAGGTATAAGTGTTCTATCACAATGTGGTGAAGAAAGCAGGCGGTGCCCGGCTATCCGAAGAGCACCTGGAGTCTTAAAGGCTCGTCTTAAAACAAGCAACCATTGAAGCATCAGCTAAGGGATTATCAGCTAAGCAAAAAGCACATCAGCCTATGTGATCCAACAATTGTCAGTCTCAGGAGGGAATTGTATTAGAGTTTACATTCCAAGCGCCGGGTTGCAGAAGGCTGCGGATGAAGACGAGGAAAGAAACCGTGGGTGTCTCCCCTCTGGGAGGATGGAGCGGGAGTGGAAAGGCCTCGTCATCCGACAGAGAACATTATTGGGTCGATCAATGCAACTCCAGTTTGGTCACAGTGTGATGCTTGTTCATTTGATCTCCCTCTGGATGCATTATATAATTGTTCCAGATTGTCATATTTTAGGCTTTGGTTTTGATTGAGGTTTTCCTGTTTCATTGTGTCACTGTGGGGCCATTTGTTTGTATTTTGTTTTGATTTGGTTTGGTTTTCTGTATATGAACCCCAGCTTAGGTAAACCACGGAGACAACAACTGGATTAATAGTTTCAATGGGACATGGTAGGGAAGTTGTGGGGAAATGGAGAGTTAACAACGGAGTACAAGGAAGAAGAAATATCCTGGGATTGAAATGGGTGATGTTTGCACAACTCTTAGGAATGTAATTAAACTGATTAAGTGTATGATATGTCAATTGTATGTCAGTGAAACTGTTAAAAGTAAAATTTTTAAATGTTATGGACCAAAGTAAAAATAAATGATAAGATGTTAAATTTTAACCTGCCTATATGTTTGCAAGGATGCTGAGACTTTGTCTCATGTACTCTGCCATGTCGTCGGGAGAGAGCAGTCCCTGGAGAAGGCCATGGTGCTTGGTAAGGTGGAGGGGCGGTGGAGAAGAGCAGGCTCTGCACACGAAGGATTGACACGGTGACTGCAACAAGGGCTCAGACAGAAGGACGGTTATGAGGACGGCTCAGGACTGGGCACTGCTTCCTTCTGCTGTCCAGAGAGTCGTTATGAGCCAGAACTGACTCGGCAGCACCTAGCAACAACAACAATGACAACATATGCACTGAGGACCACTGTGCCTTATTGGGTGATGAGTTGGCCTGCTAACTTCCAGGTCAGCAGTTCAAATCCACCTGGTGCTTCATGGAAGAAAGATAAAACTTTATACACCCATAGAGAGTTATGGTTTCGGAAACTCAACAGGGGTAGTTCTACTGTCCTAAAGGGTTGCTATGAGTCACAATTGACTGCATGACAATGCATTTTTGTTTGTTTGTTTTTAAGCTGCGTCAATCTGCTTTCTGAACAGCACAGATTTATATAAACACAAAGCGGAACAAGCTACCTCGGGGAGAAAAACAATGGATAATTATTGTGAATTATTCCATTTCTACCTTAGAAAATTACTATTATTATTAAACCAAATCCCGTCATTTATGAACTGGTTTTATGATACTGGATGGTGTTGCTTCTTTGAACATGAAAGGTCAGAGAGGTGACATCTTATTGTTTATTTACTGAATGTGTTAGTCTGGGTAAACTAGAGAAACAGATTCATAGACGCTCGTGTATTAAAAAAAAAAAAAGAGTTTTATATAAAGAGTAAATGAACACTAAGAAAGCATCCCAGCCCAGTCCGGATCAAGTTCAAAAGTCCTATATTAGCCCATAGGTCTGATACCAATCTTTAAATTCCTCTTCAGATTCATGAATTACATGAGATGACATCAAATGCAGAAAGATCACAGGCCAGTGGGTAGAGAGTATTGTAGATCCAGTGGCAGTGGAAGCATCTCAGCACTGTCAGGGGTCTGCACGTGGCTTCTCCAGCTCCAGGGCTCTAGTGTAGCTCCATGTGTCTTGCCAGCAGGAAGATGAAGCAGAGTGTGTCTGCCATTCAGTGAGCTATTTATCTGCTCTGGGCTTCCAAATGAGTTCGTCAAGCTGCGACTTGCTTGACAGGCTAGACTCCACCACTGTGCAAGTTGACAGAAGATTATGTAACTGCCACACTGGTTTACTTTCCCTCCATAATGAGGGCGTTCATTATCAAGGCAAATTCTATTCATACTCCAGTGCTTTCATTTCATTGTGGACGACCTGTTGATTCCATTTCAATTTTATAAGAACCAATGCTTTGGGAATTAATGGAATTTTCCAGATATGTTCTGATGAAGATATTTTTACAATGCTTTGTCTTGGGACAGGCTAAACATTTTTAGTCCTCTGTATAGTCTTTTGATACCTTTATGATCTCTTCTGTTATATCTTCGATTACTATTTTCATTTCATTTATCCTAGTTACTGGCAAGGACCACTGAATGTTATACATGTTGACTCTTCACAGACTACCTTCATGGATAAAATCTTACAGCCTCTACAAGTAACTGGGAACCTCCAAGACCATTTTTATATGCTTTCCCCCCCAGGGTGTCCATGGAAGACCAGAGCGTAGAAAGATTGCTCTACACGGCTCTATTTAGTCACTACAAAAATCACAAGGTGGAGATCTCGCATGCAATAAGCAAGGTATATCCATTCTTCAAGGTACTCCAAGACCATGGCGTCATCACCAGTAAATTATTTACAGTAAGTGCCATTTCTAAACCCAAACCAGCCTAAGCAACATCACCCTTTCCTAGTCCAGCTCCAAACTTCAGAACACATCTAGCTGACTGAGGAGCCACCAATGAGCGGGGGTGATGTTTCTATTATTTCTCTGAATATTCCCATCAGGTAAAAGGCTGACATCCTCAGCTCCGTTCCTGCTTCTTCTCGCTGCAGGAACCGTCTTCCATGCCCCGCACTGGTCTCAGTCAGGGCCCCAGGGAGTGGCCTAGAGGAGGACACAGGCTGGGTCTGACACACGCGTGCGCCATACAGATGTCACGTCTCTTGGGAATTCACACAATGAAGGATAAACTAGAAATTAAATCATACACGAGAGAAATGTCCCAGACATCATTTTAGTAAACACCACTTTAAAATATTTAGATCTGAGAACATCCAATGCACTCACTGAGGTGATGCTGACTCATAGTGACACACAGGGGAGAACTGTCTGTCCCTCTGGGTGTCTTTTCATTTTTGTGTTTTGAACTGATTTACATTTATTTGTTTATGTATTTATTTACTTTATTAATCATTTTATTGGGGGCTCATATGACTTATCACAATCTATCCATGGTGTCACATTTGTACATTTGTTGCCATGATCATTTTCAAAACATTTTCTTTCTACTTGAGCCCTTGGTATCAGCTTTTCATTTTCCCCCTCCCTCCCCCACCCTTCCTCCCTCAGGAACCCTTGATAATTAATTTTTTTTCATGTCTTACACTTTGCCCACTTTTCTTTTGTCCATTCCCTTGGGAGAGGGTTATAAGTAGATAATTGTGATCGGTTCCCCCTTTTTCTCCACACCATACCCTTACCTTTCTGGTATGGTGTTCTCTATATTGGCCCTGAAGGGTTTATCTGTCCTGGATTCCCTAGTTTCTGGCACTTATCTCTACCCATTTACATACTCTGGCCTAGCCAGATTTGTAAGTTAAAAATGGGGTCATGATAGTGGGTGGGTGGGTGGGAGGAAATATTAAAGAACTAAAGGAAAGTTGAGACTTCAATCGGTGCTTCAAGATGTGAATGCAACATACCATCACGAAGCAGGGAACCAATAGAGAGGTCTGAGGGGCCAGCCCCAATCCCAACTACATGGACCTGCCCCCTCTCCCCAGAAGAATTCACTTCAGTGGACAGCACTGAAGCTATAGCTCCGGGAGAGGTACATGGCTGATCAGAGCACACAGGAGCAAACTAAGGGAGAGGGAGAGAGAGTGGAACACATCCTGGCCCACCAAGTCCTGAGGATGATATTTCTGCTCAGAGCAGTCAATCACAGAGAGGACAATAGGGTTGGCCCCACCACGAGGCATGAAGTCTGCTGCTGACCAATTGTGCTACGGGTGGCAACACTGTAGACACAGTGCAGGAATTGTGCCCAATCTGACCCCACCACACTGAGACAAAACACTAAGGGCGTGCAACAGAGCAGCAAGGGGAGCGGAGAAACAAAGTTCTGAGGGAGTGCAAAAATAGACTTTGTGGCCAGGGCGTGGCACCCTGTGTGATCATGAGGTGTCGATGGGATCAGGTGTCAGGCATCAAAGACGCAGAACAGAAAAATCATATCATTGTGAATGAGGGGGACAGTGGAGTGGAGACTCAAAGCCCATCTGTAGGCGATTGGACATTCCCTTACAGAAGGATCTTGGGGTGGACACGAGTAAGTCAGGGTGCAGTACAGCACTGATGAAACCGTAGCTCTTTATGGGAATAGGACACTTTGTCTTTCTTCTGTGGAGCCAGCTTGTGGTTTCAAACTGCTCACCTTGCCATCAGCAGCCCAATGCAGAACCGCGACGCCATCCAAACGCACAGGAAATTGGTGTCTTGTTATTTGGGGAGCAGGTGCTTGCTATCCCCTTGCAGACTCCTCCTCCACTGGCCTCCGTGTCCTTAGCTGTTGTACATTTTCAGAGTGCTGGCGGTTGGGCACATGCTAGCAATGAACCTTGCAGGAATGACGCGTGACAAGTTCTCTCCTTGTCCGATGAGGCTGATTGTTCGAGAGCCACATTCACAGCAGGGAGGGGCTGGTCCTGCCTTCCTGGAGACTTTGTGCCCATTAGTCCTGGGAGAAGGGCAGCGTTTGTCCAGTCAGCAGAATGGCCACTCACCGCCCACTAAGACTGGTCCTAAAATATCATGGCCAGATTCTCACAGGGCGACCCGTCTTTAAACTGGAAACCCAACCTTTTGCTACAAAATAACTCCTTCCCATCATTAATATAAGTGAGATGAAATTACATTCCAAAAATGAGCTGTTTGTTTTTTTAAGAAGGGAGGACTTACTTGTTTCATTTCTATACAGAAATCCTGCATTGTCCCATCAGAAGACCCCTTATCTTCGAGACTGGATTAACTACATTTACTTCCTGGGGTCCTTCGGTAATTTTGGAGGCCTGTGTTTATATTTTCTCCCGCCACTTTTTTGTCTTTAAGGATTCTGAAGAGTCTTGTAGAAACCTAGTCCCTGTACTAAAGGTGGTATACAAGGTCCTCAATGAACTGGAGAAGACATTTGACCTGCCACTTCTGGAAACATTGTTCAGCAAGGTCAGCTTGATGGAATACCCGACCTCATTGACACCCACAGAAGCTTCACATCGGGTAATTAGTCACCCCTCTTTTGAGATCCTAGGACATTTCCCCTCTATGTCCATTCTTGATTGGATCCCAGCTCTGAGCTGGACAGTGGGGACAAAGTATTTAACAAACATATGTTGTGAGGCTTCTTGCAGCTTACGGAACAGAGGCTGATGCCCAAACCCCCGAGGTCTGCTTGGCGGGGCATGTGGAGTCAGGAGACAGTCAGAAGCACCCTGGCATCAGCTCGACTTAGAAGGACACAGGACAGGAAACCTCTGACCAGCAGGTCGCCAACCCTGTTCTTCTTCACGGGCATCCTTGTCCACTAACAGCCAAGAGGAGAGCTCTCCGCCCTCCTCGATAATCACTCCTGTCTGCAGTTTTCAGGGAGATTTTCCCTGGATTCCTCACATGTGGTCTCTTTTGGGCTCTTTGGAAACCCGTCCTCCTCTCTGACTCAACACCGTTCTAAGCTTCCTCTTTCTTGGTCTCATTTTTGGAAGCTGATGGGGCTTTCTGGGCGACCTGTGCTGGTCTCTGCATGATCTAACCTGTCCCTCGGGGAGCGATGTGTTTGTTTCCTTCGTCTGAACACCCCAGCACATCGCACCTCGATTATGTATTTGGACAAATGTTTCCCCACCAGCTGATCACTTTTCAAGTGCACACACACTGCACACAGCATTCCCACAACCCTTTACTCTTGTATCTTTAAGGCTGGCTCTGAATAGGAGACTTCCAGGGCCCCTGTTAGGGAGTCTGCTCGGCTGCCCCAGAGCATGAGGACTGAACTTCAGGTCTCTGAGCTTTGATCGATCCAAGAGCTGGGAGATCCTCAAACTCCCACTGCCATCAAGTGGATGTCGACTCGTGGTCACCCTGTCGGACTGCCTGATGGGCATTTCTGAGACTGTAGCTCTTTTTTTTAAAAAACATTTTATTAGGGGCTAATACAACTCTTATCACAATCCATACATATACATACATCAATTGTATAAAGCACATCTGTACATTCTTTGCCCTAATCATTTTCTTTTTTTTTCCTTTTCTTTTCTTTTGTTGACATTTTATTAGGGACTCATACAACTCTTATCACAATCCATACATATACATACATCAATTGTATAAAGCACATCCATACATTCCCTGCCCCAATCATTCTCAAAGCATTTGCTCTCCACTTAAGCCCTTTGCATCAGGTCCTCTTTTTTTTTCCCCTCCCTCCCCGCTCCCCCCTCCCTCATGTGCCCTTGGTAATTTATACATCGTTATTTTGTCATATCTTGCCCTATCCGGAGTCTCCCTTCCCCCCCTTCCCTGCCGTCCCTCTCCCAGGGAGGAGGTCACATGTGGATCCTTGTAATCAGTTCCCCCTTTCCAATCCACTCACCCTCCACTCTCCCAGCATCGCCCCTCACACCCTTGGTCCTGAAGGTATCATCCACCCTGGATTCCCTGTGCCTCTAGCCCTCATATGTACCAGTGTACAACCTCTGCCCTATCCAGCCCTGCAAGGTAGAATTCGGATCATGGTAGTTGGGGGAGGAAGCATTCAGGATCTGGGGGAAAGCTGTGTTCTTCATCGGTACTACCTCGCACCCTGTCTGACCTATCTCCTCTCCTAAACCCCTCTATGAGGGGATCTCCAGTGGCCGACACTTGGGCCTTGGGTCTCCACTCTGCACTTCCCTCTTCATTCAATATGGTGTATATATATATATATATATATATATATATATATATATATATATATATATATATATATACACACATACATATATTCTATTTTTTTTTAATGATGCCTTATACCCGGTCCCTTGGGCACCTCGTGATCGCACTGGCTGGTGTGCTTCTTCCATGTGGGCTTTTTTGCTTCTGAGCTAGATGGCTGCTTGTTCACCTTCAACCTTTAGAACCCCAGACACTATCTCTTTTGATAGCCGGGCACCATCAGCTTTCTTCGCCACATTTGCTTATGCACCCATTTGTCTTCAGCGATCCCATCATGGAGGTGTGCAGTCAATGACATGATGATTTTTTGTTCTTTGATGCCTGATAACTGATCCCTTTGGGACCACTTGATCACCCAGGCTGGTGTGTTCTTCCATGTGGGCTTTGTTGCTTCTGAGCTAGATGGCCGCTTGATTATCTTCAAGTCTTTAAGACCCCAGTCACTATCTCTTTTGATAGCTGGGCACCATCAGCTTTCTTCACCACATTTGAGACTGTAGCTCTTTACAGGAGTAGAAAACCCGTCTTTCTCACTCAGAGCAGCTGGTGGTTTTGAACTGCTGATCTTTTAGTTAGCAGCCTCACAGGTAAGCAGGACATCACCAGGGCCATGGATGTGTGGTCATGTGGTTTTGTTTCTGCTGGAGATCTCTCATTGCCCTTTCCTTCCACTCTTCGGTGATCAAAGAGACATTCTGTTTCCAAGAACTAGAGGGAGAAGACAATCCTGGCATCCAGGCAAGCCTGAAGGGAGGTAATTTGAGCTGGATAAAGAGGGTCCATCTCTATGAAGGAGGAAAGGGTCTCAGGGACCTGAGCCCCCCTGTGGGGAGGGGATGTGGAATCAGAGAAGGAATGCTGAGGGCCATGGTGCAGGCAGGGAGGACATGGGTTTGTGGGAGAAGCATCTTTCTGTGAAACCCCAGAGCTCAGGGAAAGAGGGAATGAAGGTGTCAGTGGCTGAGACGGATCCCAGTGAAGACTTGGTCATCCTTAGGATTTAGCAGGGTCCCTATGAAACTGTGAGGGGTCCACATGCCTGGCTCGTGGTCACCATGGAAGAAGAGAGCAGAAGCAGGGACTGAATGAAATCCAGAAGGTGTTCTTTTAAGAAACAGAAGGCTGGGAGGGGAGATGGAAGCTGAGATAATGGGGGGAAGTGTACCAGGGGGAGGGGCAGAGGAAGGAGGGGCGGGGAAAGACTGAGGGGAGTTGGGGAGAGGACAGCAATCATGAAAACGAGCAGCTCACTTTCACTGAACATTTATTCCGTGTTTGTTGTGGATTCTGCCCTAACGGTTGCCCTTTGGGGGGAGTATGACTTACCTGCACACTACTGATGATTTCTGGACGCCTACTAACCCTGACTGCTGGGGTCACTTCCATGAGGCAGAGCAGAACTGTCCCTGGGGTTCAGGGCCGCCATCATTACCAAAGCCCACTCTCACCTGCTTCTCCAACAGAGGGGCTGGTGGGGTAGAACCACGGACCTTCCCAATGCTAGCAAAGTTCTTAACCACTACATCCCCAACGTCCCTTCATCAGGATCTACCTGAGGTCATGAGCAAAGACTAATCCAGGCATAAATGATAACAAATTCAAACAAAAATGGAGAAATATGTTTGAAAAGGAGATTGTGGTGTTCTGGGTTGACTAAAGAACAAATTCAGAGACGCTCATATGTGTATTTGAAAGATCTTTATATAGAGAGTAACTATATATTAAGAAAACATCCCAGCCCAGTCCAGATCAAGTCCATAAGTCCAATATTAGCTCATACGTCCAATACCCATCTATAAATTTCTCTTCAGACTCATGCAACTCATGCAAAGCTGAATGCAGGAAGATCACAGGTCAGTGGGTGGAAAGTCTTGTGGATCCAGTGGCAGTGGAAGCATCTCAGCGCTGGTGTGGGCCTCCATGTGGCTCCTCCTGCTCCTGGGCTCTGGGTCCATCAGTGTAGCTCTATGTGGCTTGTCAACAGGAATGTCTCCCATTGAGAGTGTGTGTTTAGCCTCAAGGGAGGAAGATAGTAGCTCCCAGAATCCTCAGAAGAAGGCCATGCCCACACAGAGGCCTCATTGGTATGACCTGATTGACAGGCTAGAATCCACTCCTTCGCTCAGGTTGACAGTAGAATATGTAACTGCCCCAGAGAAACATCCAGGAAACAATGGGATAGTTGAGCTCCCGGGAGGAAGTGGAGAAGAATGAACACTGAAATCCTGATGGAAAGTCCAAGAACAAAGATAGACTATGGCGGTGGCCATAGGGCAAGAAGACTTTCTAAGACTCCAGCTCGTAACCTGGTGGTAGGAGTAACTCTGGGGGCAAAGGTAGGTACCCCGTAGCTGGAGTGTCCAGATAAACCAGTGTCCCGTGGAGAACACTCAGAGGAGCTGGCCTGGTGAGGTCCCGAGCCTCGGGGGCAGCTGACCCGGCCTCCCCACTGTAGGAGCTGCCCCAGTCAGGTGGGAGTCATCAGGTCCGGTGGGGTCTGTGTCGATAAAGGGGGAAGTCTATAACGCTAATGTCTGAGAGACTAAAAGGGGAATTGGTTACAATGATGGAACTCCTGTGTCAACATCTGATATGAATTTTGAATTTCTGCCCCCCAGGAACTGGTGGAAACTCTCATCGCAGCCTGCCCTGGCTGCACGCAGATTCCACGTCTCATGCTGGTTTGTCCCTCTTGACTCGAATCTAGATTCTTGTATGGGGCTGCATCTTTGTATCCTGACTGCCCTGAATTTTCCATCTTTGTATCTGCACGTTCTCTGAGTTAAGGAGACACGAGGTCCCTGTCTTCTGTGTTGCTGAGGACGATGACCCCTTCCCTTTCTCCTCAGACACACCTGCGGCCCTGCCAGGGGCTCTGGAGCTGGACTTTCTCAGGCGCCTGGCTGTGCACTTAGCTGCCTCTGCCTTGCTCCCTGGATTGCTTTGATGTTGTGTGATTGCATCCTTGATGCTTTGATATTAATGGAGTGGCGCCAATGTGGGCACAGAGGGGCGAGCAATGGAGTGATGGGAGGGTCCCTTTGTGGGATCCATTACAGGGCATCGAGAGCACCACTTGCCTCACCCATCACCCATCACCATCACCCATCACCCTGGGATTAGACCAGCAGCTGCCCTCCAAGCACCAGATGGACACCACAAAGACCCTTTGTAATTTCGTCACCAATAACCCCTGCTTATAACTTCATAATATAAGTAATGTTACCCCAAACACACTGCCATCAAGTCGATGCCAACTCATAGTGACCCTATAGGGCAAGGTAGAACTGCCCCCGTGGATTTCTAAGACTAACTCTTTACGGGAGTAGAAAGCTCCATCTTTCTCTCAAGGATTGGCTGATGGTTTTCAACTGCTGACATTGCAATTAGCAGCCTAACATGTAACCATTAAGCCACATGGGTTCTTTGACAAGCAATGGTGCAATATTAAATAGTTCCAAATTTTTATTAAATGTTATATACTTATTTAATAATATCCAAATATTAAATATTTCCAATTTGTGGCATTAATTTTAATCATTTTTTAGGCTGACCACAGATCCTACATTGCATATAATACTTCATTTAATCTTCCCAACAATTTAAAGATGGTGCCCATGTTTTTGCAAGTTGGGGGATTGTACAACTTCACCAAAGTCAGCTAGGATTGATTGACTAAGTGCCAGAAGGTAGGGTCAGAGCATGAACGGTAGTGGTGCCTTCAATTCAAATTCTTCCGCTCCGATCTGGGCATAGCTGTTCGTTGCACCTAAGATTCAGCCCCTGTACTGCAGGTGTGATTGTAGCACCTGCAGCCCAGGTCTGCTGTATCTTTAGAGTAAGTGAGGTTTGTGTGATGCACTCACAACCCTGCTAGTACTCCCTCCTTCTTAGGTGCCTTTGTTACTACTGCGCCATTGAATTATCATTTTTCTCCGTCGCTCTCTCTAGAGTCCCAGCATTTAACTATAATAGTTAACTCTGGATTCTTCTTCTGTGCTAGATCCAGATGTTGACTGTGGGCAAATCTTGTCAATCTACTTCCATAAAACCATAGAACACAGTTCCACTCTGATACACCTGATGGTCAAGAGTGACCATCAATTCAGTAGCAGCTGGTTCCTAGGTGTGAACATATGTAATGAGAAAGGCATTTCAATGAACACAGAGAACTGTAGAAGGAGGTCCTGGCCACAACAATCTCCGTGGGGGTTGTAACCGTGACTGGTGATGCTGATTGTGCTGAGGGATCACCCAGATTGGGGACCCTCAGCAGCCCAGCTCCCCTTCAATGCAGATGATGACTCACGCACCCTTGTTGGGAAGGGGCAGAGCGAGGAGGGCAAACCTACATGTGGGGCTTCAGGGGACAGGTCCCACCCACTGAGCCACTTCAGGGGCTGGACACGAATGGTGGACAGCCACTTTTTGCAAGAGCAACAATATACCTCAGCCCCCGTACTTAGCCTTGTTGACCGACCTTGACCCCCCATGACTGAGCATGCTCAGGTTCTGCGGGGAGCCCCCAAACCCTTACTTTGGAGGGGTCCCTCCTCTCTCATCTGGACTCCATAGTTTGATGGGTTTGAACTGCCAGCCTACCGGTTAGTGACCCAAGCGCTTGCCCCACCGCACCACCAGAGCCTCCAGGTGGGCACAAGTTTCTCGGGGCTGAGGATCATCCCAGAGTATCCAGTTCTTCTTCCTCTGTAATCCTCATGGAAGTGGCCGGGAGGGCAGGGGGCAGGGGAGAGACCGAAGGAAGACTCAGGGAAGCTAAAACACTCCATTCTAGTTTCAGAAAGGCCAGAAGGTACAGCTGTGGGCATCCACTCTCTGAAGTTGCCCGTGACCTGCGGGGAGGCAGAAGGAGTCTTACACAAAGAAAGGATGAAGCGAGGTGAGCTCCTCTGTTTCTTGCTCCTGGGAACTGCTCCTGGGATAGGGAAGCCACTCCGGGGTCATTAATGCTCAGGAAGCTGACACTGGGAGCTGGACTTCAAAAAGAAAAAAGTGCTTCTTATTGTGCCAAGGCCAAATTTCAATACATCACACTGAGGTTGTGTGTTCCCTAGGGCCCCTGCCAGAAAGAGATGGTTTTAAAGAACCCCTGCAGGAGACTAGAGGTTGACTTCAGGGCCCCGGCTCGAGGGAAGGCTCTCTCTCTCTCTCTCTCTCTCTCTCTCTCTCTCTCTCTCTCTCTCTCTCTCTCTCTCTCTCTCTCTCTCTCTGTGTGTGTGTGTGTGTGGCCCCTGCCCTCTCTCTTGCCCCACCCTGACTGTGCTTGCTGCTCAGTCTACTGGGCCTTCGGTACAACTCAGAGGTGGTAAGACAGGAGCCACCCCATCCTAGAAAGACCTCATGAACACAGTAAAGAAAGCCCTATTCCCAAAGAGGAGCCCCCATACACAGGGAGAGGCAGTAGGATTCAGAGCCCCATTTTGTAGGTCACCCTTCAGTCCCTGACAGGGAGTATCTGACTCTCTCCTTCTCCTGGGAGTCACCCCCAATCCTGAGATACCTTCAGTGTGAAAGCAAAGAAAGATGGCCTCTCTGCTGCTATGCCTAGTCCACAGCGGTCTCTCTGGACCAGAGAGGGGGACTGTTGCCACGGGGAGGTTGGAGGTTCGGGATGAAGCGCAGGGATGGAAGTGGGGTCCTGGGAAGGCCTATCTCTGTGCTGCAGGACCCTCAGAGAAGTGCATCCAGGATGAGAAGGGAGCTTGGTTCGCACCAAGGGAATTTGAAGTGGCTGGAAAGCGGGCCAAGTCCAAGAACTGGAAGCGGAGTGTGCTTTGCCGGGGACAGAGCCTGGGTCAGCTGCTAGAGTTATGGTAATGACAAGGGACCGACAGATGGTGGGCTTCCAGGTGGAAGTAACTTCAACAGACAGCAATGCAAAAAAAAAATTCCCAGTAGAGTTCAATAGCACAATGGATCATCGGGGGCTGAAACTTTGTAAGATGAGAGTTGTGGGTGATGAAGTTCGGAACATAGATCGATGCAGGTGGCCGCAACGGAGCTTGTCTGAATGCCCAGAGGATTTTATTGCCAGGAAAGATTTAAGAGGCCTCCTCTGCTGATGGGGTGATGGATTCCCATCCACCCCCCTCCCTGTCACCTCACTCCCCCACGAAGTTCCACTGCAGAACCAGCTGCATGCAGACCCCTCTGTGCAGCATCCTGGGCCACCCTGTCCGTGGTCAGTGTGTCCTGGGGACTTAGACAGCGTGGACTAGTCTTTACGACCCCAGGACCCATCACAACAACCCCCAATAATACCCACAAATTGATCCTTGGGGTGAACGCTTCAGGAGTGGATGTAGAGGGATGGGGGAGGGGGCTAAGTTTTCTGTCCACACATAAACATTCACTGGGACGTGGGAACTTTTCCATTCCCTGAAGAGCATCCAGAGTAACTTCAACCACGGATCCCTTCTCTCTTTCAGAAAGGACTTCTGCTCTGTCCTTCACAGGATCCTGCCAGGAAGCAGCTGGAAAGGGAGAGCGCAGAGGGTGGCAGTAGTGCTGGGGGGGCCTCCATGGTGGAGCCTGCACACCAAGATCGCAGGAGTGCCGGAGAAGGAACGCAGGGTGGTGACCGTGGCTGTGGACCTGACCCGGGTCAAGATCATGATCGCCGCAGTCCCCCTCGTGCCAGCATTGACCTTGGTGACCAGAAGAGCAGCAGTGGCAGGGTGAACAGCAAAGGTTGCCAGGGAGTTCCCCAGCGGGAGCCCGTCCCTTTCCCAGAGAGCAGGAAGGGGCTGGACTGCCCAGCCCTTCCCCCTGGATGGAAGAGGGAAGAAGTGATCCGGAAATCGGGGCTCAGTGCAGGCAGGAGCGATGTCTACTATTACAGCCCCAGTGGGGTCAAGTTCAGGAGCAAAGTTCAGTTGACCAGGGTTCTAGGTAGCATGGTGGATCTCAGCAGCTTTGACTACCGAACTGGAACGATGCTGCCTCCTAAGGAAATCCCCGGGCTGAGCAGCACCAGTGACCATGGGACTTTCCTCAGCCCAACCAAGTGTGGGAGCGCCTTGTGCTCCGGTGGGTTAGGCGCCTGGCAGCTAGTAGGCCCACAGTAAAAATCCACAAGCCTCTCAGCCAGATGATTGTTTCTAATGAGTTTAAAATTTACTCTAGTTTTAAATTCTTTCTGCTTTCTTCTGGATTGAGCTCTTTCTGTGTTTTATTTTGTAATTGTTGGCGGTGGGGTGGGGCTGTAGGTTTATGGGACTCATGTCCATGCAACAAAGACAAATCAATGAGTCATAGTCTGGGCACACCAGGGGAGTGGTTCCCCTCTGTCCTGCAGGGTCATGCAGACCTAGAATCCCCTCTCCCCTCATGCCCTGCACGGTACCACTCAGCACGGGGTGCCATGGTCCGCCCTCTCAGGGTGCTGCATGCTCACGTGCTTCCCCCTGCCCTCCCCTGAGGAATACCTCCCCCTCCATCCACACTGCCTCTGGGAAGCCTGCCCAGCATCCTCTCACCAGCACCAGTCCCTGCAGCCCCTCTGCCTTCCCTGGGGCTTGACTATGTGTCAATTGTATCTGACTCATTTGTACATATGTTGCCATTATCATTTTCTTTCAGCTTGAGCCCTTGATGTCCGCTCCTCTTTTATCCCTCCCTCCCCCCTCCCTCATGGACCCCTGATAAATTATAAATTATTTCCATATCTTATGCCATCCACTGTTTCCCTTTGCCTCCATTTCTGTTGTTCATCCCACTGGGGGGTGGATTATATGTCAATCATGGTTGATGGTTCCCCATTTCTCCTCCTTCTACACCCCTTCATGGTATCACTACTCCCATTACTGTTCCTGAGGGGTTTACCTGTCCTGGATTCTTTTTATTGATTGATTGATTTTTAAAGCATTTTATTGGGGGCTCATACAGCTCTAATCACAATTTATATGCCCAACCATTGTGTCAGTATTTACATCTTAAAGGACATTTTACATGGGGAGAGACTGCAGTCGCTCTTCTCCATTACTCTTTTGTTCACACCCCTCATTTTGGTCTTTTTAGAAATATTTTTATTGGGGGCTCTTGCATCTCTTATCACAATCCATATATCCATCCCGTGTGTCAAGCACATTTGCACCTGTGCCGCCATCATCATCTTCATCCTCCTTTTCACATCTTCCATCATTCTCCATCTCCCCTCACCCATGTTTTTGTTGTTCATGCTCCTGGAAGGGAGTATAGGTTGATCCTTGTGATCTATTCCACTTTCTCCCCACACCCTCCCCTCATCCTCCTGGCATCTCTACTCTCCTTGTTGGCCCTGAGGGGTTTATCTATCCTGGATTCTCTGTGTTGCAGGCTCTTATCTGTAGCAGTGTGTATGCTCTGGTCTAATCTGCTTTGTAGGGTAGAATTGAGGTCATGATAGAGGGGTGAAGGAAGCACCAAAGAGCTAGAGGAAGTTGTGTGTTTCATCGGTGCTATACTGCCCCGACTGGCTCATCTCTTCTTGCAACCCCTCTGTGAGGGGATGTCCAATTGTCCAGAGATAAGCATTGGATCTCCACTCCATGTGCCTCACCCCCATTCACATTTGGTATGATTTTGTTTTGGATCTTAGATGCCTGACACCTGATCACATCAACACCTCATGAGCACACAGGATGATGTTCTTCTTCCAAGTGGGCTTTGTTGCTTCTCAGCATGATGGCCATTTGTTTATCTTCAAAATTGTAAGACCCCAGATGCTATATCTTTTGATAGCTGGGCACCATCTACTTTCTTCACCACATTGGCTTATGTACCCATTTTGTCTTAAGTGATCATGTTGGGAAGTTGAACATCACAAAATGCCGGATTGTTAGAACAAAGTGTTCTTGTGTTGATGGAGTACTTGAGTGGAGGGCTAATGTCCATCTGTAACCTTAATTCTTAACATATAGATATGAGTACATAGTACTATTCCCCTCTAGTTATATATAGATATATTTTTCATATGTACAAGACTATATTTAGACCTCTATAAATGTCCTTTGCCTCCTGGTTCTTTCCTCTATTTCCTTTTACTTTCCTCTTGCCCACTATCATGTTCAGCCATCATTTGGGTTTAGTAATTCCTCGCTGCTGCATTTCCCTTGATTAAATTCCACTAGGCATCCTATGCCCTTTTCTCCATTGATTTTAGTTTATTTGTTGTCCCTTCCCTGTCCTGGATTCTGTGTGGCCAAAGCTCTTTTCTGTACTATTGTACATGCTCCGGTCTAGCCGGTGGAATTGTGTTCATGATAGTGGGGGGATGGGAAGCATTAAAATACCAGAGGAATGTTGTGTGTTCTGTGGGTGCTATGCTACACCCTGGAGCACTCATTTCTTCCTGGTGACCCTTCTGTGATGGAATGTCCAATTGTTTACAGATGGGTTTGGGTCTCCTGCCTGATCCCCATCATTTGCATCAGTATATTTGTTTGGTTTGCGTCTTCTAATGCTTGTTACCTGATCCTGTTGACAGGTCGTAATCACATAGGCTGGTGTGCTTCTTCCGTGTGGACATGTTGCTTCTCTGATAGATGGCTGCTTGTTTAACTTCAAGTCTTTCAAGACCTCAGATGCTCTGTTTTCATAAGAGGGCACCATCAGCTTTCTTCACCACATTTGCTTATGCACATATTTGGACTTCAGTGACCTTCTCAAGAAGGTGAGCATCACAGAATGCCAGGTTATTAGAACAAAGCCTTCTTGTGTTGAGGAAGTACTTGAGTAGAGACCCAATGCTCATCAGCTACCTTAATACTTAACATTTAAATATAAGTACATAGATCTATATCCATACTAATATATTTACATATGTGCATGCCTATATTTCTACTTCTATAAATGTCTTCTGCCTCCTTGTTCTTACCTCTATTTCTTTTTCCTTTCCTCTTGTCCCACTTTTATGTTTGCCCTTCATTCAACTCTCAGTAGTTTCTCTTGGCTACCCTGCACTTGATCGACCCCCACCAGGCATTCTGCACACCCTTTCCCATTGATTTTAGATCTCTTCTTGTTCCCTTGTCTCTGGGTTTGTTTTCTCCCCCTCCCTTTCTTCCATTTCCTTCTCTCCCATATCCCCCATGAGGTGTCAGCCCCTTTGTTTTCTCCTTGGGATTGGTTGCCCTGCTTTTCTTATATGGATAGACATGAGAAAAAAGAAGACAAGGGGGGTGGGGCATATAAGTATTTCCAGGTCTGTCTGCTGGCCTTTCTGACTTTTCCATTATGATCTGGTGAAAGGCCACGCCCTGCTCACCAATTCCAAAGTGTTTTTGGGATTCCTTGGGATTTCATTGCTTTGCTCCCCTTACTGCTCTGTTGCTCTCCCTTTGTGTTTTTCTCCTTCTTCTAGGGTAGAAGTCTCCAGTTCTCTGACCAATACATGGCAAGGATAGAAAGGAACTAGACATCTACTGCATAAAAGAGCCTTAGAGCCAGGTTAGCTCAACACGTTTGCTTGGGCTTTATTTGACTCCCTCCTTGAACGAATCAGCTGCAAAAAGAGATTTGTGAGGCAGTGGGGGAATTCAACGGACATAGGCTATTTATTTGATAAACCAAAGGAAGAACCCATATATTTGGGGGGCCACAAAACATTTGAGGGGTAAAAAGAAACAGTAAAAGACTGTGGAGGTGGGTGGGGAAGGCAGGACATGTCTGGCTTCACATCAGAAGTGGTGTCAGCTGCATCCAGGACTTGTCAGCAATCTATGAGCCCACAGGGACCATGCCAGTGGGGTCCTGAGGTTGGGAGGGGCTTACATTCTCTGGAAGGAGGTCACAGAGGAGCCAGGAGATTTCTCCTTGTCTTCATGAAAACAAAGCACCTCCTGGAGAGCCTTTTCAAATTCTGCCTCCAGATGGAGTCCCACCTTCCCAAAGTCTGAGGTCTGAGGGAGAAAAGAAGCAAAGGTCACAGGGGATGGGCCAGCATGGCAAGGGGATCCCTCCCTCCTACCCTGAGCATCTTCCTTTCACATCAGGCAGGGCTGGGTGTGGGGGAGGCGTTGCTATGAAAATACCGAAAGGATGAGACCCTGTCCAGGTGTTACTGTGGAGAAGGAGCACGTGCTTGGTCAAGAGGAGGGGCGGAGAAGCAGAGGAGATGCATTGACACAGAGACTGCATCAATGGGCTCAAGCACAGCAGCAGTGTCAGGAGGCTGCAGGTCTGGTTCTGCTGGGCATGGGGTCACTATGGGTCGGAACCGACTCGATGGCACTAACACCACCACCACCGAGGGATGTCCACAGAGGTGTTCAACAGGTGATGTGGATGGAGGAGTTGGGACTAATCATTCAAAACAAAACAAACCTGGAGCACAGGTTTGGGGCCAAATGGGTAAGGAAAGAAGGTTTCTTGAAACATTCTGCCCCCTCTTTGAAGGAGGGCGCCCTGTCTGCTCTCCAGGGCGGGATCGAGCCTGGCATCAAGAGTTTCTCTGGGTCAGCTCCCTCTCCTCTTCCAGCTGGTTCCACTTATTGGTTTATCAATGAACCAACTCCTGGTGCCAAAAAAGAGGAAGAACTGGGTGGAGCAGAAGCGTTTCCTTAAAGGATTCCTAAGAAACACTTGTTCCCTGAGAATCAAAACAGGGGGAGCACCTTCCCTGACCATTAAGAATGGCCAGGACTTCCAGCGAGCTCAACTTGTCCTCCCTCCCTAGTTCTGAAAGGGGAATGGCTGTTGCTGTTGGTTGCTGGTCAGTTGATTCCACCTCTTGGGATCCCACTTGTCCAACGTGAACCCATGGAGACCAACCGTCCAGCCTGACTCCCTAGGCACCTCTGGGCGGCTTTGAACCCAACAACCTTTGGGTTTGAAGCTGATGGCATAACCACATGTGGCACCCAGGACCTCCTGACCAGCACAGTAAGTCAAACACAACCACCACCACCACAAGCCAAGGTTGCCCCCTGAGGCCAATGCCAGTGTGAGTCCGCAGGGAAATGGAGGTGTCAAGAAACCCAGGCGTGGGCATCTTGGAAGCTTGCTTAATCATTTGATTTCAAGAAGTGGCTCGTGTCTGTGTTTCCGAGACTCAGACAACTGTGGAATTGCCTTCACCCCCTCTGTGGGAGAAGCTGCAGGGAGGGAATTGGCTGAGTTCTGTGGAGCGGCTGTCCATGCTCTGTGGGCAGAGGCAGGGACCTCAGGCACCATTCACAAGGACCCTTCTTTTCTGGCTTGCTGGTGTTTTGTGACCCAGCCATTAGGGTGGTGGATGAACCTGAGAATAGCCACTCAGAGGGCGGCCTATGAACCATCCAGAGACACTGAGCAGGAAAGGCCTGCCACTCTGTTTCTGGAGGATCCCAGCCCCGGGAGCCCCGGAAGCCCAGATCCAGTCTGCCCACATGAGAACTGACTGGAGGTGACAGGTTGGGGGTGCTCCCTCCAGCCCTGGCCTGCGGAGAGGGGCAGTTTCCTTGGGTCACTTTGCGATATGTGAAAATGAGAGCCGTCATTCCTGCCATGTTCGGCCATTCCAGAGATAGGGCACAAGTGGAGAAGTGGTGCAAGGGAAGCAGGAAACACCCCTTACCTTGTAGAAGGTCTTATGGTTGCGGAAGATTAGCCGCATGTCCCGCACGAACCACGACACCGAATACACTCTCTTCGTCAGCCTTTCCTTCACCAGGTCCAGCCACATGGCTTCCCTAAAGGGCTCGCCGTAATCTCGGATCTGGGACGATGGCACATGGGGACTGGGGTTAGACCCTGGACACCCCACACGGTCCTTCATCTCCAGGGTGACGAGACCCCTGTCTGCCCTCTGTGTGCCAGAGTCATTTACGTCGACCAATGTCCTCCCAACACCCCAAAGGGAGACCACTGGCCCCATTCCACAGAGTTGACTCCTACACCCAGGTCCCCAGAGGACAGAAGAGAACGGCCCACCGTGTTCCCAAGGCCGACCACATTGCTCCAGCCAAGCTGGTGGGTGTCGGGCTTGGAGAAGAAGGGTCCCTTAAGGGCAGCCACCACCCATTCATCCAGGGAGAGTCCTTGAGAGACAGAGGAGGCTTTTGACCCCCTGCAAAGACGGTCAGTCTCAGAAATCCAAAGGGTGCAGTCCTGCCCTGTACTCCAGGGTCCCCAAGAGTAGGAAGGGGTGTCGGGCAGTGAGCTTGGTATGGAATTTGGTGGTGCTGACCAACCCCATTGACATTTCCAGACTCAGATGCTCCAGAAAGGAGAGGCTGGGCATCTACTTCTGAACATCTTTCAGTCTAAGCCCAAGACACCACAAGGGCCTTGGGGATGGTACCAGGAAGGGCAGAGCTGTCTGCCCTTGTTCCTGGGAGCCTTACGCCTCAGGGACTAAGAGGCCATTGGCTAACAGCACCCAAGGCTGAGAATCCTCAGATGTGACTTACGTTCTGTGGTGTGTCTGCAAAGAAGGAGCTCTGTGGATGGCAGTAGGCCTTCAGGAGAAGGAACTCGCATTTCTGTCAAATGGGGAGAGGGTTCTAAGGAGCTGTGTGCAGGGTACCTTGGAGGATGTGACTCTAGACTTGCACTCGGCCCTGGAGTGGGAGGAGCCATGTCTGCTGACCAGGTGTGTGGAAAGTCCAGGGATGGGCTGACCCGTCCTCCCTCTGTTGGCATTGCACGGCCAGCATCTCAGCAAGACTTCAGCAGCAACTGTGGGGTGACCTCCCCCCACCCATGATCCTCTGCAGAGGAAGGAGGAGGCTTGGGGCTCACAGGCAACCCACCAGCTGGTCTGCAGGAGGCATCTGCTTCTCCAAGATCTCAGAGTCCTGAAGACATTGGGAGCTTCCTGAGGACCCCTTCATGCCGCAGAACGTGCAGCTCCAGGGGCTCCTGAAAGGCCGGGCAGAAAGGACCCCTGCTTTCAGCAACAGTCAAGTGGCTCCACTGTGGGTACACCACTCAGAGGGGCATAGAAGCCGCTCTGCCCAAAACTCCACCATGGGGTCTCTAGCCTGTGACCTGCCCCTCATTGGTCACAGCAAGGTGTCAGTCCATTGAGTAAAGCATCAGGAGAGGGATGGGCTCTCCTTCCCCTGTGCCTAGGGTCACAGGGGTGGCCTGAGCGCTATCATCCCTTGGGAATGTGGGACCCCAGCATTTCAGTGAGATGAGGGAGACAGACAGGAATGGGTCACATGACAGGGGAACTTGGACGTGGTCATCATGTATATGGGCCCTGGGGTCACACCTGCAGCTTCATAGCCCTACAGGAGCATTAGTGACACCAGAGGAACAAAAGTTGCCGCTACCCCACCCCCGCTGAAACTTCATCCCTGTGAACCCCTTCCCTGCTAAACCCCCATCCCTGCTAAACTCCAACGCCACTCAACCCCAATCCCCACTGAATGCCCACACCCACTGAACCCCTGTCCCTGGTGAACTCCTATCCCTAATGAATCTCCATCCCACTGAATGCCCACACCTACTGAGCCCCTGTCCCTGTTGAACCCTCATGCCCAATGAATCCCACTGAAGTCCCACCCTCACTGAACCCCGAGTCCTGCTGCTCCCTCTACCCTGAGAACTCTACCCCTCCTGTGTCAGCCTGCTCCTTCCCAGATGGGACGAGCACCCGGAGGCCAAGGCACTGGTACTGGGGCCTGAGGCCAGGGGTGCGCACTGACCTCTGGGCTTCGCAGGGCGGCACGTGGCAGTCCTGGTGGAAGGCGCGGGAGCAGGTGTCACAGCTCAGCAGCCGTCCGCCTTGGCAGCACACCTCACACACGTGCTGGCCGGCTGCCTGGGAGGGGGGTAACAGCGCTGGGATCTGAGGCGCCCTGGAGCCCTGGGCACTGTTTCGTCCTCCTCGAAGACACCGACCATGTCCCCTCACCATGACGGGGGATGAACTTGACCCTCCCCTGAGCAGTGGAGCAGGAGGCAAGAATAGCCATGTGGTGTCAAGAGCAAGCAGGGATTTGTTATGAACTGATTATATTGCTGTCCCCTCTCCCCAATGTATGTGTGAATCCTCAACACTGTGCCTGCCAATAAGGGCCTGGTTGGAAATAAGTTCTTTCTATGTTGTGCTAATAAGCAAGGCGGGTCCTAAACCTAATCCCTTCAGAGTAACAGAAAGGACAGAATAGGCTCAGGGACACACAGTGGAAGACAGACTAGAGAACTCCAGGGAGAAGACCCGATTATCCCCAGCAGGAGCGCTGGTTCCAGGAGGCAGAAATTGTGGGCCTCCTCCAGCCTCCAAGCGGTGCTTCCCACACCCAATGGTTGTTCTCTGCAGGACAGATAGTCAGGGGCTCTCCCATGTTTCTGTGCTGTCCGACATGCTCTGTCCTCTGCATTATGGACATGGTGGGGCGGGGGGAGGCAATAAGTGGAAGGTGAAGAGAGAGAGCTGAGATTGGTGGATGTCTGTGCCATGTCAGCAGGGAAATCCTGCCCACCTCCACCACTGTCCATGACACAAACAAGAGTGCTGGACAAAGGTCTGAAGGATGAACATGTTTTCCCATTCCCTCCTCATGCATGGAGGGGCTGGCCTTCCAGAACACACACCCCACACCCCACCGAAGACTCCATCAGGAAACCACCCTGCCCATCCTCACTCTACCATCGACTATAGGTGGATGGGTGGGTTCTCTCTCACCTTTCCATCCTGAACCAGTGTTTTGCTACTTCCCTGGGGCCGGCACTCTGGTCATTCCCCATTGTGGCCTGGACCCCTAGACAGATCTTCCCCTGCCTCCCTGGTTGCGATTCTGGAAAGTCCAGAGTTCCATGCACGTTCCCCACCCCAGCTCTGGAGGGACAGTGTGGTAGTTACATAATCTGTTGTCAATTTGAGATTTAAGAGAGGTGGGGTGGAGTCTAGCTTGTCAATCAAGTCGCAGCTTGATGGCCTCGTTTGGAGGCACTAAGTAGATAAATAGCTTGCTGGAGGCAGGACACAAGCTCACTCCCTGCAAGATATTCCTACAGACAAGGTACATGGAGCTAAGCTAGAGCACTGGAGCTGAAGGAGCCACGTGGAGACTTACGCCAGCGCTGAGATGCTTCCACTGCCACTGGGTCCACAAGACTTTCTACCCACTGGCTATTGATTTTCCTGCATTCAGTGTCATTGCATGTGTTTCATGAGTCTGAAGAGTGCTTTATAGATTGGCATTGGGCATATGGGTTAATATAAGACCTGTGGACTTGATCTGGACTAGGCTGGGATGTTTTCTCAATGTTCAATTGCTCTTGCATATAAAGCTCTTTCTTATACACATATGAGTGTCTATGAATGTGTTTCTCTAGTCTACCCCAAGGAACACAGGGAGTGAGACCAATAGGAAGTGGCAAGACAATAGACTAGACACACAAGTCCATAGTCACCACTGAATTAAAGCCTCGGGCCCCATTGCCCACCTGCCCTCTCTCCCTCTGGCCCCACATCTGGGCAAGTCACCACCAAAGTTTCAATGTTATTTCTTTTGGAACCAGGCAAAGAGGGAATCCTCACCCTAGCCCCATCCCTAACAATAGGACACCTGGATCCCTCCACACAAAACCCCAAATCACTGCCATCGAATCACTGCTGACTCATAGATAGAGATGCACTGTCCTGTTGATGGAATAGAAAGCCCAGTGTTTCTCTGGTGGAGCTAGAGGTGCTTTCAAACTGCCAATCATGAGGTTCACAGACCAACCCTTAACCAGTGCACCACCAGGCTCCTAGCCTGTGATTTTCACAGGAGCAGGTCACCAGGTCTTTTCTCCAGCTGAGCAGGGGTGGGTTAGAATCAGCGATGGGTCACTGACCTATAGGTTTACAGAAACACCTGTGAGCCCCTTTCCTCTACAAGGCTAATAGCTCAAGCTCCCTAAAGCTCGCCTGGCCTCACACCCCGGTGGTTTCTCACTGACTGGTCGGCGAGTCAAGGCCTCTCCATTCATGCCGCCTAAGTATGTCTGTCCAGAGAAACACCAAAAACCCGATGACCTTGAGCGGATGCCGACTCAGCGACCCTACAGAAGAGAGTAGAGCTGCCTCTGTGGGTTTCCAAGACTGTAAGGATTTGGGGGAACAGAAAGCCTCCGTTTTTTTCTCCCAAGAGGCAGGCATGTGGTGGATTTGAGATGCAGCCCAGCACGTGACCCCCGGGGTACTGCAAATCAGCATGGAAGGACGTCGTTGCCAGGGAAGGCCGTGAAAACCCATTGCTTTATGAACTTTGACATACACAGGGCACGGCAGGACAGTCTCATGGCAAGACGTGAGAGGCACCCTGCCCTGGCTAGAAGTCACAGTGATGTGCAGCTCACGAGGGGACTCCTATCTGGAGCTGCCTCTAAGCGAGCAGAGAAGTTTCAGGGGAGCCCTGTCCCGGCCAGTCCTTGATGGCGCTTGTCACCTGCAGGCGGCTCTCAGGCCATGCTGGGCAGCGCTAGTGGTGAAGGGGCTTGAACTGAACTGAGCAGCTCTGGGTGGACACTCGTGGAGAAGCGACCATATGACCCTTTCTCACCACGTGGTCTCCTTCAACGTGGTGGCTGCTCTCCACACAGCCCAGCCCCCTCCATTCCGGGACCCTTTGGTTTGGGGTCATACATGCAATGAGACCTCTTTCTGACATGCACGCACTTCCCTTCTTGGCCATTTGCTCCCCGTTAGCAGGGTGGTGGCAGGTACATGGAGCACTGGGCTGACTCAGCTGGCAAAGGTGTGCAGTGCTTACATGGGCAGGTAACTCTGAGTTGGGACACTCAGGGCTGGGAGGTGAGTGGAAAGCCTGCAGGATGGTGGCTGAGAAGGTGCTAGAAATCTGCTCGGTATTTACCTCTTTCTTGAGACTTTCCCTTGAAGGACAGCACAAAAGTCCTTTCTGAAAGACAGAAGGATCCAGGAATGAGTTATTCGGGATGCTCTGGGGAAAGGAAAAGTCCCCACTTCCTAGGGAACATTGCTCCCTGGATATCCCACTGGCAACTCAATCTCCCTGCATCTGACAGGAACTGAATTCCTTCCCCAAACGGGCCTTCCCCCATGTCAGGCTTCACTTAATGAGACCAAAGTATGTTCCATGGTCACTCAAGCCCAGGACAGCCCTGCTCTTCTCTCCCAGTCCCCTTTCCATCCATCTCCTTTCTGTGCTTCCTGTCTGCACCAGCTCTCCAAGATGTCCGCCCAAGGATCATTCGGTAGGGAATATCAGGAGGCTTTTTGCTGAATTCTGGGATCACAAAGCCTCGGCCATTCAGTAGGAGTTCCCAGGACAGAAACTGTGGCCCTGCAGAAGCCACAGCGACCATGGACCCAGTGGCCCAGAGGCTTCACAGAGCGGTCAGCATGCAGCTGGTTCTGCAGTATACCTTGATGCAATGAACCAGGGACAGGGAGCTCTTTCCAGGGGTTCATGTCTACAGTTAGTCTCTGTCTTAGGGTACAAAAAAGACTCCAATCTCTAATATAATTTAAGCAGAATATGTCTTACTCACTGCTGTTGAGTGGATTCTGACTCACAGTGGTGCCCTGCATAGGATTAGGTAGAACTGGCCCTGTGTGTGTCAGAGGCACTGCTCGGTCCAGCTGGACCAGCTGGTGGTTTCAAACCACTGACTTTGTCGTTAGTCATCCCTGTGCCACCAGGGCTTCCTTGGAGAACATGTATTAAATCTTCAAAGGGACAAGGAGGACACAGAGGCCTCATCCTGACGAGGGAGGCCACCAGCATGAGGTCGCCATGGCATCTGAGCAGTCACAGTCAGGAAGATTGTTATATAAGGGATGGAACAAAGGATACTGCCACGGATGGATGAACCAATACATCGCCGTAACAGGGGAGACCGCAGAAGCAGGTAGAGGACCGTGATTGACGCGTGTACATGATGCTAGATAGAAGGGCTTACATGATTGGCCCAGGGTCCTCCAATCAGGGAAGTCAGGGTGTGACTGTAAGGCATGACTCATGACTATCCAGCCCAGTACTACCCCCAGGTTGGTGATTTCATCAGGGACACACAGGCAAGCCCTCAAGAGAGAATGCTCCTGCATGGACTGGCTAGAGAGGGGAGGAGATAATTCATTTCCACTGCACGCTACCTGAGGGCAAGACTAATGTCTTTGACTGATGATCAGAGTGAATTCAGTATAGGCTTAACCCACGTGGGGACCCTGTGGGGAATTGGGGTGTTCCCTATCATCCACAGTCTTCTGCAAATGGGGTGCTCAGAATTTAAGCTTAAATTCTTCTCTTTCCAGTCCACCCGACCAGAAACTACTGCATCAAACTTCTTAAGTCTCTCTTGACCGCAAAGCCATCTGGGCGTTCAGACAAGCTCCGTTGCCGCCACAACTCTCATCTTACAAAGTTTCAGCCCCCGATGATCCATTGTGCTATTGAACTCTACTGGGAATTTTTTTTTCGTGTTGCTGCCTGTTGAAGTGACTTCCACCTGGAAGCCCACCATCTGTCAGTCCCTTGTCATTACCATACCTCGAGCAGCTGACCCAGGCTCTGTCCCCGGCAAAGCACACTCCTTTTCCATTTCTTGGACTTGGCCCGCTTTCCAGCCACTTCAAATTCCCTTGGTGTGAACCAAGCTCCCTTCTCGTCCTGGATGCACTTCTCTGAGGGTCCTGCAGCACAGAGACAGGCCCTCCCAGGACCCCACTTCCATCCCTGCGCTTCATCCCGAACCTCCAACCTCCCCGTGGCAACTGTCCCCCTCTCTGTTCCAGAGAGACTACTGTGGACTAGGCATAGCAGCAGAGAGGCCATCTTTCTTTGCTTTCACACTGAAGGTATCTCAAGATTGGGGGTGACTCCCAGGAGAAGGAGAGAGTCAGATAGTCCCTGTCAGGAACTGAAGGGTGACCTCCAAAATGGGGCTCTGAATCCTACTGCCTCTCCCTGTGTATGGGGGCTCCTCTTGGGGAATAGGGCTTTCTTTGCTGTGGTCATGAGGTCCTCCCAGGATGGGGTGGCTCCTGTCTTAGCACCTCTGAGTTGTACAGAGGGCCCAGTAGACTCAGCAGCAATCACAGTCAGGGTGGGGCACGAGAGAGGACATGGGCAACAGAGAGAGAGAGAGAGAGCCTTCCCTCGAGCCCGGGCCCTGAAGTCAACCTCTAGTCTCCTGCAGGCGTTCTTTAAAACTATCTCTTTCTGGGGCAGGGGCACTCGGGAACAGAAACCTACAGACGTGACATATTAAAATTTGGCTTTTGCACCATAAGAAACAGTTCTTTTTCTTCAGCCTAGTTCCCATTGTCAGTTTCCTGAGCATTAGAGGACCATGGGAGACTTCCCTTTCCCAGGAGCAGATCCCAGGAGGAGCTCACCTCGCTTCAGCCTCTCCGTGTGTAAGACTCCATTTGCCTCCCCGCAGGTCACAGGCAGTTGCAGAGAGTGGAAGCCCACAGCCTCATCTTCAGGCCTTTCTGAAACTAGAACGGAGTGGTTTACCTCCCTGAGTCGTCCGTCGGTCTCCCTCAGGTCTCCTGCTCTCCAGCCACTTCTATGAGGATTCAGTGAGTGCTTCTGGGGACCAATTTCTGGTTAATTTTCAGAACACCTCCCACGGTGAGCGGTGGATGGACTGTCTGGACACAGTGGTCGCCAGGACCCCAAACACCAGCATCACCTCCGTCACTAGCATGACGTCATCAAACGCAGGGCTCCTTGGGCGAGGGGCCAGCAAGGTGTCTATTGTGGAGAACACATAGGTAAGGAGCATTTGCCAACTTTATAATCTTTGCTGGCACTGTTCACTGACATCGCCATGTTTGCCTGTCACCGTTGTTAGGAACCATCGCCACTGGAATGACTTCCAGTGACAAGCCCAACAGCCATCAGCTAACATTCCCCTTGTCCCTCATGTACATCCTGCTTATCCTCTCTGCTGATCGAAGTTGGCCCCGCCCTCCTGCATGTTTACTGAGTTATGTAACCACGGGACGACCTCTGAGTCCAGAATCGCATCTCCCAGTCAAAGGCAGTCTGGTGTAGGTGAGGCTAGCCCCGAGGGGATAGTGTCCCTCTTGGCCGTTTCCTGTGCTTTTGTTCATCTGTGTTTGATTTTGTTCATCTCTGTTTCTCCCTCTAGGAGTAAAAGAGACCCCTGGGAAGTTCTAGACACCGCGGTTCACTGCACAGAAGAGCCCAGCTGTCTGTGTGCATCTGAGTGGGGATTCTGGGATTACAGTTTGGAAAATACATAGCAAAAGGTCTTAGAATAAATGTCAGCAATTGCCATGCTCTCCTTCCCAGCCTCCTCTGGGAGAATTCATCAAGGATATACCCGTGGGTCAGCCTGGGGGAGCAGGAACAAGCTGTCCTGACTCGTGTGGAGAGAGAAACTGGTAGACCTGGAGCAGGTCAAGGACACACACAGTCGGCCCTCCTTGGCCTCCAGTGCTGATGAAAACAGCCGGAGGGAAACAAACAGGGAAAAGCAAGGGCACTATGGGAAAAAGGAAAGACTGCTATCCATGACATAGACCCCTTCGGCTACTCTGGATCTATTCGATGCCTGTGAAGTCTGATTGAGAGAGGAGAGGCTCCTACGGAGAAAGGGGTGCCTGCACCCAGCCCATCCTGGGGACAACCAGCCAGGGAAGCTCAGAGTCCAGCAGCAGAGCTCAGCCTGGGGGAGAGGCTCCTGCTTCTGCATGGAATGCTGACCCACCATCTGTCCACAGCCATTGCTGGGCCCTGGATGACCTTAAGTCCCCAGGACCCGCAGCATGCAAGTGTGTAATCCAGCTCTGCCATTTCCTAACCAGAACGGCGTGAATCATAATCCACGTTGGGTGGGAGGTGTGTTGCTGTGGGTCCCCAAGGTGAGTGGTTTTCTCTGCAGCACGGACCACTTTGGAGCGCTCCTGCAGACCCCACGGTCGTGGAACCCATCTCAAGGTGGCTGTCCGCATGGAAATGCCGTCCTAGTCCCATAGGATGAGTGTCCTTTACCCAGCTGCCTTTGAGTGGATGCTGACTGATGGAGCAGGTGTGTCAGAGTAAACCGTGCTCCACAGGGGATTAGATGCCTGGGTTCCTAGATGCAGATGAACACCCCTTGCTTTCAAAGTGCCTCTGGGGGCAGTCAGGTCTCTAACATTCCAGTTAGCAACTGTAGTAACCTGCTTTACGTGAGGAACTCCATCTTGTTTCAGAGTCCCTTTCACCCCTGCAAAGAGTTAGCACGGCTTCGGGCTCCCTCAACAAGACCTTCACCCTTCTGAGATGTCTCCAAACCCAGCCTGTCTGGTTAGCAAGAAATACACGCTCTGATGTAAGCACTTGAACCAGCACCTGCAGCTGTGTTGTCCCCGCACCCCCCGTTTCCCTGTCGACCTGATAAAAAGGCCAATGCTAGACTGTTCCTCCCCTTGAACAAGCCCCCTATTCTGAACTACAAAGGGCTTGGAATTGTTTTCTGCTGGATTGAGGGATTTCCAGGTGCTAGGCTACTCTCGGTCCAGCTGTTTCATAAAGGCGTCAATTATTAATACAGCGGTGTGGTTGATCTCGCCCGCTTACAACATTAGCAATCACATTCACTGTTTGCTCCAATCCTGAATAAATCCGTGATCAACGATGCCCCATAGAACACAGATAGCTGCATGTGCTCCAAGTAGATGATGCAGTGCTGGTGGATTTGAGAGAAGGGGGCTCAAGCTCCCAGCTGCCCCAGAGAAGCCTCCAGAGCTCCAAGAGCAATGGGTTAGGAGCACCCTCAGGTGGAGTGCACCCACTGCCTGGGCTGAGAGAGCCCGAGAGGGGAGGCCAGCTGGACGCTGAGCTTACTGGTGCCTCACCATCACCAGTGAAACTGTCCACAGGAGGAGAGTTAGAGAAAGGGGCATCTATCAGCCCTGGACTCTGACGTCCCTGACACACGAGCAGCCTGCTAGGACACAGTCCGTTACAGAGGAAAGACGCTCGTGGGGATCAACAGCCAGAGGAGGAAATGAGAGGAACGGCCTGACAGAGGCCACGGACAGCAGGAGGAAGCAAGCTAACTAGGACGCGGAAGGCTCGCTCCAGGGACTCTCCCCGAGCGTGGGAAAGCACACGGGGTCGAAACGGTGCCCTCCAAGACAGGGGACCCACCTGAGAGACCTATCGGTGGTTGGGGGAAGGGATGGGGTCGGGGGAGTCAGAGGAACAGTGAATACAACACGTGCTGTGACCGAGTCCCCACAGCAACCTGTGAGGCAGGAAGAAACCCGTATTTCAGAGATGACGGCAGTCGGATTTGGAGAGACAGTGGTGGGAGGTCACCTTGCGCTATGGGCTGGGGCTGCCGTCAGGATCAGTACATGCTGGACTTGTCGTCCCGGGCTCTTTCCATGTCAGCAGAAATGCCCCAAGGAGACTGTAGGATCTGTGTGACCCACCGCAGCTCGGGGTTCCCTGTGTGAAACCAGAAGCCACCTTCCAGCAGCGCGGAGAGCTGAGGCGGCAGGAGAGCTGATGTGGGGGGGACCCTGGCAGGGTTTCCCAGTGCTCCAGCCTCACCCACCCCCACCCGCTCCATGTCTGCACTCTCCTCTCATCCCCACACAGCAGAGCGTCCTGATAGAGCAGAAGGGACCTGGCCTTGTTTATCTCTGGGTGACAAGAACAAAGGACTTGGATTAGAACACAGACTTTGACTTTAGCTCATGCAAGTCAATGAAAAGGGCTGGGTAGTACTTCTCGTGAAGGTTGCATGACAAGATGTGGAGCAGTGCTTTTGTCCATTGGATAGCAGTGGACACAGGTTTACTCTTTCCAGGGTCGCTGCCTATGACTAGACTCCCTGTGCAGGCCAGGGCTGAGTGCTGGGCTCACAAGGTCAGCAATTCAAAGCTACCTGGCTTCCTCAGGAGAGAGAGACGAGGATGTCCCTCCCCGTGACATGTTACAGCCTGCGGAGGCCTACGGTCACTCTGGGTGAATAAACATCACAGGCGTGGGGCGTCTGTGTCTGCTTCTACTGAGGCCTGAGGGCCACTTCAGGAGGCTGTGCAGCCCAGTGGTTACTTGCTGGTTGCTCGCGTCCAGATGAACAGCTCCAGACCACAGTCCCAGAAACCCACGGGGCAGTTCTATCCTGCTCTGTGGGGTCACTGTGAGCAGAGCCGCCCCCATGGCCGTGAGAGGTTTCTTTGTTTGGTGTGGAAACTCGCCCGAGGAGTGCCTTTCACGTTTGAGTTTGTAACCCGGCTACAACCATCCTTCGGCAGAGGGCAGAAAAGGTTCTGGCATCAGTAGTCTGACCAAATCCAAGGCCATCAAGATTAGGATTCACAGTGTATTGATAGGACAGTGGAACTGTCCCTAAGAATCCAAGGCTACAATATTTACCCAAGCAGGTGACCACCTCTTTCTTCTGCAAGGTACGTGCTGGGTGGGAACCAATGGGCTTTTGGTGAGCAGCCTTTCGCTGTAACCACCGTCCAACCAGGGTTTTCTAATCGTCTGTCAGATGGACGTTAAGCTATTTTGAGAAACGTGTTTTTCTTATTCACACAGATGCGATGTGTAGATTAACAAAGGTCCTGCTATTAGTACTGAGGCTCGATGAAGAGAGTGCTCTATGCATGAGCTGTGTGAGACACACCCATGGAGGAGACAGATGGACGCACACCCACGAGCGGGGCTGAGCTACGCTCTGACCTCAGGAACTTCCAGGAAGTAAACAGGATGTGTCGATAAAGAGTTCCGGTTGTGAGCAGGGTCTGGAGGATAAGGGGCAGGGCGTGTTTAAGGACAAACTTCAAGAAATATGTAAACTCACTGTGATCATTGTTTATAATTACATTATTGAAATTAATTACAATATATAAATGCTCTTATATGTAAAACTCTTTCTGATTGAGGTAGTTTATTGTGCCAACCTGGATGATAAACACATATGGGATTAATTAAAAGGCAGAGAGATGAATGGCTCAGCGAGCCTCGCCTTTCTAACCTCTTTCTCTCTGACCATCAGACCAGTGTGTCGCTGCCTTGCTTATTCTGTGTCTCAATTTGTAATCTACCCTACCTGTGGGACACCTAACCAGTGGACTGTGTCGCTGCAATTGGAGATTCCTTCAAGACCTGATTTGCCACACCATTGAAATTTACATCTCTTGAGCTGGGGACTGTCAGACCCTGTCATCTGGCTGACTATTTGTGACCTGCCTTGCTGTTTGCTGCCTGGGCCCGGATAGTCTGAATTGCTCTACAGAGGACTGCCCGACTTGAAAGATTGCCAGTGTCTCACAACTGCCTCAGGGAGTGAGTTGCACTGAACCATTTTTACTGTTTTATAATTTAATTAACCTTTTATTTCTTCTGTCATATATCTAGCTATCTGTGTGTGTGTATACATATATATAATTACTAGCATTCTGCTTTTGTTTCTCTAGAGAACCCTGTCTAACACACTTATACACATATGAGTGTCTCTGAATTTGTTTCTCTAGTCAACCTGGACTAACACACACCATATATAAAATTTACTCACTATGTATCAATGACCTAAAAATGAGCATTAAAGCCACAATAAGACTCTTAGAAGAACATAGAGGGGTGACGTTTCAGGCCCTTGTTTTAACAAAGGATTTTCTTTGATCTGATGTTGTAGAGAAGCTACCTAACGTACAGGAACGAAAGGGAAAACAAGTATGTTGGACTTCATCAAAATAAAAAACTTTCATTCTTCAAAGGGCCTAATCCGGAAAGTGGAGAGCCAACCTAGAGAATGGGAGAAAGTAATTCATAACTACATATCCAGACCACATCAGCAAAAACAAAAAACGCCTATCATTCAACAACAGAAGACAAACAACCCAATTTAAAAATGGACTTGGATCCATCTCTCTCCAAATAAGTTGTGCAAAGAGCACATGAAAAGATGTTCCATGACATTAAACATCAGCAAAAAGCAAATTAGAAGGTCAGTATGGTACCACTTCTCAGGTGATCTCTCTTCTCAGGTGGAGGTGGAGAAGCTGGAACTCACAAGGCTGGTGGGAATGTAAAATGGACCAGAAGGCCAAGTGACTCAAAGAGGCGCCATGGTAAATGCAGAGATGCAGGAGCGAGCAGAGAGCCTTACACAACCACTAGACCTGCAGCCCCTGACCAACAGAAAGAGGAGTCTTGGCCACCAGAAATGAGAACGTGGTGGACTGTGCCTGGATAAGTTTTCACCAATCCCTGGAATGAAGGGCTTCCTATGTTCCACTTTACACTGGATGCTTCCTTAGAGCTTCATTGCTTGTGGGTCGTTCTCCAGATCTGTGTCTCAGTCTTTACAGACAAAACTCAAAATCACGAAAGAGACCAGGCTCACTGGTCTGCAAGAGACAGGTGGCACCCCCGAGACTATGGTCCTTAGTCGCCCTTCAAGTCTGGAAGGGAACTATCTCTGAGGTAAAATGGTCGGCAATTTAAGATCAAATGGGCAGCATTGACCCAAGAACGACGTTCAGAGGGTTAGGAAAAAGGGGGGAAGGAAGCAGGAAACGCAGGGAGAAGGAGGCGCAGGTAGTTCTGCATTCAGGGGACAGCAGTGGATGAGTTCAACCAAGACATGTGGAACTGTTGACCGCAGGACGGATGCTCTCTTCTGAACACCACCATCTGGGTCACGATGAAACACTGCTTGCTTGTCTTTTAAAAGGAGTCCTTCCGGATGTGATGCAGGCCATAGCATGTGGGAGATTGAGAGAGACAGGAGGCAGGGCTTCTGAGACGGACCAGGAGCAGTCACGTTGGCACCGTGTACAGTGGAGCCCAAGGCAGGAGGGGAAGAGCTGAGAAGCAGGGGAGGGAAAGAGGAAGAGAAAGAAGGGGAGAGAGGAGGGGGAGATGCTGCAGCAGGCCAAGGCCCCCTCAGCCTCCCGCTTGCCTACTCCTTTGGAGGATGTCTTTCTGACAACCCCTTATTGTAGAGGTTACATGCTGGGCTGCTAGCCACTAACAACATCAGCAGTTCAAAACCACCAGCCGCTGTTAGGGAGAAAGATGAGGCTTTCTACTCCTGTAAATAGCTATAGTCTCAGAAAGTCACAGAAGCGGTTCTATGCCATCCTATAGGGTCACTGTGTTAGTCTAAGTAGAGAAATAAATCCATATAAACTCATATGGCTTTAAGAGAGAGTTTTACATACAGGGTAATTGTACTTTAGGAAAGCATCCCAACCCAGTCCAGTCCAAGCCCCTAAGTCTGACATTAGCCCATAAGTATGACACTGATCTACAAAATCCTCCTCAAACTCACAAAACACATGGAATGATGTTGAATGCAGGATGATCACAGGCCAGTGGGTAGAAAGTCATTGGATCCAGTGGCAGTGTATGCATCTCAGCACTGCAGCTTCTCCAGCACCCTGGGCTGCATCAGGGTAGGTCCATGTGGCTTCTCCTCAGGGATGTCTCACAGGAAGTGAGCCTTGCCAGCTGAGGCAGAGAACTAGCTAAGGCAGCTGCACCCTGGACCCACCATCAGAGAGCAAGAGAACAGAAAGGCGAGGCTCACCGAGACATTTATCTCTTTGTCCTTCAATTAAATTGCAGTCTTATTAATCCCACATGTATTTATCAGCCAGGATGGCACAATAAACCTCCCTATCACAATCACCCCTTACCAACTTGGTACCTGTATCTAATAGTATAAAACTAAAATGCATACAATTCAAAAATGTACCACCCTCATTTAAACAGAACGTTTTATAAGTGAACAAAACAAAATCTCCTATGCCTAACAGTTGCAGTTAAGTAACACCTACACCTTGATCCTATACTCCTATGAATATATTCCCCCACCTATCAAAGTTTGTAAGCAAACCACTTCATGCCTCTACCCACCCCCCTCCCTAATTTGGGGTATCTAATTTCTATACTGCCCACTTACACCAACCCAGTGCTCTGAGGAGACAACACTATTTTTTGATGTGAAGAATCTTCATTCCAGTTGGAATCTTGTGAAGTCCGCATCCATAAGCAAAATCAAATCAGGCCAGGCCATCCATAAAGTCTGCAACAATATTGCACCAGTTCACAGGCTCAGAAATCTCTTCATCTGGTCGGGTTCGGGTCAACTCAATGTGAGCTGCCTCACTTAGCCTCACCAGGGTTTCCATTGGTTTCCTTGCCTCAGACCGGCAGTTCTCAAACCTGTGGGTCTCGACCTCTTTGGGGGTCAAACGACCCTTTCACAGGGGTAACCCAATTCATACAGTAGTAAAATGACAGTGAAGTAGCAATGAAAATAATTTTGTGGTAGGGGTTCACCACAACATGAGGAACGATAAAAGAGTCGTGGTATTAGGAAGGTTGAGAACCACTGCCTTAGACCACGACCCCATCACACCTTCTCAATAAGCCAAGCCCTGTGGTGGTAGGTCGTGAACTTCAGACCAGTCAACCCTCTTTTGTCTTCTCCTCTAATTCCTGTGTAAACCAAGACCACAGGGATCAGTGGAGAGACTCAACCCATCTCTTTATTGCTGCTTTTCTCCCACTTCCACTAGACAAGTGGATCCAGGTGGTCACCTGACAAGCATTTCAGGCTGCCACAGGCTCCTTTTAACAATCACTCCGAGAGAGTTTTCTTCTTTTTCCAGCTTCTGACGAAGACAACTAGTTCAAACTTCAAATGACATATAGTTCCTTTTTCTTCAGTCTCTCAACAGCTTCCTAGGCAAAGTTATCTTGGAATGCAAATATCCTGAGTACTCCAAACCACTGGGTGTGGCATATCTTTTCAGAGCCATCTCTGCAGGCCTGTCCTAAACCCATTTAGAGATCAAATTAATGGCTCCAGCCAAGTGGGTTTACAATTTGTCTATTTTATTTGTTTTAATCATTTTATTGGGGGCTCATACAACTATTATCACAATCCATATATACATCAATTGTGTCAATCACATTTGTACATTTGTTGCTATCATCATTCTCAAAACATTTGCTATCCACTTAAGCCCTTGCCATCAGCTCCTCATTTTCCTCCTCCCTCCCTGTTCCCCCTCCCTTGTGAATCCTTGATAATTTATAAATTATTTTGTAATCAGTTCCCCCTTTCTACCCCACACTTCCTCCACCCTCCCAATATCACCACTGGTCCTGATGGGATCATCTGCCCTGGATTCCCTGTGTTTCCAGTTGCTATTTGTACCAGTGTACATCCCCTGGTCTAGCCAGATTTGTAAGGTAGAATCGGGATCATGATAATGGTGTGTGTGTGTGTGTGTGTGTGTGTGAGCATTTAAGAACTAGAGGAAAGTTGTACGCATCATCGTTCCTACACTGCACCCTGATTGGCTCATCTCCTCTCCATGACCCTTCTGTAAGGGGATGTCCAGTTGACACTATCTATTTTATACTTCCCCAAATCATTTCTATAAATCATAAGTATAAGAAATCAGTATGAACAAAGTAGAATCAGAAACTAAACTCAATTCTTAAAACAGTCAAGTTCAATCCTTATGTAGTTTATCTAAATCCTTATTTAAACTATTCCATTTATAAAAATATATATATATGGGATTCGGCCTCTGAGAGCATCAAGCCAGATACAGGCTTTCAACAACATTTTGACCTCTGTCAACCTTTTTCCTTAAGAAGCATGGTTTCTGAGAAATTCAAATGGTGATTTCTACCTATTAGCTCAAAATATACATGGACAACATTCATTTTTGCCATTTCACACAGGAATAACCAAAGACTACAACCAAACATAATCATCAAAACTTTAACTTCCCATGTTCTTTCCATAAAACAACCCAGTAAACTGCATGGACATATCTGGCTTCTGAATAGCCTAAGAAGAAAACTACCATGACGCAGAAGTCAAAAATCATCCACTCTCCATCTTTATAATTTGTTTCTCCAGTACCCCACTCCTGGTACCATTAGGAGTGGATTGTGTTATGTTGGTTTATTTTGTGAACCTGGCTGATAAACACATGTGGGATTAATAAAGCTGAAATTTAATTGAAAAGCAAAAAGATAAATGGCTCGGCGAGCCTTGCCTTTCCGTCTCTTGCTCTTTGATGATCAGACCAGTGTGCGGCTGCCTTAGCTGGTTCTCTGCCTCAACTTGAGAGCTACACTACCTGTGGGACACCCAAACTGTGGACTGTGTCACTGGAGTTTTAGGTTCCTTCAAGACCTGCCTCACCACACTACTGGAGTATACATTGCTTGAGCTGGGGACTGTCGGACCTTGTCATCTGGCTGACAGTTGGAGACGTGCCTTGCTGTTTGCTGCCTGTGGCTGGATTACCTGAATTGCTCTACAGAGGACTCAGCTGCCTGCTTCCATGACTTGCACCTGGCGGCACTCAAGACTTGCAGAACTTCCAGTATATTAGCTGTCCCATGGAAGTGAGTTGCACTGAGCCATTTGTACTGCTCTATAGACTAACTAGCTGTTTATTTATTATGTTGTATATATATAAAATCATATGTGTCCTGGTCTTATTTCCAAATGGGTTAGTTGGGGTAGACTAGAGAAACAAATCCATATAAACTCATATGTGTATATGAAAGAGTTTTATATAAAGGGTGATTTTACATTAACAAAGTATCCCAACCCAGTCCAGTCCAAGGCCTTAAGTTCAACATTAGCCCATATGTCCAACACCGGTTAATAAAGTCCTCCACAAACTCAAAACACATGCAATGACGCCGACTGCAGGATGATCACAGGCCAGTGGGTAGAAAGTCTTTGGAACCAGTGGCGGTGTAAGTATCCCAGTGCTGGCAGGGGTCTCCATGCGGCTTCTCCAGCATCCAGGGCTGCACAGGGGCAGGTCCATGTGGCTTCTCCTCAGGGATGTCTCGCAGGGAGTCAGCCTTGCCAGCTGAGGCATTTGAAGTGCTTTATAGCCTAATTAGCTGTTTATTTCTTATGTTGTAAATGTATCTGTTTATATAAACATACATAAAATCATAAGGGTCCTGGTCTTGTTTCTCTAGAGAACCCTGTCTAACGCAGTCGCTGTGAGGCAGAATGGACTTGATGGCAGTGAGTTTGAGGTTCTTGTTTTTGTTGAATTTGAATAGATACCTATTTCTCCCACTTCCCTTTAAAATATTAACAACCTCTTATAATAGTAGAGTAATAACCTCTTATAACAGTAGAGTAATAACCTCTTATAACAGTAGAGTAATAATTCTTATAACAGTAGAGTATCTATGTTTTCAAGTTTCAAGTGCCATCATTTTAAAGTAGTTTTCTCCCTCCACCGTGCTGGTGAGACAAGATATATGAGTGTGTGGGAACATTCCAGTGTCTTTTCTTTCCATTTTTTCATGACCTTTTTGAAGGTCGCTCACCTATGAGCCCCGATGAAAGGAAAGCAGATAGCATTTACTGGTAGACAGCAGTGAACTCGTGTTAATAGACATAAAATGAAAAAACCCGACAGAAGCCAGGTTTCCACACGTTTACTGTATGCGTTTGATGCAAAGGCCAGGAGTTGGTGCAGAGAGGAGCCTGATAAATACTGCACAGAGGGGACCTGCAGGACGAGGGAGTGAGCAAGGAGTGATGCTCCCACTTCCCCACCACCAGGGTGCAGTTGGCAGCACCTGGAGGCATTTTTGGCTGTCACTGTCTGGCTGTGTTACTGGCATGCAGAAAGTAGAAGACAGGAGATTGGCCATCCCCCCTACCATGCATAGGGCAGTTTCTACACAAGACAGCGCTGCCCCAATTGGCCATAGTGCCCAGATGGAGAAATCTTGATGTCAACTAGACTGGCAAAGACAGAGGACAGACTTCTGCACTGCCCCAAACTACTCAACTTAGTTGAAACACACACACACACACACACACACACACACACACACACACACACTGTGATAAGCCTAGCAGTGGAGTAATTTCACCCAATAGAATTGAAAAAGAAAAGCCCTATACACACGCAGTTAGGAGCCTTTGTCATCCAGTGGCTAAGCGCCCAGCTGCTGACTGCAAGGTTGGCAATTTGAAGCCACCTGCTGCTCGGCAAGAGGATGCTGTGACCCTGTTTCTAGAAAGGTGTGCAGAGTTGAAAACCCTGGGGCAGCTCTCCCCTGTCCCGCGGGGTTTCTCTGAATTGGAATCCACTTGCTGCCATGGCACCAGGTCTGACTCATCGTGACCCTCTAGCACAGGCTAGAACTGCTCCCGGGGATCCTGAGATCCTGACCCTTTATGGGAGTAGAAGGCCTCCTCTTTCTCTTGTGGAGTGGCTGCGGGTTTCGAACTGCTGACCTTGCTTTTAGCAGCTCAGCACTAAACACTATGCCACAGGGGCTCTGTCAAAGGATAACACAAACATGGTCAATATGGATGCCTGAGCCACAAAAGAATCAAATTCTAATGACCAATTTATTTTAAACATTAATGTTAAAAATACCAGTCAGGCTAGAAAATGCTGTGTTAACTTATGACCCCCTCAAATTTGAGAGGTTATGTACAGGTGATAGAAAATTACTGTTGTGTCCAAAGCCAAATTGAGTCCCCGGTCTGTTTTTGTACATAAAATTTTATTGGAACTCAGCCAAGTTCATTTGCTTACGCATTGTCTCTGGTTGCTTTCACATTCCTACAATGGACTTGAGTAGTCATGACAGTGTATGGCCCCCCAAAGTTTAAAATCTTTATTACTTAGCCCATGTGGAATACAGATGGCTGAGCCCTGGCTCATAACAAAGTCTTGGGTCCCTCTCATGCGATGTGCTCCTCACTGGTGAGATGAGGCTCAGTCAGCCCATCCACACTCAGGGTTCCAGGCTGACAGAGTCCGTCTGTCTAGAATGTTGCTGGTCCCAGTTACTGTTAGCACGAGCTCCTAAAGGTTGAGGCTGAAAGTGACCCCTCACTTCTGTCTGCACTTTTCCTGGCCAAGTTCATGGCCACTCCTGAGTCAACAGAGCAGAGGTGTTCTGCATGGGAGGGGGGGTTAAAGGGACTGGAATTGTTGGTGATCAATTTGGGCCATTTTACAGTATGCGTTAATTCTAGATAAGCAGACTTCTTTGGCCAAGCTCTCATTTTGAGCCATGAGCCCTTAGGAAACAGGCATCCTGAGACTGTGTCCATCCTGAGATTGGAGCCAATGGGCCTGCCTGAAGCAGAGAGGGCCCTTCCAGATCAGCGAATGGGCAGATGGGGCTCAGCAGCAGTGGTCCCTCTACTAATGGAAATGGTGGTAGTTACATAATCCCCTGTCAACTTGAAGGTCTTAAAAGCGAAGGCGTGGAGTTAGATGATCTCATGTGGAGGTGAGGAGATAAATAGCTCACTGAAGGCGGGGCACACTCTCTCACTCTCCTGCTGTTGAGACACTCAGAGAGCTGGAGGAGCCACGTGGAGATGTGTCCACCTCCACTGGATCCAGACGACTTTCTACTCGCCAGCCAGTGATCTTCTTGCATTCGTCACCATTGCACATGCTGCGTTGAGTCTCAAGAGGAATTTATGGGCTAATGTAGGACATATGGGCTAATATAGAACTTATGGACTTGATCTGGACTGGGATGTTTTATTGATGGATAGTTGCTTCTAGATATAAATTGTGTGTGTGTGTGTGTGTGTGTGTGTGTGTGTGTGTGTGTCAGTGTCTCCGGCTCTGTTACTCTAGTCAACCTAGACTAACACAGAAACCAACATTGGACCCTGGGAAGTATCCCCAATGGCCACAGCCAAGGTGAAGAAGTCAACTGCACCTTGAGGACTCATTGACGTCTTCTGACCACTCCTCTCAGATCCTTGCTCTCTCTGTCCCACTTGCCTCACCTCAGCCTCTTTCTCTGCACCCATCCCTCCTTCTGTGATTACTTTGCACATCTCCCTCACCCCATGCCGAGCCATACAAGCTCCTCCAACCTGGAGACATCCTCATGGCAGATTCCAGCATCGGACTTACCCTCTGGCTTGGGTGTGTGGGCACAGGCAGTCCTTGTCCTTTGGAGTCTTGTCATGGCCTTTGATTGATGGCTTGAGTTCTTCTTCATTTGAAGCACTTCATCCAGCACTGGGAGCTTCTCTGGGATTCCAAGAGCAGGTGAGGCTGTCTCTGGACCACAGTGAAGAGTTTTACGTGGGGTCCCCAGTGAATGCCCCCCTCTCCATTTCTGGACCTTTGTCTTGTTTTTCCAGCCCCACCCTTTCAGGAGAGCTCCGTAACTCCTTTCTCTAGAGTTATTTCTCTCTTGTGTGTACTTCCCCAAACTCACCATTTTCTTCTGGTTTCTCTCGAGATGATAAAGATAATAAAGGGATTAAAGTAGGAGAGCCAGAAATAAAAAGCCGTTTCATGGATTTTTTTTTCCTATGAAGGGGTATTTCATGAGCAGGTCCAAATAGGCAGAGGTGGTTTGGAAAGCTCTGCTCGGTGAGTTCAGGTCAAATTCCAATTTGGGTTTGTGAGTCTGAATTCTGCTTGCCGATGGAGGCTTCCCCTGTCTAGTCTTCCTAGTTCTGACCCTGAACTAGACACATCCCAATGTTAAAATTCAGTGACACTCTGGGTTAATTCTCACCACTGTTCCTTCTTGACCAAACAAGAGAAGGTGGGATTGTACCAGCCCAGTTGTGGTAGTTACATAATTTTGTGTCGACTTGAAGATATAAAAGTGTATGTGGGTGCAGCTTCGCCTGTCAATCAGGTTGCAGTTTGTTGACTGTGGTAGTTACATGATCTGGTGTCAATTTGAGAAGTCAGAGTGAAGGGGTGGAGTCTAGCCTGTCAATCAGGTCGTAGCTTGATGACCTCATTTGGAGGCGCTAAGGAGATAAATAGCTTGCTGGAGCCAGGACCCATGCTCCGCCCCTGAGAGACACCCTGTGGAGAAGACACATGGATGGAGCCAGACCTCTGAAGGTGTAGCAGCCACGTGGAGACCCCGACCAGTGCTGAGATGCTTACATCACCACTGGATCCACAAGACCTGCCATCCACTGGCCTGTGGTCTTCCTGCATTCTGTATAATTACATGTGGCTATGTGAGTCTGAAGACGGATTTATGTACTAGTATTGGACTTATGTATTTGATCTGGACTGGGCTGGGGTGTTTTCCTGATATATGATCATTTCTTGATGTAAAGCTCTCTCTTACACATATACTATACGAGGGTCTCTGGATTTGTTTCTCTAGGCAATCCACCCTAACACAGTGGTGTCTGGGCTTCCCCTTCTTCTGTGGGAGGGGGCCCTTTGATGAGGAGGCTTAGAAGCAGGGAAAGCCAGTCACTCTAAGATACCTCAGAGACCATGTGGCTGGGGCGAAGGTCATGCTGGTCAGCCATGTAAGGGAAGCACAGAGAACAATGACCACCCTCCTTGCTTACCTCTTGTGAGGCTTATCTTCTTCCTTCTTTCCAGATGTGACCAGCTAAATCTTTTTCTCTTCCTCTCTAAAAAAAAAAAGCATCTTTCAAGGCTGCAAATGGTGATCTCTGAGCCTACAGTGTCAACGGTTTTAAAGTAAAATGTCTCCTATTTTCCTATTATGTTGGGATGATAAAAAAAGGGGGGGGAGGGAGATAACTGTATGGGAAAAATAAAAATAATATTCGGTTTTATTTTTAAATGAAGAAGGGTTGAATTATCCGGTACATGAAGATGTGCTGGATAACCAACATCCACGCCACCAGTGTTCCAAACGCCAGCAGGGTCTCCCATGTGGGCAGATTTCAGCAGAGATTATACAGCAGTGGTTTTCTACCTTCCTAATGCCATGACCCTTCAATACGGTTGTGGAACCCCCCCCCAACCATAACATTATTTTCGTTGCTACTTCATCACTGGAATATTGTTACTGCATGAATCAGGAAACCTCTGTGAGAGGGTCATTCGACCCCCAAAGAGGTCGAGACCCGCAGGTTGAGAACGGCTGCTTTAGCTGCTGGCACTGACTCACTGCAGAAATGGGGGTCCTGCTTGCAAAGGGAGGAGTGATTTAACCCCCATCCTCTTATGAGAACCTGGACCCCGCAGCCACGGCTCTGGGTGTCTCTGAGCAGCTGTGTCGACGAGGAGCTCCTCTGGCCTGGTTTTCTAGAAAGGCCATGGGAGAGCCATGGAGCTGGCACCCGGAGAAAACTCGATCCACAGCTTGGTGCTTCGATGCAGTCACGAAAACACGCCTCGTGGATAGCTGCGGTCCAGTTGGACCCAACTTGTGCACATAGAACAAACCCCCTGCCTGGTCTTGTGCGTGCCCCAGGATCCGCTTTGGGTCAGACCATTGTGATCCATAGATTTTACTGGCTGATTTACAGCAGCAGATTCCCAGGACTTTCCTCCCAGTTTGTCTTAGATTAGACAGTCCACCGAAACCTGTTCCCATCATGGCACCAGGCAAGCCTCCCATGAAGGGCTCACCAGGCGGTACTCAAGCCAGGGTATACTGCATGCAAGGTGGGACTCTACTGCTGACCCACTGTGCTAAGAGTATGCAGGCCCCGTGTGCGTGCGTGTGTGTGTGCAGGGGTGTCTTGTCTCCAAAGGGGCAAACACTGGTTCTCAGAGGATTAAAAAAGGCTCATATAGTTAATACACACATTGTACATTTGTACAGACAGGCCACACATAGACCTACATTTGTGGTGTAAAAATGTCGCTGGTGGAGGGCATAAGAAAAGAGACATCATAAGAGTCTCTGCAGGTGGAAAACACTGGCTTAACTCAAACCAGCTCTGGATTCCCCCTGGTTTGGGCCCTTGGAGACTGCCCACCCCCCTAGATCTTTACCATGCCTGATTCTCCGTGGTGGGTGGGGTGTTTCCTGGGGGTGCCCCTCCTTCTTCATTTCTGTTTTGTTGGCATTGGTCTCTGTGAAAAAGAAACATCAGTCCATTCAGAACCCAGCAAACGCCTCCAGCACATCTTGTGGGGAGTTTCCAGAGATCTTGGAAGGATTGAAACTGGAGCCTGGACTTCCAGGTCTTGCTGAGATTCCAAGGAAACCCTCCTGAGCAAGAGTCTCGGTCCCTGGCTCTGCCTCTCACTCAGGGCAGGGGTGCAGCAGGGTCTCAAGAGGGAGCAGTCAGCAGAGTTCTTAGACCACTGGCTCTCAAAGTGACCCCTCCATGAGCAGAACTCTTGGACCACCGGCTCTCAAAGTGACCCCTCCAGACCCTTGAAACCATTTCAGGAAGACCCCAAGGTCTGAACAATCTCCATTCTCGTGTCAGACAGGCCTGGTCTTTTCTTTTGTCACCGAGTTAATTTTGAACTGTTGGAGTCAACGCTATGGCAGGCCAGCTATGGGTGCCTTACTGCCAGTCAGAGCAGCGGCCCCAAACCTGGGACATGTCACCGTGGTTTCCCTGCTTGCTCCTTTTAGGTTTTGAAAAGCCAGTTTCACTGAGGAACATCCTTGATGGAGCAGTCAAGGACTGCTGTACTCAAATATGCAGCTTTTAATGTGACAATACAAAAACTAGCACTAAAACCCAGAGCGACTCTAAAGCACTGTGCTGCCTAGGAAACTCTCACGGTGGTTCAGAGAGACTGGACTTGAGCTGTGTGAGCTCACAGTCCACCCCCCCCCCCCCCCACGGCCATCGAGTTCATTCTGACGCACGGAGCCCCAGTAAGACAGGAAGGGACTGCCTCAGAGGGATTTTCATGCTGAAATACTTATGAAAGCAGCCTGCCACCTCTTTCTCCTGTGGAGGGTGGGTGGGGTCTCAGTACCAACTTGGGGCTAGCTATCAGGTGTTCAACTACTGGTGGGACCATGGCATCTGCATCAGCCACGCTTAGCCAGCAGTGAAGCCTGATATCATGGGCACACATTTGCACGAGCAAGGGACCCACTCAATATGCACGTTTGTCAACATAACAACGGGGCAGCTCAAATGTGAGACTGGATAAACACTATAAACCAAAGCTCTTTGGGGTCTCGATGGTTTTTTGTGGTGGAAAGGGGTCATGAGCTCCAAAGGCTTGAGAAGTGCTGCCCAAGGCCCTGGCTGAGACCAACAGTCCCCTGGGAACACACCTGGTTTTCCACCCCCTTCTCCGACAAACAGGTCTGTGCCCTCCCGGTCCCTCTTGTGAGGCTAGATTCACCAGCAAGCACATCACAGGCCAGTTTACAGCAAGCAATGCACCATGGACTTAATCAGACTTTCTCACTAAGGCGTTGTGGACACCTTTACCTGGGTATCACAGTTTTACATGGTAAAACCCAAGTGAAATTGTTCACAGCACACTAGTAAGTAAGCACCATTAGTCCTGAGCGTACCTTGTTTATTGAGTAACCAGCATGTCCCTCCCTGCCCTCTTGTCTCACCTCCCCTTCTTTCTGTGCACGTTTCCCTCCTTCTACATCGTTTCCCACCTCTCTCCCACCCCACGAGAGCTCCTCCCACATGGAGACCTTTCCGTGGCAGATTCCAACGTCAGGCTTACCCTCTGGCTCAGGTGTTCGGACACAGTCAGTCTTGGTCTTTTGGGCTCTTGTCATGGTCTTTGATTGATTGGTTGGATTGTCCTTCATTTGAGTCATGTGATCCACGACTTGTCGCTTCTCTTGGATCCCACCAGTCAGTGAGGCTGCCCCTGGGTTCAAAAAAAGTAATTTATGAAAAATTTAAAATAAATTCTACAGATAACTTCCTTTTCTCCTATTAGTAATCTCCTTCCTTCCCACCTCCTTAGCTCCACCCTCTCAGCAGATACCTAAATCCAGAGAATGGTCCTCTCCAGGAGCACCTGCAACCAAAATGGTTTAAAAAAATAACAATAATTTATAAACTATCAAGGGTTCGGTCAGGGGGGTGTGGGGGAGAGATGAGCTGATACCAAGGGCTCAAGTAGAAAGAAAATGTTTCTGAGAATGATGATGGCAACAGATGTACAAATGTGCTTAACACAATGGATGGATGGATGGATGGATGGATGGATGGATGGATGGATGGATGGATGGATGGATGGAATGTGATAGGAGCCCCCAATAAAATGATTTGCAAAAAAAGAAACAAAAGGAAAAAAGAAAAGTATCAATTCTTACTTATTGAATCTGTAACTCGAGCAAATAGTCCACGAAGCTTTTCTCTTGGATTCCACTAGTGTGTTTCATTTTCATTGCCCAACTTTCACATAAGTGGGAGGAGATTGAAAATATCATGTCTTGGATCAGGAGCACCGAAGTCCTCAAAATGAGATTTTTGCTTTTCCACATTGTAATGTTCTGGGCTTGTTTGTCTGCTTCTCCCAGGTCTGACAGACACAACGCCTCCTTTGAGGTCTTGACTCCGGCTCCGATGGATGTTGTTTGGGGACACACATGAAATGAACCCTTGACCTCTTCAGCGTTGCCTCCGCGTGCTCCTGCCTAGGCTGTGAGAAAAGGTGTGTCCTGATGTTGAGACGCAGCTCATGCTGAGGCTCAGTCGTCCATCTGCACCAGTAAGTGCTCGGGACCTCCTCCCTGTCCACACACGAGGGTATACAGCAGCTGTGCTGGTTCCTCCTCTCATCCCAATGCCGTGCTTGTCCCAGAGGGCAGCGTCGTGGGCTAGCTGCTCAAGCGACTGATTGAACAAGTGTGGAGGAGGGATAGTGCCCTGACACACACTTCAAAAGAAAGAGAAGAACCACGCAGTGTCCCTTAACTCCTCTTGGCTTAAGTGCTTTGGAATTTCTATTCTTCTAGACGTTGGCTCTCATTTCTATGCTCTGCAGAGAGTTCTAAAGCCTTTGCTGAGTCAGCAAAACAGACGGCAACGTTTTACACCCTGGCTAAACTCTCCTACGATCAGGTCACTTAACTGCTAGGCCTGCAAGGCATTGAGCATAAAGCCCATCTACCCCTCACACCCGCCCACCCCCCACTTCACCCCACCACACATACCTTGGCTACAAGGTCCTATCCGAGCTGTCTCAGACCTCCAGCCTCCAGTTGCTTTTTTCTGGATTTTTTTCTGCTGTCTCTTCTTTGGAGTTGAGAAGACGCTTCTTTTTCTTTTCTTTCCTTGAAATCAAAAGGATAAAGACCCGTTTTTATGCACAGAAAGAGCTGTCATCCTTTGTGTTGATAATGTCCAGGCTTTCCTTCTCCTCTTCAAACTGCAGTTGCTCAGAATTCTTAGGGACCTTCTCACGCACTGCCGTGAGTCAACGCTGACTCATAGCAACCCTTGTGGGTTTCAGAGACTATACCTGTTTATGGGAGTAGAAAGCCCCATCTTTCTCCCTTGGAGCTGCTGGTGGTTTTGAACTGCTGACCTTCCAAGATCACAGCCCAACTGGTAACCACTACTCCACCAAGCGATATCATGGGGAAAGAGGAAACTATAAAGTTATAGAAGAGAGTGGGATGAGAGGGCATGGGGAACATTTAGGTTGTTCATTTCTAGAAGGCTGGTTGAGAAGATGCTGAGGTGAGATCAAGATCAAGGAAAAGCTCCTTTTACGACCTGAGAGTGGGGAGTTTTGAGCATTGACCAAATATAAGATCTTTTAAGAGAGAGATGGAGATAAACTGAGTTTTGAAGAGAGAAGGCAGGATCCTTCGAGGTGGAAGAATTGCCTCAGAGAGGAGAGATCTGGAGAAGACAGGGACAGGTGCTGCTGGGGCGTGGAGGTTTGGTAGCAGGAATGAGGGTTCCCATCCTATGAAGGAGGCAAAGTCATGTGTTGAGAAAGAGATTGTGGTTTGAAAGGCTCGTTGCAGAAAGTGGAAGAATCATGAATCGGCATTGCAGACAGTGTTGAGGCATCACCCGGGTGAGAACCACAGAGCCACCCACTCCGATGGCAATGTCAGACTGCTGCCACCAGGACTTCCCCACGTGTTCTAGGAAGAGACCGAGGGGCAAAAGGTTACTACAACACTGAGCTCAGAATACCAATGGCCAAGGAGGGCGTGAAAAGGAGGATGCAGGTAGGAAAAGAGAAAGATCTTAGAATGAGATAGAAGGACAGCCACACGGGGAACAAATTAGGAGGAAGAAATCAGAGCGAGTGAAATAGCTTTGAATTCTTTTCTAAGGATTGGATTGAGGGAAGGGTTCGGAGGTCACGTGATCATGATAGAAGACCCAAGCTCCAATGATAGGTGTCCAATACAGAGATTCTTAAATTCATTCTTGGGAAGTTGAGGCAGTTAGGGTGATGATTATGCCCGTGGGCTGTCATTGGGCAGGGAAGGCCAAGATTTGGTGAGAGAACACGTGGTAAGAGACGAGCAGATGAAGGATTTGGTACACCATCCGACTGGGTGGATCTCACGTATCAGGGTGATTGCAGGATTTGATCTGACCAAACCCTCTAAGTTAATCTGTGAGGTCTTTTGGGGAGGATTGGGGACATCGCTGGATGGTGAGGATGGGATATTTTCATTTGAGTGCTTGAGACTCAAAGGAAGAGATGGAGTAGCAAGGAACTTGGTGGGAATGGAGGTATGGACATCCATCCTGCCTCCCACCCTGCGGTGACAGTGATGGTGAAGACTATGCTGCCATCCGGTTCAGGCGGCATTTTCTGGTTGGAGAAAGGACTTACTACAGCTGCTCTCAGAAGCCCCCGGAGATTTCAGTGCAATGGACGGCACAATGGTCATAACAATGAACGCAAAGGTACCTGCACAACCAGGTAACACTTTCTTCTGTTATACAAAGGTCCCCCTGAGTGGGAGGTGAGTCCAAGGCAGACAACGGCAACAAAAGGACATCAGAAAAACACCTCTTTCGATGGGAGCACATTCCTAGAGTCACACAGGCTGCCTGGCTTCCCCATAACTTTCATGAAAGTACGTGAAGAAGATGCAGAGAGTAGAGAATTAAAGAAACAAAGCAACTTTATGAGAAAGATAACCCTCACCTTCCTGGGTTGGAGGGGTGTCAGTTATCTTTGGAGTCTCCTCGGGGACATTCGGTTCAGGAGAATCTTCCTTTACCACTGCCAAAATAAAAAAGAATTGGGATCAGAAGTGATGAGAATGTCCTGGGGAAAATCATGAAGAAGCAGATGGGTGCAGGCCTGGAAATCAGTCCGTCCAGAAGGCTTCTTGGCTCCACGGGGGAGCTTATCCAACTGTGCTGATAGCTAGTTACCAGGCATGGTTCTACGTTAAGAAGTTACCCTTCTTCTATAGCAGAGGAGAACAGGGCTCTTGCTAGCGCTTGCTCAGGGTTGAAGCTGGAAGGCCAGGTGATGCTGGATTCTCACAGCTACCACGAAGAGGAATACTTTAGCCCTAGGATCAGTACATGCCACCGGGACATGTCTGTGTGTATTCTGTAACGCTCTGTCTGGGACTAGTTCATCGTGGGAGCTAGAGAAGGAGGCCGCGTTCTTTGCATATTCATGGGCTCCAGGAGTGCATGAAGATACGGGGAAGGGAGCCTGGGGGTGCAAACAATTTGTTCTCACCTACTAATCTAAAGCTTACATACATGTTTGAGCTTAACACCTCTCCCAGAGGTGTTCAGGGAAAATAAGAGGCTTCATGATCTGTTTCTGGGAAAATTACAGCCAAGAAAGCCCTTGTGGAGCACAGCTCTGCCCTATAACTCACAGGGGTTGGGGTCACAGCGAATATATACTAAGTTCTGCTTGGTACTAAGAAAGGCGGGAAGACTTAAAGCTGTAACTAATAAAGGCCCATTTGCTATCATGTAAGGCTGCCACGGTCCTCTTGTTTAGCAGATGCTGTGAGCCATTTCCAATGCCAGGCTGCTTGGGAGCAGGTCACTGGGCAGTGGATCTTTGAGAAAAACATGAATTATTGTTCTTCTGATAGCTTTAGTCATATCTGCCTTTGAAAACCCAAATGATCTAGAAATGACTGAAGAGGAAAGTGAGTGTACCTGGAGTCTGGATGGAGAAGAGGATGGGGGATCCCCTATTCTGTGCCACCCAGTCATTACTGGGGACACACAGTGATTTCTCAGGTTTGCTTTGCATTTTGAAAGCATTGTCTCAAAGGAGCCTCAGTAGCTGAATAAACACAGTTCTGTCCTGACTCAATGGCATGGCCTTCTCTTTGGGTTCCAGGCAAAACCCACCGTGAAAGGTGAATGCTCCCCCTTCCCAGGCACCTCACTGGCATGTGGAGTCCACACACAGAGGCCGTCTGGGCTCCTGTCCCTGGTCATCAGTGCCTCCTCCAGGTCAACCTCCTCTAGACTCCATACCCTTTCCCTCCTTAGGGAATTCGCCTCCACTCAGAGGCTTAGTTCTCCTGCCTATTCAAACTCCTGGACTATTGGAGGGGCCACCAGAAGCTGGGCCAACATGATGGTGGACAGCGGGGGAGGCGAGACCTGTCCCACAAAGATCCCAGACATGAAAACAGATGAACTTAACTCATTCAAACCCAAATTACCTTGCACGGGGCCTGGGGAAGCCGAGGGCAGATCTTGCCAATCTTCTTTATCTTTTATTTGGAAGGTTTGGTTGCTACTGGATCCTGAGAAGAGAAAGGATAATCATAACGAATCCCAGGATCAGCAACCAGGGAGCAGAGCGAGAAGAGAGAGGACATGCTCTTCTGACGTGATAAGAGGACTGACTGACGGGCCAATTAACCTGAGACAATAACAAGACGGAATGAGGAGCGATCGATCATTTACTTTTAAATAGTTACTTATGAATTCTGTTAACATTATTTGTTTTTGTTTTGTTTTATTTTCTTTGGAAAAACGAGACTCAGGAGCTTTTCATTGTTGTTAGCGTCTTGACTCTGTTTTTTTTCCTGCTTAATGTGTGTTGGAGAGATGAGGATCCTTCATGATCCCACTCTCCCTACTTGGGGGCTTAGAATTTAGGATATCATTTTCTTGACAGTGATGAATAATGAACCAATGTTATATATAATATAACAAAACTCTTTTATAATAGTGCTTTTGGGGCAGGGTGACAAGTGACCGAATTTTAGAAGCTAAACCTTTAAAATATTTGTCATTTCTAATTCTCATCGCATGGATTCTTGTCCTTGGCAGTAAATTCTGTAAGTTCTCAATGAACACTCAATTAGCCAAACAGCCTTGCTCGGGCTCAGTTGGGAACATATGCACCGGGCAACTCAAAGTTTCAGCTGCTCTGCACAGGTATGTAAATGACCGGGAAATGCTGGGATGGGGATGTGTGGATGACACAGACATGTTAGCTAGTAGGAAAGCTCACACATATGGAATGAATGAATAATGAGAATTGACGGAATTTCAATAATTTTGCTCATAGAATACAAGCCATATAATAATACTAACGTTGAACAGAAAGGACTCAAGGTGGGGTGCGAGCAACTTATCAAAATAAGAGCCATATGTTATTTTTTAACTCTAAAGAGAGTATGTGATCATTGGTTGGCTTGCATTTTGACAGAGCTGCTTGACCAGCGCAAGCCATCGTTGGTGGAAGTGATTTCTTGGGACATTGGATCTCTAAAGGGTTGGAGGTTTGAGACCACCTCGAAGTGCCTGGAAAAGTAGCAGTCTACTTCTGAGAAACAGGCACCACACGGTCTACGGAGCAGTTCTGCTCTGACACTCACGGGTCGCCATGAGTTGGAATCAGCTCCGTGGTGACTGGTGCTCTGGACAGCACAGCATCACACTGACCATGGCAGACGCCCTGACAGCCTGCTCGGCCCTGAGTGGGTGACCTGGCTCCATCTTCCTTGCTCTCCCTCAGTGTCACCCAGTTTTCTTTGCTAGCTTCTTGCACAGGGCTCTAGGCTGTCAGGTGGGAGCTCGGCCTTCACAGCCCTCGTGAGCGAAGGTGAGTGAGCCTCAGTGAGCATTACCTTGCACGGGGCCAGGCGGAAGTCTGGACAGCGCTTGTGAGTCTTCTCCATCATGGGTTTTAGATGCTAAGTTGGCACTGGCCACTGAGAAGAGGAGGAACAGTAGCATCAGGTCACAGGGAGTGGGGAGCAGAGAGAGGGTGACGGTAAACTACCCAGGGAAGCAGACACTGTAAGACCCCAGGGCAAGGGGTTGGTGTCACCCAGGCAGGGTTGAATTGTGTTCCCCACGACAGTATGCTGAAGCCCTACCGTCTGAACTTCTGAATGTAAACTCATTTAGATGAGGGTCTTTGCAGATGTAGGTAGTTAACAGATCAGGTTTGAGTAGGGTGGGCACAGTAGCCAATAAGGCCGGTGTCTTTATGAAAAGAGAGAAAAGACACAGAGAAACCCACAAAGCAAAGGCATTAGGTGAGGATGGAGGCAGAGATTGGACTGATGTATCTACAAGCCCAGGAGCTCAGGTGCCTACCAGATGCTATGAGAGACAGGGCAGGACCTTCCTCTAGAGCAGTGGTTCTCAACCTTCCTAATGCCACTACCCTTTCATACAGTTCCTCTTGTCGTGTTGACTCCCCCCCCCAACCATAAAAACATTTTTGTTGCTACTCTATAACTGTAATTTTTCTACTGTTATGACTCGGGCCCCCCTGTGAAAGGGCCATTCAACCCCCAAAGGGGTGGTGACCCACAGGTTGAGAACTGCTGCTCTAGAGTCAGAAAGAGCATGTTGCTGAAGACCCTGGATTCAGGATGCTCACCCCAAGCCCTGTGAGAGCATTATTTATGTTATCTCAAGCTACCAGGTGATGATACTTGTTACAGAAGCCCTAGGAGACTCAAGTAGTTTGAAGCACTGTTCTGGGCCCTGGGACTCACTCAGGGCTCCTGGCAGTGAGCAGAATCTTTCTGGGAAGGATTGAGCATGGAAACGAATACGTGGGACAGAGCAAACTAGTATGACAACAGGGCCCTGGGTGTCTAGGAATCCTAAGTAGGGAGACACAGGTCTTGTACATGGTCTGTCTCTCACCTGGGAAGATCCTTTCTTCCTGGATGAATTTAGGGAGAGCCAGGGCAAGGCCAGAGAATTGGGTGGTTTGCCCAGTGTAGTGTTGCATGCTCTGGTGTCAATTTGGGACTTGAGAGGATTAAGAGTGAAGGGGTGGAGTCTAGTCTGTCAATTGGGTCATAGCCAATGAGGCCTCTGTGTGGGCATGGCTTCTCCTGAGAATTCTGAGACCTCCTGTATTTCCTCCTGGGAGACTGAGACACATGCTCTCTCTGCTCACTTCCTTGGAGACTCTCTACTGACAAGGCTGACTCCTTGTGAGGCATCCCTGAGGAGACGCCGCCTACCCTGATGCAGCTAGAACCCTTGACCTGGAGAAACCATGTGGAGACCCCTGCCAGGGCTGCGATGCTTACAATGCCACTGGACTCACTTCCCACCCACTGGCCTGTGATCTTGCATTCAGCATCATTGCATGTGTTTCGTGCATCTGGAGAGGAATTTATAGATTGGTTTTGGAGATATGGGCTAATCTTGGACTTAAGAACTTGATCTGGACTGAGCTGGGATGTTTTCTTAATGTACAGTTACTCTTGTATATAAGGCTCTTTCTTATACCCATACGAGTGTCTATGTATTTGTTTCTCTAGTCTATTCAGACTAACACACCCAGGAGGTCATTGCTTTGCTGCAATGCATGCCTTTGGCTGGCTATCCCTCCATGAGCCGGTAGATCAGTGAGAGTGGGGGGAGGGGTGGTAGCTGTGTTTGCAGGTCCTGGAGTAGATGTGAGCCATTGGTGTTTCCTTTGTCTGGGTCAGCTGGGACTTTCATTAGGATTGTTCTGACTCTACCCCACCCTTCATAGGCACAGACTGGGCTCTTAGAGATGCTGCGGACTCAGAATCACAAATCTGGAGCAGGGGGATTCTCCCCACACAGCTTCAAACAGAATGGAGGCCTGGATTTTGATCTTCTCTCCCCCAGGAGCGTAGAACTGGGGTCATTGATTTTTCATTCTATTGCTGCCCCTTTTGCTCAAGGAATGGTGATGGACCACTGAAGAGAATGTCAGAAATTTGAACCACACGACTTGGCTAAGGTACTTTTCCTCAAATGTAAAATGATTTCTCTCTTCTCCCTTCCTCTTCCTTCCCAGTTCTGCCATGACTCTTTCCTACTCCCTTATTTATCTCGCTCTTTCTCAACAGCTGCACTGACTTCATGCCCAGTGATTCCTTTCTCACGCCCTCTCCTCCTGTCCCCGCGCCCCCTCTTCCTCTCCAGCTAGCTGTCTTCCTGCCTTCAGGCTTGCCATCTGGCTCCCAACTCCTCCTTATTCAGGAAGTAGCTAACACCTTGGGCTCTGGCACGGGGAGACCCGATCAGGTCTCCTGGCTCTGTCACTCCACAGACAGACAGCCCTGGGAAGTTCCCTTAGGGATCTAATTTCCTGATCTGTAAATGGCAAGAGTAGCAACGTCACAGGCTGGTTTCATGGTTTGAAGGCACATGATGAGCGCAGGCAGTGCTTGGCATAATGCCTGGCACACAGTAAGCACACAAAGAAATGACGCCTATTATGGTTCATCCAGATCCACATCGCTGCCTCTCTGGCTCTCCTTGTCCTGCTGTCAGGCCCGGTGTCTGCACCTTTGTATTGCACAGGAGTCTCTCTGTCATCTGATGTATTCCATAGAGACCCGTCATCGTTTACGCTGCACAATTCCCCCAAATTCAGGAGCAGATAAAACAGAGCATTTGTGTCTGATGGAGGTTCATCAGAGAGTCATGTCAGTGGCAGCCATGGGTCATGCTTCCTGCCACACCTGTGTGAGAGTCTGGCCCACAGCTTCCCAAAGCGTGGGAATTTGGGGTGCATAGTGCACCAAAGTGAAAACAAGCTAAGCCTTTCACATAGCAGTACCTCGCATGCATCTGCACCCCCCAAAGCATTGGCCAAGTCTCATTACCGCGCTTGAAGCTCCTGAAACTCTTCATTAGGTTGGGGTATTCACGCAGGTTAATTGGGCTGAACAAGGCCATCAGAAGTGACAGGTCAAATGTTCGTTCCATTTGGGTGAGAATGTTGTGCACCACTCTGGATACCGGGACCAAGTTTTGACAGGCCTCCAGGGATTCCTTAAAATCAGAAAGAAGGATTATTTATTATAAATAATTGTGAAATTGGATTGAGAGTATTTTTACATTTATGATACCCTAATTTGTCAGAAAGCTATTCCCCATTTTTCATTTTCAACATGTACCTCATGAGGCTGTTTATGTACAAACAAACACCTCCTGGGAGCTGGTGTCTTGGAATGCAGGTTTCAGTACATGGTTTCACAAAACATCCCAGTTAATGACTTATTACTGCTCCTGTCTTCTACCTCTTGGGTAGGTAGACCCAGGGCTGCAAAAGCTTGCAAGCGGAAGATCATTGACCTATCTTCTCCTTTAGCAAGAAAGAGAATCAGGAATAGAAGGATACAGAGTGTGTGACTCATAGCCTCCAGGAATTGGGTGGTGCCCACTGTGATTAATGACCTTTCGATCAAAACTTCTATAAAAGGATTCAAGGCAGAGAGGTCAGCTTAGGCAGTCATGGCGATTGTGTTTTGGAACTACAGATGAGTCATCTTGATCTATTTGAATGTGTCTCTGCAATCAGTGGCTGGCTGCAACTGAGTCCTCTTAGTAATACGCGTATGCTAGTCTTAGTCTCATTTAAAGAAAACAACAAAGCAGAACAGAAAACAAACTCACTGCCATCGAGTTGATTGCCAACTCATAGGGGCGCGTTAGGACAGGGTTCTTAGAACTGCCCTTGATAATTTCTGAGACTGTCACTCTACAGGAGCAGAGAGCCTCGTCTTTCTCCTGAGGAGCAGCTGGTGGTTTCAAACTTCTGACCTTGCAGCCAACAGCCCAATGCATATCCACTATGTAGTCGACCAATGGTCCATCTTACCACTCCTTACCCTCCCTCTGCACACCTCTGTGTGTAACTGTAAGCTCTTCATGACCAGAGGCTCATGTGCCTCATTTCAATTCCAGGGGGCTTAACACAGGCTTCGTGCATAGTTCGTGTGCTCTTTAGTATGTTTGTTCATTCATTCAGAGGCAAACACATCTATTTGGGGTGGGTACAGAAATGGATGTAGCCTTTTTTGGAAAGCCATATGAAAACATACATCTATATAAATTCAAATCCCGCAATCAGTGGATGTAAAACCCACTGCTAGGAATTTCTCCTACAACTTACTTCCATAAGCATCTAAAAGTATGTCTATCAGGATATTCTTTATGATATTGTTTGCATTATTTTAATGTCCACCACAGGATTGGTTAAGTAAATTGGAGCATTTAAATACTACACCACCATGACAAACAATATAGAAGCTCTACAGGTAAGACAATGAAAAAATTTCTAAGCTCTATTAACTAGTACACATGCACAATGCAACGTTGAGGGTAGAGTCTGACTCTATCTGTATACATTCTTTGAAAGATTACAACACAGATTTAGAAGGATCTATATTTTGTTAACCACAATGTTACTGGTTTTGTTCTAGAGAACCCAACCTAAGACATTTGGTACTTGGAATGGTTCTAGAAGGGGGTGAGGTTTATCTTCAGAATTAATTTTCTGCTTTGATTCTGATGTCCTGCTAGACTTAAACAAACGATGCCTTTAATTCCAATCAGGAAGAGTGTACTGCTAGTCCATAGTGTCATGTGGCAATAGAAAGACATCAAAGTCACCACCACTGGATCACATATTTGTGGGAAACGAGGCTCTCAGCAGCTGTGTATCCGGTGCCTTTTAGCACTTCTTCCCACCCGAGACACACAGGGAGAATGGTTGGTTGGTCCTGCTTTCACTAGACGAAGTGGCGAAAGGAAGCCATGAGCTCAGGGTCACAGCTCAAGCACTGCATAAAAGCCTCAATGCTGCATTGTGTCTTGAAAGAAACCTCATTTCTTGCAGTCATGAAATGACTTGCAGTCAAAAAATGAAAGCTAAGCGAGTCCAGAGACTTAGAGAAGAGTGGCTAACTTAGACACCAATGGATTCTCATCCTGCAATAGGATTATCTGAAATTAAAGTGAAGGCATTGATTGAGAATGAATTGGATCTCTAATGGAGTCATAGGTCTGGTCTGTGTCACAGTGTTCCCAAACTCATCCTGTGCTGATTTCCCAAGTTTCAGGTGGCATAGTTGGCACAGACGTACTCAACACCGGACGGAACCTCCCCACTGACTTCCTGGCAGGGGGAGGAAGCGCTACTATGCTAAGAAAAGCCAAGTGGAAGCCATCAGAGCTGCGTCTACCTGGGAAATCATAAACCAAGAGCAACACTGCATCCTTGTCCGAATTACAGAAGCTCATGCCACTGTCAGGTTTTGAACATGCAGGACTGGTGATTCCCAGCACATTCCAGTTTAACTTGCCTACTTGGAGTGTACGAAAAACAGATGGATCTTGGCGAATGAATGGGTTGCAGCAACCGTAACCAGGTGTGACTCCAATTACAGCTGCTGTTTCAGATGTGGTTTCACTGATTGAGAAATGAGAACGTCTCCATCTATGCCACTGTTGGTCTGGCTAATGCCTTTTCCTCCATCCATGTTTCAAAGGATCAGCAGAAACACTTTGCCTTTAGCTGGCAAGTCAAGCAATATACATAACTATACCGTCCTACCTCTAAAATCTAGAATTCTATAGTCCTAGGTCATAATTTAATCCTCGGTCACCCTGAGGATTATTGTGCCAACCAGGCCAACAAATACATGTGGGGCTAATTGAAGGGCGGAGAGATAAATGGCTCAGTGAGCCTTGCCTTTCTAGTTCTCTGGTCTCTTGCTTTGTGATGATCAGACCAGGGTGCAGCTGCCTTAGCCAGTTCTCTGCTTCGGTTGACAAGGCTCACTTCCTGGAAGATATTTGGGAGGAGAAGCCACATGGAGCTACCCTGAGGCAGCCCTGGATACTGGAGCAGCCGTGTGGAGACCCCTGCCAGCGCTGAGATGCTTACACGTTCACTGATTTGACTTTCCTCCTGCAGTCGTCATCATTGCATCTGTTTTGTGAGATGGAGGAGGACTTTGTGGATTGGTGTCAGACATATGGGCTAATGCTGGACTTATGGGCTTGGGCAGCACTGAGTTGGGATGTTTTCTTGATGTGCACTTAACCTTTATATAAAACTCTCTCTTATACATATGAGATTCTGTGGATTTATTTCTCTAATGTACCCAGGCTAACATAGACCTTGATCACCTTTATTGTGTACCAGACACCACACTTGGCCATGATGTTACAATGATTGGACCTAATAGGGCAGAAGTATTAAGGACCCCTGAAGCCCTAGTGGTGTAATGGTTACCCAATGGACTGTTAACCAGTCACAAGGTCAGTGGCTAGCACCCACCAGGTGTGCTACCGGAGACAGATGATGCTGTCTGCACTGTAAAGATATATATGTTGGGAGCATCAGTCATTCGATTGTGCATAGGATCCTTGTAATCTGGGAGGACAGTTGTGAGAAGTATTGCAGAGGACAATATTAGGGTGTACAAGGGACAAGAACGAGAGTCATGAGGAATGGCATCTGGCTAGAGAAGGGAGTTGGGGGTAACCAGGCCAAGGCTGAGTCCTTATATCAATACCAGCTCTTAGCTGGGCCTGAGGCCATGAAATCTTTTAAAAACAAAATTATATGGACAGCGTGCCAGTTTGACCCAAGGCAGCATAGTTTCCCAGACTGGTTTTGTATCACATCAAAATTGATTATGAATGACGAACTCTTCAGTGGGGAGAGGGGAGTTGTGAAGAACCCTGTGGTTCCCTCTTGCCCAACCAGCCACATCTGGGATGAGGATGATAAGTGTGCCTGGATTGGGCCTTCCGGACTCCCCAGTCCTGTTGGTCTGTGGGTTGAGACCTCGCTGGTAGGGCACGCTTTGCAGGGGCCGGGCTGCCCCAGGGCAGGGGTCAGCATCGCTCACCATGTACATTCTCTCGGTGATGAGGGACTTGTCTCTGAGGCTCTCAAAAAATGGAAACGGCTTGTGTATGGCATAGGCGATCTCCAGCTTCAGGCCTAGGAAGTGTTGAAGAAGGGCCTCTTTCAAGGCCTTGGTCACAGGGAACATCCTGTGGAGAGAGATGTGAGGTGAACAGAGGAGCGAAGACTGCGGAGGGCGGGGCACTCTCGTCTGTGTTGAACGGGCTTTTAGAGATAAGCAAGCTGGTACCAAACAGCATCCTTTAAATGTCCCCAAAGTAGCCTCTGCCTAAAAGAATGAGAACTCTGAAGAGCCGTGGGCTGAGAATGGCCTACCAGAGGAAGCCAAGACCCAAAGGGCTGCTGGCAAACTGAAGGCCAATATTAAAATTCTGTGGTTGTTACCACCAAGTGCTGTTAACGTCGCTCCAACCCCTGGTAACCCCACGGACAACACGCGAAGCACTGCCTGGTTCGCACCATTTTCACAAACAGCAGACACCATTCCATTCTGTTCCAAAGGGTCTTCATGAACACATTTTCAAAAGTAGATGGCCAGGTCTTTCTTTCTAGTTGTCTAACTCTGGAGACTCTACTGAAACCTGTCCTCTATGGGTCTAAAAAAAAAAATGTTAGGGAGAGACCTGATCACAGGTAAAGAAATTTGTAGACCATCCACAGTCTTTGATACATAATTCTCCTATTGCCATCAAATCAATTCCAGCTCATAGCCACTGGGTACAATGTTTTGGAGACTCTGAATATTTATGAGATTAATCTTGCTTCTTCAGAGTGGCTGATGCTTTCAAACTGCTGACCTTGGGTTTCACAGCCCAACCATTTCCCCACAGCACCATCAGGGCCCCACACACTTTGACAACTGTAATAAAAGCATGAACGATACAGCAGACACGGTTAGGAAGGATGGCATATTTTATATGTAGTCTGTGTCCGTTTCGTGCCTTGAAACAGATTGTGTACCCTTTTCCACGCTGAGGTATCATTTATGAAAATAGATCATGGACAATAAAAAATATCAGCAAGTTGGAATAGGCATAAAATTCACAAAAGACATTCTCTGACAATTACCAAGAAAATACAACAACTACCAAAAGACTCAACCACCTGAAGCGTTTTATTTTAAAGGAAAACCAAGTGAACAGACACAAATCTCAATTTTCCAAATGTATTTAGTGTCAAAGAGAACATTAAAAGTGCAACGAACGACTAATTTCAAAGATTGGATCCCTAGACCAGACTGAGCAAGCTTGTCTGTCAGGAGGCTTGCACTGAGCTGCACTGGGGAACAAGAAAGGATGCTATCTGGGGTCTAAACACTGTGAGAAAGTTCTGGAAGCTAGAGAACAGATGGGGGAGACACCTACCATCCACACCACTGTGGAGGTAAGCAGAGTTGGAGACCCTCTGAGCTGAGAATGAACACATGCCAAGAAGAAGTGACTCAGCGTCAACTTGAAGATGATGAATCACACCAGCATTTAAAGCACAACATTGCCAGATTATTTCATCTTTATCTCTTCATACAGAGTTGGCCTAGAAGGCTCCAAGAGTGAGGTGACACTGAACTTCATCGGGAAGAGGATTTGGATGATCGTAGTGAGAACATGAGTAGTTGTGAGACAACTTGGGGCCGTGGGATGGGTCTGAAAGTCCTGGCTGAAGAGAGTAGACCAAGAACAGGTCCTAGAATTATGACTCTGAAACTGACTTCCATTTTAGCCTCAGTCTAGTGACCCTTGGAAACCTGTGGGTTGCCAATTCGAACAGTCTACTTAAGGAATTAAAAATCAGGGGGGGGGAAAGGCAGGAGAAAAAACAAAGATAATGAGGGAGGCTTGGCGTAAACATATTCCAAAAAATTACCACACCAAACCACTTACCACAGAACTCATTACGACTCACCGTGACCCCATGTGCATCAGAACAGAATTGTGCTCTATCATTTTAATGGCTAGTTTGGGGGGAACTGAGAACACCAGCCCTTAATTCTGCACCGCTTGGGACATTGGCACTGCCCATCCACCAGTTGGCAGCGAGCACTCGAAGAGTTGGCACGACCCTTGGGCACAATTCCAACAGGTTTGTAAAGTCATGGTAATTGCACCGCGCAGTTTTAACCTTCCAATCAGGAGACAGGGATCAAAACGAACAGGAACCAGGCAGAGACGTAATATATATCTAAGACATAGACACAAAATTGTAGATGATGTTAGTATAAGACATCTTAGAGGAGAAGAACAGCAATAGTTCAGCACTGCTGTCAGGATTCTTGACTACCAACACCTCCCACCCCGCAAAAAATCACCGTCAATGTTTTTTACTACACTTGATCTTAGCCAAAAGGCCGAGAAGCAATTTTATTCAATGGTTTTTAGTTCTAACTCATTGCATCATTCCGACCCTATAGGGCAGAGTAGAAATGTCCCATCGGATTCCCAAGACTGTAAAGGTGTGTGGAAGGAGACTTCTTACACGTTCGTCTCCTGCAGAGTGGATCGTGGGGTTAAACCACCAGCCGTTTGGTTAGCAGCCCAGCACTCTTAACCACTGCACCACCCGGCCCCCTGTCAGGCTGATGAGGGAGAGAAGTCACCTGAGATCCTACCCCGACTCCATGGGAACTCACTTCCCCTGAGTCGATGCAGAATCCTCGCACATCTACAGGAGATGGTAGAATGGTCCCTGTGGGTTTCCATGACTGTAACTCTGTAAGGGCGTAGAAAGCCCCATCTTTCTCAGCAGAGCCTTTGGTAGTGTGGGACTGCCGATCTTTCAGTTAGCAGCTCATCCATAATTCACTCCTCCACCAGGGCAACCTGACTTCCTAACAACCACAGATCCCAGCCAGACCAACGTTCCCTGTACGGAAGCACCTGGGGACAACGGATCACCTCGCTGGGACTTCCTGGGAATGACTCTATGAGCTGGAGTGATGGGAAGAGAAGACTGATGTTTTTAACACACAACATTGCAGAATGTGGTGCTGAGAGGGCAAACAGCAGGCAGAACCCCCTACCTGTCTGCAGCTCTTAATCCCACTGGTGATACTGCGCCTCCTGAGAACTCTCTCCGCGGGCCAGCCATAGCGCTCCTTCAGTGCGCAGCCGGAACCTGGCCTCCGTGTGCGCAGTGGGAAAGAATGCCACGGCCTGCCTGCTCTCGCTCCGTTCCCACGACAGCCTGCAAATCACACTCCTGTGACCATAGTTTCACTGGCTGATCTCATAAGGAGCTCGCCAGGCCTTTCTTCCTAGTTGATCGCAATCTGGAAGTTCCTCTAAACCTGATCAGCATCATAGCAACAGAAGCACACTGATGTGGGGGTGAGGGGGACGGGGCTGTGCCTGGGAATCAGCCTGACTCTGCTCCCTGGCAGGCGACAGTTCCACCGCTGAGCCACCGCCGCCCTCCCTGACTGGAAAGACCCAGGGACGGACCCAGGCACAGAGAGGGCAAGTGACGGCCCGAGATGCTCCGCGCACAGCAGGGACTGTCTGTCTACAGCTAATTCTACTACGTTCCTCAAGGCTGCATCTCAGAGAGCCAAGGCACAGCTCGTCTGATGGACAGAAACCTTTCAGAGCAATAAAGAAAAGACAAGCATCCAAGTGGGAAAGAAGGTAAGAAGTATCACCAGCGAACGGACTGATCAGTCAATCAGCATGACAGGGTGTCAGCTGGTTCATCTGTGAACTCCAGAGGAAGGCAAAGACAACGCGACAGCAAGCCTGCTTAGTAAATTGGGTAAGACAGACCGTTATAAGAACAATCCCAGAGTCCTGGGGAAGATGGCCGACAGGGACACCAGCATACTCTGAGAGCTCCTCCAAACAAAGCGGGATTGGCGACCAAGTAGCTGAATAGTAAGAGTCTGGTGAGTGAAATATCCCCCTGGGACAGCACCCCAGTCCTACCCCACGTATTTGTCCTGAGCAGGGGTCTAGGTGAAAGAAGACCGGACTAGTGGGACATCTCTGGCCACTAAGCTGCCGTGAGCTCACTGGCGACCGGCCTAGGCTCCATCCCCAAATGGGACGCCAGCCCAGAGCCGCTTGCCTGCCCTGCCTAGACAGGCGCAGCAGGTCACGCTCCCCTACTCCAGCAGCCCACTCCCCACTCGCAGATCCCCACTGGGAGAGAAGCTTTCGTCTCCCGCAGTTCCCCTCTCCCCGCAGGGCAGCGATCTGCCCTCGGGCCCACGTCCCTCCCTCCATTCATCCAAGCTCAGGGGAGCGGACCCGCGGGTTGTCTGGCGACCCCCACGGGGGACCATCCACCCGCACCGCTGCCGCGGACCTCTCCACCTGCCCTCCGTGCGCCGGCCTCCCACCCCTGCCCGCCCCCGCCAGCCCCTGGCAGCCTAGCGCCAGCTCCACTCCTGGCGGGGACCCTGAGCTGAGCACTTCCCGCCAACAGGAGCCATAGCCCAACCCGCGCCTGTCCCGGACCCTGAGCTTCCGCGGAGCGCCGCAGCCCGCGCTGCTGGGTCTGCCCACCAAGGGCCCCTCCCTGCGCAAGGCACAAGAGTAGGTGCCCTCCCCAGGGTGCTGCGGGGACCCCGGCAGCCACGACTCTGAGCCTGAGCTGAGGAAGGGCGCCATTGCCCCCTGCGGTTTCGCGCCAAGCCTCCTTTGCCGGCGCCATTACCCCCTGCGGTTTCGCGCCAAGCCACTAAGGTCCGCGGGGTTCTGAGCTCAGAGCAGGGTGGAGAGCGAACACCATTGTTCCCTGTCTGCGCAGCTGTCCGAGGGGCCTCCCCGCGCCCGCTCACAGCCCAGGCAGATCAAACATTCCACCTGCAGTGGAGCCTGGGTCTCGGCTTTGCAGTCCCTGAGGAGCCGTCAGTGAGCTCCAGCCAGCTCTCACCACCTGGGGTCCTGTTGGGCCACCAGTGCCAGCCCTAAGCCTGCTGCAGCCCGCCCAAGCCACCCCAGGAGACGGCACAGTGGCCTGAGCCTCCACACAATAAGGTTACTCCTGTCTCCCAGAAGCATGGGGCCTATTAAAGGATCAAGGAAAAATCAACAGACCACATCACTCCCAACAAAAAAATCAGAGAAACGAGGCACTTTAACAGACCTAACGTCACTCATAGAAGAAACAGATATAGATCAGCCACAAAAGGAAATCTTCAGAACTCTGCTTGCAGTAATACAGGAGCTAAGAGAAGCAAACCAAAATAAGGATGCAACGATAGAAGGGATGAAATGCACAATAGAGGGGATGAAGTCCACAATAGAGGGGATGAATACTATCCACCAAAAGGAACTGCAGAAACTAACAGAGGAGGTAGCAGAGGCCACACAAAAGGTCACAGAAGCTATAACTAGGCTTGAGGAGGCTGAGAACCGTATCAGTGAACTCGAGGACGCTCAAACCAAACGAAGCAAGCGAGAAAAACAATCAGATAGGAAAATTAAAGAAACAGAAGACAGCCTGAGATCAATGACAGATGCTATGAAGAGGAATAATGTTCGAATAATCGGTCTACCGGAACACAACATAACACACAAATCAACCGCCAAGATAGCAAAGGAATTCCTGGAAGAAAATTTCCCCAACCTAACAAAGGAGAATCCGACTCTCATACAGGAAGCAGAGAGGACGCCGGCTAAGCTAAACACCAAGAAGAACACGCCAAGACATATAATTGTAAAATTATCCAACTTAGAGGAAAAAGAGAAAATTCTACGAGCATCAAGAGAAAGGAAGACAGTCACATACAAAGGAGCGCAGGTAAGAATATGCTCAGACTTATCAGCAGAAACCATGAAGAGGAGGAGAGAATGGAGCAACATCTTCCAAAAACTGAAAGATAAAAATGCCTCCCCCAGAATCCTATACCCTGCCAAGTTATCCATTAAGATAGAGGGTAAGATAAGGGTCTTCCAGGACAAGGAAGAACTCAAAAAATATACTGCAAGTCACCCGACCCTGCAGAACATACTGGCTGACTCACTATGGCCAGAAGATCAAGCTCCAACTAGAACCACCAGGAGACCACCATATAGCCCATCTCCATCTAGAAGCCAACATGCCAGCAACACGTACCAGGACAACACGGTCTCAGATGGAACAGAGGACAGGATAGAAACCCTCCACTCAAACGCAGTACACTGATATGAAGGAAGATAGGCAAAGACCCAAAACACAAAACAGAATATGGCAACCATGAAGCCAGAGATTGTAATAATCACTCTGAATACAAATGGGCTCAATTCATATGTTAAAAGAAAGAGGCTGGAGGATTGGATTAGAAAACATAACCCATCAATCTGCTGCCTGCAAGAGACACACCTTAAGCAAGCAGACAAGCATATGCTGAGAATAAAGGGCTGGCAGAAAGTTTACCAAGCAAATGGTAACTCCAAGAAGGCAGGAGTGGCTCTCTTAATCTCCGACAAAATGGATCTCAAGATCCAAAACATAAAAAGAGACAAAGAGGGACATTACATAATGCTCAAAGGCTCAGTAAACCAGGAAGCACTTAGCATACTGAATATTTACGCACCTAATAATGGTGCGGCAAATTTCGTCAAACAAACTATTAAAAAAATGACAGAAGAAATCACGGAAACAACAATAATAGTGGGGGACTTCAACACTCCACTATCAGAGAAAGACAGGTCACAGGGAAAGAAGCTCAGCAAAGAGGCCAGAGAGCTAAACAATGTAATTAGGCAACAGGGCCTGATAGACATCTATAGAGCCTTTCATCCAAAAGCAAAAGGTTTCACATTCTTCTCCAATCCACACGGATCTTTCTCAAGAATAGATCACATGCTGGGGCACAAGGCCAGCCTGAGTAAATTCAAACACATAGATATTATCCAGACGTCTTTCTCAGACCACCATGCCATAAAGCTGGAGATTAATAGGAGGGCACCCAGAAAAGCAAGGGCCACCAATTGGAGAATAAACAACGATCTCCTGCGACATGAATGGGTTAAGGTCCAGATCAGAGAGGATATTAGGAAATTTCTAGAAACTAATGAGAACGAGCATACAACATATCAAAACTTATGGGACACTGCAAAGGCAGTTATCAGAGGTAGCTTGATATCACTGAATGCATACATGAAAAAAGAAGAAAGGTGTATGACAGATATGTTAACACAAAACCTCCAACAACTAGAACAGAGTCAACAGAACTACCCCTCCAATAGCAAGAGAAAAGAAATAATAAAAATCAGGGCCGAGTTAAACCAGTGGGAAGACAAAAGAACAATGCAAAGGATTAACGCAACTAGAAGCTGGTTTTATGAACGAATTAATAAAATTGACACTCCCCTGGCAAAGCTTACCAAAGATAGAAAGGAACAATCATCAATAGCCAGGATGAGGGATGAATCGGGGGCAATAACAACAGACCCCAATGAGATAAAAAGGATAATCACAAAGTACTATGAAGGTTTGTATTCTAATGAATTCAGAAACCTGGAAGACATGGATAAATATTTAGAAAATCAATCTATCCCTAGATTATCTGAGACAGAGATCAAGAACCTCAACAAACCCATAGCGAAGGAAGAAATAGAGAGTGTCATCGAAAACCTACCAAGGAAAAAGGCCCCAGGGCCAGATGGCTACACAGCAGAATTTTACCAAACATTCAGGGAAGAGCTGACACCGATCCTCCACAAAGTATTCCATAACATAGAAAAGAACGGCAAGCTCCCAAACTCATTTTACGAAGCCAGCATTACTTTGATACCCAAACAGGGAAAAGACCCCACAGGTGTAGAGAATTATAGACCACTATCTCTAATGAACATAGATGCAAAAATCCTTAACAAAATATTGGCCAATAGAATACAAAGGAACATCAAACATATCACTCACCACGACCAAGTAGGATTCATCCCAGCGATGCAGGGATGGTTTAACATCCGAAAATCCATCAATATCATACACCACATCGAGAAGAAAAAGGATAAAAACCATATGATAATATCCATAGATGCAGAAAAAGCATTTGACAACATCCAGCATCCATTCCTAATCAAAACACTCATGATGATAGGATTGGAAGGTAAGTTCCTCAAGCTCATACAAGCTATCTATGAAAGACCAACAGCCAACATCATAGTCAATGGAGAAAAGACAAGAACAATACCACTGAAAAAGGGTACAAGACAAGGATGCCCCCTGTCCCCTCTTCTATTCAATATCGTTTTGGAGGTTCTGGCTAACAACATAAGACAGCGGAAGGACATCAAAGGGATCCAGTTGGGAGAGGAGGAGGTGAAACTATCGTTATTTGCAGATGACATGATCCTATACATTGAAGACCCCCAAAACTCCACAGTTGGAATACTTACAGCAATAGAGGAATATGGAAGAGTAGCAGGATACAAGATCAATAAACAGAAGTCGGTAGGGTTTCTATACACATCGGACAGGGCCATGGAAGAGGCGATTAAGAGGGAAGTACCCTTCACAGTAGCCAAGAACAAACTGAAATACCTAGGAATATACTTAACAAAAAATACTAAAGACCTTTATAAGCATAATTATAAAACCCTATTACAGGAAACCAAAAGTGACCTTCACAAATGGATGAAGCTCCCCTGCTCATGGTTAGGTAGGCTGAACATAGTAAAGATGACAGTTCTTCCTAAAGCACTCTACAAGTTCAATGCTATACCAATCCAATTACCATCAACCTTCTTCAAAGAATTGGAAAAACTGACCACCAACTTCATATGGAGAGGGAAGAAACCCAGAATTAGCAGAGAACTCCTCAAGAAGAAGGACACAATTGGAGGACTCGCCCTACCTGATTTTAATGCCTACTACACAGCTACAGTGGTCAAAACAGCATGGTACTGGCACAATGATAGACACTCAGACCAGTGGAAAAGAATAGAAAGCCCAGGAGTAAAATCATCAGCATATAGACAACTGATCTTCGACAAGGGTCCCAAAAACGTCAAGTGGGAAGCAGATGCCCTCTTTAATAAGTGGTGCTGGAAACAATGGATATCCACATGTAGAAAGTTGAAACAAGACGTCTACCTCACCCCATGCACAAGAATACACTCAAGGTGGATCGCAGATCTAGAAGTCAAACCCCAAACCATCAGGACCATTAAGGAGGGAATCGGGTCTAATCTCAGAGCACTGGCCCAGGGAGCACATAGGCTCACTGCAACAGGGAAGGGGACACACACAGGTGATCTGGAAATCGACAAATGGGATCTAATAAGAATAAAACACCTGTGCACCTCGAAAGACTTTGCCAAGAGGGTGACAAGGCAACCCACAGACTGGGAGAAGATTTTTAGTAATGACACGTCAGACAAAGGGCTCATTACTAAAATCTACAACACCATCATGACCTGCAAAAAGAGGAAAACAGTTAACCCCCTAAGGAAGTGGGCAAAAGAAATGAGAAGAACTTTCACTAGAGAGGAGATCAATATGGCCAATAAATATATGAGAAAGTGCTCGAAGTCCCTTGCCATAAGAGAAATGCAAATCAAAACAACCATGAGATACCACCTAACACCCCTGAGGCTAGCCCAGATCAGTAAATCAGAGAGCAACAAGTGTTGGAGGGGCTGTGGTGAAGTAGGAACCCTCCTCCACTGCTGGTGGTCGTGCAGATTTGTACAGACACTGTGGAAAGCAATCTGGCGATACCTAAAGAAAATGGAAATTGATCTACCTTACGACCCAGCCATCCCTCTACTGGGCATATACCCGGTTGAAGCAGCAAATAAAACACAACCAGTCATATGCGCTCCAATGTTTATTGCGGCACAATTCACAATAGCAAAGACTTGGAAACAGCCTAAGTTTCCATCGATAGACGAGTGGATTAGCAAACTTTGGCACATACACACAATGGAGTATTATGCAGCACTGAAAAGCACCAATGAGCACATGAAACACGTTATTTCATGGGAAGAGCTGGAAGGAATTATGTTAAGCAAGGTAAGCCAGACCCAAAGGGACAGGTACAACATGAGACCCTGAGGTAAGTACAATCAGCATAACAGAAATGGGGCATTAATCCACCCAAGGGGAGGGTATGGTTTATATCTCCACAGGGAAAGTGGGACCAAACTTCAACCCAGTGTCGCAAGGTGTGAATGCAATATCCCGGCGTGGAGGAGGGAACCGGTGGAGAGGTCTGGGAGGCTGGCCCCAGCACCATAAATTAAGTGGATTCCTGCCCCTCCCCCGAAAAGAATTTGTTCCAAAGGACGACATTGACTCTGCAGCTATGGGAGATGGACATATTTGATCAGAGCACACGGGAGCAGATGAAGGGGCAGGAGGAGAGAGTGGAGCACAGCCTGGCCCACCAGGCCGTGATGATGATGTTCCTGAGTAGAGCAGCCAGTCCACAGAGAGAACAACATGGCTGGCCCTACTATGAGACATGATGCCCCTCAGGGACTAAGGGCGATACAGGGGACAGCACCAGAGACACAGTGTGGGCATTGCACCTGACCTGATCCCACCACACCAAGGCAAATCACTGGGGGAGTGCAGCGGAACAGCAAGGGAATGGAGTGGCAAGGTCCCCAGGGAATGCTGAAAGTGGACTTTGGGGCCAGGGCATGGTGCCCCAACAGACTGGACTGGAAAACGCTCCTAAGGGCCAGCAAACGATCCCTGAACTAACTACAAGCTTTTCTCTTGTGAACTGTTTTGTTCTGTTCTTTTTCAGTGGTTTGTTTTTGTTGTTTTGTTGTCTGGTTGTATACTGTTGCTTTGCGTTCCTCTGTCTAGTTTTTGTGCATGTTAGTGACTCCACAGGTCTGTCTGAATAGGACAGGCTGGATGAACTATCTGGATGAAAAACAACGGGACCGACAGTTCCGGGGGGACTTGGGGTGGGGGAGTAGGGGGGGTACGGAAGTGGTGTTAACAAACCCAGGGACAAGGGAAAGACATGGGACCCCAAATGGTAGAGAAGGGGGAGTGGCAGGCCTGGTGGGAAATGATCAAGGGTAAGGTTGCTTAGAGAAGAGGTATACTCTAGCCCAGGTGGCGATGAAGCATGGTAGTAGGGCAGGAGGAAGGTCAAGGGAGATGGAGGAAAGAGCTAGGAGTCAAAGGGCATTCATGGAGGTCTAGACAAAGACATGTACATGCAAATATATATAGGAGGATGGGGAAGTAGATCTATGTGTCTATATTTATAGGTCAAGTATTAAGGTGGCGGAAGGACCTTGGGCCTCTACTCAAACACTCCCTCTATGCATGAATACCTTCTTTTATTAAATTGGAACTCTATGATGCTCACTCTCCCGACACAACGGTTGGAGCCAAAGTGGGTGAACAAGTAAATGTGGTGAAGAAAGCTGATGGTGCCCGGCTATCAAAAGAGATAGTGACTGGGGTCTTAAAGGCTTGAAGATAAACAAGCGGCCATCTAGCTCAGAAGCAACAAAGTCCACATGGAAGAACACACCAGCCTGTGTGATCGAGTGGTCCCAAAGGGATCAGTTACCAGGCATCAAAGAACAAAAAATCATATCATTGACTGCACACCTCCATGATAGGATCGCTGAAGACAAATGGGTGCATAAGCAAATGTGGTGAAGAAAGCTGATGGTGCCCGGCTATCAAAAGAGATAGTGTCTGGGGTCTTAAAGGCTTGAAGGTGAACAAGCGGCCATCTTGCTCAGAAGCAAATAAGCCCACATGGAAGAAGCACACCGGCCAGTGCGATCACGAGGTGCCCAAGGGACCAGATATAAGGCATCATGCAAAAAAAAAAAAGATATAAGTGTGTGTATGTATGTGTATATATGTGTATATGTATATATGTATGTGTATATGTATATATATATCATATTAAATAAAGGGGGAAGTGCAGAGTGGAGACCCAAGGCCCAAGTGTCGGCCAATGGAGATCCCCTCATAGAGGGGTTTAGGAGAGGACATGGGTTAATTAGGGTGTGAGGTAGTATCGATGAAGAACACAGCTTTCCCCCAGATCCTGGATGCTTCCTCCCCCCAACTACCATGATCCGAATTCTACCTTGCAGGGCTGGATAGGACAGAGGCTGTACACTGGTACATATGAGGGTTGGAGGTACAGGGAATCCAGGGTGGATGATACCTTCAGGACCAAGGGTGTGAGGGGCGATGCTGGGAGAGTGGAGGGTGAGTGGGTTGGAAAGGGGGAACTGATTACAAGGATCCACATGTGACCTCTTCCCTGGGAGAGGGACATCAGAGAAGGGGGGAAGGGAGACTCCGGATAGGGCAAGATATGACAAAATAACAAGGTATAAATTACCAAGGGCACATGAGGGAGGGGGGAATGGAGAGGGAGGGGGGGGGAAAAAAAGAGGACCTGATGCAAGGGGCTTAAGTGGAGAGCCAATGCCTTGAGAATGATTGGGGCAGGGAATGTATGGATGTGCTTTGTACAATTGATGTATGTATATGTATGGATTGTGGTAAGAGTTGTTTGAGTCCCTAATAAAATGTAAAAGAAGAAAAGAGAAAAAAATGATTAGGGCAAAGACTGTACAGATGTGCTTTATACAATTGATGTATGTATATGTATGAACTGTGAAAAGAATTGTATGAGCCCCAATAAATTGTTAAAATAAAAAAATAATAATAAAAATAAAATTTTAAAAAAAGTAATTTTAAAAGAAAGGTAGCTCTTTATAGTTATATACCCAATTTTTCACAAAGAATTGAAATTCAAATTATATTGGTTGCTTTTTCAGGAAATAAATGCTAAGAAATCCAAGATTCTTATGGAATTGTCACATGGAAGTGAAAGCTTCATGTACAACTTTTGTGTTTAACTTCACTTTAGTAATAAAATCAACCACTTAAAAAAAAAGAACAATCCCAGACCCCGCTGGTGTCCGTGTAAGCAGGACTCCCCCGCCTGCAGCCGGATGGAGGAACACCCCACCTCAGGGTCCCTCCCAGCCCACGGGCCACCAGGAAACCATCATGCATGTGCTTACCGAAACTATGCAGCGAGTTCATGACACGCCGGCGAAGGAATGACATGTCCTTGCCTGGATTCCTGGTCCCCCGACCTCCCACTCCCTCTGGCACTCAGCAGCAGGCCAGCAGCGACCAAGAGGCCCAGAAACCAGGCCGACAACAAATCCAGACACAAGGGAACAACAGGTCTAGAATGGAGGGCGTAGAATGCCTGGTGGGGTTTGATCAAGCGCAGGGCAACCAACAGGAAGTACAGAGAGCCAAATGAAGACCAAACATGAGAGAGAGACAAGAGGAAAGTAACAGAAAGTAGCGAAAGAACCAGGAGGCAAAAGACATTTATAGAGGTATAAACATAGGCATGCATATATGTAAATATATTAATATACAAAGATAGAGATATAGATCTATGTTCTTATATCTATATGTTAAGTATCAAGGTAGCAGATGGACATTGGGCCTCTACTTAAGCCCTCCATCAACACAAGAACATTTTGTTCTAATAACCTGGCATTCCAGGATGCTCCCTTCCCAGGATCGCTGGGACAAAATGGGTGCATAATCAAATGTGGTCAAGAAAACTTATGGTGCCCGGCTATTAAAACATATAGCATCTGGAGTCTTGAAGGCTTGAAGTTAAACAAGCAGCCACCTAGTGGGGAAGCAACAGAGCCCACATGGAAGAAGCACAGCAACCCATGAGGTGTCTACAGGATCAGATAGCAGAAAACCCAAAACAAACAACCATTTTAATGTGGACAAGAGTAGGTTGGACTGGAGACTCAAAGCCCATTTGTAGACAATGGGACATTGCATCGAAGAAGGGTCACAAGGAAGGGACGAGCCAGCCAGGGTGCAATGTTAGCACCGATGAAACAAGCAACATTCCTCTAGTTCTTTAATGCTTCCTCTCCCACCCCCTTCACTATCATGAGCCCTGTTTCATCTTACAAATCTGGGTAGACAGGTAAGAGCTCTGGTACAGGTAAGAGCTCTGGGCAGACGGAATCCAGGGCAAACAAATCCCTCAAGACCAATAATGGGAGTAGCAATACCAGTAGCGGGAAGGTATAGGGAGAGGGGGAGAAAGAGGAAACAGATAGCAATGATTTATGATTCACCTACAGGCCCCCCACCCCACACAAGGGGAACGAACAACAGAAAAGTAGGTGAATGGTGACTATGGGCGGTTTAGATATGAAAATAAATTTTTCATCTTTTATAAATTTGAATAAATTTAAAATTTATAAATAAGTTATAAATTGTCAAGAGTTCACATGGGTCGTGGAAGAAGAAGAAGAAAAACGAGGAGCTGATACCAAGGGCTCAAATAGAAAGAAAAGGTTTTGAAAATGATGTTGGCAACATATGTACAAATAGGCTTCATACAATGGATTTTTATAAGAGCTGTAAGATCCCCCAGTCAAATGATGTATTTACAAGACAGAAAGGAAGGAAGGAAGGAAGGAAGAAATCAGGCTGAGCCTGCTGGGTGACTCTGTGTGACAGCTGCCCCTGCCTTCTCAGGCGTCCTCTCCTGAGGCCTTAAGGAGCAGACCTGTGTATCCCAGGGCTCTTTGCTTCTACCCTTCCCCCCACCAATATCCCCCTCCCCCCCCACCCCCCCTTGTAAGAGTGCCTCCTATTTGACAACTAGGAAGCCTCCAGTTCCTTTGCTCAGGTCCAGGCTGCTGCCCTGGCTGGACGTGATGTCGGAGATCAGGACACCCACCTGCTGCTGCTGCTCCTGCTGTGCTGCTGCTGCCCCTGAGGCCCTGTGCTGGGCCAGAGCCCCCTGGGGGGGTGTGGAGTGGGGTGGGAGGATTGGGCTGAGAGAACAGCACCAGAAGTCTGTGCCCTGAGAGGCAGCCAGGGCCAGGCTCCTGAGCAGAGAAAGTGAAACTGCAGAGCAGAGGGAACAGGAAGCTGAGCAGGGCCAGGCTCCTCCTCTGGCCTGAGCAGGCTCCCAGCCCCGTAGAGCGGAGCACAGTGTCAGGGCTGCCGGCCAGGACCGGCCGGGGAGGAGGGTGTCCGGTAGTCCAGCCCCAGGACCCACAAGTGCTCAGCTGCCCCCATCTGACTGCCTCCCAGCTCACTCCCCCTCCGCAGGCCTGTCCCGTTTCTACACACTCGGACATGTCCTAAAGTTGAACTGCATGGAGAGTTACACAGCTGAGTCCATTTCCTGAAAACGCTGGCCTTTAAAACAGACACATGCTTCATGCATTCATCACTGCTTTTTAGTGATGCATAGTACTCCACTGTATGTATGTACCACAGTGTTTTAATCCACTCGTCAGCTGATGGAAAGCACATGGCCGCATGGAAAGAACTGGAGGAAATCATACTAAGTGAAGTAAACCAAGCCCAAAAGGACAAGTGCAACATGAGTCCGCTGAGGTGAGCTTAAAAAAATGCAAAAGGGGCATAGGGAAAAAGCTGCTGCATACAAACATTCCTGGGGCGAGGACCAGGTAGTACAGCAGGGACCAGACCAAATGCAGGGATACATATGGTAGCCAACTAAAAAGGAGTTGGGGAAAGGGGAAAAGTAAAAAAGAAATGGGTAGTGGGGTCACAGGGAACTAACCCAGCCAAGGGGAGGGTATTGTTTATATCTCCACAGGGAAAGAGGGACCAGACTTCAACCCAGTGTTCCAAGATGTGAATGCAACATGCCAGCGTGGAGTAGGGAACCAGTGGAGAGGTCTGAGGGGCTGTCCCCAATTCCAACTATGTGGACACCTGCCCTTCCCCCCAGAAGAATTTATTTCAGAGGACAGCACTGAAGCTGCAGCTCAGGGAGAGGGACATGTCTGATCAGAGCACCTTGGAGCAAATGAAGGGTGGGGAAGAGAGAGTGGAGCACATCCTGGCCCACCAAACCTTGAGGCCGAGATTCCCACTCAGAGCAGCCAATCCACAGAGAAGACTATATGGTTGGCTCCACTATGAGACACAACATCCCTCACTGACCCATAGCCTTCCTGGAATAACACTGGAGACACAGTGTGGGAATTCTGCCCGATCTGATCCTACCACACCGAGGCAAAACACTAAGGGCGTGGAACAAAACAGCAAGGGGAGCAGAGCAAGGAAATCCCCAGGGAATACCAAAAATAGATTTTGGGTCCAGGACTTGGTGCCCCATCAGACTCAATTAGAAAATACTCCTAAAGGCCAACAAAAAGTACTCGAACTAACTACAAGCTTTTCTTTCTCGTTGTGTTTTGGTTTGATTTTTTTTTGTCATTTGCTATTGTTTTCTTTTCTTTTGTTGCTATGTTTTGCTCTGTTTTGTTTTTGTGCATGTTATTATCTCTTATTTAGGTCTGCCTAAATAAGATGAACAATCTGGAGGAGAAAACAACAGGACAGACAGTTCTGGGGGGACATAGGAGAGGGGGAGGTGGGGGAAAGGAAGTGGCATTAACAAACCCAGGGACAAGGGAACAACAAGTGATCCAAATCGGTGGTGAGGAGGGTGTGGGAGGCCTGGTAGGGCATGACCAAGGGTAATGTAACTGAGAGGAATTACTGAAATCCAAATGAAGGCTGAGCATGATAGTGGGACAAGAGGTAAGTAAAAGGAAATAGAGGAAAGAGCTAGGAGGCATGTACATATGTAAATAAATTTATATATGAGGATGTGGAATCAGATCTATGTGCATACATGTATAGGTTTACTATTAAGGTAGCAGATGGACATTGGGCCTCCACTCAAGTACGCCCTCAATGCAAGAATTCTTTGTTCTATTAAACTGGCATTCTATGATGTTCACCTTCCCGACACAACCACTGAAGACAGAGCTCGTGCATAAGTAATTGTGGTGAAGAGAGCTAATGGTGCCATGTGTGAAGGTGAGAATTACCCAGGAGAACATGGAAACCGGCGGCAAGCAGAGACTGAACATGAGCTGGCGTCCTGCAGAGAGGTTGGCAGGCCTGGAAACTGAGGAACAGGTGGGAGCCGGCGAGGGTTCAGGATCCAGGTCCAAGGCAGAGCCGGGGCTGAGACAGGATCTAGAACAATCAGAAGCCAGGAGTCAGCAACTCAAGGAGAAGCAGGGGACCCTCCTTCCTAGTGTCCCCTTCATAGCTCTCGGTGGTGCCAAGGACCACACGTGGCCAGTGACTGGAAGGGAGGAGGCTTGGAAGAAAGTGCCGGAGACCGACCTGGGAACACAGGCTCGGACCACACTGGAGCAGTTCTATGGGACGTGGAGTTGCCGCGAGGCAGAAGCAACTGGATCGTAACTTGTTTTCAGTGCGCGTTGTCTTGACGGAGTCGAGGGTTCCTGACGCTCACACACTTGTTTTGATCACTAATTCACTAATGCTTTATCTCCCTCCCGGGCCACCCACAAAGCCCCTCAGAGGAAAGATTGGAAACCGGGTTCTAAGATCTATCGGCCCCACTAGGAGGATTATTTATTTTATTTTTTAACCTTGAGTTATAAACCACACTGACCGCTTGACCTACTTCAAGGTCTCTGCTTTAGCAGACAAGACTGTACATTTGCATATCACAGGTGTTCCTGAGTCCTCTTCCAGCCCTGCTTCTTCGGGGCCAGTCTTTCCAGCGGTTGGCCCACGGCCACTCAGGACCTGTGCTTGTGACCAATACAACTTCCTACCCGCCTGCCAGCGCCCAGCTCACACAGCCTGCGTCAGCCCGCTTCCATCAGACAGAGAGGAGAGGTGGACCCTGCCCAGCAGTGCGCTGTGCCGCAGACCTTGTGGCTGGGCTGCCCTGCCCCATGGAGGCTGGGCCTGAGAATAGCTATGCCCAGGAGACGCTCGGCTCACTGCCTTGTGACCCTCAAAGGACCACACACACCCCCCACACACTTGGGGTCAAATACACATATACAGACACTCACACACATGTGTACACCCTCAGGTAGGCCCAGGGGCCTGCACTGATGAAGGTGGCCTCATCCGGGTCCTGGAATCTCCAATCTTCCAATTGGTCTGCTGCTCCTCTTTTGGACGAGCACGAGGGCATACATAGGCAGAGGGATTAAACCTCTCCCACTGTGGAGTTCAACATTTTATCCATCACCTTTTCTAGCGTACCTAGAGATGAACTTCATCCTCCCGGGAAGAATTACAGTCTCAGAAACCCACTGGGTCAGTTCTACCCTGTTCTACGGGGCCACTATGAGTCGGCATTGACACGTCTATTGAGAGCTGGACGTGGGGGTCCGTGGAACACACTTTGGAGGCCACTCCTCTTGCCTGTGCCTGGTCACACACACCTCCCTGTCTTGGACTGTGTTCTGCCTCTATTCCTAGAGCTCTGGTTGGGTTCACGCACTCACCCGTCTGATGCTATATACACCCGTCATGCCCATTTCCCTATCTTTCAATCATATAGTGACAGAGTGTGTTTATAAAGTTGGTCAAACTGCCAAAGGATGGCTGGAGAAGTGAAAACGTTATGTACCAACTGTAGAGTAGGGCACCTGCCTCCTGCCTAACCTGTTTCTGAACGTCCGAGTGATCTCAGTTCCAGCCTGTGTTCGTTTCATGTGACATAATGTCATGTCACTTTGATAAAGAAATGTAAGGGTGGAGTCTCGCCTGTCAATCAGGTTGCAGCCTGATGATACCTCCTTGTATGCGTAGCCTTCTCATGAGGATTCTGAGAACTTCCTCTCTCTCTCTCTCTCTCTCTGCCTTTGTCTTCCTGTTGACAGGCTATGTGGAGACTTCTTGCTGAGCTCTCTCTCTGCTTCAACTTCCCTTTGAAGAACCACCCTCAGAGAGCTGGAGGGGCCATGTGGAGACCTGTGCCAGTGATGAGATGTTTCCACGTCCACTGGATCCACAAGACTTTGCACCCACCAGCCGGTGATCTTCCTGCATTCTCCATCTCTGTGTGTAGCTGCGTAAATCTGAAGAGGGATTTATGGACTATTATCAGTCCCATATGGAGTAATACGGGACTGATGGACTTGATTTGGACTGGGCTGGGATATTCTTAATATGCAATTACTCTTTGGTGTAAAGTTCTCTGTGCCACATCTATAAGAGTCCCTGAATTTGTTTCTCTAGTCAACCCAGACTAGCACACAACCCTTTCCCCTCCCCCAAAGAAGCGTGTTGCCCTCTCTCAGCTTTCAGGGAAATATTCAAAGCTCTGTTTTGCTCCAGAAGCTCCCTTGGCTGCAGTTATCACATGCCTGTGCATTCCTGACTTCTCTGCCACACCCAGCGCTTGCACGAGGCCAGGAGCAGGGAAGGTTTTCTGTTTCTTCCCTGGCTGTGGACCAGGAAGCTGAGAACATCCTCCTCTGTGGCTCCCCCAGCTTTGGGACTGGACGCCTGAGCCTAACTTGTCGGCCAAGGTTATCCAAAGTTCCTGGGCAGCCTGTGGGCCTGAGAAATAGCAACTCTCTGGTATCCTCTTTTCCTTTCTCCTCCCAGCCGTCAGGGCAAGGAGGAGGGAAAAGATGGATGTTACTTCCTCCTGTGTGATGGGGGCTTTAAGGGCTTGTGGACATTTTGAGTACAGGGACTATGGGATTTTTCCAGGAACTTTTGGAAGCCCCTTTGCATCTGGGTCCTAGAGCACGCTAACAAAATACAAGTGCACATTGGGTGGTGTGGTTGTTACTGTTGTTTGCTGCCATGGAGTTGGTTCTGACCCAGAGTGACCCTATAAATAACAGAACCAAACACTGCATGGTCTTCTTGTTTCTGATGCCCAAACCTGTTGATGCAGCCACCGTGTCTGTCTGACTCCCTGAGAGACTTCCTTTTCCTTGCTGCCCCTCACTTGACCACATATGATGTCCTTCTTCAGAACTGGTCTCTTCTGACAACATGTCAAAAGCATGTAAGACAAAGTCTTGCCGTACTGCCTCTAAGGAGTACTCTGGTCTTACTTCTTCCAACACAGATCAGTTTGTCCCTTTAGCAGTTACGGCACTTTCAATATACCTCTCCAGCAGCACGCTTGGGTGGTATGGTAGTTAGATAATTTTATGTCAACTGGAAGGTGTGTAAAAGCGTAGGGGTGGAATCTAACCTGTCGATCAGGTCACAGCCTGATGCTTGGGGTGGAGAGAGGGGCTTCATTTGTAGAGAGAACCTTGGGGAATCCCCCTTCACTCTGTCACTGACCCTGAGAGCTGCTGGAACCCTGTAATCTTTCCACCAACCTTGGCTCCACATGAGGCTGCACCCTCCACCCTGTGATCTTCCTGCATTCTGCATCATTGCATGTGGCTTCATGAGTCTGAAAAGGGACTTATTGACTGGTAGGTATCAGACTTATGGACCATAAAGCTCTTTCTTGTGCATATATGAATGTCACTACATGCAAATATAAGAGCTTTGTATCAAGAAGTAATTATATGTCAAGAAAGCATCCCAGCCCAGTCCAATTTATTTGTTCCTCTAGTCAACCCAGCCTAACACAGGTGGCTTATAAGAATAGACAGTTGTGGGGGCTGGGAGACTGAAATCAGGGGGTTGGCCATGTTGATTCCGTCAGGCTCTGGGGGTGGCCACTGACCTTTGGCCTTCCTTGGCTTTTAGATACATCACTCTAATCTCTGAGACCATTCTTCTCTTTCTCGACCCACGTGTCTTCTCCTCTCTTCATGATGATACTCGTGGTATTGGATTAGGACCACCTCGAAGGGCCTCCGGTTAACTTAAGTTGAGGGATAACTTCTTCAAGGGCCCTATTTCTAATTAAGACGCATGTTTGCTCACAGCCTCAGGTGCCAAGGCTAATCATCAATCTATCTTTGGGGCACAGGGGACACAATCCAATCCATCACACCATGTAAACAGTGGCACCCCACCTAGAGACAACTTTGACCTTAGTATAAACTAGTGGTATCCCTGAGCTCCTTGGCGATCCCAGCTTCTCCTTCCTGGGGCTGACAGAAGTCTTCCAGATGGGAAGATATATATATATTATACAGATATAGATATTATATCTAATTTATTATGTAGATATTATATATATAATTTTATTGGGAGCTCTTACAGCTCTTATCACAATCTATATATGCATCCATTGACATCTGTTGCCGTCATCATTGTCAAAACATTATATTTCTACTTGAGCCCTTGGTGGCAGCTCATTTCCTCCCTCCCTCATGAACCCTTGATAATTTATAACTTTTTTTTCAAGTCTTACACCAACCACTGACTCCCTTCACCCACTTTTCTGTTGTTCATCCCACTGGGAAGGGGTTATATGTCAATCCTTGTAATAGGTTCTCCCTTTCTCCCCTGCTTTCCCCTTCCCCTCCTGGTAGCACTACTCTCGTTATTGGCCTTGAGGTTTTTCTCTGCCCTGAATTCCCTGTGTAGCAAGCTCTTATCTGTACCAGTGTACATGCTCTGGTCTAGCCAGATTTGTAAGGTAGAACTGAGGTTATAATAGTTGGAGGGAGGAAGCATTAAAGAATTAGAGGAAAGTTCTATGTTTCATCGGTGCTGTACTGCACCCTGACTGGCTCATCTCTTCCTTGTGGCCCTTCTGTGAGGGGATGTCCAATTGTCTAGAGATAGGCTTTGGGTCTCCACTCTGCCCTCCCCCTTATTCACATCGATTTTTTTTTTTTTTGCCCTGGGTCTTTGATGCCTGATATCTGATCCCATCAACATCTCATGATCACACAGGCTGGTGTGCTTCTTCCATGAGAGTTTTCTTGCTTTTCAGCTAGATGACTGCTTGTTTATCTTCAAGCTTCATTGCTTTGCTCACCTTGCTGCTCTGTTGCACGTCCTTAGTGTTTTGCCCAAGTTTGGTGGGTTCAGATAGGGCACAATTCCTGCACTGTGTCTCCAGTGTTGTTGCCTGTTATGCTATGGGTCAGTGAGGGATGTCGTGTCTCGTGGTGGGGCTGGCCTATGGTCCTCTCTGTGCATTGGCTGCTCTGGGTAGGAATATTGTCCTCAGGGCTTGGTGGACCAGGATGGGCTCCACTTTCCATTTCTCTCTCCGTCCCTGTTAGTTTGCTCCCATGTGTTCTGATCATAAATATCCTTCAGTGCTGTCCTCTGTTGTGCATTCTTCTGTGGCGGGATGAGGGGTGTCAGGCCCGCAGACCTTTCCATTGGTTCACTGTTCCATGTCAGTATGTGGCATTCACATCTTGGTGCAATGGGTGGAGGTCTGGTCCCTCTCCTGCTGAGATATAAAAAATATCCCCCCTGGGTGCATTAGTACCCCGTTCCCCCTCTACCCATGCCTTCTTTCTTTCCCCCTCCTGTTAGGTAGCTGCCATATGTAACCCTGGATTGGGTCTGGCCCCTGCCACAGTGCCTGGACCTCACCCCAGGAATGTATGCATACAGTAGCTTTTTCCTTATGCCCCTTTTGATTTTTAAGCTTACCTCAGTGGACTCATGTCGTACTTGTAAGACAAATATATTTGTGCAGTTTTATCACACACACACACACACACACACACACACACACACACACACACACACAAAGTCCTTTCTGGTTCATAGCAACCCTATAGAGGTTCTCTAAGGCTCAATCTTTACCAGCAAATAACCTCACCTTTCTTCCTGGGAGCAGCTGTTAGATTCAAAAGGCCAACCTTACAGAACACAGAGCTCTTTAGCCAGATCGCACTGTTAAGCAACTTTATTTTTAGTGTAATTCTCAGGGGGTGGACACGCTTCTTAATCATCTCCTCTGGGCTTGGTTGGGCGGGACCTTAAGGCAGCTAGAGCAGATAGAGTCGCTGCTTGACTCTCACTGGGCGTGATCCTCAGGCCAGCTCGATGTCTTAGCAGGTCTTGGGACAGAAGATCTCCAGCGGGGCAGCAGTCTCAACGCCGAGACGGTGACATCAGGTTAGACTTGTTCTCCTATCCTCTTCCTGCATCTCTGGTTGTCATGGCATTGCTTCTGTTGGGTGCTGTCACATCAGGATTCAAGTCCTAGCCTCCCCATGGAAGGGCAGAATGACTCCATGCATTTTCTAGGCTGTGATCCTGCCAGGAGTTAGATCGCCAGGGCTTTCTCCAGCAGATTCACGGGGTGGATTGGAACCTCCGACCTCTTCATCAACAGCTGAGTGCCTAACCATGATGCCACGAAGGCTCCTGCCTTCCAGCACTTCTGTTCATTATTTCTACCACTCCCTGCCATGGGCCTAGAAAGAGCGAGAGAAAAATGAAGAGGACATCAGATTTTTAACTCTGCTGTTAAAAACAAAACTGTTAGGACCACCCAAACCACTAACTGACTTTCTTCCTCTTTCTTTCTCACACCTGTGACTCAGCTTTATGTTCCTCTCTCAGGCTTTGCTGTAAGATTGGCTGGTTCCTCTTACCTCTGAGCCTTGTGCCCCCAGGCCTCCTTTAGCCCCACCCTAAACATTCTGGCCAGACACCATATTTTAAATAATTATTATTAATAATCATTTTGGTAGGAACTCTTACGCTATTTTAACGATCCATAATTCAGTTAGATCAGGCATAATTTTGCAATTGCTACCACCATCAGTGCCAAAACATTTTCTTTCTTCTCGAATTCTTTGATATCACCTCCTTTGTATGGCTTCCCTCCCTCCCCTACCCCCCAGGGACCCTTCTCATCGCACCATCCAATGTATCTGTTCATCCGCAAGTCCATCGCATTTTAAGATAATCTGAAATCGAAACCAAATGCCTAATTTCATCGGACATTTTGAGAAGCACATTTTCAGATTTCGTCCAGCCCACGGGGTTGGAAGCCAGCCCTGCAGCTCTGAGCTCATCGCCAAAGCCTCGCCTCTGAGCACCTGGCAGGGGAAGTGAAAACAGACAAGGCCTGACACGGACAGATGTGCACTGGTGGAGGTTGTTGGCGGCTGCGTACATTCATATTTGTATTTCAGGCGGGAGGAAGTGTGGAGCTTGAGAGCCATTTGGTTTTGAACATGAAACATTTGAAAAGGGTGGAGTAAATGTCTCTAGTTTCCCCAAGAAGCCCAGGTGTCGAAGTAGGTTAGTCGTTGGGTCAGCAGTTCATTGGATGTCGTTCTTGCTAGGTGTTGCTGAGTCAGCTCCCACTCACAGCAGCCCTCTGTGTAACAGAACGAAGCACCGCCCGGCTCGGTGCCAGATCACAACGATGCTTACGTTTACGTCCATTGTGTCAGTCCCTGTGCCAACCCACAGGGTCTTCCTCTTTATACCCTGCTCTCTGCTTCACCAGGCGTGAGGTCCTGCTCCAGGAACCGGTCTCTCCTGATCACATGTCCAAAGCATGTGAGGCAAAGTCCCCCTGTCCTTGCTTCTAAGGAGCATACTCCGGTTGTATTTCTTTTAAGACTGGTTTGTTAGTTCTTTTGGCAACCTCTTAGCAGAAGACGGGGCTGCCGGAGTAGTGCTTACACCTGGCACCGTTAACTGCAAAGTCAGCAGTTTGAAAGCACCAGCCATTTCTTCGGAGAAAGAGAAGGCTTTTGATGCCCCTAGAGTGACAATCTCAGACACTCAGTTCCACTGTTACCTCTGAAGTTACTCTGAGCCAGGACTGGCTGATGACTGTTCCCATAAAGATCAAGAGTCGCTGGAACACTAGGTAAGGTGACCAGACGTCCGCTTTCGGCCTCACAGTCCCGATATTTAACAATTTGCCCTGCGTCCCACAGTGTCTTTAAAAAGTCCCGATTTTTGGAAAGAATGCCTGACAAGCTAGGGTAGACGGTTTTCGGCTGCAATGTGGCTATTTCTCCAGAATATGAGTTTTATCAATGGTGTCCCGCTTTACCAATGTTAAAATCTGGTCAACTTACTAGGGAGCAATTCTACTCGGCCTTACAGGGTCACTCTGAGTCAGAATCCATGACTGACGGAAGTGGCACAGGGTCACTGTTAGTCTGAATCCGTGATGGCAGTAGTACAGGGTCACTCAGAGTCAGAATCCATGATAATACTAGTACAGGGTCACTTTGAGTCCGAATCCGTGATGGCAGTAGTACAGGGTCACTGTGAGTCAGAATCGATGGCGGTTGTAGTACAGGGTCATTCTGAATCAGAATCCATCATGGCAGTAGGTTTGAGTTTTTCTTTGTTTTCTGTTAGCCTCTTACATCTGCGAAGTGTCGCCTGAAATGCAGCTATTTTGCTGTGGGGCTTCACAGCCAACCCACTCATTCTAAGTCAGATGGAGAAAGGGAAGAGGTTATTTAGAAATTATACCAGTAAGGAGATTACAGCTGTGCAAGCCGGACTGTCTTTGTGGTGTCCTGTTTAAATTCAGCATAAGCAGAAAATATATACTTTTTGCCTCCGGCATTTACAATTTGGGGAGTCACATGGAGATGTTTTACATTAACTCAGATTTCAGAGTACCTCGGGAAACAACTGTTGATCACTAAGAGCGAGGCGGAACACCAGGTTCTGGAAGTCTTAGGCCAGTCTCAGGTGTCTTTGTCAACTAACTGTGTAGTGGAGCTTAGCTTTTGATCACTAGCAGTCAGGTAAATATGAGAAGACGCTCCGTTTTATTTGTCCCTTTTAAGTGACATCTGCAGTAACTTGTCTACTTTTGATCAATGTACTGAGTTATAAATATTCCATAGGGACTTCATTTCGTAAAATACCTTCAGCCAACGGTATTTTTTAAACTATATTAAATAAAATAGCTTGGGTTCCGAATAGGGCAAGATATGACAAAATAACGATGTATAAATTACCAAGGGCACATGAGGGAGGGGTGAGCGGGGAGGGAGGGGAAAAAAAGAGGACCTGATGCAAAGGGCTTAAGTGGAGAGCAAATGCTTTGAGAATGATTGGGCAGGGAATGTATGGATGTGCTTTATACAATTGATGTATGTATATGTATGGACTGTGATAAGAGTTGTATGAGCCCCTAATAAATTGTTTAAAAATTTTTTTTAAAAGATAATTATAAAAAGAAAAAGAAAAAAATAGCTTGGGTTACACCAGTACACTTTGGTAAGATTCTATATCAGCGATTCTCAACCTGTGGGTCGTGACCCCTTGGGGGGTCAAACGACCCTTTCACAGGGGTCTCCTGATTCATAACAGTAGCAAAATGACAGTGATGAAGTAGCAACGAAAATAATTTTATGGTTGGGGGGTCACCACAGCACGAGGAACTGTATGAAAGTGTCACGGCATTAGGAAGGGTGAGAACCACTGGTCTATATGGTGAGCCCAGCATCAATGAGGGAAGGTTGGCCAGTTCACATCAGCACTGGGCAGTCAAGCAAGGGTCCCAGGTGAAGTCAGTGAACTCAACAAGATGAATCAAATTTCTTCAGGTGGTTGAGGATTGGGGGATGGAGAGTGGGGGCCCGATTACTTCACTGACAAGGAGGTTCATGAAAAATTTGAGGTGCCATAGTTCTCAGTCTCTTATTATCTGCCCATTAACCACTACCGTGACACGGTGTCTCCCCCACTCCCCCACCATTCCCATTCAGTGTCTCCATTTTAGCCTCAGACCCGTGTGGAAATAACCTTGGTTGGTACTACCAGACTGGAAATCTTACCTGATTCTTTTGATCATCACCCCTATAAGCACAGGACTCCCAGAGAGAAACGGTACCTCAAAATTAGACCTAGAGGTCTTGGGGTCACCCATCTGTCTTGATTAGGAAATGTAATACTTGCCAAATTTGCTCCTACCATTGTGTAGGGCAGCTAAACTCAGCCAACCCAGGCTGTATAACCACCTAAACCCAATCCTCCCATTGGCTTTGCTTTAAATCCATTAATCAAACGGTCCAGTTTTGTATTTTAACCAGCTCACATCATTTTCCCCAGAGCTCTTAGTGGCACAGTGGGTTACCTGTTGGCCTGCTAATTGCAAGGTCAGTGGTTTGAACCCACCAGATGCTCCAAGGAGAAAGAGGGGGCTGCCTGCTTCCCTAAAATGTAGTCTAAGAAACCCAAAGAGAAAGAGTTACTCTGCCCTACAGGGTTACTGTGATTCAGAATAAAAAATAACACCAGAGAGTTTGGGTTGGCGTTTTTTGGTATATCATTTTCTCTTTTTTTATTAATCATTTTATTGGGGGCTCATACAACTCTTATCACAATCCATACATACATCCGTTGTATCAAGCACATTTGTAAATTTGTTGCCATCATCATTCTCAAAACATTTGCTTTCTACTTGAGCCCTTAGTATTGGCTCCTCATTTTCCCCCTCCCTCCCCCTAGCCCCTTCCTCATGAACCCTTGATAATTTATAAATTGTTATTATTTTGTCATATCTTATTGTCCGATGTCTCCCTTCACCCACTTTTCTGTTATCCATTCCCCAGGGAGGAGGTTATATGTAGATCCTTGTAATCAGTTTCTCCTTTCAATCCCACCTTCCATTCACCCTCCCGGTCAGTTTTGCCACTCTTACTACTGTTCCTATCTGTACCAGTGTACATCCTCTGATCTAGTCAGATTTCTAAGGTAGAATTGGGATCATGATAATGGGGGGAGGAAGCATTTAGGAACTAGAGGAAAACTGTATGTTTCATTGTTGCTACATTGCATCCTGACTGGCTCATCGTCTCCGCCCTGTGACCCTTCAGTAAGGGGATGTCCAGTTACCTACAGATGGATCTTGGGTCCCCACTCTGCACTTCCCCTCATTCACAATGATTTGATTTTTTGTTCTTTGATGCCTGATACCTGATCCCTTTGATACCTCATGATCTCACAGGCTGGTGTGCTTCGTCCATGTGGGCTTTGTTGCTTCTGAGCTAGATGGCCGCTTATTTACCTTCAAGACTTTAAGACTCCAGATGATATGTCTTTAGATAGCTGGTGAGGTAGTTAGTTTATTGTGCCAACCTGGCCGATAAACACATGTGGGATTAATTGTAGGGTGGAGAGATAAATGGCTCGGCGAGTCTTGCCTTTCTTGTCTCTTGCTCTTTGATCATCGGACCAGTGTGCGGCTACCTTGCTTGTTCTTTGCCTCAATTTGCAAGCTACACTACCTGTGGGACACCTAACCAGTGGACTGTGTCACTGTAATTTGAGGTTTCTTCAAGACCTGCTTCAGCACACCATTGGAATTTACATCTCTTGAGCTAAGGACTGTTAGACCCTGTCATCTGGTGGTGACGTGCCTTGCTGTTTGCTGCCTGTGCCTGGATAGCCTAAATTGTTCTCCAGAGGACTACACGGCGGCCCTAAAGACTTGAAGGACTGCCAGTGTCTCACAACTGCCTCATGAGAGTGAGTTGCACTGAGCCATTTGTACTGCTTTATAATTTAACTGTTTATTTCTTATGTTATACATCTATCTGTATAAATATATATATAATTATTAGCATTCAGGTTTTGTTTATCTAGAAAACCCTAACACAGTTGGGCACCATCAGCTTTCTTCACCACTTTTGCTTATGCACCCATTTGTCTTCAGCAATTATATCAGTAAGGTGAGCACACAATGATATGATTCTTTTGTTCTTTGATGTCTGATACCTGATCCCTCCGACACCTCATGATCACACAGGCTGGTGTGCTTCTTCCATGTGGGCTTTGTTGATTCTGAGCTAGATGGCTTCTTGTTTCCATTCAAGTCTTTAAGACCCTGGACGCTATATCTTTTGATAGCTGGGCTCCATTAGCTTTCTTCATCACATATGCTTTATGCACTAGCTTTGTCCTCAGTGATCCTGTCGGGAAGGTGAGTATCATGGAATGCCAGTTTAATAGAACACAGTATTCTTGCACTGAGGGAGTATTTGAGTGGAGGCCCAAAGTCTATCTGCTACCTTAATACTAAACCTATACATATATGCAAATAGAGCTTTTTCCCCATACTCATATATAAATACATTTACATATGTACATGCCTTTATTTAGAGCTTTATAAATGCCCTTTGCCTGCTAGCTCTTTTCTCTATTTCCTTTTACTTTCCCCTTATCCTGTTATCATGCTCAGCCTTCATTTAGGTTTCAATAATTCCTCTTGGTTACATTACCCTTGATCATGCCCTACCAGGCTTCCTACACCCTCCTCACCACCAATTTGGATCACTTATTGTTCCCTTGTCCCTGGGTTTGTCAACACCCATTCCCTTCCCCAAGCCTCACCCTCTCCCATGCCCCCCAAAACTGTCGGTCCTGTTGTTTTCTCTCCAGATTGTTCATGCAGCCTGTCTTACTTAGACAGACCTGTGGAGATAATAACACGCACAAAAACAAGACAGAGCAAAACAAAGCAACAAAAGAAAACAGCAACAAAAATCCAATGACCAAAAGAAGAAGAAGAAGAAGAAAGCCTGTAGACAGTTCAAGGACTGCTTGTTGACCTTTAGGAGTGTTTTCTGGTCAAGTCTGACAGCGTGCCATGCCCTGGCCCCAAAGTCTGTTTTTGATATTCCCTGGGGAGTTCATTGCTCTGCTCCCCTTGCTGTTCTGTTGCATGCCCTTAGTGTTTTGCTTTGGTGTTGTGGGGTTATATCGGGTGCAATTCCCACACCGTGTCTCCAGTATTGTCCTTTGTAGGGATATGGGTCAGTGAGGGATGTTGTTTCTCATAGTGGGGTCGTCCATATGGTCTTCTCTGTGGATTAGCTGCTCTGAGTGGGGATGTCGTTCTCAAGGTTTGGTGGGCCAGGATGTGCTTCACTCTCTCTTCCTCCCCCTTGTCTTACTTCCATGTGCTTTGATCAGACATATCCCTCGCCCTGAGCTTCAGCTTCAGTGCTGTCCTCTGAAATGAATTCTACTGGGGGTTGGGGGAAGGGAAGGTGTCCACATAGTTGGGATTGAGGCCGGCCCCTCAGACCCCTCAACTGGTTCCTTACTCCATGTTTCATTCAGGGGTGCAGCATGATCTAAACTGCTTCCTCAAGCCTGGAAGGTGATTTATTCATGCACTTGCATGTGGCTATAACTTAACATTTGTTGATGCTTTCTTGTTTGTGATTTTATGAAAACACGTATCACAATATACTTCTCGCTGCTAATTGTTGGTGGATAGATGTGTTGTTTCTAGTTTGAGGCTAGAAGAAGAGGGAAGAGCCAGAGGGCATGTTGATTCTGAATTTTTAGAAAATAACAAGCCATTTTGAAAGAGGAATGAAGACAAATTTCATTCCCCAAAGAGGAGAATGAGCATTCTCTTTGCCGTGCATCCTTGCCAACACGTGGTGATGCCGGCTGTGGTCCTTCTCCACAGTCTGCTTGGTGTGCAGGCTTTCTCCAGGTGGTTTTAATTTGCATCTTCCTAGATACAACTGAGGTCAACGCCTTTTTTGTTTTGTGAATTTTTCCTTTTCTTTTTTAATAGTAAAATGTCTTTCAAGTTCTTTCGCCTTTTTCTGTGACCTCATTACCCTTTTCTTGCTTTGCTAGTTCTTGAAGTCATTTGGAGGCTGTTCTCTTGCTCTTCCGTTCTGTGACTTGCCTTCTGTTCTTGCAATGCCTTTGAATGAACAGGCGTCCGGAGTTTTATGTAGTCAGTTTCATCAGTCCTTTCCTTAAGTTGATCAGTCTTTCTTAATCCGTGTACCTTGTTTCAAATATAGATCCTGAAGATGCTCGTGTGCGTGAACTTCTTGAAGTTTACTTTTCACTGTTTTCTATCACTATGCTTTTCTATAATATACCAAGAACTCGAGATTTTTTTTTCTTTCTCTCTTTTTTTCTTTCTTTTATTTATTTTATTTTAACAATTTATTGGGGCTCATACAATTCTTTTTACAGTTCATACATATACATACATCAATTGTATAAAGCACATCTGTACATTCTTTGCCCTAATCATTTTTTTCTCTTTTCTTTTTTACATTTTATTAGGGACTCAAACAACTCTTACCACAATCCATACATATACATACATCAATTGTATAAAGCACATGCATACATTCCCTGCCCCAATCATTCTCAAGGCATTTGCTCTCCACTTAAGCCCCTTGCATCAGGTCCTCTTTTTTTTTCCCTCCCTCCCCATTCCCCCCTCCCTCATGTGCCCTTGGTAATTTATACATCGTTATTTTGTCATATCTTGCCCTATCCACAGTCTCCCTTCCCCCCTTCTCTGCTGTCCCTCTCCCAGGGAAGAGGTCACATGTGGATCCTTGTAATCAGTTCCACCTTTCCAACCCACTCACCCTCCACTCTCCCAGCATCGCCCCTCACACCCTTGGTCCTGAAGGTATCATCCACCCTGGATTCCCTGTACCTCCAACCCTCATATGCACCAGTGTACAGCCTCTGTCCTATCCAGCCCTGCAAGGTAGAATTCGGATCATGGTAGTTGGGGGGAGGAAGCATCCAGGATCTGGGGGAAAGCTGTGTTCTTCATCGATACTACCTCACACCCTAATTAACCCATCTCCTCTCCTAAACCCCTCTATGAGGGGATCTCCATTGGTCGACACTTGGGCCTTGGGTCTCCACTCTGCACTTCCCCCTTCACTTAATATGATATGTATATATATACATACATACACATACATATATACATATACACATACATACACACACTTTTATCTTTTTTTTTTTTTTGCATGATGCCTTATACCTGGTCCCTTGGGCACCTCATGATCGCACTGGCCGGTGTGCTTCTTCCATGTGGGCTTATTTGCTTCTGAGCTAGATGGCCACTTGTTTAATTTCAAGCCTTTAAGACCCCAGACACTATCTCTTTTGATAGCCGGGCACCATCAGCTTTCTTCACATTTGCTTATGCACCCATTTGTCTTCAGCGATCCTATCATGGAGGTGTGCAGTCAATGATATGATTTTTTGTTCTTTGATGCCTGGTAATTGATCCCTTTGGGACCACTCGATCACACAGGCTGGTGTGTTCTTCCATGTGGACTTTGTTGCTTCTGAGCTAGATGGCCGCTTGTTTAACTTCAAGCCTTTAAGACCCCAGTCACTATCTCTTTTGATAGCCGGGCACCATCAGCTTTCTTCACCACATTTACTTGTTCACCCACTTTGGCTCCAGCCGTTGTGTCGGGAGAGTGAGTATCATAGAGTTCCAATTTAATAAAAGAAGGTATTCATGCATTGAGGGAGTGTTTGAGTAGAGGCCCAAGGTCCTTCCGCCACCTTAGTACTTGACCTATAAATATAGACACATAGATCTATTTCCCCATCCTCCTATATATATTTGCATGTACATGTCTTTGTCTAGACCTCCATGAATGCCCTTTGACTCCTAGCTCTTTCCTCCATCTCCCTTGACTTTCCTCCTGCCCTACTACCATGCTTCATCGCCACCTGGGCTAGAGTATACCTCTTCTCTAAGCAACCTTACCCTTGATCATTTCCCACCAGGCCTGCCACTCCCCCCTCTCTACCATTTGGGGTCCCATGTTTTTCCCTTGTCCCTGGGTTTGTTAACACCACTTCCTTATCCCCCCTACCCCCCCACCCCAAGTCCCCCCGGAACTGTCAGTCCTGTTGTTTTTCCTCCAGATAGTTCATCCAGCCTGTCCTATTCAGACAGACCGAACTCGAGATTTTTGTCGAAGCTTAGTGGTTCAAACCCATCAATAACTCTGTACCCTTTAAATGATGTAATCGTTTTGAAACCCCGAGGGGCGGTCCTTAACTGTTCTATAGGGGCGCCGTGCATTAGAATTGATTAGATGGCGGTGGGTTTTTCTTTTTGTTACAACAGGCTACTACATAGATACGGAGAATACAAGTTGGAGACGGGGAAGCCAGAACACGGCTTGAGAAGAGTGCACGATAAAAAAAGGAACACTGAAAAGGTGTGAGGGAAATTTAGAGGGATGAAAATTAGACTTCACAGCAATTTTCACAAATACTTTAAAGATCTAAATTTTCCTTCTTCAAATTATGCAATAAACATTTCAGAATACATTTTAATACATAGAAGTCAGTGAATAATTTGTGTTAAAATTTTCAGAATTGAAGTAGACTTCAAGCTTCTTTATAAGAAAAATTTTAACTTACCTCGTAAGAGTTTCTGTGCATATTTGGAGACTTTGTGCCATTTCATAACAAGACTGAAAAGTTTTCATTTTAATAAAGTAGTTTGAACTCTGACATACTGTATCAGTCTGGGTTGACTAGAGAGAAACAAACCCAGAGGCACTCATATGTGTATTAGAAAGGGCTTTATATCAAAGAGTAATTGTATATTAAGAAAACACCCCAGCTTAGTCCAGATCAAGTCCATAAGTCCAATATTAGCCCATATGTCTGATACAGTCTATAAATTCCTCTTCAGACTCACACAGCACATGCAATGATGTCGAATTGAGGAAGATCACAGGCTAGTGGGTGGAAAGTCTTGTGGATCCAGTGGTGGTGGAAGCATCTCAGCACTAGCGTGGGTCTCCACATGGCTCCTCCAGCTCCAGGGATCTGACTCTGTCATCAGAAATGTCTCGAAGCAAATGTGTGTGTATCTCACCTCCAGGGAGGAAGACAGGAGTTCCCAGCATCCTCAGGAAAAGGCTATGCCCACACAGAGGCCTCATTGGCCATGACCTGATTGACAGGCTAGACTCCACTCCTTTGCAAATTGACAGATTATGTAGTTACCAGACATACGTATTTTGGGTTTCATAACATTTGAAATTCTATTTATTTTACCAAACTCACTACTAGTCAGTCAATCACAAGTCGTAGAGACCCAACAGGACAGAGTGGAATTCTGTGAGTTTCTGAGGCTATACATCTTTATGGGATTAGAAAGTCTGACCTTTCTCTTGTGCAGTGGTTGGCAGACTTCAATAGCTGATCTTGTGGTTAGCAGTCAAATATACAATTGAGTGCACCATCAGGACTCCTTATTTATTGTACCGTCACTCTAGTGTCTGGCTCCTTTTTAAAACAACAAATTAGAACTGCCTGTTTCCAGTTCCTGATAAAGATGAAGTGATACTCGGGGAAAATTCCAAGTTCATGGAATTTTCACTGTTGAAATATATCTGTGGAGCAAAGGACACCGAGGGGAATATAACTTGACCTAAATATTTAGTCCAACACAAACTACTGTCAGTCAAGCCAGCATGCATGAGCTCTGTATCTCAAAAACCAGAGCTGGTAGCGGAAACTGGTGCCAGTTTTGGAATCAGAAGATCAAATCCTACCCAGAAACAAGTTTAGTAGTTGAGGCACCAAAATAAATGTTACTTTGCAGCTGTTTCTTCTGAGTTGTGTCCCATCAGCAAATGAAGGTCGCGACGACTGTATGCCCACAGGCTTTACTCTATGCCCATCATCATGGTCAAGACTACTTTGGAAGGCAGCTCTTCCTCAGCCAGATTTGGGGTGCCCTGTCGCCCGAAGGGGTCATCTTCCAGCACTGTCTCTGCAATATTCTATTTCTATTCAACTGACCTTCGGTATCAGACAATGTTTTGATGTGTCAGCAACTAATTCCTCCAAAGTGGACAGCCTATTGCTTCTTCATAGCCTGTTCTTAATCTGGAAGCTCTGCTGAAACCTGTTCACTGTAGGTGACTCTGCTCATATTTGAAATACCAGACTTCTAGCGTTCTTATTTTTGGCTACCCTGCTTCCTTTGGGTTTCTTTAAGAACCCCATAAACACAATCTGCGTCTTGTAATATATATATATATATATATATATATATATATATATATATATATATATTATACATTATATATATCTTATCTATAGGAATCCCCTGGAGTGATGAGATGTGGGGGAGGGAGGGCCTTGTATCAATTTAAGATGAAATCCCAATCTCCTAGAGGGTTTGTGTCTCTGCTGGAAGCTTCACGAGGATTCTTAGCTGTTCCCTCCTGAGTCTCGCCCCTTGGTTGAGACAGCAAGGCCAGAGTGGCTGAAGTTGGATAACTGCCCTTATCCATGTCTGGTACGGCTTTGCTTTCCCTTGGAGAAGAGGCATTTGGTAGGTAAAGCTCTGGAAATACCATTTCTCTCCTCTTCTCCCCTGCGGTCTCTGTAAGCCAGAGTTGACTTGCTGACAGTGAGTTTGGCACAGATTCAAAGCAATCTAACAACACCAGGTTGTAGCTCCCAAGGCTTCTGATCACGGCCAAATGATCTCTGTAGTGACCTGTCTCTGTGGAATTCAGAGTGACAATTTACCTGGTGATAGCAATTCTCAGATGTGAACAAGGAAAGTCATCTATTTTGGTTTGTCCAGCTGTTTTCTTACTGTAAGGATGGGGGTGACAAGCTTGAAGCTTGTCGGAGTCCAGCTCCGAGGGGGGTGAACTGGATACCTGAAGGAGGCGTGGAGTCGGCGAACACAGACAAGACAGACACGAGAGATGATCTGGTGGAAGCAGTCTCTGCTGAGTTCTTCCAAATAGCTTCATTTATACCATAAAAAGTTTTGCAGACCACTACATAAAAACAATGCTTTATGATTAACTCCAAAATCACCCTTATTGTTTCCATTAAAACCAGATAATTTTTTTATTATACACTTTATATTTTTTATATTTTTTATTATACACTGTACTTTTTCAACCACTTTCTGTCTTCTTCCTGGTTCTTTCTTCCTGTGCTGTTTGTGTTATAAGTTACATGCTCTTCTTGACTGAGGTGTTCAGAAAATGTGGTTAGATTCATATCCTACTCACTGCCCTATTTTTTGCTCACAGTGTTTCTTTCCTGGCTGACTAAATTAACATAATGAAACTACTTCATGTGCTACTTCAAAGCCTGCCTTATTCTAAAAATATCTACAAGCAGAGTTAAATGCTTCTCAAATATTTATTAGCTCTCTTATGGTTACTGTTCCATAGTCTACCCATGTCTCTCTTTATTTTTTGTACTCCTGAGGCACCATGAGGCCAAACCGTCTGATTCTTTGCCAAAGACATAGTGTTTCCCCTTTTATGTGGTTTTTATTAATGTGAACCATTCTCTCTCCTTCTTTGTAAGCCCTGTCCAAGGTAAAGGGGCGTCAGTTGGGAGAGGCAGTCTATAAAGTCCTCTCTATATCGGGGAGGCCAAAAGAGTCCCCCACTGCCTAATCTAAATGAAATCCAGGGTTTTTTGGTGGGTTTCATTTTCTCCTCTGACCTCAACTTTGGGGTTTCTTCCTCACTCAATTCCCACATATCCTTCTCAGAATTCCCAAAGATGTCTCGCTGTCTAAGCCTCTCCAATGCCTCAGTTAAGGAAAGCCCCATCATATTGAAGCAAGTTTTAGATCTGGTTTCATTCGTACTTCACAAGACTGCCCTCACACCCACTCCAGGTGCAGTAAACATGACAATGCACAAAATTCTCAAGAATGGATTAAACAACAGCAAATATTTGAGGGATGTTGGAGACCCTCCCTGGGAAGCTCTGCTCTGCACATGCTTCTTCCACCAGGCTGGAGCTTTGCTAGACAGCATGGCTAGGATGGCTCCCAACAGAAGCTCTTTAATTCATTTTTTAGCTCTTTAAATCTTGAAGCTAAAACTCAAAGTCTAAAAAACTTCTAAATCTTTAAGGAAGTTTATTCTAGAACTCTATCTTTTGATTTTAAAATCTGACTTTATTGTACACCTCCTCCTCAATTATCAATGATCTTATTATCTGACATTCTTTAATTACAACAACAGTAATTAATCCCCTGTCCAGCCACTTTGCACATTAGTGACATCTGTCTGACAGTAAGGGATACTGACTGAGATAAGAAGGAAAGGCAACACTAGCTTTGATAGCCAGTTTACCAGTCAACTTGACCGGGCCAGGATGCTCAGTGGTTTAGCAGGTATGGACCCTTGTAATTTGACATCTATGTAATGGTGCACTCATCCTCTCTCCTGTGATTTGATGTGGCCATCTTCCATTTTCTCATAATACCAATTACCATGAGTGAGGAACGGTGTGTTAGGCAGGGTTCTCTAGAGAAACAAAACCAAGACACTTATGACTATATATATGAAAGGATAGGTTTATACAGTGAGAAGGCATATAATGGTTAGTCTACATTGTACTACAGAGGATTCAGTTCAACTCACTTTCTTGCAACAGTTTATATACTGAAGATCCTTGAACTCACAGAGACTGCTGGTCCAAGGTCAAGGAAGCAGACAGCAGTCTGCCTTCAGGCAAGATAGGCAGAGGCGGTCACAGGCAACAAACAATGCAGCAACAGCCAGCAGTGCCTGAGCATACTGAACAGGCCTCAGTGGGGTCTCACGCTCTAGCGATGTATGCACAGCAACACGGTCCACCAGCAGTGTGGCAAAGCAGGTCTTGAAGAAGCCTCCATCTCTCATTATGCACAGCAAGGTGACAATCCACACGATGGCTCAGCCCACAGATAGTGCAGCACACAGTTGAGGCAAAGAACAAGCTGCAGCATGCTGGTTGGATCACCAAGGAGAAAGAGAGACAGGATGCTGGCCTTGGAAAGCATTTATCTTGGTCTCCCTCCAATCAAGTTGTGACCTGAGTAAACTCTGCCACGTGCTCCTGTGGAGGGCTCGTTGGCACACTCAACCTATCACAAGTAACATTTTTTCATAGACAGAGAGTGTAACCTGTTCATTTTCTTTTGATTGTTGTTTATTTAGATTAATTCAGGGCCAAATATGTGGTATGTTTTTTTTGTGTTTTTAAGGCTAAGCATTAGAATTGATCTATCCTACCTGTGGTAGTTACCTAATCCAGTGTCAATTTGAAAGGATTAAGAGTGAAGGGGTAGAGTCTAGTTTGTCATTCGAGTCATAGCCAGTGAGGCCTCTGTGTGGACATGGCCTTTTCCTGAGGATTCTGGGAACTCTGGGATTTCCTCCTTGGAGGCAGAAGATACACTCTCTCTGAACTCACTCCCTGGGAGACATTGCAGCTGACAAGACACACGGAATTATGCTAGTGCCCTGAGCTGGAGAAGCCACATGGACCTACCCTGATGCAACCAGACCTCTGAAGGCGGAGAAGTCACAGAGACTCCTGCCAGTGCTGAGATGCTTACAACGCCACTAGATCCAAAGACTTTCTACCCACTAGCCTGTGATCATCCTGCATTTGGCGTCATTGCGTGTGTTTCATGAATATGAAGAGGACTTTATAGTAGTAATAGGCTCAATCACAGGGTCAATTATCATACATTTGGGCTAATATCAGACTTATGGGTTTAATCTGGACTGGGCTGGGATGTTTTCTTGATGTACACTTACCCTTTATATAAAACTCTCTCGTATACACTTATTAGTTCCTATGGATTTGTTTCTCCAGTCTACCCAGACTAACACTCTACCCCCTTTTCCTAAACTTGGAATCTGTCTATCTTTGTTCCTTTTTAAAAATAAGCTTTATGATTAAAGATAGAAAGTAAAAGGCTTTATAACATTCATGGAAGATTTGTCTACTTGCCTTAGATTTTACTTTTAAAATACAGGTATTGTGAATTTTAATTTCCATCTTGTTGAAATTTGCTCAATGAAAGTTGCTCATATGACTTTTAACATATTTTTTTTCTTTTATTCCCAAGGCCTCCCCTTAAAATAATGCAAAGAAATAAATAGCATATCATTAGTGCTTAGGTACGAAAATAGTTGTGAGTTTCTTAGTTAATAACTTCACTGAATATCCATTGAGAAATCTACCAAATCTAAAATGATCAAATGAACTCTCCAAAATCTCTATGGTTCATTTTTTCCCCTGCCCTGTGTATATTTGTGTGTGTCTCTATCTGGGTGTAGCTGTATGGGTGTCTCTTGTTGTAAGAAGAGTAAAAACATTTGAACGACGGTGCTTGACAAGAATAGTAATGAACAAACAACTTTGTTTGGAAAGAATACGGCCAGAAGGCTCCTTAGAGACATGGATGCCAATATTTTGTCTCATGGTTTTTGTGCATGTTGTCAGAAGAGACAAGTCCCTAGAGAAGAACATCATGCTTGGGAAAGCAGTGGATCAGTGAAAAAGGAAGGTCCTTGACTAAATAGATTGACACAGTGTCTGTAGAAATGGGCTCAATCACAGGGACAATTATAAGCATGGCACAAGGTGGGGCAGTGGTTTGTTCTGTTGTACACAGGGTCGCTATGAGTCGGAACTTACTCAACAGCAAACAGCTACTGTCAACAACAACATTTCATTGTATGTATGTACCAGAGTATGTTAGTTAGGTTTATTGTGTCATCCTGGCCAATAAGGACCTGTGGGATTTATCGGGTGACAGTTTGATAGGAGGGCAAAGAGATAAATGGCTCTGCAGGACCCGCCCCCACTCTCTTGCTCTCCAGATTGGAGATTCCTCTTGATTGGCGTGTGCTGCAGTGTTAGTTAGTTCTCTGCCTCAACCTGTGAGCTACACTACCTGTGGGCCAGGCCAACCTGTGGATCCTGTCCCTAGAGCTTGAGGCTCCTTTGAGACCTGCTTAGCCACACTGCCGGTGCGTACATTGCTTGAGCTTGAGGCTGGTGGATCCTGTCACCTTGCATTGCTTGCATTCGATACCCCATCCAGGCCTGTTGGTGACCCGCCCTGCTGTTTGCTGCCTGTGGGCAAACTCTGCTTGCCTTGCCAGAGGGAGGATTCTGCTGTCTGCTTCCTTGGCCTTGGACCCGGAAACCTACATGAGTTGAAGGACTTTTGAACTGAACCCCCTATACTGCTGTGTGGACTAATTAGCGATTATATTCCTTCTTGGTGTATAAACATATCCTCTTAAATATATACAAAATTATAAGTGTCCTGGTTTCATTTCTCTAGAGAACCCTGCCTAACACACATAGTTTACTTATCCACTCCTCCACAGACAGGCATTTTGGTTGTTTCCATCTTTTTGCTATTGTGGATATACATATGTGTGTTAGTGTTTTGATCCTTTATTTCTTTGAGGTATATTCCAAGTAGAGAGGTTGCGAGGTCATCTGGTATTTCTAGTCCCATTCCTTTATGGAAGCACCGTAGTATTTTCCATAGGGGCTGTCCAGTTCTGCAGTCCCACGAGCAGTGCCTGAGGACTCCAGTCCCTCCACATCCTCTCTAGCTTTTGTTATTTCCTGCTTGGTCTTTTGCTTCATTGTTTTTAACTTTGGGATCAAAGATGGTGTAAGGTGGTATCTCATTGTCATTTTAATGTCTCTTTTAGCAAATTATTTCTAGCATTTCTTCATATGATTATTGGCCACCTGGATGTCATCATTGATGAATTGCCTATTCATGTCTTCTGCCCATTTTAAAATTGGATTACTCATGTTTTTCTTATTGGGCATTGCAGTTTTCTATAGATATTCCAGATTAGCCCTTAACTGAGATATCACTCCTGTGGCGGTTACATAATCTCCTGTCAACTTGAGCAAAGGGGTGGAGTCCAGTCTGTCAATCAGGTAATATAGCCATTGAGGCCTCTGTGTGGGCATGGCCTTCTCCTGAAGATTCTGAGAACTCCTGTCTTCCTCCCTGGAGGCGGGATGGACTCTCTCTCTATGCCCTTCCTTTCCCGCTATTGAGACAATCAGAGAACTGGAGGAGACTCGTGGAGACCCATGCCAACACTGAGATGCTTCCACTGCCACTGGATCCACAAGATTTTCTACCCACTGACCTGTGATCTTCCTGCAATCGACAACATTTCATGTGCTGCATGAGTCTAAAGAGGAATTTATGGACTAGCATTGGACATACGGGCTAATATAAAACTTATGGACTTGAACTGGGCTGGGATGGTTTCTCAATGTACAATTGCTCTTCATATAAAGCTCTTTCTTATACACATATGAGTGTCTATGAATTTGTTTCCATAGTCAACACAGACTAATACAGCTGCCAAAAATATTTCCCCAATCTGTGAGCTCTTTTTACTCTTTTGGAGAATCTTTTTGATACATGCAAATATCATGTATTTAGGATGTCCCAGGCCTCTACTTGTCTTCAGTAGTATGCTTTCATTATGCTGGATAGTGTGTTTATGCATTAGGGCCCTTAGAGTTGCCCCTATTTTTTCATTAATGATCTTTACAGTCCTAGGGTTATATTTAAGTCTTTAATCGATCTTGGGTTCATTTTTGGATGTGGTGTGAGGTACGGGCTCCATCTCATTCTTTTATTTTTGTTTTTCCATTTCATTCTTTTGCAGACAGAGATCCAATTTTTCTAGCGCCATTTGTTGTAAAGACGCTTTTCCCATTTAATGTGTCTCAGTCCTTCAACATAAATCAAGGATCTGTAGATGTGTTGTTTTATTTCTGGGTTCTCTAGTCTGATCATTAGCCTATATATCCAACTTTATATCAATATCAAGCTGTTTGTACTGCCATGACAGTGTTACTAGGTTTTGACTTTTAATATTTTTAATGTCATTTTGTCTTTTCTGCTTTTTATAGTTAGATTCTTTTTGACTATTTATACTCTTAAAATGAAAATGTAATGTCCTATCAATGGCGTATATCTTTTTACTTGAAGTGCCTGAGTGATATAAACAGAGGTGCACTCCAAGAAGGGCCTGGTGATCTAAAACTGACAAAACCCGCCACTGGAAGCTCCGTGAAGTCCATATCTACTCTGATATCCATGGGCCTGACAGCAGTGACTTTTTTTTCCTTTTATGAATTTTTTGGTACATTGTATATTTTACACCTCTGTGTTTTCTCTGTTTAAGGAAAATAAATAGTTTCTTTACTTTTTCATTCTATAGTAAGTGATTTAGTCTCATTTTGATTCTTTTAGCAACCTGTAGATTTTACAATGAATTCTCTAATGTATCATTTTCTTATGGTAACATCCAGTGTAAAACCACATCATTTGAGTTTACCTTTTGAAAACAAGTCACTTAGCTTAACTGTTTTACTTCTTCTACACCATTTAAAAACTGTTTACATAATCTGAATTTTTAGATTAAATTATTGGTGTTATTATATACAGTGCATGCCTTCTTTATCTAAGACAGGTGTTCACAATCTTTCATTCTCAAGATCTACTAATTTATAGTCTTAAATTTATTAAGAACCCCAAATATCAAAACTTTGTTCACATCGGTTATATTTATTGACAGTCACTTTTAATATAAAAAGTAAACTTTTAAATATTTTAAAATTATTTATTAATTTATTTAGTACATTATTTATTCAGTAAAAATAATTAGCTCATTACTTTTTAACATAAATAGCATACAATTATCAAAAATAACTATTATTTTCAGAAGAAAATCAACTATTAAGAAGAATAACATTGCTTTACACTTTTCCAAAAATCTTTAATATCTATCCCAGTAAAAGAAATCTGGACAATCATATCTACTTCTGCATTTAATCTACTACAGTATCAAGTAGTCTCTGGAAAATTCCACTGAACACTCATGGAAAAAAATAAATAAAAAGAATAAATAACAGACTGGTATTATTATAAACATGATTTTGATGCCAGCAAAAAACTAAGAATCTTGCAGATCTGATGGGTTCCTGGGACCTATGAGCCACACTTAGAGAATCATCCTAAAATAATTTTTCAGGTGTACTTTAGATTGGGTTTGTAATTTGTAGGCCTCAGTTATTTAACTTGTTTTAGTGAGTTGGAATCAACCTGATAGCGATAGATCTGGTTTGGTTTGGGGAGTGATGTCTTCCACTCGTTTGAAAACAACTTTGCTGGCTGACTTCTTAATTTTGCTAGTAGGATACCTATCAGCTAATGAGTACCAGACAGTGTATCAGTAAAGATGGAATCGATCCTTCAATAGGAAGACGGAGCTTCAACATCTCAGTAGGTCCATCAAGTCTCTGCTTCTGGGAACCCTCATTCTGGACTCTGTCCCCAACTGATTGAACAGCTGTCAGCTGAAACCCTGCCTGTCACCCTGGTGTAGCTAGCCCAGGGCCAGCTCTGTATTCTTCTGCCAAAGTGACACATGCCACTTGCACAATCTTACCTTTGCCCGGAAGGCAGCCACCTTGAAATAAGTGAGAACAACACAGGGTGGGCGGAGTATTTTCTGAGCATGTATATAAAAAAGTGTAAGAGTATACATTATCTTAGTCATTTCCTTTGGCTCCTAAATTCTCTAGACTTCATGGCTATCTTAGGACAGGTAGGAGTTCAGATTTACTTTTCTTTATTTCTTTTAGGGTTTTCTTGTCCCTCTTTTACTTTCTGGGAAATTCCCACCACTTTATTTTATAATAATGAGGGCGATTTTTTTCATGGCACCCTGAGCACAGCGCATTCTCATATCACTTTGGCGGTTGTGGCGGTTGTTGCTGGCAACTGCTGAGTTGATTCTGACTCATCATTCTCCCATAAAGCCCTGCCTGGTGCTGTGTCATTGTCTCAACAGCTGCCATGCTTGAAGTCCGTACATCAGTTTTCTGTTCGGATCCATAAGGGATCATGACTGATGTTTATATGAGTCGATTTCAATGCCTTTTTTTCCAGTCTATCTTAATCTGCAAGTCCTGCTGAAACCTATGGGTGACCCTGAAATGCCAGTGGCATAGGTACACCCATATAGTTCCACGACGTGGGGGCAAACGGACAGACAGGTGGTGGAGCTCTATGAAGTTCTGTTCTGTTCCCAGGAAAGTCTGTGTCTCTGCTGGGGTTATTTTGACCTGTGCTTACCATAGCCTTTCTCCTTCCGGTCGTGGGTTTTTCTCAGATGTATTTGGCCGGCTGTTGTCTTTTCAAGCTGAAACGGACCTCTATTTCCCGAGATGAGCTTTTGAATTTGGAGATGGGGAATTGTAAATGCCACCAGTGGAAGACCTTTTCCTCCAAATCATTTGCATTTCTCTAGAGAAGAAACCTCCGTCTCCTGCCCGGGACGCTATACTCCAGGATGCATGGGTTCTGTGTGTGGGAATCAGAGAAGGGTGGGGAGCAGATGGTTTCGTATTTTGCCTTTTGAACAATCCTTCTATCTTCACCCTGATGTCTCTCTCCAAGCCCCCATTGCTTGTCTTGACTTCTCTTTGCATCTTCTACCACCAGTAACAATGAGTGCTGCTAAGACCACACATTCTCCTGTAGATTTGGAGTGGTTTTTCGTCACATCCTCATTGACTTTAATTCCTTAAATGTCCCTTTAGAAATTTTAGTGAGAGAGCAGTTAACATGTCTTCAACCAACCATCTTTAATCAGAAATCCTTTTTCAAGAAATTCATTGGGAAAACATAATTTAGTCTATCCTGATACTTATGTGTCATCAAAAATAATTATACTCTGGGTGAAATAAAGAAATCTTACAAGTATTTATACGTTAAAAATGCTCTTGTGGTCTGTGGGGCTGGCCCCAGTCCCAACTATGTGGACCCCCACCCCAACACACACACACGCGCGCATGCGCGCACACACACACACACACACACACACACACACACACACCAGAAGAATGCACTTCAGAGGACAGCACTGAAGCTGCAGCTCAGGGAGAAGGGCATGTCTGATCAGAGCACACAGGAGCAAAGGAAGAGGGAAGGAGAGAGAGCAGACACATCCTGGCCCACCAGCCCTGAGGATGATATTCCTGCTCAGAGCAGCCAATGCACAGAGAGGACCATACGGCCAGCCCCACCATGAGACACGACCTCACTCACTGACCCCTAGCACTATGGGGGACAACAAGGGATGGAGACACACTGTGGGAATTGTGCCCATCTGACCCCACCAAACCAGGGCGAATCACTAAGGGCGTGCAACAGAGCAGCAAGGGGAACAAAGCAATGAAGTCCCCAGGGAATATAAAAACTAGACTTTGGGGCCAGGACATTGCATCCCATCAAACTGGACCAGAAAATACTTCTAAAGGTCAACAAACAGACCTGGGACTGTTTATAGGCTTTTTTCCTCTCTTTTTCTTGTCATGGGTTTTTGTTATTGTTCTGGGTTTGTTGTTGTTGCTTTGTTTGGCATTGTCATGTTTTGTGTTAATTATTGTTTCCACATGTCTATCTAGATAAGATACACAGGATAAACAATCTGGAGGAGAAAACAAAAGCACTGATGATTCTGGGTGGACATACGAGAGAGGAAGGCAGTGGGGCCAAGGGCGAAGGAAGAGGGATGTCAAGCAACCCAGGGGCATGAGAACAACAAGTGATCTAAAATAGATGGCAAGGAAGGCATAGGGTGCCTGGTGGAGCTTGATCAAGAGCAATGTAGCCAAGAGGAGTTAATGAAAGATAAAAAAAGGCCAAACATGATAGTGGGACAAGAGGAAAATAAAAGGAAATAGAGGAAAGAACTAGGAGGCAAACATTTATAGAGGTCTAAATACTGGCATGTACATATATATATATATATATATATATATATATATATATATATATGATAGGGAAATAGATCTATGTACATATATTTATATGTTAAGTATTAAGGTAACAGACAGGCATTGGTCCTCGACTCAAGTACTCCCTCAACAGAAAAAAATACTTTGTTCTAATAAGCTAGCAATCTGTGATGTTCACCTTCCTGACACAATCGCTGAAGACAAAGTGGGTGCATAAGCAAATGTGGGGAAGAAAGCTGATGGTGCCTGGCTATCAAAAGATATAGCATCTGGGGCCTTAAAGGCTTGAAGATAAATAAACGGCCATCTAGCTGAGAAGCAACAAAGTCCACATGGAAGAAGCAAACCAGCCTGAAGTGTCAATGGAATCAGGTATCAGGCATCAAAGACCCAGAACAAAAAAAAAATCATCTCATTGTGAATGAGGGGGACTGCGGAGTGGAGACCCGAAGTCTATCTGTAGATAATTGGACATCCCCTTACAGAAGAGTCACAAGGTAGAGACAAGCCTGTCAGGGTGCATTTAGCACTGATGAAAAATACAACTTTCCTCTAGTTCTTTAATGCCCCTCCCCCCACTATCATGACCTCAGTTCTACTTTACAAATCTGGCTATACCAGAGCATGTACATGGGTATAGATAAGAACTTAAAACACAGGGAATTCAGGACAGATAAACCCCTCAGGACCAACATTGAGAGTAAGAATACCAAGAGGGGAAGGTGGGGGGAGAAAGAGGGAACTGATCACAATTATCTACATATAACCCCCTCCCAGGAGGATGGACAACAGAAAAATCATTGAAGGGAGATATCAATCAGTCAGTGTAAAACATGAAAAAAAATTTATAAATTATCAAGGGTTCATGAGGGAGGAAGGAAGAATGGGGGAGGGGTGAAATCAGCTGATACAGGGGCTCAAGTAGAAAGAAAATGTTTTGAAAATGATGATGGCAACATATGTACAAGTGTTCTCGAAAAAATAGATGGATGTATGGATTGTGATAAGAACTGTAGGAGCCCCCAATAAAACAATTTTTAAAGGGATAACACAGAGATATTTTATAGTTTCCATATTTTGAAGAAAGAATTCCTGTTATAAATAAAGCCTGCAAAACAATGCTCTTGTTAAGGGTTGTCGAGTTGCTTCTGACTCATAACAACCTGATATACAACAGAACGAAATGCTGCCTGATCCTGGCCCATTCTACAAACTGTTCCTGTGTCGTTTTCACTGGCCCTCTGTTTTGCCAACCGTCATGTCCTTCAGTCCCGGGACTGGTCCTTCCTGATGGTATAGCTAAATTACGTGAGATGGAGTCTGCTCATCCTTGCTTCTAAAGAGCAGATTTCTTCCAAAACAGATTTGTCCTTTCTGGCAGTCCACGGTCTTTTCAATATTCTTTGCCAACACTGTCATTCAAAGGCATCAATTCTTCTTCCATCTGCCTCATTCACACCTCTAGTTGCGCATGACTATAAGACAATTGAAAATAACATGACTTTTGAAAAGAAAGAAAGGAACAGGACTTAGGTCAGACACACCTCGGTTCTCAAAGTGGCATCTTTGATTTTAAACATTTGAAAGAGATATTCTACAGCAGATTAGGCCAATGCAATAGGATGTTTGATTGACTGCTTCTTCCATGGGAATGGACGATAGATCTAAGTAAAATGAAATCCTTAACAACTACAGCCATTTCTCCATTTTTCACGATGTTGTTTATTTGGTTGTGATAAAGTTTGTTTTCTTTATGCTGATGTGTAATCCATACTGAAGACTAGTCTTTGATAAGTTTCTCCCCACTGAACAAGATGTTGGCCATTAGTTTTATTATGTTGAAGAATTTCCTTTCTATCCCTATTTTATTGAGTACTTTTTATCAGGAATAGGTGTTACATTTTGTCAAATCTCTTTTATGAATCAATTGATATGATCATATAATTTCTTTTTTATATGATGGATTATATTATTTTTCTTATGTTAAACCTTCCTTTCATACCTGGTATGATCATGATGAATTATATTTTTGGTATGCCATTGAATCCTAATGGCTAGAATTTTGTTGAGAATTTTTATATCTACGTTCATAAGCTATATTGGTCTGTAATTTTCTATTCTTGTAATATCTTTACCTGGTTTTGGCATCAGGGTTGTGTTTGCTTTAGAGGATGAGTTAGGGAGTTTTCCATCTTTTTCTATATTTTTGTATAGTTTGAGTAGAAGTGAGGTAAACTTTTTTTTGTAATCATTTTATTGGGGGCTCATACAACTCTATCACAATCCATCCGTACATCCATTGTGTGTCAAGCACATTTGTGCATTTGTTGCCATCATTATTCTCAAAATATTTGCTTTCTACTTAAGCCCTTGGTATTAGTTCCTCATTTCCCCCCCTCCCTCCCCGTTGCCCCCTCTCTCATGAACCCTAGCTGGATTTGTAAGGTAGAACTGGGATCATGATAGTGTATGTGTGGGGTAGAGCAAGCCCTCCCAGTTTTTCATTTTTCTTGAGGCGATCTGTTAATTCTGGGCTTATTCCCCCTCCATATGAAGTTGGTAATCTGTTTTTCCAATTCATTGAAGAAGGATGGTGGTACTCGTATCATTATAGCATTGAACTTATATAGTCCCTTGGGCAGAACTGACATCTTTACTATATTGAGTCTTCCAATCCACAAGCATGGGGTATTCTTCCATTTGTTGAGGTCAGTCTTGATTTCTTGTAATAGTGTTCTATAATTTTCCTCATACAACTCTTTGATTTTTTAGTCAGGTATATCCCTAGATATTTCAATTTGTGCTTGGCTATTGTAAAGGGTACTACCTTTTTAATGATCTCTTCTGTGATCTTGTCCGATGTGTATAGCAGACCGATAGACTTCTGCTTGTTGATCTTGTATCCTGCCACTCTGCCATATTCCTCTATTGCTTCCAACACTCCACTTTTGGAGTTTAGGGTATTTTCAATGTATAAAATCATACTGTCTGCAAATAATGATAGTAATGCCTCTTCCTTACCCAGATGATACCTTTAATTTCTTTTCTTTATCTTATGTTGTTAGCTACGACCTCCGGTAGGATGTTAAATAGGAGTGGGGACAAGGGGCATCCTTGTCTGGTCCCCTTTTCCAGTGGAATTGTTCTCATCTTTTCTCCATTGATTACTACATTGGCTGTTGGTTTTTCATATATAGTTTGTATAATATTGAGTAATTTTCCTTCTATTCCTATCTTCTTGAGTGTCTTAAAGATATCAACTCTTTTCTAAGTGGTTGATAGAATTCCCCTGTGAAGTAATGTGGCTTTAGACTTTTCTTTTTTCATAGTTTTCTAATGACCTATTTCATATTTTTGTTGTGGATCTGTCAAAGTTCCTACCCCAGTCTGTGTTGGTTTATGTAGGTAGTGTGTCTGTAGAGATTTGTCCATTATTTCTAGGTTTGCACATTTGTGACGTGCAGTCCTTCACACTATTGTTATATTTTTTACTTCAGTCGGCTCTGTTGTGACGCTGCCCACTTCATTTCTTACTCGTGATATTTGCATCTTCTCCTTCTTTTCCTGTGTTACAAATGTGTCAGTGGTTTCTCAATGTTGTCAATCCTTTCAAATTCTTGCCTTATTCTTTCTATCATTTTTTATTCATTTATTTCTGCTCTAATCTGCTATTTCTTTTCTTTTGGGTTAAAGGCTCATTTTATGCTCTTGTTCTGATTGTTGCAGATGCTGGGATAAGGTGTTGATTTTTCTTTTTTGAAGTGTGCATTTATTGGTATAAATTGCCCCCTCAGCACTGATTTTGCTATGTCCTAAAGGTTTTGCTATGCTTCGTTTCTGTTCCTGTTTCTTTCAAGGATCTTTTTAAATTTTATGCATTCTTTATTCAATTTCTCAGTAGTTTTTTTAAGAGTATTGTTTAATGTCTATCTTCCTCTTGTTGATTTCTGAAAAAAATCCAGGTGTCATAGTGATTATGCAAACTCACTGCCTCCTTAGGTTCCTAGCTAATTTTTAAGGTGCTGTAGTCATTTTGATCTTATATATAGTCCTGAAAAAAACAGAGTGCTGAAGGAAGACATTCTTACATATTAAGCTCTTAAGCCCTGGTGGCACAGGGGCTGCACATCGGGGACTAACCAAAAGGTCAACAGTTCAAAACCACCAGCCATTCTGGGGGGAAAAGACCAGTCTTTCTACTCCAGTAAAGAATTACAGTCTCAAAAATCTATAGGGGCAGTTCTACATTATCCTAAAGGGTGTCTATGAGTCAGCATTGATTCAATGGCAGTAAATTGATTTTGTAAATCAATGGAAGTAAAATTGAATTTGGGGGGGGTTTCTTGTTGTCTGGTTATAAGAAAATTTTTAATAGTTTTGGTTTAAGGTTTAAAGATTATCTCCCACCCCACACCCCCTGAGGGGGAAGAACAATAGAAATGTGGGTGAAGAGAGACAGCAGTCGGTGTAAGACATGAAAACAATAATAATGTATAATTTATCAAGGGTTCACAAGGGCAGGATGGGGATGGTGAGGGGAGGCAGGGGAAAGAAGAGGAGCTGATACCAAGGGCCCAAGTCCAAAGAATATGTTTTGAAAATGATGATGGCAACATATGTACAAATGTGCTTGATACAATTGATATATGGATTGTTCTAAGAGCTGTAAAAGTCCCCAATAAAACAATTTGTGGTTTTTTTTAAAAGATTATCTCAAGACAATAGTTGTAGGAGTTCATTCAGCTTCCATGGCTCCAGAATTTACAGATTCCATGGGAAAGGCAAATTCTAGTCTGAACTTTCCCTTTGGGATCCAGATTCTTTTATATGATCCTTGACCAAAATATTCAGTAGTAGTAGCCACTCCTAACTTTTCTTAAGCTGTGATTATATATATATGTTTATATGTGTGATTATATATATATTCAAAAATTAAGCCATCAAATTGACCCCAACTCATACAAGTCCTATCGATTAAAATAGGGTTTCCAGAGCAGTGCAATTTTATGAAACAGACACCCACATCATAATCTACGGAGTGACTGGTGCTTTCAAACTGCTGATCTTTTGATCAGTAGCCCAGTACTTAACCCACTAGACCACCAGTGCTCCTCCGATTATACCTTTGTTTATCCTTGCAATCTGTTTATTCTGGATTAATATGCAATCCATATTATCTCTGTAAAAGCACTTGTGTTTCACAGATTAGCGCTTTATTGACCAACTCTCGTGTCTCAAGTCTTCCAGCTACCACGTCTGTTTTCATATTGTATCTCTGTTTCTTAGAATGTTCACAGAGGATCAGAACAGTGAGGAAGAGAACATCGAGGACCAGTTTTTTCATGAACTCATTTTTAGCATCTTCAAAGAAAATAAGGTGGTGATCGCAAGTTCGATTAAAAGTCCCTTTCCTTTCCTTCTGGGCCTCAGAGACCAAGGCTTCCTCTCTGAGTCAATATATCAGGTAAGTGATGAATACAGTCTCACGGCAGGAAACCAGGCCCAGTCGAGCTTAACAGACTTTGGGGGGCAATGATCTGGCTAAGGGCCCCCGGTGAATAGAAACCTTTCACAGTCTGTAAGTTATAAGATCACAGGAGATGCAGGCAGTATAGAAAAACGCCTCTCTTTTCTAACCCAAGAAACCGTCTTGTGTGGTTCACCTACGTGAAGAGGGACGGTGATGGTCATGTGGCAGGAGTGGAGTCGGGGAAGGCTTCACAGCCGAATAGCATCTTAAGTACATCTAAAACTATGGCTAGTGTGTCGATTCCAACTCATAGGTACACTTCTAAAATGTATTAATGGAAACTAAAATAAAAATAAATGAATTAGGCCGCATTTCATTTCAAAATGCACTTATTTCAAAATTTGCCTCTGAGATGATGAAAATGTACATGGAGATTGTATCACCTTGGTGTAAAATTTGAGAGCAGATGATGGCAATTCTGTCTCCAAATCACTTCTTTTCATTAGGTGTTACTGGCGTCCTGTACTCATAGAAAGGGCAGTGGTGGCATTCTCCCCTATCATGGAAGACTGGGGTTGGATTCCTGGTCAACGTACCTCAAGGGCACCGTCCACCTGAAAGTGGAAGATTGCAAGTTGCTATGATGATGAACATGTTTCAGTGCAACATGCAGAGTAAACAAACGAGGAAGAAAGGCGTGATGACCTTCTTCCGAAAATAACTTAGTGAAAATCCTATGGATCACACCAATCTGATCCTGTTGTGCATGGGATACTGTGAATCAGGGCTAACTCAACGGCAGCTAACAACAACGGAATGCTGGTCAAGGTTATCAGAGGGTCTTCCTGGGGATACTCATACCCTATAAGTTTTCTTTGTTTCTTAGGCAAGTTTACAGGAAGAGAGGTGGTCATCTGGAATCCTGCAGGCCAGTTGTGGGGGTAATTGTTTAGTCGACAAAAGGTTCTCTTATCAACTATCAGGGTCACTGCTATAGGTAGACTGTCCAGGTTCCTTAAAATCATGCAGCCTCCTTTTTTTTTTTCTTTCAACACATCTTAGTCATCAAAATTACTCTCTTATGACAGTTCATCAGTGTCAGGAAGTTATTTTAAAAAGTAAAAATCTATTTTTATGGTGGCGGACAGTTCAGGAGACATCTGAATGCAGGTAAAATTCTAAAACTTTACAAGAAAACCAGTAGTCTATCCAACCTAAAAGTCTCCTATAACTACATGTGTGAATGTGAGTCATAGCTACATAACTTTCCATTAAATTTTTTAAAGCATTTTCTAGACAAATGTAGAAGCCTGGTCCCATGGGAAAGTGTGGTGTCTGACGTTCTCAATGAACTGGAGAAGATGTTTGACCTGACACTTCTAGGAGCCTTGTTCAGCAGGGAGAACCTGAATGCATACCCTGACCTAACTGGGGTTTATCAAAGCTTCCGAAATGGTAATTATAGTTCTCAACTGCTTTGGGGGATTCAAGCCCTTTTCCGTCACTATTCATTCGGTTGTCAATAATATCTGAGAAATGCATTATTCATGGACTCTGTAAGACGGGGTTCTCGAGAGGAGCAAAACCCATGAGAGATAGAAGGATACTTGACTGACTGACAGATTGACATCAAGAAAGCAGCTCATGCGGTTGTAGAAGCAGCCGGTCCAGTGTGGTTCCAAATCTGCGGGTCACGATTTTAACTACGGTCCTCTCCTGATGCGTGGAGCTTAAGAGGCTGGTGGGTCAAGATTGGCAGGGATCCTTTAGGTTGGTGGCTGCAGAGGTGAGTAAATCCAAGACTGGCAGGTCAGATGACAGGCTGCTGATTGCTCCTGGGGTCAACAGACAGTGTGGCAAGCCATTGGCCCCTCGAGTCCCAAGGACCAGAGGTTGATGGGTCAGATGTGTGGTCTAGGCCCAGCAACGAGCAAGCAAGTGTTCCCACGGATCCCACTCAAATAGAAAGTAGGCCCCTCTCCTCAGTCGCATCAGTGCTGGGATCTGAATAAGGCAGTTGCACTTCATCTTAGTCTTACAGCTTCTTGACCACTCACAGCAGGTCTCATTATGGCGTGCATGACATTTGTGATGCCACATCATGGGGGGGGGGGGGGTGCGGTTACTAGGTCTGAGGTGCCAGGGCATCAAGTGGCCCAGCCAAGTTGACACAAAACCTGATTATCACAGTGACTGCCGCAATCTTGCTCTCATGGACCTGAAACACGGTATGGGTGACAGCCTCAACTATATCACCCCACAAAGGAGTCCCTCTGCCAGGACCTGCTGGTGGTGCTGCAAAACCGGGTCAGCATCTCTGTTTGTGGATGGGCGGGGCATGAATATGCCCTTCCATATTTGCAGACATCACCAAAAGTGTATCATTCATTGAAGTCCTGTGTCAACTTACTTTTTCAGACATTAAACACACGAGAAGCCCAGCATGTTTGTGCATTTGGCAGGTCTCCATAAGGGGATAGAGTGGCAAGGTGACCAAGTATTAGGGGGACTAGTGTGTTTGCTGAATGGTACCCTGTGGGAGTGCTTTCAAGCTGATTCTGAGGAGAGAGGTTGCAGAGAACTCTACAAGTTCTGATAGCCTGTTCTAAGGAACTTGGGGTCGATTGAGAACTCTACAAGTTCTGATAGCCTGTTCTAAGGAACTCGGGGTCGATTGAGAACTCTACAAGTTCTGATAGCCTGTTCTAAGGAACTCGGGGTCGATTGAGAACTCTACAAGTTCTGATAGCCTGTTCTAAGGAACTCGGGGTCGATTGCCTGGGAAATACAGAAGCAACAAAGGAGCTTAATCAGAAGAAACCAGTATGTAGCATAGAGTGCGTTGATCTGTGAAAACCATACCTTGATTAAAATAAGATTAATCTTATTTCCATAATAGGATATAGCCCAGTTAGAGAAAGAATAAGGGAAACCCAACACCAGCTACCAATTTAAAGTCAGTATTAAAGCTGTCACCGGGAAGTCTCAGCCTTGAGTCAAAAGGAGGACAGTGATTTCTACTGCCCAAATATCAGGGTTGTGATATTAGAGATCCACCTCCCTAGGATGTACTTCTTACATCACAAGGACAAGTGTTTGGATGCGCTGCGTGCACCTACCCAGTGTCTGCACTTGAGGGTCCCATCCAGGCTGCCCACAGCCCTGCTCAGCACAAGTCTTCCTGTCTCTTGGAAGAGGCACGTGGCTGCATGACCCAAGGGGCGGTGGGAAACCATGGAATTTGGAGGTGTGGATGGCCTCTCCTGCACCCTGTATCTTTGTCCCATACTCAGGGCATGCCCCCTCCCCACCTACTCCATCACTGAAATGTTAACACACGGAGGCCTACCTTATTGCTTCTAGATCTCAGCTAAGAAGAACATTTGCCTCAGGTAGTCCATTAGAGTAACCAGCCTTTATTTGAATGAGAAGCTGTTTGTAAATAGGGAGTCGTGAAAGCGGAGGGGCTTATTCAATCAGTACCCGGACAGTGTTTTTAAAGGCAGTTAGGGGATAACTCTACTGGGTACAAACTGACAGACTAGCAGGTTGAGTCTACCCAGAGTTACCAGGGAAGACAAAGCCCATCAACTGGACTGAAGTTCTATCTGACCACATGGGATCTCTGAGAGTCCCATGGGCTCCAACAGCAAACGACAATGACATTCCCAGGAGGCAAGTGGGCATTTCTTCCATGAAAGGAAGGGTCTGACAAAGCACGAGTCTCTGTCATTGGCTTCATAAGTGTGCCTGTCAGACGGGAATTGGCTGTATCTGGAATGACAGACACACTAGACACATCCTTCCATGTCATATTGCCTTTGGGGGAAAGTTTCCACTATTAGGTCATGGTTTCTATCTGGCACGACCACTTATGTTGACTTGTTTTTCAAAAAGGATTCTCTACCTGGCAATCATTTGTTTTTGGTTAAAATCCAACACTTTTAATGCACAACATCCTTTTCCAGATTTTGTCTGGTAATGAAGTCTGTCTTGTGAATGGCAAAAGTACCTATTGTTCCCTTACAGTCTTTCCTCCCCCACTATTCCCAACTGTCCTGAGGGTGGTCCCAGGAGTTGTGCTTTCCCATAGACCCTCACACAGGCTCAGTGCTTACTCAGCCCTTCTTGCTAGGGCTGTTTCCTGGTGTTCTTCTTTATCTGTTCTGTGCCTTGCTTCCCCCTTTGTATTTGTTGAGTCACCTTGAAGAACAGTTTTAAAACAGGTGGCACCTGTTTGCTGCTTCCCTGGGTCACTGATGTGGCTGCAACATGTTCACTCATCGCTGCCACCCTCTTAACAGACCTTCCTCTCTTCCCGAGACCCTCCCCATGCTTCCCTCCGAAAGTCATCGTTCTTCTCCACTGTCGTGTCACCTGGTGGTCTGATCGTTCTTCCTGACTAATTAAATGAAATATCCTGTTCTCTTTCAGGGTGAATGTTTTTAATTTTCCTTTAAGACACTTGAAGGTGTTCTCTTTGTTTTATGTGGGCCAGTTTCTCCATACTGCAACCTTTCTCCTGGGGAAATACCTGTTTCCCCCCTATTCCTAGTTGCCTATACCCTTTAAAAAATACATAGCATGTATATTATTTCTGTTGAAATTGACTTTCAAGGTTCTATGATCATTTTGAAGGGGGAATTGCCATTATTTACCACTTTCAGCGATTGCAGAGGTTGGGCATTGAGTCGGTTCAAACCCACTGAGACCCTGTACAACAGAGAAACACTGCCTGGTCTCACACCAGCCTCACAATCATTGACACACCAGAGCCCATTGTTGCAGCAATGGTGTCACTCCATCTTGTCGAGAACCTTTTTTTAAAATCATTTTATTGGAAACTCTTAGCTATGGTATAACAATCAATAATTCAATTAGATCAAGCACGATTGTACAATTGCTGCCACCATTAGTTTCAAAACATTTTCTTTCTTTTGAACTCTTTAATATCAGCTCCCCTTGATCTGCTCTTCCCTCCCCCCAGCAACCCTTCTATATTATATATCAATATTATTATTTTTGCCATATTGTACACCATCCAATGTGCCCATTCACCTACAATTTGGTTATTCTCTCCCCTCCAGTGGGGTTGTACAATCATCATTGCTATCAGCTCCCCTCCCACCTCTTCCCGTACCCTCGGGGAATCATTCCTCCCATTACTGTTCTGAAGGGTTATTGATCTTGGTTTCCATGCATCTAACCATCAAATTATACAATTGAACTTAGGCAGGTCTAACAAGATTAAGAGGTCAAACAAACACCATGGCAGTAAGGGGGGGAAATGTTAAAGAACCAGAAGGCAATTATGTGCCTCATCAGTGCTATACTGCGTCCTGGATATATCCCCCTTTGTGTGGCCCTTCCGTGAGGGACTGTGCTGTTATCTTCCAGGTGGGCTTTGAGGCTCCACTTTTCCCATGATCTTTCACATCAATTTTTTCTTTAATCATATTATTGGGGCTCATACAACTCTTATCACAAAACATCCATCCATCGTGTGTCCAGCACATTTGTACATTTGTTGTCCTCATCGTTCTAAAACATTTGCTTTTTACTTGAGCCCTTGATATCAGCTCCTCCTTCTTTCCTCTTCCTCCACGCTTCCCCCTCCCTCAGGAACCCTTGATAATTTATAAATTACTATTATTTTGTCATATCTTACACTGTCCAACATCTCCCTTTACCCACTTTTCTGTTGTCCATCCCCCAGGAAGGAGGTTATATGTAGATCCTTATAATCGGTTCCCCCTTTCTACCCCACCTTCCCTTCACCCTTCCGGTATCGCTGCTCTCACCACTGGTTCTGAAGGGATCATCTGTCCTGGATTCCCTGTGTTTCCAGTTCCTATCTGTACCAGTGTACATCCTCTGATCTAGCTGGATTTGTAACGTAGAATTGGGATCATGATAGTGGTGGGGAGGAAGCAATTAAGAACTAGAGGAAAGTTGTATATTTCATCATTGCTACTCTGCACCCTGACTGGCTCGTCTCCTCTCCATAACCTTTCTGCAAAGAGATGCCCAGTTGACTACAGATGGGCTTTAGGTCACCTATCTGCACTCCCCCTCATTCACAATGGTATGATGTTTTGTTCTTTGATGCCTGATCCCTTCAACACTTCATGATCATACAGACTAGTGTGCTTCTTTCATGTGGGCTTTTTAAAATTCCCTGATAGATGAAAGCTTGTTTAACTTCAAACCTTTATGAACTCACATGCTATATCTTTTAATAGCCAGGCACCATCAGCTTTCTTCACATTTTATTAGGGACCCATTTTATCTTTAGCGATCATGTCAGGAGAGTGAGTATCATAGAGTGTCACATTATTAGAACAAGCCATTTTTATACTGAGTTAAGACTTAAGTAGAGACCCAAAGTCCATCTGCTTCCTTGTTATAGATATACACAAATACACCTATCTTTCTATATTTACAAATATACATATCTATACTTATAACCATATGTATGATTTTTACTTTCTTCTTGCTTCCTTTTTCTTTCCTCTTGCCCTACTATCATGATTATTATCATCCACCTCTCTGTAATTCCTCTTGGGTATCTTTCAATTGATCTAACATGACCAGGAATGCTATGCCCTCCTAACGGTCAATTTTAGAACCCTTGCTATTCCTGTGTCCCTGTTGTTATTGGTTCATTGCTCCCCTCCCCCAGCTTCATCACGCCCCCCCCATTCCAAACATCCCTCCTGTTGCTATCTCCTTGGGATTGTTTATCCTGCCTGTCTTCTACAGCTAGACTCCAAAAGGAGGGGGGGAGGGGAAAGAAAGGAAAGGCCATTCAAATAGCTCCACGTCTAACTGGTATCCTGACCCAGACAAAGTGAGTACTTCTCTGTTAAATAGTGAGCAGGCCCTGTTAAAATCCATCAGACAAACCCCTTTTCTTTCAGGGTTCCAAACCCCGGGACCTGCTGACCTAACAACATTTGTACCCATTTAGTTCTCAGTATTTGTGACCAAGATGCACTGCTCTTCCTGAAGCCAGGGGTGGAGTAGTCTAGTGCTCCCCCACCCCCCCATCTACTTTCACCTCTAAACTTTCAGTGTAGCTCCTTGTGAATAATGACTGACTAGCTCAGATGAGGTGTCAAACACTGGTCCCCAAGTCAGAAGTCTACAATCGGGATTCCACTGGGACTTGGTAGCTTTGCTCCCATTGCTGGTCTGTTGCGTTCCCCACTGTTTGCCCCCAGGTGGGCAGGTCAGAGTGGCTGATCTCCTGAACTGCACCTTCAGTGCTGTCCTCTGTCGCGCTGTCATCTATGGAGGGGATGCCGTGTCTCGAGCTGAGGCTGGCTCTGCAAGTCCTGTCTGTGAATGAGCTGCTCCAAGCAGCAACATCGCCCTCAAGGGTTGGCGCACTGGATGAGGTCAACTCTCACTCTCCCTTTCCTGTGGAGAAATCAATACCATCCCCTAGGGCGGATTAGTGGCCTAGTCCCCCATTGCCATCTTTTTGCTACCCCTACCCTTCTGTGGGCTGTAAAGGCCTATGAGAGGTGGGGGGTGGGGGAGGAGATGTCTTTCAACACAGGTGCTGTCTGCATCTTCTTTCTTCTTCTTTTTTTTGATGGTGTATGCATCATTGGCTTTGGTCTGGTTCTTGCCAGAGTATCTGATCCTCTCCCAGAAACTGTGATATGTGCATTTTCCTCTAGGCCCATTCTGTTGTTTGAACGGACCTTTACTTGTCCTTTTGTGCTTTGCTAACTTCATACAGCATAATATCCTCCAACTCTTTGCACGAGATGAGGTGCTCCACATTTTCATCACTATTATTTTGGGAAGCATAGTATTCCATTGTGTGACTACACCAACATTTTAAAATCCATTTGTCTATTGATGGAAATGTCGGCTGTTTCTAATTCTGTGCGGCTGTGTATTGTGCTATGATGAACATTCAAGTGCAGATGTCTGGTCCTGGTCTGTTTGTTATTTCTTCTGGGTAGATGCCCAAGAGTGGAACTGCTGGGTCATAAGGTAACTCGATTTCCATCTGTTTTTGATATTGCCAAATCACTTTCCACAGTGGCTGTATGCATCTACAAGATCACCAGCAGTGGATGTGTTCCTATCTCACCACACCCCTCCAACATTTCTTGCTTTCTGCTTTTATGAATTGAGATATCTTTGTGGGTGTTAGGTGGTGTCTCAAAGTTGTTTTGATTTGCATTTCCCAGATGGCTAATGATCGGGAACATTTTCTCATGTATTTTATTTGTTATTCGGGAGGGCCTTCCTTTTTTTGGCTACCCCTCCACTTTGCCAGCCATGATGTTCTTCTCTAGGGACTGGTCTCTCCCAACAATACGTCCAAAGGATGTAAGATAAATCTTGCCATCCTTGTTTCTACGGAGAACTTTACTGTACTTCTTCCAAGACAGATTTTTTTGTCCTTTTAGCAGTCCATGATACTTTCAATAAATCTCTAGACACCATTGTTATGTCAAATAGGGATCCTAAAGGGCTCGAAGATCCCTACTGAAGCACCCAAAGTCAAGGAACGTCCTCCAAAAAGCCAAACTCACTGCCGTTGAGTTGATTCAGCTCTTAAGATGCTCCTAAATAGGTAGTAAGAGACGTGGACTCTGAGCCACTTGAGATCTGATTGTCTTTCCCTCCTCTTTTCAGAGATTCACAACATCCAAACAGATTATGCTGAAGAGACCGTGGCGTTGCCCAGCATGCATTCTATCCAAGAACAAAGTAATTATGACTTCATCAAGAATTTGTTTCCTCATCTAATACACGGAAAGGAGATCATAATTCAGGGAACTGAATATCCAAGTGGAGATTATAACCTTGGGAAGGCTGCAGGAGAGAAGGAACACAGAGTAGTGGTGCTTTGTACATTTTCCCAACTAATTACATGGATGTGGAATCCAAGATAATTGCCAGGCAGATATGACAACCAAGAAAATGGAACACAGATGTAAGAGAGACGGCTTCAGTGCTGCCATTACCTAGAATTAAGGGGAAGAACTGACTGGGGAGATTGTAAACTAGGAATCCAGTGGATCTGGGAAGGATCAAGGGTTGACAAGAGAATCGTTGAAATGTCAGAAGAAGGTGCTGCTAAGTGGTACTTATTATGAGAGAAAAGAGAATGAGTTGTGACTGTGTGTAGAGGAGACTGAGGAAGGTGTGGTGCAGGATAGAAAATAAAGACGGAAAAGAAATAAGAAGCAGGTGGGATACCTAAAGGGCAGTGTTGACTGTGTACTTTTGTAAACAACAAACACTAAAAAAGTGTTATAACTTTATAACCATTAGCTTTTCAATCGTGCCCTCATTAATATTATTACTAATACTTCTTTTCCTAACTTACTATAACCCAGGTATTACCTCACATGCAGCACCCCACTTAAGCTTCACTACAACCCTATGGTAAAAAATCGCTAGCTTAGGGTTTGGGGAGAGGAAACTGAGGCACATAGAGATTTAGTGATTTGCGCAAGGTCACCCAACTAGGAATTGGCCAAGCCAATTGGCCAACGGCCCAATTGGATTGGAACTTCCTGTCCGCACAAGCTAAGAGCACGGGCGCTGAGGTAACACTACCTGGAACCAAAACTTGGTTCTGCCATTCACTCAAGAGAGTTCTTTAATTTTCTAGGCCTCTGTTTCTTTGTCTATAAATATATGGGGCCTTCAGTAAGTTCGTGGAAAGATGGAGTGAAAAGATAATGGAACTATCCCACAAGCCTGTTAGAGCCCCTCATATAGAAAGAATACAGCTATTGTAAAGAACTTGTAGCAGAAAAGTGATGGCTATAAAATTGTTTACTATTGTTATGCCTTATACCAAAGACTAGATATTGAAGCACAGGTTTTTTTAATCATTTTATTTGGGGCTCGTACAACTCTTATCACAATCCATATATACATCCATTGTGTCAAGCACATTTGTGCATTTGTTGCCATCATCATTCTCAAAACATTTGCCTTCTACTTGAGCCCTTGGTATCAGCTCCTCATTTTCCCCTCCCCCTCCTTGCTCCCCCTCCCTCATGAACCCTTGATAATTTATAAATTATTATTGTCATATCTTACCCTGTCCGACGTCCCCCTTTACCCACTTTTCTGTTATCTCTCCTCCAGGGAGGAGGTTATATGTAGATCCCTGTAATTGGTTCCTCTTTTCTATCCTACCTTCCGTTCACCCTCCCAGTATCACCACTCTCACCACTGGTCCTGAAGGGATTATCTGTCCTGGATTCCCTATGTTTCCAGTTCCTATCTAGACCAGTGTACTTCCTCTGGTCTAGACAGATTTGTAAGGTAGAATTGGGGTCATGATAGTGGAGCGGGGGGGGGGGGGGAACGGGGAGGGAGGAGGGTGCATTAAAGAAGAGGAAAGCTGTATGTTTCATCGTTGCTACACTGAACCCTGACTGGCTCGTCTCCTCCCTGAGGGCTTTGTTGCTTCTGAGCTAGATGGCCACTTGTTTATCTTCAAGCCTTTAAGACCCCAGATGCTATATCTTTTGATAGTTGGGCACCATCAGCTTTCTTCACTACATTTTCTTATGCACCCATTTGTCTTCAGCGATCATGTTGGGAAGGTGAGTATCATAGAATGCCAGTTTAATAGAACAAAGTATTCTTGCATTAAAGGAGTACTTTAGGAAACACAGTTTTAAATTGAGATTTTTCTCCTCACACACATGCATTAAAAAGAAAGTTGTTTCTTATGTTAGAGTAGCAGTGGCAGAAAACACCTTCAAGCACAGAGAAAATTCTCCAATCCCTCAGCCAAATGGCCTATACTCCATCTTATTTATTTATAAATTAATGGGTACTGATTTTTCCTTGAAAATGACCAACGTAAGAAAAACCAAACAGCCAGGCTTGCAGAATGTCGTTCTTATATATCCTTGAGATATTTATTAATGCCTTTAAATAATATTTGGATCTATTTTAATCTAAGGTGACCAGATTTTAACATTGGTAAAGCGGGACACCATTGATAAAACTCATATCCTGGCAAAATAGCCACATGGCAGCCGAAAACCGTATACCCTAGCTTGTCGTGCATTCTTTCCAAAAATCAGGACGTTTTTAAAATGCTGCGGGATGTGGGAAAATATTGTTAAAATAGGGGCTGTCCCACCAAAAGCGTGATGTCTGGTCACCTTATTTTTATCACATGTATGCTTTTGAACATAAGCAATCTATCGAAAATATAACATACATTTAAAAGTACAAAGTACATAAAACATGCATTTAGAACTTCATCTAATGGGAGGGACAGTGAGAATAGAATGGGATCAATGGAAGGATTAGTTAATGTCTGTTGCTAAAAATGTACAGATGGTCATCAGGAAAAGGAGGAAGAAACCGTTGTTTAAAATTCACAGTGTGAATTCGGACCAGACTTCCAGAAGGTCGAGTCTCAGAGTATCTGTGTGATAGGAAAGAAATAAAATTGGAGGAAGACGATTCATCCCATGGCCCACATGGTGCATTAAAGACTCAAGAAACAATTGAATGTGCTTAAGAATCTGAACAAGCAGGTCAAACTGATCGACAGTCCATTACTACACAACTGACTACAAATGACTGGAGCAGTACGCGGGTGGAGGAGGGGTGGGTAAAGGTTATACCATGGTTTCACAGGTCAGTATTGCCCCAAGGATGAGGGCAGAAGGAAAGGATCAATGACTAAACACAGGACACGTGTACAAGACTTCACTGTCTCCCTCAACCGTTGACCCATCGTTCCCCATTCCGTTAATTTCATATTCAGAATATCTCTTTTTTTTCTCTTCAAGCTTAGGCAAGAACTGAGTCAAGATGGTCAAATCTTCACATTATACTAGAGCAAGGGCCATCTGTCTCATCTCTCCTTGACATTCTTGTTCCCATTACAGCCATTTTTTTTCACTCTTCAATAACTAATCAATGAAACAAATGTTATTTTTCCATTGAAGACTTTGCAGTTCTAAAGATTAAATCACTTATACTTCCAGTAGCTCTCAAGGATGCCAGCCATCAATTCCAGTCTCTTTCTTCATCTTCCTCACTAATGATAGCATTTAGCATATTCTCGGTGATTGCAAGATCTGAGCTTTCTTTTCAATGAGGGTTTTGAATAGACATGTTCCTGTATCTCAGGGTGCTACCTGGCCTCTATGCACCTTATCCCATTTTGTTATCGGGTTAAATGATCCAGGGTAACAGATGTCCTTCCTCATTACCTAGTACGAAAAAAAGACACATTTTAAACTTGTTCTAGTTTTTAATAC